>NC_140956.1:77313411-77913411 GCF_014529385.1 Adiantum capillus-veneris | reverse complement strand
CTTGCCTGCTTAGTTACTGCGTATTTGATACAAAGCATGGAGCTCTCCACTCAAGTTACTCAGGTCGGTCACTGTTATTTCTTGCTTTACTTATTTCATACTTAGGATTCTTTCCGCATGGGTTTAACACTTAGGAGGGAAGATGTTTTGTTGGAAAATATGGTGGTCTCCTCCTGCAAACTTTATAAACCCAGACATGGGGGTTATTTTGCGTCGTGTGATTACCAAATGGTGCACCAAAATAATTGTTTATGCTAAGTAATCCACCCTATGGCTGGTTGTCAGAGCATGTGGATGATTAGGAGTGTTTTTTTTGCCCTAGTAACTAGTACAAATTGGGACATTTATTGCTTATCTTGCTTACTAATCTCTGTTGTTGCAGGATGGTAGGCGGTTTTGGACCTTGATTGATTATTACTTTGTGCCGGGTTTTTCATAAAAAAAATCTTGAAAAAAGGGGTGTGTGGGGCCCTACCCACACCAGGTTATTGTTTGTTCTGCCGAATTGCTTACTGTCGTGATTTCGGAACCTGACTCATACTATATGGCCACAATGGCATATTATAACATGACTCAGTGGCTATGGCAATATAGCGGTTACTGTTTGAATTGAAAGGTTTTTTGGTTGCATATCATATTTTTCGTTGGTATTTTTTGGTTGCATAATCATATAATTCTCACTGAGGACTTAACATTATGGGGTTCTGCTATCTGCATTTTTGTGTCTAGCTTTAAAAAAAAAAAACAGAAATAGGGTTATGTATTACTTTGGCTTCACCTTGGTAAGGTAAGCTGTCGAGATTGCATTTCGGTTATGACTTTTTGTGACTAACTCGGGCTGAGATATTGTTTTTTGCATTAGCATCTTGTTTTGTAAATACAAAAAGATAAGAAATTCACCCTATGGGTGTTGGAAGGTTCTGCTTCTTTTGGGTATCCAGGTTACACACTATGGTTGTTCATGGTCTTTTCTTCAGAAAGGAAGGGATATACATTACAATTATTTTTCATGTACTCAGGAGGATGTTGCTCATGTGATAGCTTTGGATATTATTATGGAACTAGCACATTAAACATAGTTTAACCTTTTCGTTAAAACTTCAAGGTTCGGAGTATGGTTTGGCTTTTTTTAGCAGCATTCCTTGTTACTTGGATTGCTTAAGAGATGTATATGGTAAAAGATGTATGATTTGGAATCCATTTCACTGTGATAGGTATCTAACCTAGAAACAAGTTGAACGAGCTTGTTATTTTATAAAAATTGTATAAAAAACTTCATTTGGTGGAGCTTTCAGAACTGATAAAATCGTTGAAAATAAATAAAGGGGGGATTATGACACTTGGATTAGAAGGGGTGATGGCCTTCTAATCAAAATGATACTCTTTTACTAAAATCTTTGGGATTCTTTAAAAATAAGAGAAATCAAAATTTTTGGGATTTAGCTTGTAAAGGTTTTAAAAATTTTGTAAGATGGACATGGATAACAACTGGTATAGTCCATCGATACCTATAAAACACATCCAAGGCTAACTGAATTGTTGTCCTGTTTGGATGGATGCAGGTAAGGACTCTATCTTATCTTGGAAGGTTTCTTTGACTTTGGCAAGCCGTCCTACACTGGATGGAACACTCACTTATGATTGGGAAGTTCTTTTACTATCTGCATACTGAAAGGGGATATCTTTCCTACAAACATTGTACTTAAATGATTCTAATACTGAGTTGTTTTTGTACTTATCTATTCTTTGTTCCATTGCCAGCTGTCTTTTGAATGTAAAAGTTCAATTAGGTCTTATTATCTAAGATCTAACAGCTACACACACATCCCATACATAAGGTTTTTCTTTCTAGAGAAACCGGGATGCTGGCTTTGGAAATTTTCTTCGAAATTGAGTTCTAAGTTGGACCCACAATCCATAATCCCTTGACTGATTGACTGGTGTTAGGTGGTCCTTCATAGACTTTATTTCTGGTCCCCTGCTCACGACTACTATAGTCTTTGACTTTGTCGGTTGAAGGTTTGAAGGCCCAAAATTATAGTTACTGTTTCTACTTTTATTTATGTTTATACTATTCCTTTTTTAGGACTGCTTACCCTATAGAAAGACAGCCCACATGAGCACTAATCACAACCCTGAGAATCATGCAAAGATTCTCGAACAGATTAAGCTATACCTTAAGGACCGTAAACCAAAGAATGCCTTGGCAGTTAGAACTAGACCCTTCCTCTCTAAGAAGGCCAAAGATTGTATTACTTACTATGGTAAGTATAAGTGAACCTCACCACACTTTTTTGAAAAATTGCAGACTCTTGCTCTCTCACAAGGATTAATATTGTCCTCGGAGCCCCTCTCAGTGGCCACATCTCTTGTACTCAGATGTATCAACAGCTTGGAGGCTTCTCAACTAATATATGATTCGGCTCTTACCTATGACAAGAAATTATCTGTCTTACATATGCTGTCTTATAATGATTGGGTCAAAATTTTGGCGACTCTGGATAAAGACTCCATGGAAGGGGTGAATTTAATTACCCATTACATAGCCCAGTTTCCCTACTATCCTCACAATACCAGCAAGAGCTGGCCCTATTTTCCTCATCTGGTGCTGATATGTCTAACTTTCTAAGGAAGTTATGTGGTCTCAATCCCTCTTTTGTCTATGCACCGGCTACTCCAACTATTCCACAAACTGGTGGAATCTTTTGTCGGGATAGTGTAGCCCTTGAAGCAGTTAAGGAATTTCAGAGTAATCTTTGCTCTCTCAATGACTCTAACCTCCTGGAGATGGTGCCTAAAATATCCAAAGGTTTTTTTGTCTTACATGTTAGACAAATTGAAATTGAATCCCTTGGGGTTGACCATCAGCTTTGGGTCCTGCCCAACAAAGCTTTCTTAGCACCCATTTTGAGTGAAACTTGGGTGTACCTTGCCAACCTCCCTGCCTCTACTGTGGAAGATTGCAGACTCAAGATTCTAAAAGGAGGGCAATTTCTGGACAAAGGGGAGCTTATCAAAGCACCCTTCAATCTCAATCTCATTGACCACTCCAAGTGCCCCTCCAATACTGGCCTCTACATCCGTACCAAAGGAAACATGGAATTTGCCAAGAGTAATCCGGATTTTTACACTGAATCCATCTGGAATGTCTTTTGACCTTATGTAAAATGTGCTTGCAGATTTCTTGACCCTAAAGCCTCTTGTGAATCCAGCATCATGTGGTTTCTTCATTGGCTATGGAGAAGGTGACTTTGGATATCGCCTATGGAATCCCGAAGATGGTAAAATCTTAAGGAGTAGGGATGTAATTTTTAACGAACAAAATATGTACAAAGATTACTTGGAAAGAAAACAAACAAAAGAAACAGGTGATGAGTACATGGAGCTTGAGGACGGTGAAGACTTGATCAAGGATTGCAAACGGTGACAATGTGCAACAACGTCAACCAAATGAGGAGCCTCAACCTATTCCCCAAAGATCTACAAGAGCAAGTAGACCTCCAGAAAGGTTTGTTCCTTCCTTCAACCATCTCTTGATCTCAGATTCTGGAGAGCCGGAATCATACGAAAAATCTATGCAACATGAATCCAAAGAAGAATGGATGAAGAGCATGCAAGTGGAGATGGACTCACTACATCGCAACCAAACATGGGAGTTGATTGAGTTGCCTAAAGGTAAGCGGGAACTTCCAAAAAAATGGGTGTACAAGCTGAAGGAAGAAGAAGGTGGGAAGAAAAGGTACAAGTCTAGGCTTGTGGTAAAAGGGATTTCTCAAAAGAAAGGTATTGACTTCAATGAAATATTTTCTCCTATTGTAAAAATGAACTCAATCAGGCTTGTCTTAAGCCTTGTGGCTGCTCATGATCTAAATATTGAGCAAATGGATGTAAATACAAGTCTAGGCTTGTGGTAAAAGGGCTTTCTCAAAAGAAAGGTATTGACTTCAATGAAATATTTTCTCTTGTTGTAAAAATGAACTCAATCAGACTTGTCTTAAGCCTTGTGGCTGCTCATGATCTAAATCTTGAGCAAATGGATGTAAATACGGCATTCCCTCACGGTGACTTAGAGGAGGAAATCTACATGCTTCAACCAAAGGGGTATGAAGTAAAAGGTAAGGAGAAAATGGTTTGCAGATTAAAGAAGAGCTTGTATGGTTTAAAGCAAGCATCAAGACAATGGTACTTGAAGTTTGATCGATGGATGTTGGATCATGGATTCACAAGATGCAACTCGGATCACTACGTCTACACAAAAGAATTTGGGAGATGGGAAATTCATCATCCTAATGTTGTATGCTGATGACATGCTGATTGCAAGTGCTAACATGCATGACATCAAAGACCTAAAAGAGGAGTTGTCTAAATCTTTTTTAATGAAAGATTTAGGTGCTGCAAAGAGGATACTTGGTATGAAAATATGAAGGGACAGGACGAAGAAGACAATAAAGCTATCTCAAGAGGATTACATCAAGAAGGTACTAGAAAGGTTTGCAATGCAAAATGCAAAACCAGCTTCTACACCTTTGGCTGGTCACTTTAAACTAACGAAGGATATGTGTCCAAAGACACAAGAGGAGATAGCCTATATGTCTAAAGTTCCATATGCTGCAGAGGTAGGTTCTCTAATATATGCTATGGTCTGGACAAGGCCAGACATGGCACATGCAGTGGGAGTTGTGAGTAGGTTCATGGACAACCCAAGTAAAGAGCATTGGCAAGCTGTGAAGTGGATACTTAGGTATCTAAAAGGGACAACAACAAATGCTTTGTATTTTGGAGGAACTGATATTTTTCTTCAAGAGTATGCTGATGCAGATATGGCAGGTGACAAAGATACTCAAAGGAGCACCATGGGCTATGTCTTCACGGTTGGAGGCACAACAGTAAGCTGGGCTTCAAAGCTGCAGAAAGTAGTCTCATTTTCTACCACAGAAGCAGAGTATGTAGCAATGACGGAGGCAAGCGAAGAAATTTTGTGGCTTCACAGATTCTTAGAAGTGCTTGGATTCAATCAAGACAATTGTGTCTTGTACAGTGATAGCCAAAGCGCTATCCATCTTGCGAAGAACTCAACCTTTCATTCAAGGACAAAGCACATTGAGGTGAGATATCATTCACTCTTTTGGAAGAGGGACACCTAAAGCTAGGGAAGGTGTATACAAGTGAAAATCATGCAGACATGTTTCCAAAGGTGGTCAACAAGGAGAAGTTGAGATTTTGATCATCTTCAATCGGCATTCAAGGATAAGAAGCCATGATGGAAAGCAGTCACAGGTTTGGTTTGGAGATCAGTCTCCAAGTGGGAGATTGTTAAATATGGAGCCTGATTTACCCCTTGTAATTTTCTGTGGTAAAAACACACATTTGTAAGGCCCCCATTATGAGGAGAAGCCATCGTGCGTGAAGAAAAATAACTCGCCAAAAAATAAAATCACTCGCCGGAAAACAAAATTTTCACGGCCGGAATATTCCTTTTCGCTGAAATATTATGGCCGGATGACGGTCGGAAAGTGGTCGAAAAACGACCAGTCGGTTGATCGGTTGGCCGGTGGCCGGTAGTCAATGGCGGATGGCCAAATTCAAAAGGGGACTTGTCTTCTCAAGGGCGGCCACACATGGGCGGATTGGAGGGTCGATTTGGACTCATCTACACAAGGGCGGCTACACATGGTTGCCTCTCATGAGAGAGGGCAACCCTTTTGGCCTATAAAAGGAGGCCATTTTTACATACATTTCATAGTGTGAAGTTGATGCAACAAGGTGGGTGTGAGGTGGAGAGAGTGAAGCAACACGGGAGCTCTATTAAGGGTATAATCCCTTTGTAAACTACTTCTTATTTTGAAGTACTAAAGCCATTGAGTGGCTGCTTTTTCGTGGACATAGCCCACATTGGGTGAACCACGTATATCGTGTGTACTCTCTCTCTCTCTCTCTCTCTCTACTCTATAATCTCTTGTGTGTGAAATCTATCTCTCTCCATTAAGTAATCTACTCAAATATCTATTTAGCTACGTCCTATTTCCTAACATGCAGGTAAGGACTCTATCTTATCTTAGAAGGTTTTTTTGACTTTGGCAAGCCGTTCTACACTGGATGGAACACTCACTTATGATTTGGGAAGTTATTTTACTATCTGCATACTGAAAGGGGATCTCTTTCCTACAAACATTGTACTTAAATGATTCTAATATTGAGTGTTTTTGTACTTATCTATTCTTTGTTCCATTGCCAACTGTCTTTTGAATGTAAAAGTTCAATTATGTCTTATTATCTAAGATCTAACAACTACACACACACACACATTGATGTAAACATAAAGTTGTAAGAGTTGTAATAGATGCAAATGTAGAAATGGGTACTAGATTTGCCACGCACATATTAGATTAAAGAAGAAGACAAAAGAATCTTACAAAATTTGGACTAAAAATCTCACCTTGATGTACATACTACACTTTGCATTTTGGATATTTGATATTTGTCTAAAAATAAATGTAATGCCAAAAATTAGAGGACCTTCTTTTTACATAAAGTTTGCGAGTTAATTTTCACATCATTGAAAATTGTTTCTATACAAAATGAGCCTTTATTGGCTTTATTTCCCCAAAATAAAATACATATGATTGCTAAGGCACTATTGCCTACTTATTGCTCAACAACCTCCTACTTAACTTTCAAAATTCTAATCTACAAAAACATCAATCTCCTAATCATTTAACCACTAATGGGATAAGACAACAACAAATTTGCTTAGTAGAAACATCAACCGGTCCGTGAATGATGGAAGGCAGAGAGAAGGTCCAAGAAATTGTAAAAGAACTCTTAAGCATCCAATGGGAATTTTTTCAAGGGTGACCCTTAAATGTCAAAAAATATCTATTATAGACCGTGCTTGTGCATGCAATGGTAGTTTCAT
This sequence comes from Adiantum capillus-veneris, assembly GCF_014529385.1. NCBI lineage: Eukaryota > Viridiplantae > Streptophyta > Polypodiopsida > Polypodiales > Pteridaceae > Adiantum > Adiantum capillus-veneris. The sequence continues at coordinate 77,906,495 of NC_140956.1, read as the reverse complement.
GGTCAACAATTTGTGTGGGTACACGTTTTTCTTCTTGATCTACAAGTCAAGGTGGATATTCATAGATTGGATAAGAGGGTGGGGTTCCCCATAAAGGTTTCAAAAGACTAATTCGAAATGCATCATGATTGTGCCAAAGGGTACATGTTTTTCTTCTTGATCTACAAGTCAAGATGGATATTCATAGATTGGATAAGAGGGTAGGGTTCCCCAAAAAAACTTCAAAAGAATAATGCATAAAGGCATCATAAATGTGCTAGTGAGATGGTAAATCTAGCCTATAAGAGACATCATAATGACACATGAATTTTGACAGAGCCCAAACCCCAAGGATGTACACATTCTTGATTTGATACTACTCCATACACAATGAAACATAATCTTATTCCTTAAAAACATGAGCTTTCCTATGCTTATTGGAGTGCTTAGTGCAGTATGCCACATCTTGTTTGGGTATTTTCCATCCACTTCCTCTCCACTTTTCATTCTTGAAAGACCTTAGGAAAACATTTCAAAGGTTTTTTTTACTAGTGCTCCACTTGTTGTGATCACAAGCATGATATGATTTGAACTATTATTTATTATTTTTTTAAATAAGCATATTTCTTAAAAATCATACAACACATCAAGCTTCAAATTTTTTCTCAAATCCATGTTCCACATCATGATTTAGAAAGATTTAAAGTTTGCCAATGCTTTTTGGACAAATTTCTACTAATATGCTTGGCAGCCTATAACTAAAGTAAACATTTCCATTATTGATCTACATAGGTTTGTGCACCTTCATTTTGCCATGTCACATGAAATCCCATTGCTCGTGTGCATTTGATATATATTATGAGAGTGAAAATTGTGACATATACATCTTTTAAAACGCAAACAATGTGCATAGACATTCACCGTGTTGTTTGATAACATTCCACCATAATTCAACACCAATAGTAAGATGATTAAGTTGGATGTACATTTATTTAACTTCTTCACACTCGGAAAAAGTTTTCATCATGAAAATAATCATGTAACTCACTCACTCATACCAGAATTATGCTTGCATTTTTCAATTGTCATAATCCTTAAAATTAAAGGTTTTACTGTTGATTTTACTCTTTTAGGGCATCGCTGCAAATTTAGTGTGAGCAGACTGCAATAATTTATACTTAAGTTCAATGACTCTTATGTAAGACTTTGTTGCAAATTTACTAATTGTTTAGTGATCTTGTTGGTTGCTTGCCATGAGCACAACATAATTATTTGGTATTTATTTAAATATTTCTACCTATGGTGTGTTTTTTATTCTATGTACATTGACTCACCATTAACATATTTTTTCTTACCATTTTGCATACTCTTTATTCCATATAAAAATAATTTCATGCAAGCTTCTCTTATTTTTGGTGTAACTCCATCCCAACAAAAATCCAAAAAAACTAGTTTTATTTATGTGTATATTTTTTCACTATTGTGATTTTTCCTTCCTACATCTATTCTCTTTTACTCTCATAAATTAGAACAAAAAAAATATTCATCTTTTTATGGTAGACTTATAATGAGAGAGATTTATTTTGACCCCTTTATATTTTTTCCACCTATATTATTTATATTTGACATGTATATATTTATAGACCCCTCAATATTTGATTTTCTTAGTTGTACTATTCACTTATATCATGATCTCAACAATATCTTCAATTGTAGACCTACCAAATAAGGTCAAGGGTATGTGGAATGCATGCATACACCATGGGGAGCTCACTCTTGGAAGTATTCAAAAGAATCATCCAAAGAAAGACCTCACAAGGACCTTGTGCAGTGGAAAAAACAGTCGGTTTTGCTGAATTTTTAAAGATCACATGATCCCCGAATTTGAAAAGGTGATGTGCAATATTGCAGACTTACAGTAGGTCACAAAAGAGGGAAAAAAATGACAGAGCGAGCCCGCTCGCCTTCCTTCATAGCACTTTAATTAGCTACTAATGGTTAGGTGTTTATTAAAGGCACCTCTAAAAATATCCCTACTAATTTTACTCCAATAATTTACCCAAGGCTCCTTAGGTTAAGTAGTCCCGAGTTAAAAAACATCACAAGGATATTAACACACTATCCCTAGTAAGGTGTGTGTGTGTGTTTTGGGCGGGCAGAAGGGGGGGGGCAACTCAATCAATTTTTAGTTCAAGATTTGTTGTATTGGTTGGTATTTTTACTAACTTTTAAATTTTATAGGTTTTCTTCTAGACATGCTCAAAATCTAGCCAAGATTTTTAAGTTTTCTTAGCAAACAGAAAACACTATAAATATATATATTATTCACACAATGTATGTGTGTGGGTGTGTGTATGCATGTGTGTGTGTGTGTGTGTGTGAGAGAGAGAGAGAGAGAGAGAGAGAGTCCTGTAAAGGCCAAATTTTTTAATAATATAGCAGATATATCATCACCACTCACGATTGTGGGTATGGGAAAAAAAGGCTAAATATTTTGAACTAATCCACAATCAACAAGATGATAATATCTTGCTACTTTTCATTATTTTCTTTGATTGGGTTTGCTCAAATTTTTCTTCGCTCGTGAAACTTTCTTGATGATTAGTAACACTCCAGTAATAAGTTTCTTCAAGCATAAATAAAAAGAAGATCACCACCTGATCATATAAGTTTTCAACAAACAACAACTAGGTATCTCACAATTATTTCCTACTGATCATATAGACAATAACACAAGATGATTAGCATATGTGCATCTTTTGATGGTTTGTGTGAAGGGTCACTAAACTTTTACTCTGCATAATGATTGATCAAATGCAAAATTGCTCTATAGTTGTGAAGAGCAAAAGACAATCAAGCGGATCACGGCGTGCGGAGTACATAAACAAAACTCCACAAAACTATTGGCGCGCCGTGATTAGCATTTGTGCATCTTTTGATGGTTTGTGTGAAGGTTCCCTAAACTTTTGCCCTGCATAATGATTGATCAAATGAAAAATTTCTCTATAGTTGTGAAGAGCAAAAGCCAATTATTCGGGCAAGGTAAGGTCTCTTGCACTTTTCATGCCTGATCTAGAAACAACAATCAAAGGAAAGCACCAAAAGCAAGCAGTAATTAAGAATCATATACATATTTATAATATAGTACCTGCTTTTTACACAGTAATAGCTACCAGCGGAGTACATAAACGAAACCCCACAAAACTACTGGAGCACCGTGATCCAATTTTGTTAGGTTCAATGTTTAATTGCCTTTCACATTTTGTAGCACAATTCCTAGATGCAACTAAACTATTGACCAAATAGGTGTGAAGAGATTGCATTTACCTTTGCTAGGACTAGACATTGCTCTTGGAATAGAGATTCAGGGCTGGGAACGTTGCTGTTGGTCTTCACAATTCTGATTCTTGCACCTTGAAGGAGGCAGTGGCCTTCTTAACTCTCTCTCTCTCTCTCTCTCTCTAGCCTCTATCTCTCTCTCGATGTCTGTATTTGCTTCAGCAAATGATTTCTCTCCTCGTTGGTCCAAGAACGGCGGGCTAAGGTAGTAGCTCTCCCCTTTACTAAGTTACTCTCTCTCTCTCTCTCTATCTCTCTCTCTCTCTCTCTCTCTTCTCTCTCCTTTTCATACAATAATAGACATTACCGTTAGCGTTATTCACGAAGCACGTTGACTAATATTCTACACGTGTTACTTGCAATAAATGGTTGGTACGACCACAATAAAGATTTATAACCGTTAGCATTATTCACGAAGCACGCCAACTAATATTCTACACGTGTTACTTGCAATAAATGGCTGGTACGACCACAATAAAGATTTTTCTACAACCAAAAAATATGGATACTATTTATGGTGACAAATGCACACTTGGATTCATGATGAGAGAGAGAGAGAGAGAGAGAGAGAGAGAGAGAGAGAGAGAGAGAGATTTGCATCGTCCGAAACAACCTCAGCAACCAAGGCGCATAGGTGATATTGCCGAAGACACATAGTGAAGAGCTACTGATAGCCGTTTTTGGGATCTCCATAATTGCAATACTAGATTACTCCACCCTACCAAATTCACCCAAACGCTATGGCTATCCCTACCATTTCACTGTACATAGGCGTGTGTGAGTTAGGGGGCTTTTCCCATATCTTCTTAAAAACCCTCAGCTAGCTAGTCAGTGGGCTAGGTGAGCCAAAAAAAAAATAAAAAAAATAAAAAAATAAAAGTATATTATGGCCTCTTTGTGTGTAAATATTTCATTGTATATATGGCCTAAATATAGGGATTTTTTATAATTATTTTGGTATTTTATTTAAATATTCTACTTAGGTGTGTGTTTTATTAAACCTATGTACACCTTCTTTCCTTCTCTTACACCATAATTATATTTTTTTGCCAATATGTACATACTCTAACCTCATATTTTTCATTTATACAAATCACTCCCACATTTTCACCCTCACCCTCGTGAAAACAAAAAATTGATTTCTACTCATTGGTTACTTTTATTATATTATTTACTTGCATACCTTTTCCTCTTTCACCCAAAATAATTCAAGGAGGGACCATATCATATGATTCCAATATCTTTCCATATCCATAACTCCTCTATATTTTTATTATTATTTTTACTCATTATTCTAACACCATGTGCTCATTGAGCTAAAGTCCATGAATAGTCCATACACTAGTCCCACCATGTATATATTTCTTATTTCACCAATAATCCTCCTCCATGCATGGGTCAAGGGCAACTTGAATGCTTTGTATTATAATATGACAAAGGAGGGGCTCACTCTTGGATGCATTGTACAAATTCAACAAAGGAGGGGGCCACTAAAAGACTTTTGCAGGCATAAAAAACAGGCTTTTTGGTGAGAATTTTGGCACCTACCTCCACTCCGAATTTGGAGCGGTAGTCAAAAGAGAAAATGTAGCCCACGCTCTGAATAATCACCTCAAATTTTTTCATGATTTTTGGAGCTACCAGCGGTGAGCTATGATTTTTTGAGTGGACCCCAGTCTGCCCACTTTTCTCACAAGTAGCCCTTAGTCTTCTCTCACCCTTCCACACACCTACTCACTCTTACACATCCCTCCCTCTCCTTCCCTCACTCAAACCTGCAATTTCCATGGCTTCTCCCACCCTCTTCACCATTACCCTTCTCTCTCATCCCTATAGTTCTTTTATGAACCTCTACATACATACACCCTCTCCATGTCTCTCTCTATTGCTTCTATGTTACAATTTCATTTACCTCTCCTAAAATATCTAAAATTCAGCATCTTAACCATGATAACTTCTGCAAATTGAGGATTTTTCATCAACAAATCCTCTTTTCATCGTGGTGGTCAACCGTGGCGGCGGCATAAAGAAGCGAAGAAGAAGAAGAAGACCATCGATCATTTTTTCCACAATCTACACAAGGGTGAGTTCAAGCTTCTTCAGAGCTTCACCATCTCAATGATTCTCTTTTAATCCACCCCTCTTCCTTCATCAAATCAACTCACTCTACCCATTGTAAATGTAACATTAACTTTCTAGTGATTACTAACGACTAACATACTAACACAAAATAGCATTGACCTAACCATAAAAGACACCTCACCTCAAGACATGTATAGTAACTCTCTCTCTCTCTCTCTCTCTCTCTCTCTCTCTCTCTCTCTCTCCCTCCCCTTCCTTAAAACTTACTTTCACCTTATCTACCATCAATAGTGCTCTCTTTTGAGCCCACACCCATGACTCAAGCAGACAAAGAAGGCCCGCAATGTTTTGATATTAAAAAAAATCATAATCCTGATTTGTTAGCTTGTAAATTAGGATTTTCAATAATCTTAATGAGGGGTCTCCAACCTATAAATAGGCCCCTCTCCTTCTTGTAAAACAACCTCCAACATCTCACATAGCACCCCAACACTCTATGCGTGAGGAGAGACTTAGGTGTAGCAACCACTTGTGAGCTTCACTCTTGGTGTGAGAGAAGCCTTCGAGCTACACATTGCAAGTGAGAGAGCGCGAGTTCCACAAATCTCAGAAACACTATTGTATATGCTCCTTCATCATCAATAAATTGAGGTTTGGTGCATCAAAGGCGTGATTCGACGTTCAAATCTTCGTCCTTCCATTTGTGCAATACGGTTTGGTGAATTCAAGGTGACTTGTGTATTTTGAGTTTTTATCGGTTGATCTTGATTTTAGAAAGTGTTTTAGTGTGTTTTTCATTGCCAATTTTTTGTCCATTGTAAGAGGGTATTGTGGTGAGAGGTCACCCACACCCTAAGACAATGTGTGTGTGTTTTGGCAATGTTTAGCAATCACTAAGCATTGAGTGAGTTTTGTACAAGTTCTACGATAGCATCATAACGAACCATCTCCATTTGCAAGTCACAAATAAGGTATTACGCAAGATCCTTTCCTCTCTCTCTCTTCCCTTTGCTCTAGCTCTCTCTGGTCCATTTCATGTGTGTCTTGGTGTGAGGTTGCTTGTGTGTGTTGTGTGGTGCATCTTCTTGGTTGTACCAAAATCTCTCTTGCGTCCTAGTTTGCATACCATAACTAGGTGGTGCCCCTATCTTGTTTGGGTTTGGCTGTGGGTTTGTTGTTGTGTTGTGCTTGTGGTTGCCCCAGCCCCAATTGAGCAGCACGGGAGCCTTGAGGGGTGTTTAGAGGTTGCCTCTCTTGTTGCCCGCCCCGGACCGCCTCACTACTAAGGTCAAACAAACTCCTTCAACCATTTTCAACCCATTGAAAGTAGCACTTAGGGGAATCCATCTCGTATACTCATTTCAAACCGCTTTTATCCATCAAGAGAGGTATTATGAACTAACTAGCTTGTTGTTTAAAACTCTACCACAATTTAGACATAATGATCATGTAAGCTAAGCTAGTTCAGATTATAATGGTATGGAATATAGACATATAGACAGAGAGAAATAGTTGCAGGAGATAAGACATTTGAAATATAGAATTTCTTTGAGGATCGCGGCGCGCTTTAGTCAAAATAAAAGCCCTGACATGCGCCGTGATCCACAATATCAAAAGCTTGTACATCAATATGTTGTAAAAGCTTTTATTTGGCAATTTACTTTGTATTTGATACTTCCCAAAGTGTTTGTTGATGTAGAGAGAGAGAGAGAGAGAGAGAGAGAGAGAGAGAGAGAGAGAGAGAGAGAGAGAGAGAGAGAGAGAGAGAGAGAGAATACACGAATTGGAACACGACACATGATAGGCTATGTTCACTTCTCAAATTTGACCCCGCGCACTGTGATCCACACAAAGAGAGAGAGAGAGAGAGAGAGAGAGAGAGAGAGAGAGAGAGAGAGAGAGAGAGAGAGAGAGAGAGAGAGAGGGAATACAAGAATTGGAGCACAGCATGCAATAGGCTATGTTCCCTTCTTAATTTTGAGCCCGCACGTCGTGATCCACACAAAGAGAGAGAGAGAGAGAGAGAGAGAGAGAGAGAGAGAGAGAGAGAGAGAGAGAGAGAGAGAGAGAGAGAGAGAGAGAGAGAGAGATCCCTTGCATTTTCCTCTTACAGTGGAATGGCAAGAACAAAGGCAACATCAAGGAAGGCAAGGAAAGGACCAGGGCTTGCAAAGAAAGCACGTGGAAGGCCCACTAGTAAGAAGAAAAGACCAGGTAAACCAATGAAGATACTGAAGGGACCTAGAATGAAGAATATTCAGTGAAACATAGGTTCATTGAGAGAGATCAGAAAATCTCAGAAATGTATTGAGCTTTGTGTATCTAAACTTCCTTTCCAAAGAGCAGTAATGCAAATTTGCGGGGAAGCATGTGCTGGTACAACGAGATGGAAGGCCGTTGCCGTGCTCTGTCTTCAAGAAGTAGCAGAAGATTTTTTACTAGAGTACTTTAATGATATCACCATTGTTGCTGCTCATGCTCACCGGGTCATAATAATGGACAAGGACAGTGAGACGCTCAAGAGAGTACGTTGGAGATATGATAAGCTCCTCATCCCTAATGAGTTTATTGACCCTAAAATGAAGGATATATTGCTAATACCACCAGGCTGATGGGAGCATGGGGTTAAGATTCATAAGGTTACTCATGATGTGAACACCAGAGCCAGAGCTGAGCAAGAAGAAAGACGTTACCTGGAAGCAGAGAAATTAAAGAAGATACAGACTGTTGTTGTTGATGAAGAGGCACATAAGAGAAATTATGGGCTAGTTACCACATACTTAAATAAAAAAACAACAATATTTTATATTCCATGAAAGAAGGACTGTCAACAACTATTCCCCTTGCTGATGGTACTCGGCAATTAGCTCTGGATTCTGTTGATATTGGGATTTTGAAAGATCCCAATGCACAAATTACAGACTCTATTGTTTATTTATGCCTAAAGTAAGCGCCCTTCTCTCCCTTTAAGATCGTTTACTTTTGTATTTGGTCACTAATTAAATCCTTGTTATTGATTGTAGCTTAATAACGAGCCAACTCCCTCAACAAACCCATACTGAAATACACATTTTAGATCCACAATTGTCTATGCCACTCCGAATAAAAAACACCCCATGCACATTGGAGAGATGGTTTTTCCATTGTCCAATGCTTCAGGTCACAACTCTGGTGTTTCCATACGAATCAAATAATCATTGGAGCCTTGTATGCATTGAACTGGACAAACAAGTGGTATGGACTATCAACTCCATACGAGGAACACATTCAGAGATAAGAGTGTGAGTGTTTATTTGGGCTAGGGATGATGAGCTCAATATTGTTAATAGCAAATAACTTTCACTGTTCATAGATGTGTAAAAATATTACTTCACGTCTATGGAAGGCTTTGTGGAAATCATCAACTCTATAAGGAAACCTTTAAAGTTGTTGAAGTGCCTAATCAAACAGATCTAAATTCTTGTGGTTGGATATGTCTTCTCCACGCAAAGTACATACTACATAGTTTTTTTGCTTTGAATCCATTTATGTCTAAGGTATTTTTGTGTGATGGTTTGGACAAACTTGGTGCTATTATTAATTGAAGTATTGACCACAAGTTAACCTATTTTTGCAGAATGCTCTGTAAAATTATACCTAGGAATATTTACAAAAGTACCGTGCATCACTTATTCAACATCTATTATCTATTTCAACTCCAAGAGTTTTAGATGCAGAAGACAATTTTGTCGACGACCAAATAATAACTTTAACAATGACTGGTGATGAGGAAGCCATGCCAGTTTCCACCACTGGAAACTAAATCCCTAAAACTGACCCAATATTAGAGGAACATACACCGGTTTGCTTTGCAGTTGGAACGGTTGAAATGGATGCTGGAGTTGATCAATGTGAAGTAGACCAAGATCTTGAAAATGCTGATGTAAAATGATCTTCAGAGTCAAGGAATGCAATAGAGGGTCTAGGCCAAGTAGAGGATGATAAGGGAGTGCCTATTATTGTGGCACAGGATGAGGCACATGATCAATATGAGGGAGTCCAAGCTCCAATAATTGCCGATGTGAAGAGCTCTTCAGAGCCAAGAGAAGATACAGAGTGTCTAAGCCATGTAGAGGAGGAGGCCAACGTTGCAAATCAAAGCAGGAACATACAACATAACAAATTAACCATTCTACCATGGAAACACAAGAGTCCTGTACTGCACAACCACAAGAGGTGGATACCTTTGACAATATAGAAGGGAACATCGACACTCAACAACAGAATGTCAACATTTGACATGACCAGTATGGACTCTTGTTTCAAGTAGATATGGTTGTTCCGATAATATCCATTGTACTTAAATAATATACTCTTTTTTGTTTCTAACTACTTTTATGTATACACACAACGGTTGCAAAGACTAATTTATTTTGGATCTCAATGGATTGTTGCTGCTACAATAGTCGTACAGTGTACCTACAGAGATCTCCAATTTACGTAGTTTTCGCTTGGGAAATCTCAGAGTAGTAATTCGACCAGGCACAAAGGAATTTTTGAATTTTTTGATTCCACGGTTTAGGGTTGCTATCTGGTCTTCAATGCAGCACCAAAACTTGAATCCCCTTGTTTCCATAGTTTGCAGTTTGGCTGAGATTCAGAGATCGGATTTTTATTTTGTGTATAGTCAAAGAAATTGTATTACCGTTGCGGGACATTTCCACCCAACTAAAGCTCATGTACCACTTTTCTACAAGCCCTTTGAACAGATCAATGTGCCTTATGATTCTCTCTATACTTTGTTGATTGATGACACACCACATAAGGGTTTACTTAATCCACTTGGCACTACTAATTTCCCACCTTCATTTGAAGGGCATCTTCACGATTTTTTACCTAGAGGACATTTTGGTCCCATACCTGCAAGGAATGTACTTAAGCCCATTGAGAACATCGGAATTTGTACTTACAAATGTACTTAGTAATTCATTGTTTATACATTATATTGATAATGTTTATCTGTCTATGTGTTTCAAATACTTAGAGAGAGAGAGAGAGAGAGAGAGAGCGAGAGAGCTCTTAATACACAATTAATAGCAGGCTCCCATATTTGTTGCAACTGTATTTAAGCCGCTTGCACAGCCCACAATTTGTACTTGAAAATACACTTCATAATAATTTGTTATACCTGCTTGTGTGTGTGTGTGAGAGAGAGAGAGAGAGAGAGAGAGAGAGAGAGAGAGAGAGAGAGAGAGAGAGAGAGAGAGAGAGAGAGAGAGAGAGAGAGAGAGAGAGAGAGCTGTGAGCAAACACTTGATATTAAGATTAAACTAGTCAAAAAAGTTACATTTCATTGAAGCCATTCAGGCTAGATTACATGGGCACGATTTGAATACGGCCAGAAAGATCTCCACATAGAAAATGCTTCTCCCTTCCTTGCATTACTCTTCGTCTGCCCAGCAAGAAATAAAATTTTACGGAGTCAACGTCGGCAGTCTCCTCCACTATGTCATCTCAAAGTTGCAAAAGATTGCATTGTTGCCTTATTGTAATTACTGTCATAAGATTTAGGTGTTTGTCCACCACTTCCACGTCTATGATAGCATTGTTTGCCAAACTTGCTGCCTCTTGATCCATAGGCACATAGCAACCTTCAACAAGGTGAGAACATTTGTACCAAAAGGAGATTATTAGTGATTTCGCAAGCATATACTTGACAATGAAAGTGTCAAGAGCAATCTCGCAACATATGTCATCTGTTTCTTTCACTTACCACCCTCGATTAATAAGCTTATCACACAAGAGGGAATCAAATGATTTGCAGAGCAGCATAGTTTTAGAATGTGTACATTTCAGGTATGAAATAACTCAACAAAGAGACCAACATGACAAAAAGTTGCAAGTTTCACCAATTTAGTGGGTATAGAGTTTCGGAGAGACCTCTGGACATCCCTATAGAGCCTGCTCCTCAATGCCTCACTCATTGTTGTGTCAAGAACGGGCCAATCCACGGGGTTCCAGTTGGTTGGTAGTGAAACCTTCACCAACACTCCACTCTGATTCCTTTGATTCAGTTGGTAGAGATGGTCATAGAAGAAAATGCCTCATCTGCAAGGCTTTTGCTAGTTCTTCCCGCATATTGCAAGACCCCAATATGAGCATGGGGTCACAGAGATGAGACCTATAATGCACTCCAGTGGCTCCCATTCCTCGTATGAGGAAGGATAAACATCTATGAATGTAAAAGAATAGAAATAAATACAAACATCTATATAACCTAATTAAATATCTGTAATAAGAGAAGAAAAAACAGATTCACATTTGAAATGTAAGATAACATTTATAGAGGAGTGCTAAATAATTAACTCACAGTTGCACTGTGGACTATGCACCATGGAGACATCACCGCCGTTAGCAATCGCATCAGAGCGGGTGAAAACATGTTGAACAAAGACCTCTTTCATAGTCTTCTTACCAACCTCGACTTTGAAATCTAGAACTCTTGCTTTCCATGCAGAATGAAACATATTTGTTTCCTTCGAGCTTTTTCTCCTTCTTGGCTGCATAAGAACCCAAGAACCTTTGCTTATCCTCTACTCTTGCCACCTATTATCTGTAGTGAGAGAGTTTGAGATTGAGATAGTGCTTATGCTACTACATGGTCTTCTTGGCACACTAATGGTGAGGTTAGTTGGGGACAATGTAGAGCAACCTCTAGAACTTCTCGGGCGGGAAGAAGACGAAGCCATAGCTATAATGGAGGGATATTGAGTTTTGAAAGCCTTTCATAAAGGGAGTGAATATCTTTTAAGAAAGGGAGAGAGTTAGCTATCAATCAGTAATCAGGTCTCAGCAACTTGACGGCTACTGACAGTGGGCCCTACTTTGTGAGACGAGGAAGTTATCTTACAAAAATGGAATAAATCTCAACAAATCTCTTTCATTTTTGTTATATTTTCCATGCATTTCTACGTTACGTAAGGTTGCTGCTCATTGGTTGCACCTTCTTTTCTCTCTCTTCAATAAGGCCCTCCAAAATTTCCTAATACTCAACTTATATAAGATTCTCTAATAGCTACATTGGTAGAATATCCATCCGCTTTCTTCTTGGCTTCTTTGGCCTTCAAGTTAGAACATTGCTTGATCAAGTGATCTTTAGCCTTGCAATAATGTCAATGCATCTTCTCATTAGGAGACATATGGACCTTGTAAGGAATCCTAATTTTTCGGGATTAAGGCTAATGTTGTGTGGGGTTAAGGGGACAAGGGCCTTGAAGAAGGTAGTTTTGAGTAGGCTTTTCTAACTTTTTTAAAGACAAATGTAGGATGTGGACCTAAGGGATTACTTTCTCTCTCTAGCTTTTTTAAAGTGAAGGAAGTATAGGGGTGTGACCACATGAGCAAAAACGTGGGTCACTAAGAGTCAAAATTTGATTAAAAAAAAAACTCATTTTTATTTATTTTTTACTTAAAACTCCCTCCCAACATATATAGATATCCAAAAATCATTTTTTAACCCACAAGCCTAAAAAGTCCATTTTTTCAAAAATCTTTTTCCCCAAAAAGTAAAAAATACTTTGTTCTCTCCTCCTTCTCCTTCCTCTCTTCCTCTCCTCTCCCTCCCTGCCCCTACCTTCCTCCTCCTCCCTAATCTCTCCCTCCCCCCCCCCTCCCTCCTTCTCTCCTCCCATCTTCCCTACTCTCCCTCCCCTCCCCCTCTATCTTTTCATCCTTTGCTTCCTCACGCAACAGCTACCATGGTGCTCATGGACATCACAAATTGTTTGCTTCCACCACCACATACTCCACATACCCAAAGCATACATATTTGCTTACCCACAGCGTTTGCACCGAAGATTCGCATGTGAGGGTGATCAAAGGTTATCACAGGAACGTCGCGCCGCTGGTGAGACCAATGTTGACATTTGGGTGGATGGCCATTTGTACCCTTATGATCCTATAAGCCGCTTCCATCCATCCTTTAATAGCCTTTTTACATTTTTTCAATTTCTTGGGAGGGGAGAAGCAGGCTTGTTAGGCTATTGCAAGCGGTTGTGTATGGGTGCAGGTGCTTCTTTGCATATGTGGATGCATGAATGTCAAGCTCTTCACCTCAAGACGGCGACATTACAAGTGAGTGTTGCCTCTTCGGAGAGGGTGGTTGAAGCTCTTCAACAACAAATGCAAGAAAAAGAATCCCACATTATGAAGCTTGCCAACACCATCACATGCTTGAAAGAAACACCCCTTGGTGCAAGGGAACGCAAATGCACGTATTCATTTATTGAAACTCTTGCACATTCGAGTGGAGCACACAAACGACAAGTGACAGCCACAAGGTGATTTGGTCTTTACTTGCATGATGTATTCTTATTTCACACTATTTTCTAACATTTATTTTTATTGGTTGCTAGAAACTTCATCCAGGAGGCATGCGGTGGAACAAGCCAAGATGATCGAGTCAACCTTCTCACTAGTTGTCTCAATACCCAAGATGTGATTTCTATCTTACAATCACCTGGAGGTAATCACATTAAGGATGCAGTCACCAAGGACCTTATGCGTAAATTGAGAAATGTGGTTAGTGATGATGACGTGCAACAAGCTTGTGATGAGGCTGGAATCAACACCAAATCCTATCAGGCTATTTTCCAACTCCTAAAGGATGCCCTCAAAGAGCATGGCATTGTGGAAAACCTATTTCCCGTTCCGCACAAGGTCAACCTCGCAAAGAAGGCCACAAACAAAGATGTGTTCTCCCGCATTGGGACATACCTACACATTGAGGACACAATGCCAACTTCCCTTTATGCTTCGTGCACAACAAAGGCAAGGGGAAAAGGTAAGAAACAGTCCATAAGACCCTCAGAGAAGGGCTTCCCTTACACAATGTGGAACAATATTTTTGTGGACCTTAGAAGACTTCAACAAGCCATGCTTAGATTTTATGAGTTACCTGAAGAAGATGACACACTATAATTTTTTTTCTGGTTTTGTTCTTATCATAGACTTTGAAGTATATGGTCTTGGCACTATTTATTTTGTAGTGCTTGGCACAAAGGTCACTTTTGTGCTGAAACTCGATGAGTGTCAAATAGTGAAAGGTCAAAGGTTAGAGAGGATAAGTGTCACTCTAATGAATGAGACCCTTTTGCAAACCAAGCGAAGGGATTCAATCGCGAGCCGTCTCCCGCCCCGTCTTCTAGCGTGCAATCAGAGAAAGACATTTGGTGGTTGGGTGCTATTGAGGTGCCCAAAGAGACCAATGGAGTACTTTCATGGATTTTTGAGAGAAGTCCATGGATCACAAAAGTAATACACTCACAAATTGCAAGTCAGAAGCTGGAGGTTGAGGGTTTTGGTAGCTATGATGTGGAGTGGCACTTAGGTGGGGACTTGAAGACCACAAAGTGTTTGCTTGGCTGCAAACAAAGGGCTTCTTCTCTCATGCCTTGTCCATTTTGCACTCAAGTGTACAAACCTAACGGACAAAAATCACACAAGAGCACTGCAAAGGTCAATTTGATGCTTCCATGGCAAGGGCATGGAGAACAAGGGTTGGATTGTTGTGATATCAAAAATGAAGGTAGAGAATGGGAAGCGTCTATTCTGAGATGTCCCATGCTCAATGCCGCAGACCGTGATCAAAAGGACCATGATTGGAATCCAATCTTTCCATTTCCTCTATTGAATGTACATTTTTGTACATTGCGTGCATTCATGCGCATTTTTGATAGGCTATTGAAGCTCCACATTGACTATGCTTTCACAATGAAACCATTGGAAAAGTCACAGGAAGTGATCGAAAGAGTGGAGGTACTCTTGAATTCCATTGGCTGTCACGGTGGAAATGTGTCTATCATTGCTGCAAAGAACACAAGGGAGGCCCGTGAAATTACTCAACAAGTGTCAATGAGTGGACAAAAAGCCAGACACTTTTTGAAGAAAGTTTCCCAAGGAAATCCATGTTGATATGCTGCTCAAAACAACTCCAACCAGTAGGCAGGTAACCTTTGGGAGCTTTGGAAGGAGTTATGCAAAGCTACTACTGACAATGATTCAAATGGCGAGCTTGCAAACAAGCACAAGAAAGTTTGGGTACATTTTGATAAAATGGTCAAGCTTATGGGCCTTAACAACACAACAAAAGAACAATGCCAATCATTTCAAGAAGCCTTGGCGGATTTTACCAAGGTCTTCACCCTTTCTTGGGGTGAAAATAACATCACACATTACATGGTAAGCCATGTTACGTGGTGAACTTATTACAAGGGATTGCTTTCATTAAATAATGTGGATCGTTTACTCATGTGAACAACATATCTTGTTTGTGCATGGAGCATTTTTTATGCACAAATATGGATCGCTTGAAATTTTTAGCACTCAAGGCATGGAGAAGTTCCATTATCAAGCAAGGGGGGTGTACTTCAAAAATACTCGACATGGTGGTAGAATGGTGCAATCCAATTATTTGGAGGAGATGTTCAACTAGTTTTTTCACACAACATTTGCTCGTTAGCTCACAATGGAGCGTGTGCGACAATCCAAGATTTCTATTGAAGTGCGGAAATGGAGTCGTCAAGAGCATAGCAACAAGTGGCAAATGTCGCAAGGCCCCACCAAGCATGCTGCATGGTGCCAATGCAGAGTGCGACGAGGGTCAAAGTGGATTCTACGTGAGTCACTACACATGAACGCAGGGTCCAACTCTTAACGACATGTTCGATTAAAAAATAATAGTTTTTTCCAAAATTAGTGTGAACAGGGCCCTTTTTAAATGGGCCCTTATAAATATTGCATGCTCTCATAAACCACTCATTTGTTAAGCACATGTGGATTGTTAACATAGCAAATGGCACGCACCAAACAAACCGCAAAAGAGCATCCGCCTACCAACAAAAACACTCTCCAAGGATGTGAGAAGCCGGCATGGCTTAAAGCCACAAGAAAACGGCCACGAACACCTGGCCGTTCTAGGAACTCTTCTAGCAGTGGGCATGGTAGTGGGGCACAAGAGCCATCTAGGGCTGTAGAATCTTTCCGTCCTCAAGAAGAAACACCTAGACAAAGAATGAAGCAACGCGCCCAGCGCTGGAGAGAAGAAGAGGCCCAAAAAACACAAGAGTCTGATAGGGAGGAGCAACCACGCTAGAAACCACAAGCAAGACCATCTAGGACTCGGGTGGTCCATACAGACACTGAATGAGAGACAGAGCCACCATGGCAGCGAGTTGATATACCGCGCACACACCGGGTACCCGTTGGGGGAAGACATTCACTCGAGGCCAGGGAGCTCTTCTCCACATGACAAGATCGGGAGCCAAGGTAAGAGGATGAATCAGAAGAGGCTGCAGATCCAGCCCCTAATCATGTAAACAGACGCAAGTCAAAGTTCTTCAAGAAGCCTAAATGCCGCCAGCCAACAAATGTGCAAGTGCCCTCAAGACAACCGCAGCAGTGTCGAAAAATGGCAAGGGCATTTGCAAAAATCCGGCACTACCAGAAGACTACATAGCTTTTAATTTGATGTGCCCCCTTTGCTCGCACAGTGAAGGAGGTGCTTCAAAGCTATGGAAATTAGTATAGAATGCAAGCAATAGAGCTAGAGGCTATTCAAGAAGCTGCAGAAGCCCATATCATTTCGGTGTTGGAAGATACCAACCTATGCGGCATTCATACAAAGCGAGTGACATTACAGCCAAAAGATATGCAGGTTGCATGTCGATTGCAACGGGACTTCGAGCATTAGCCAAAGTTACCCCTCTTTTTGTATTGCACACCCTTATCTTTGTGATGAGATGACTTTGCAATGAATATGATTAACAATTGTGTCTACTGTGTCTATTATCCATGTGTTTTGAGTTTATTGTTTCTGATATGAAGAGTTAAATATAAATCAAACATTATCTTTTTGGGTATCCTATGTGGCAGACAAGCCTATGCAATGCAAAAAAAATGGTGGCCACAAGGGCACGCAAATGGCCCATCCATCAGTTTTGGATGACCTATTTGCGTGCCCTTGTGGCCACCATTTTTTTTGCTCTTTCAAGCTTTGTTTACCCCATAGGATACCAAAAAAGTTAACATATTGTGAAACCAAGTGTCCATGCAACATTAAATTAGATTTTTCAAATGTCCAATGTAATTGGGCCTTTTGGTGCAGCATGGAAGTATTAGGTAGAGCTGAACGAGGTGATAGTGTGCTTGAAAACTTAAATTTTGAGTTGATCTCACCTTTTCTAGTGTCCTTGAGTGCAAACATAGGTTCCAAATGCAAAAAAAAAAGGGTGGCCACAAGGGCGCGCAAATGGCCCATCCATCAGTTTTGGATGACCTATTCACGCGGCCTTGTGGTCACCATTTGTTTTGCACTTTCAAGCTTTGATTATCCCATAGGATACCAAAAAAGTTAACATGTTGTGAAACCAAGTGTCTATGCAACATTAAATTAGTATTTTCCAATGTCCAATGTAATTGGGCCCTTTTGGCGTAGGGAAGTATTAGGTAGAGCTGAAGGAGGTGATAGTATGCTTGAAAACTTAAATTTTGAGTTGACCTCACCTTTTCTAGTGTCCTTGAGTGCAAACATAGGTTCAATATGCAAAAAAAAGGGTGGCCACAAGGGTGCGCAAATTGGCCATCCAAAACTGATGGATGGGCCATTTGCGCGCCCTTGTGGCCACCCTTTTTTTTGCACTTGGTGGCTTCTCTGCCCCCCAGGATACTTAAAAAATATAGATTAAGTGAAAGCAATTGTTTTTGCAGCATTAATTTAGAGAAACCACTTCTTTTCACTCAGATGTGTTTTATACTTTCCCCAGATTTAAGGTAAGTTGAAAGAAGTATCATGTGCATCCAACTTCCGTTGTGTTGTTACTTTAAGCAAAAAAGACACAGCTTATTGAAACATATCACCAATTACAACAATTTTCAAGATTGATAGATCACATTTAGAAGAATGTACAAGATAGAGAGACAATTCAAAATAATTTTTATTACTTCCAAAAAGTTGATTCTATATCATGTATCTGAGGAGTTCATAATTTTCTTGACCATTTCCTGGCGTCTCTCTTGCACGTAAGGCAACTCCCTAGTCAAGAGGGACTGTGCTATGGACTCTGGGTCAGTTGATCCAATGGAAGCATGTATCCCAGGGATCTGGGCAAGCACTTTACCATGAAAGCCAGTGCCAAATACTGTGCATACAAGGGAGCTATTTACTAGGAACACAAGATGCACAGTTTGAGCAATGGTGCTCAAACACAAAACCTTGCTCAAAGATTTCAACAACCAAGTCATAAAATGGGCTTGGGGAGTAAATTCATTATGGAAAATGGCCACATCGCCAAGGGGGAGTTGTCTTAGGTAATGCGCAAGGGAAGACTGAGGTCCAAAGCCTGTCCACTTGCCACCGGTCCTTGCTGCAAAATCATCAACCTCCACGACGTCCTGTCATAAACCAATCAAGGTTGAGAAAAAAGACAATGAAGGATAAAATAATAACATGAAAATTAGGATAGAGTTTACCTCCTGCTCCTTGTTTTCCCCCTCTCTGTTGCCCTTTCCATCCAAGTCAATGCTCCCATGCACCGCAGCTACGAGCTTTGGATCATCAGATGGGGGTTGCGTAGTGGCATAGGCATCCTAGCAGCCTCAACCTTGGCTTGCGTGGCTTGGAATCCTTCCTCAACCACGTGCAACTTCTCTGCTGCTAGGACCTGTGCACACACAATTACAATAGTTTCTACAGCAGAGTCCCCAAGTGGCAAGAGCTTGCTTTCAAGGGCATCTGGCGTATTGTCCAAGGGACATTTGGTGCTCAAGCATTCATCCATGCGCAGGCCAAATGATTTCTCCAAATCATGCATAAACACATACTCCTCCCCATCCACTACCTCTAAGGAAAAGTGGCTTATTTCCACCTCTGGGATAGCCTCATCGGTCAATGGTAGTGGAACTATAATGTCACTAGGGCCAGCCACGAGGATGGAGTTCTCTACCAATTCCTCGAGCCCCCTGGGGTACTCGAGTTGAAGTGTTTGTCCTTCTACTGCAAGATTCATGGGGTCAACCGCCTACTCCTTGGTGTCCTTGATGAAGGACCCAACCTAAAGGTTGTAAAGAATGAGGATGCAAGAGAGCTACACAAGACAAGCACAAAGCACACAGAGATGGAAAGCTTCTTCTTCTTCTTCACAGAAAAGAGAGTACAAAATGACTAAGTGCTAAAGCTGAAAAGTAGCACATATGTACATGAGGTCACTAAGTGTGAACTCGCTAGAAGCGTACTAGGCTGGCACTATAAGTGTAGTCCAGCTGTAGAATCACTGGCAGAGATCCTCCGTGTCGGTCACCTAACGCGCCAGTGAGTAAATGCCGTAAGCGACCAAGACCCGTAGTGGATGCCATATCAAGGTGTAGAGCTCGACATCTCAACACTCCCCCTCGAGCTCTGCATGTCGCAGAGTCCAAGCATAGTCCGGAAACGTCGAAGCTTCTTAGCTCCGAGGGCCTTGGTAAAGATATCCGCTATCTGCTCCTCTGTGCTGACGTAGACCAAGTCGATGTCGCCCGCCAACACTCGCTCTCGAACGTAGTGGTAATGGACCTCTATGTGTTTGGTCCTAGCATGGAACACTGGGTTCCTAGCCAACTGCATGCTGCTGAGGTTGTCACAATGAATGACAATCTGCTGGTCCACCTGCACTCCTAAGTCCTCAAGTAATGTGCGTAGCCGAGCTACCTCGCACGCCGCAACTGCTGCACCTCTGTACTCGGCCTCTGTGCTCGATAAAGCAACCGTAGGCTGCTTTTTGCTGCTCCAAGTAACAGCAGCACTCCCAAAAGAGAACATGAATCCACTCGTAGATCTCCTATCAACAATGCTACCTGCCCAATCTGCATCTGTATACCCATACAATGCTAATGGTGCATCTACTGCATAGAACAATGCGTAGTCAAGAGTACCTTGCACATACCTAAGTGTGCGTCGTACTCCATCCAAATGTGGCTTCCTCGGAAGCTGCATGAACTGACTCTCCAAGCCTACTGTGTAGCTCAAGTCTGGCCTTGTGATAGTCAAGTAGATTAGACTACCCACCATCTTCCTGTACATATTGACATCCTCAACAACATCACCCTTCTCTGCACTCAGCTTTGCATTCACATCCAAGGGAATAGAAATTGGCTTACAATCAGCCATACCATACTTTGACAACATGTCCAAAGCATACTGTCTCTGTGACAGCCATACATCCTATGGAGTCCTGATCATCTCAATGCCAAGAAAGTAGCGCAACTCGCCCAAATCTTGCATTTCAAACTCCTGTTTGAGAAGACCCTTCACATGGTCAATCTCCATAGCATTGTCACCAACAATAATAAGGTCATCTACATATATGGTAATGACCACAATCCCCACATCACTCTCACGTACATAGAGTGAATGATCAGCATGAGCTCTCCTAAAACCAATACTGACAAGATACTTGGCAATCCTGTCATACCATGCTCTAGAGCCCTGCTTCAAACCATACAAAGCTTTGAGAAGTCTGCATACATAATCTGGGTAACCTGGATCGACATAACCAGGTGGCTGATCCATATACACTTCCTCTTGAAACTCACCATTCAAGAAGGCATTCTTTACATCCATTTGATGCATAATCCATCCTCTAGATGCAGCCACTGCTATGACAGCTCTCACAGTCGTCATCTTTGCCACTGGAGCAAAGGTCTCCTCATAGTCTATGCCATACGTCTGTGCATAACCCTTTGCGACCAGCCTTGCCTTGTGACGCTCAATGTTACCATCAGCCTTATGCTTGGTTTTATACACCCATTTATAGCCAATAGCTTTCTTGCCACTTGGCAATGGCACCAACTCCCATGTGTCGTTTGCTTCCAATGCAACCATCTCTTCATTCATTGCATCATCCCAATGCACATTTCCAACTGCATCCTCAAAACATGTGGGCTCCACATCCTGTATCACCTTAGCCATGTAGGCTTGGTGATGCGCTAGATACCCATCATAAGTCAATTTCTGAACTAGATTTCTGACTCTATTAGATCTGCGCGGTCCTGGGTCACTCCTTTGCCCTCTAGCATCTTCTTGTACTTTCCTTACACCAGGTGTCCTGACAGCCGGAATTCCAAATTCCTCATCAAGACTTTGTTCAGAACCATCTGAATCCATGTCTACATGTGAAAAACTTGATGATGCATCAGCCATAAAGGGAGGTTCATCAACCTTTTCCTTTCCTTTTCGTGATACATTCCCTGTACCTGTTGGTGGAGTAACCTGCGTACGTAGTCTACCATTCCATGGTTTCTCAACAGAGCCACGAGAAGAGGACTCTTGTGGTCCACTCAAAACCTGTGACTGTGGCCTCACATTTTGTACAACCACATCATCGTTTACATCAGCCCCAATAGTGCCATGTGCATTACTGTACCAGCTACTCATCTCATCAAAGACTACATCTCTGCTCACTCGTAATTCTCGTGTAGTAGGATTGTAGCACCTGTACCCCTTTTGTTCAAGGGAATATCCCACAAGAATACATTTTTCTGCTTTAGGATCCAATTTCCTACGCAACTCATCTGGTACATGCACGTAAGCTATGCAGCCAAACACTTTCAAGTGTGCCAAATCAGGCTTTGTACCTGTAAACTTTTTCTCAGGTGTTACATTATGCACCGCAGCTGTAGGTGTCCTGTTCATAATGTACACAGCTGTATTTACGGCTTCAGCCTAGAAATGATGAGGCATGTTCTTCTCATTCATCAATGCACGTGCAACCTCTGCAATGTGCCTGTTTTTCCTTTCTGCGACCCCATTCTGTTGTGGAGTATAGCTGCATGTAAACTGCCTGCGTATACCATGCATTCGCAGAAAATCTGAAAAATCATTGGAGAAGTACTCTCCCCCTCCATCTGACCTCAATGTCTTGATTTGCATATCTGTCTCCTTCTCAATCATGACTTTGAAGTCTTGAAAGTGACCAAACACTTCACTTTTGTTACGCATGAAGTAGACCCATACTTTCCTTGTATGGTCATCAATGAAAGAGACATAATACCTGCAACCATGTATACTTGCAGTATCGGTTGGACCCCAAACATCTATGTGCACCACCTCAAGTGGCTTTTTACATACATTGCGCTCATGTGGAAATGAGCCCTTTGACCGTTTTCCAAACTGGCATGCTGCACACACTTTATGCATCCCATCCACCTTGAATTTGGGCAAACCTTTTACAATCTGTTTTGATTGCATGCTGCGCAATCTCTGCTCATTGACATGGCCAATGCGTTTGTGCCAAATGTCAACATCAGCCACAACACCTGTGCCCTGTGCAAATAATGCAGCTTTTACCTCAGGCATGTCTACATTCAGCGTAAACATTCTGCCCACACATTTGCCCTCTGTGATCAGCTTACAGCCATTCTGGAAATCTTCTACATAACAGCCATTCGGATTGAAGCGAACCTGCAAACCCTGCTCAACCATTTGTCCAACAGAAACAAGATTCTTTGTAATGTTTGGGACATGAAGTACATCTGCTAAGTACTTTGATTTCCCACTCTTCGTATTTAGAGGTATGTCCCCTACATGAGCAATGGGGTGAGCTGTGTCATCTCCTGTCTGCACATAGCCTGACACAACTGGTTTGCGCATATCTCTAAACCACTCTCCACGAGACGTCATGTGATTAGAGGCACCTGAATCCACATACCAAACATCATCTTGGGTGGAATTCTCTGCAATCATTGTATTCATTACTTGATGCATAACAAACATGCGCTCGTTTTTGCTGTCATCTACATCTCTGCTAGTAGATGCATAGTTGCCCTGTTCTCTCTTTCCACTTGCTTTTCCCTTTGGACAGTCACGTGACATGTGACCTCTTTCACCACAAGTCCAACATTCTCTGCTATCTGGAGTATGTTGCTGTCTGCTTGATCCTGCACCACGACCTCTTTGACTCCCCCTGCCTTGATACTGGTTTCCCCTGCCACCTGTATTGTTTTGATTTGATTGACCCTCCAGAAATTGGCCCCTGTAACCCCTTAGGCCTCGACCACGACCTCTACCTCTACCTCTGTTGGAGTTAGAATAGAAGGCCTGTTCAGAATTATTTCTGCCATGAGAAGAAGATGTGTCAAGGTTCTTCTCCTCAAGAATAAGCATAGAAATCAAATCTTGGAACACGGGGATGTCGTCTCTTGTATTCATGGAAGACCTAAAATGTACATACTCATCTCCTAGACCATCCAAGCATGCACGGACAATGTCATCGTCTTCCACTGAGACTTTAATAGATCCAAGAGCCTCAATGATACTCTTGATCTTCAAGGCATAATCATTGATTGAGAGGTTGTTCCTCTTAACCTGATTTAGCTCCGACTTTAGTTGAAGCTTCTTGGCCTTGGTGTTCACCTTGAACACTCTGCCTAAGTTTCTCCGCGGGGGTTTCAGCATCCTGTAGATAGCCCATCATGCCATCTGTGATGCTCATAGAAAGCCAATACATCACTTTGCTTTGGCCTTGTTGCCAGTCCCTCAAAGCTGTCCTTTGTTCTGCTGTAGCATTTGCCTCGGGAATCTCTGGTTCCTTTTCATTGTCTCCTTCTACATAGTCCCAATAACCTTTTCCTTTTAGGAAATTTGTTATTCTGAACTTCCATGCAGGGTAGTTATTTTTCTCAAGCTTCTCAGTAACAATCTGACTGAAACCGTCAGACATCTTGAAGCACTAAGACAAAATAGCTGCAATCTGCAAAAACCTGCAAATCTGTTGAACCTGCTATCGTGGTACGTGTAACGCTTTCTACACTCAACGAGTGTCCACAATCAAGCGTACATACAATCACTGTACTTGTACATTAAATCTCTGTATACTGCACTTTGGAGACTTGTCGTGGATTGCGAACGAAGGGATTGTGATGCTCTTGCTCTCTTAGCCTCTCTTGCCTGCACCAGGCTCTGATACCATGTAAAGAATGAGGATGCAAGAGAGCTACACAAGACAAGCACAAAGCACACAGAGATGGAAAGCTTCTTCTTCTTCTTCATAGAAAAGAGAGTACAAAATGACTAAGTGCTAAAGCTGAAAAGTAGTACATATGTACATGCGGCCACTAAGTGTGAACTCGCTAGAAGCGTACTAGGCTGGCACTATAAGTGTAGTCCAGCTGTAGAATCACTGGCACAGATCCTCCGTGTCGGTCACCTAACGCGCCAGTGAGTAAATGCCGTAAGCGGCCAAGACCCGTAGTGGATGCCAGCTCAAGGTGTAGAGCTCGACATCTCAACAAAGGTGTGGTAGGCGGAGCGCCTCCAAATCAGGTTCCTCGATCACCAAGAAGAAGAATGTTGCTAGCCAAGAAAGGTACTCCACACCCAACTTGCGCTTATTGAGCATTGACACCACTGGGGCTTGCTCGTCTAAGAAATGGCCAGTGTGGGTGGCAATTTCTTGGAATCGCCGCAACGCTTGGAGAATGGGTGATCACCTTTGTGTATGTAGCACAAAAGATCGCAAGGCACCTAGATCCCTGCATGTGGGGAGATAGATACATAATATTTTATGATGTTTTCTTTCATGAAGGTAGAAATCTTGGCAAATGCATCCATGTGAAGGGAAATTGTGGCGTCAAGGTCAGAGGGACGAGTAAAGAAGGTGTGGAGGTCCAACTTCCCTTTGTATTTGGTGTCCTCGAGGAAGAGGATGAAGTGTGACAAAGGGGTGGACGTGGATGCAGATGCAGAGGCTATGGAGGCGTCCATGTCTAGCCTGGGGTGTAGATAGAGAGTGGAGGAGCTCAAGAGTTGCAAAAGTGAAAAGTGTGAATGAGTTATGCGGCCCCCCTTTTATAATGGTCCCTTTTTAAAAGTTTTTTTTAAAAAAAGGCACTTTCACCAAAACATGATCTCTCATCTCAATGTGAAAAATTATATTCAAAGACATGATATGCTGAAGCAAATCATGTTGATTACATCGGCGATTGTTTTCGAAATTGCAAGAGTTACAAAGTTATAAGAGCAATAGCATAGATCCATCCATGCCCTAGTCCTCCTCGACCTTCAATTTATCTTCTATTCTCTTCCCAATTCGCAGACATTCATTACAATAAGCATCCAATGATCAACAAACTATGATGTATTGAAAATGTGCTGGAAGGATTCTCATCTTGTGACCTTGTAAATGAAATTGCGCTTGTTGAAGGGCCTCAAAACCCATAAAAACCAAATGTTCTCGCACATTACTCAGAGTCCAATGCTTGTTCACTTAAACTGCCTTCAAAGCATCGTTGGACATCCTCACTGTAATGTCAAAGCTTGCAATAGTGCCGTCTACACTCTATAAGGGAGTCCACACTCCAAGCTTGCACATCCAACGATCATAGTGGAATCGTATGTACAAGGAGGTGAGGGATTTCAAATAGCGCATTCCAATACCTGCAGCTCCAACCTTACAACTGTACCGGTCCCCATTGTGCATGCCCTCCACAAAACCCCAGTCCTCTTCTAAAAGCCTTCCTAATCCTGCATAACGCACATCTTTACATACAAGCATTGTGGTAGTCTCCAAAAATCCAAACTCTTTAAAAATGTGCACAAAACAATGAATAGGCAAACACCAACTCAAGCCCACAGACCTTGAAGCTTTAGAGTATTTCAAAGAGTTTTAAACATCTATTATCATCTTTTTCTTGAAAGATGCTATCGACCACAATCTGGCACGGCCACTCCGTACTTAATAAGGAAGTTACTTTGATGGGTTCAAGCGTTCCAAACTCTTGTGTAGAAGTAGGCACAATATAGGAGTGAGAATAGAAGAAAATTCTTCTTTCAACCAGTTTGGTTAGGCAAAGATGTGCCAACATTGTTGCTCCAATATCTGCGTGTATAGCATTGAATGTGCCAGAGAGACTATGTAGTGGCTGCTCCTCCACCAACATGGATGGAAATATGACTATAAATGCATGGCAAATCTTAAGTATGAATCCATAATAACATTACACTGTGATTTCGCACCTAGTTTTGTATTATCAAAACATGTACTTACAATGTGTTGGAAATCGAGGTGATTGTTGCGATTGCATGCTTGACATTGAGAAAACATGTTGCACAATGGCTACGGCCCCCTTGTCTTTGCGGTTCTTGAAGCCAAGGATCTTTCCTTTCCAATGATGGTCCAAGTTTGCACGATTCCGCACACGATGAGGGCCAATAGCAGTGACCTCATCCTTTGGCCGCCTTTGGGAAGTAGAGGTGGCCACGATTGAACAAAGAAAATTAGGAGGAGGAGCAGGACCTTGCTTGTTGCTAAATGTAGGTAGGATAAAGTGATAGGACAAGGTGGTTAACCCTTGCTTGGTGTGGCAATGGGAGGAGAAGGTGGATAACCCTTGCTTGGTGTGGCAATGGAAGGTGGTAGGGGAGGAGAGAGGAGCTTCCTTGCTGCAACAATGGAGATGGTGTAGAGACAGAGTGTTGGAATAGAGGATGAGTGTGATGGTCGCAACCAAGGAGGTATTGGAAAAGGGTTTCTAGAGAGAGAAAATCACTTTTTGCCTAAGGACGATAGTAAAAAAAGTTTTTTTTTAAAATTTTGAATTTTAGGGTCTTTGGGTGCATGTTTTGACTTTTTGAGGTCAAAAAATGTTTTTTTGACCATAATAGATTTAGGGGGTTTTTAAGAAGATAAGATTTGAGTTTTGAAAAATTTCAAAATTTTGGGATTTTTTCAAAACCGGATAAAAAGGAGGGAAGTTGGAGGTTCCATATGCCCCCCCCCCCCCCCCCAACCCCACCTTCTCACTAGGTAAGAGCCCATTAAGAAGTGTAAGGCTACTTTGTCCCCCTACATTTTTGAGGACATAGAGTGTGTCCACCACCCTCTTCTCATTGGTTGGCCTCTAGTTAACCTTAATCCCAAAGGGCCGCCTAGAGGGTTCATATTTTTTTCCTAATGGTCCTTGCATTTTTTATGAGAATTCCCATATGAGTTGCTGCCACTAGAAGCACTAGACATAGGTGAGTTGCTACTCATAGAAGAAATTCAAGAAGTGGTTGCATTATTGTTACCACTTCCTCTTTGAGCAACAGTAAAAAAATGCACACTGTTTAGTCACGTTCTTTCTTGAAAGTGACTCCTATAATAGCAATGTGCACAATGCATCAAATTTGATAGCTTGAGGGTTTTCTTGGGTCATAAGTCTCCAAGTACTAGCAAAATTCTGGCAAGACATTGAGAACGGTCCGTACAAGTGACTTCATTAGAAATAATTTCACTTGTAGAAATGAATATCTCATTGTTACTAGCAAAAAAAGTGTCCATGTCATCTTCCTCTAGCTCTTTACGCAACAATGCAAATTCTACCTCATTGCGACTTGCATAAAGACCAGCTAGAGTATCCCAAGCCAGTTTTGTTGATTTTGAAGATCCATGTGAGGAGTAATAGTGATATTCACACATAATGCATTCAATGCATGAGCCTATGAATCTTCTATCTTCCAACAAGATTTATTAGTTGTAGGAAAAACAACTCTAACAGCAACAGGTATGCTAGAATTTACAACATTGTAAATAGAGCATGTATCCACAGAAGACGGATGTACATTAATGCCTTGTGCAACAGTCTAGATGCCCTTTGAAAGTAGAACGTGCATCATGATCACGGATTTAATATTTACGTGATTACGTCAAATTTTGTGTGATCACAAGGTCTTATTGACACATTTACATGATTACACTAAACATAATCACACAGAACCCGGTTAATGGTGACCTGCAAATCCACTAAATTCCCGTTGGGCTTTTCAGTATCCCCGGTGGGCCCGTCGGGATTTATCATTTTCCCTCCGGGCCTGCCGAGAATACTAAAAAACCCGGCGGGCTCGTAGAGTTATATATATGCGGGCCCGCTGGGTGTATTTTCATCTTGCTTTCATCTTTTGAGAGAGAGAGAGAGAGAGAGAGAGAGAGAGAGAGAGAGAGAGAGAGAGAGAGAGAGAGAGAGAGAGAGAGAGAGAGAGAGAGAGAGAGAGAGAGAGAGAGAGCGCTTGCGACCACCTTTATAGGTACGTCGAGAGGAGAGAGGAGAGAGGAGAGAGGGGGTCATGTGGGAGCATGCTCTGCGTCGCAATGCGCGGCAGCAGCAGAGTACCTGACCACACGATCCGGGTATGTGTTGTGTGTGTGTATGCGTTGTGTGGTAGTGTGCCTTTTGTCATCGTGTACAGCAATAATAAGGTACCTTACCACACAATGGGAGTGTGTATGTAAGCTGTTCTACGGAATAGTGCTTATCACGGGGGCATCACCTCGGTGACTTGGGAAAGATGGTGTCCTTGTGGTAAGTATTGGCTTACTGTCTAAGTATTACGTCGATAACACGGCGAATCTAGTATCCTTATGGTAAGTCAACTTCCCTTCCCCTTTCCCAAAAAACATATGGGCATCGGTCAGTAACGCGGCTATATGATGTTCGTATGCAGGCCATTGTTTTTCCTTAGATTTAGGCGGCACTCGATCGGTAATGCGGCTAATAGAGTGTCGTTTGTTAGAAGCATCTGTTTTTGCATAAATGTGGCGTTCAGGTCGTTATCCCGGCCCTACGAATGTCATATAATTTGTATGTGCATGTGCAGTTAATTTTTTAAGTATTAAGTATATGAAATACTTGGTTGATAACGTGGCTGTGAAGAGTATTTCATATACAAAATGTATGAATTGTTTGATTTTGTTGTTTTTAACTATCCATTTGAAATTATATACTAGCTAATCATATTCAAAAGAATACTTTATTCATCAATCATCACTATTTTAAATGTTCCATTTATATAAATTACATGTAAAAAAGTATTTGCACACAAATTGCATGTTTAATATTCTTTTTTAATCTTTTTAAAGGACTCTCAAGCATTATCGCTATTTTTAATGCTCATTTACATAAATTCTCTGTAAAAAATCTAAATGCACACAATTTGCATGTTAAATATTCTTTTGTATCTGTTTAAAGAGCATCAATTATCATCGCTTTTTGATTGCTACATTTACATAAATTGTATGTAATAAAGTGTATGAACACAATTTGCTAGTCCAATTTGTATACTTCCAACGTTTTAAATGTTTTTGAAGTTTTAAGTCGGTGTGTGCTTTGTTTGAATTAGTATGTGCGCACGGAGAAAAATATAAGTTAAAAATTCAATATATGCTGAAATGTGCCACACTATTAACATGTAATGTTTGATATGAATTAATTTCTTATAAACCACTTGTTTGAACTTCTTTTTATACGTGTAACAGATTGCAATTTTAAGTGAAGATTATTTTCAATTTTTATCAATATTTCCTTGCACATTTGTTAAAGTCTTCAAGTGGTGGTTAAGAGTTTACCTGAGATAGTGTGAGAGTGTTAGTGTCATTCACAACCATGAATTTGTATTTGATATGTTTTTTTTTCATTGTTCAGTGCAAATATGACGCCAGATGAAAAGAAATATATTATGCGTACCATTCGTAATGAATATATTTTGGAAATCTCATCATGTGCAGCTGATTGCATACAACAGATTAGTGAAAGCGATGTCTACATCAAAGACATCACTAGCCCTATATGGGAGAACACAGAGCGCAGGTTGCGACTTGAAGGCCAATACGAGGTGTTGCTTCCAGCAAGGATACGAGAATTCGACCCCCACCACAAGGTCAGGACAATGTTGGGCAATATGAAAGTGTGTTGCAGAGACTTAAAGGAAGATATCCCACGTGCCTACGACATGTCAAAATTAGAGCTCTGGGATAAATTGTGGGAAGAACAGAAGGTAAAGATGAAGTGTGTGAAAGCACAGGACCAAGCCGTCCTACCCAGGAGATTGAAGATGGCCCAAGATGCGCAAGCAGCTTTGGGAGGTCGATCCGATGCCAGATGCACCGACACAATCATGCACACTGCTTTGAATGCAAAGTGCGCTCATCTTGTCGGCATCCCTCTCAAAGCCTTGGTAGAAGGTCAGGCTCCTTTGGTGTGTGCATATTGTACACCATCAAAGGCATCTCATTTTTTCCAGACCACATTACATATGTGGGAAAATGTTATAAGAGAGGGAGTGAGGTAAAATTTGACATCTTTCAGATAGAGCAAGGAATTCAAACGCTTCACCCCTCCATTGTAAGGTGCATTGGGTTTACTACAGAAGCTCCTTGGATCACGATATTCCCATACTACAATGGGGGTACCGTGGGCGACATAATGTGTCGCTTATCGTTTGAACACGGCTGGAGTTAACTGTTAGTATTCAAATTTGCCTTGTGGTTCAATTAATTGCATTTGCTGTGGTTTGATTTAGTGGATTCCGCGCAGTGTCCCAATGAGTGAGAATATATATTTGCCAATGATATTGAATATTTGTCTATCTGTTGGCTGTAGCTCTAAGAGAAAATGGCCAATGAAGAACAAGATATTGGCACCCAATCACTGCCTGATGATCAACAACAAGCGACTGTTAATGCATTTCAACGCATGAAGTCTCTGGCACACGGCATGTCAGCACAACAAGCGACGCGTACTGCTCGTCGACTCTCAAAGTGGGAAAATCCAAACCATATGCAATGGAAAGAGATCAATAAATAAGTGACAAAAAGGACATGATCAAGACAATATGGCCATGTGAGGACGCAGAGATCAAGAAAAGAAGGTGGAAGGTTTCGAAGTGCAACCATGACGCGATCAAAGATAACGCTATGAGAGGATTTATTTGGAGGTTTATGGCCATCCCCTGCACAATGCAGATTGTGCACTATATTTTGCAAAAATGTTATATGTTCACTTTGTGCAACAGCGACCAGTAGACTTCTCGTCAAAGGAGACAACTGTTTCCACTCATGATTTAAAGGAGAGTTGTGTCACTTTCTCCCGAGATGAGCTGGCATTGATAGTGGAAGGCGTCGACCTACAATTAAAAAGAGAGAGGGATATTTACACGACACAGTTGGCAGAGAAATATGCAAAAATAACACGGCTTTCTATAGCCATCCGGACACCACAACCCTCACATGTTCGGATGGAGAAAAGCATTCACCGCTTAAGTCAGGACGTTCAAAATCTGACACAATGAGTGAATCCAACGCCTGTACAAGGGACACACATCAACCACCTTGTCTTGCATTTGAAGTTGGTCCCCTCGTCTATTTCAGATGCAACCTCATCTTCCCAATGTCCAGTTTGCTACAAGAATTTTGATGGATGGAGTGGATATTATATATTGACATGTGGTCATTTTTATCATTTAGTTTGTCTTATTCGTTTGATGCAAAATAGTAGTCAATGTGCAATCTGTTCACAAGATATTCCACAAGGAATATATATTATGTTTGTCATGGCAAACGAATATAAATTCAAGCAAGCACGCCTAGATACCCCTAGCACAATTAGAAATTTGTTTGATGAGCAAGATGCTGCTTTAGGGAAACACAATTGAGATCGACAAACTATGTACTATCGCGAATATGAAGCATTGTAATTACTCAAAACACATTTGAATACAAGGTCTTTTACAATGGTTTTTGACATTTACTCGTTCTACTCTCAAGCTATGTTGAATCAATTGAGTTGTTATCTGGTTCCAAGTCTGAGTGTTGTGGTTCTCCTTGTAATTCAACCTCCACATCTATTATCAAATTCTCTTCTATTTCGTCTACAGTGCATTGAGATACACCAACAGTGAACTCTTCTTTATCTTCGTTTTGACAATTATACAACCATGTTGGCATTTCCTCCTTGTAGCCAACACTTTCGATGTGATTTAGTATCTTTTCGTTGCAATATATATACACTAAATTTTTTGCTCTGTCTGTTAATAGTCTGTTGCAAATAGTGCTGTGAACATACTTGTACATATTCCAGTTTCTCTCTGAACTTGAGTTTTTTGTACATTGTGCGAGTACTTTCATTGCAAGGGGACGTAAGGTAGAGTAATGCTCTCCACCATTCATCATCCACCACTTCCATACAGGTTGCTCTTTTGCCATTACTTGTACAAAATCATTCGCAAAGAGACCTTCTTTAAATCTAAATGCACTTATTTCTTTGATGCAATCAATTTGGTCCTGAACGTTGGAGTAGAACGTGTTGACCACGTGATAGATATCGCCTACCACCTTTGTATTGGACATCAGATCTAAATTCCAATACTCTCGATCGAGCATGTAAGCCACGCTATGGACTGGACTATGAGCGCTCTTCCACCTTGCATGAAAATAATTAGCCAATTTTTTTTGTTTTTTGCCAGAGAATGGTAATCGCCACTCCTTCTCTACTATAGACTCTTTCAGCTCTTCAGGATTTTCAAGACTCTGTTGGAATGACCACCATGTCATCCACACTTTGCCCAAGTTTGGCGCCCTTTGATCAAGATTGCGGATCGCGAACATAACGAGCATCATTACATGGTATGCATCCATTACACTCCTCCACAAAGAAACCTTGTTTACATTGCCACATAGACATGTAATTTTATCTTTCACTTTTTCTTTCTGCTCAAGCTGCCATTCATCAAAGGCCGCGCAATTGAATGTGTCAATCACAACGCATTTATTACGGAGAAGTGATTGCAATGTATAAAAGTGTGTGGAGAACCGAGTTTCAGCAGGAAGTTTTAGCATCACTGACATTGCCATCCTATACAAATTGAGCACTCTTTGTCGTTTCAAGATATATTTCACAACCTGATGTGCTGTATCAATTATTTTGGCGAACCATGTGGTTTCTTCGCTAGTGTACCAATCTTTCAATACCAAGTTCAAGCTGTACGTATTACAACCATTGGAAAAATTGTGTGGAAAGCCTTATTTATTAATTTACTGGCGTTTTTACAATTCTTTGCGTTGTCTATGACTACTTGAACGACATGTTCAACACCAATTTTTTTAATTACATTAATCAAGACCTCAAAAATGTATTTGCCACTTTTATATGCACCAGAACTATCAATCGTCTTTATAAATGTTTCTTCCCTTGGACAAACCAACATTACATTGATCAACAATCTTCTCTGAATATTTGACCAGCCATCACTCACAATCGTACATCCTGAAAGCGAAATATTCCCAAGTATTATTTTGCCAACACGCTCTTTGACTTCGATGTAACATTTATCCAAGAAACATTTCTTATCGTGTGATAAGAAGGAGCTGAAAATCCTGGACCAAACTCACCAATTTTCTTCCAAGTAGCCTTCCAATGATTACTGTCTACCATGACTAAAGCACTTCTAGTAAAGAATATTGCTTTGGTGAGTGTAGTTTGGGCTTCTTCTAGAGACTGCACTTGAAAGCTTTGATGTTATGATTTTTGACGCATTTGACAAAGTCCACCTTCATTGTGACATTTAAAAGGAACACTGCCTGGAATTTCCTCTCCTTGTGCAGGTTGTTCTCCAAGGTTAGTTGACGTCACTACAGGATCTGTGGAGTTAATATCTGGCTTTGGGAACTCTTGACTCGAAGGCACAGAGCTATATATCTGTTGTCTCTTGTAGGTGCCTAAGGATGTTCACATTTCTTACAATTGTTTTTAGCACTACCCAGAAAATGATCCCTAATACGTGGTGCACCACCTAATTTTGTTGTGTGACAAAATTTACATTGCCACTCCATTTATCGACTGCATATGTTGTGAGCATAATCCCACTCTTTGCCAGTAGCTTTTTTATACTTTGGCTTCTTCGTACCACTTGTGCCCACATTTTGCTCCATTACTTTTAAATTAAAACTGAAGACAAAAGAACAAGATGTTCAGATTTTGAAATATTTTTCTTATTTTCAATATATATTATAATTTAAAAACCATTCAATATGAAAGTAACCATGATGCACAATATGAGATTTTCAATGCACGCTAGTCAATCCACATATCGATCGCCTATATTGTGAGCAACCATACACATTGCAATGTAGTCTATGCATGGCATAATAACTATAGCAATGCTATGAATCTCTCTATGCAATTATTATTATAATGATTATTTATATGTCCACTTTGATTTGCAAACAATAAGACACATCTAATTTCATTTGCTACAAAAAAACAAACGAAAGCGATAAAATATATGATTGGTCATTTCATGTACTAATAATCTATCGTAATACATAATGCACTCTCTGTATAAACCAATGCATGAACTAACGCAAATAAATCTTCAATATAATCACCCAATTGAGGACTACTTGTACCCAGTGAAGGATTGTATCCCACCCATCCAACCAATTCAATATATAAAAGCTATTTTAACCCAATCAAGGATTATAGCTCTTATATTGTGGAATGACAAGTGTAAATCAACTCAAATGCAAGACTTCAAGGATTTTTATATGCCCGGTACACTAGTAGAGGACATCCGACAACCCTTGACAATTGACTCGTCATTTACATATGCTCATCTTCTAAAACCAATTACAACCCTCATTTGGACCAATGGCTTCTTCGCAATGAGCATGATTCTCCAAGTTTTCAGTTGTTTTGGTTTCGTACCTTTATGTCGATAAACGAATTAAAATTTTTTAGAAGTGGTTACCTAATTAAGAATCACGTTCCGTCCAAAAAAAGGACATGTGACTCTGTAACCTTAGGTCAATTCACAAGGAGATGACTATACCCGGCACTCGGATACACTCCCCAAGGATTTGCCTAGCTAAAAGACCGGGGTTAGCACACTATTTACTATATATAATAACTCCCGCCGGGGTTTTTCATTTTCCCGGCCGGCCCGCCGGTCTATTGCATATATCCGACGGGCCCGCCGGGAAAATGAAAAAGCCCAACAGGCCTCGTAGGGAAAAAATAGAAACCCTGGAGGGCTAACCGGCTCTATAGGTTTTTGCAGGTCAAAATCAAAGTCACGTTAACAATTAACGTGATCACGTGATTTTTTTGTGTAAATACTAGAGTTATTGATGTAATCACCTGATCGTGATTACGCTAATGAAATCCCTGATCATCATGTAAGCCCACATGGATAATTACCCCCATCGAATTTATCCTCAACAACAAACATTTTGAAAACATTTGTGTTGTTGTCAGCCATAGCAAGTGACTACACCTGATGTAAAAACTGGCATAAAAGAGATGTAGTAGGACTAACACATGCTATATAGCACAACCCAAAGAGGATTGTAAGAAACTTATTGTGTAGAAAATTACACTAGCAAAAATTCACAAAAGGACAAAATCACTTGCACAATACTGCTTGTAGTGGAAATGGAGGCTGAAATGAGCAAAGAGATGTTGGCAACAACACTAGGGAGGACATGATCTGCTATAATACCAATCATTGGAATTAGGGTTGTAGGGATGCACACACAGGTTGGAGAGGATGAAGAATCTCAAGGCACACAACAGAGAGTATATTGCTTAGTGCACAAATATAAAGATAATTTAACCCTAAAGTGATGGGCATATATTCAAAAGAGCCCTCCTAGTGAGGGAAAAGTTGGCCCAACGGCCCTAAGTGTGTCCACACACATCACTACCACATATATTGTAACAAGTAACTCTTCAAATGTATCAAGGAAAGGGAAGGAAAAAGTTGACGATGGACCTAAGTTGCCAAAATTTGATTGCTAGTCATGATGATGGTGATAGTAGTGGATCTAAGAAGAGTTTGAACGAGGAGTTTGGCATGCCCTCTGTGAAAACTCCAGGTGCAAGAAGGATGTAAGCAGGGAACAAAGAACCGGGCAGTGATCCTAGACCATGCATGATAGAAAGAGTAAGAAATCCTATGCAAAGATTGACGTATGATGACAGCTATGTGGCTCATCCTTGTGCATATATGGCAAAAATTACAAAAGAGGTAGAATCCACATGTTTTGATAATGCTATCAAAGATGGAAAATGGCGGCAAGCTATGGATAAAGAGATGGTTGCACTTGATGCAAATGGAACATGGGAATTGGTGCCATTACCAAAAGGTGAAAAGGCAATTGGATGTAAGTGGGTTTACAAAATAAAGCATAATGTTGATGGTAGTGTGAGTAGATTTGTAGCCAAAGGTGATGCACAAACTTATGGGATTGAATATGAATAGATGTTCAGCCCCATAGCCAAGATGGCTACTATTCGTGTGTTTATTGCAGCGGTTTTTCCACATTAAAATGGGTGTTGAAGCGATTGGATGTAAAGAATGCATCTTTGAGTGGAGACTTGGAAGAAACTATGTATATGGAGCAACCACAAGGTTATGCAATTAGGAGGTATGTGACCTTGTATGCAGGTTAAAGAAAGCATTGTATGGGCTAAAGCAAGCACTTGGAGCTTGGTATGAGAGGATTGTGGCATTCCTTATTTCATTGGGGTTTGAAATGTCTGATGTAGATCATTCATTGTATGTGCAAAAGAATGAGGTAGGAACTATGGTGATATGTATTTATGTGGATGATTTCATTGTTCGAGGTGATAATGTGGCTAAATTAGAGGGTGTACAGGCTCTGCTTATGCCAAAATTTGAGATGAAATATTTGGGAGACTTGCAGTATTTCTTGAACATTGAAATTATTTACACAGAAGAGAGTGTATGGCTATCACAAATGCAATATGCTTTGGACATGTTGAAAAAATATGGTATGGCTGATTGCCTTTAGATCAAACTTTGAAGTTGGGAAAAGATGTAGCTCAAGTGCTTGAGAATGCTATCATGTATAGGAAGATTGTGGGCAGCTTGATCTACATGACTATCTCACATCCAGACTTGAGCTACACAGTTGGATTGGTGAGTCAGTTTATGCAGTCTCCTAGGAAACCACACTTGGATGTGGTGAGGTACACATCGTGCTATATGAGTGCTAATTTAGATTATGCACTCTTTTATAGGGTTGATGTGGAGTTGCAGCTACATAGATGAGGATTGGGTTGGCAGTACATATGATCGCAGGTTTACAAGCGGCTTCATGTTTTCACTTGGGAGTGTTGCTATCACATGGAGCAACAAGAAGCAACCTACATTTTCTCGTATAGATGCAAAGTACAAGGTGCTACAATGGCCGCATATGAGGTAGCATGGTTGGGATTGCGAATTCACGACTTTGGAGTACAGGTACAGAGGTGGGTTTTCATCTATTGTGACAACCTTAGTAGCATATAGTTGGCACAAAACCTAGTGTTCCATGCCAAGATGGTGCACATTGAAGTGCACTACCACTTCATTAGAGAAAGGGCCTTAGCAGGCGACATCGACCTTGAGTATGTGGTGACGGATAAGAAAGTTTCATATATCTTTACAAAGTCCAATGGAGAAGTTACAACGATTTTGAGTGATGCTTTACATACGAGAGATGGTGTTGAGCTTAAGGAAGAGTGTTGAGATATCAAGATCAACATATATGACTCTTCGATGACTACAATTGAAATTCATCATCACTAGAGCACCTTGGTGGATACACATATCTTTGCCAATGATACTACATCTTTACTACACTGAGCTAGTCTACCTATTGGAGTGATGATACTACAACTTTACTACACTGAGCTAGTCTACCTATTGGAGTGATGATACATTTATCTACTTAACTCATTCCATAGCATTTTACACTAGACCATTGTACTAGTTCCATTTTATGTTGAATTTTGTTTCCTTATGAAAGTAGACCTCTTATCTTGAGTTAGTGAAGAGGAAGGAGTACATTTGTTTGCCTCCATCTTTATCTTTGTGTGTGTGCTTGCATGATCTAGAGCTCTCTCCTTGTCTATCTCTTAACAATATACTAGGTAGAGTGCTGGGTGGAATCTTGGGAGCTCATCATCCTTCATAGGCAAGGCATGCATCAATACAAGGGCATCTGGCATGACTTTGATGTAGTTCATGACAATCTCATTTTTAGAAGTCATCATTTTTCTCTGAATTTTAACAAAATGGAACAACCAGTCTAAAACCTGTTCATGCTCCTTGATTGAAATTTTGGTTAGCCTACCTTTGTTGTCGGATGCATTATTTTCTAGCAAGGAAACTACCCTATGGCCAAGGACCTTTTAGAACTCTACAACTCATAGAGTTGTTGGAATTAGGGTTGCAAGGAAACGCACACAGCTTGGAGAAGACGAATGAAGCTCAATGCACACAATAGAGAGTGAGTTATTTAGTGTGCAATGGAAAGATCGATAGCCCTAGAGTGATGGGAATATATACAATGAACGGGGGAAAAGACATCCTAAAGAGGGAAAAAAATGCCCTGGCGTTCCTAGTGTGTTCACACACATCACTATCACATGTATATGGTAACAAATCCCCCCTGGAGTGATGCGGTGAATAAGAGCTAGCACATTAGAAAGGGAAGTGTCATGCCTTGAGGACGTGATCAATCCACAAAGGGGAGTAAGCCCAAAGCTTTGCGGAAAGCTTTGAGCTTCTCACAAGACAATGCCTTTGTGAAAAGATATGCAAGGTTGTCCTGTGTTGGCACATAATCCAAGTTGATCTCTCCTGCTGAGAGCCTGTCCCTGACATAGTGGTAATGCACCTCAATGTGCTTTGTGCGAGCATGGAAAACTAGGTTCCTTGCAATTGCCAATGTGCTCTGACTGTCAGTGTAGATAGTGTTGGTAGGGTCTTGTCCAACACCCAAATCAGCCATAAGGTGTCTAAGCCATACACACTCAACCGTAGCTATGAAGAATACCCTGTACTCAGCCTCACAACTCAAAGTGGCGAGAGTAGGTTGCTTCTTGCTCAACCATGATATACATGAACTGCCAAGCATGAAAAAAAACCCACTTGTGGACACTCACGTGTCAAAACAACCAGCCCAATTTGAGTCCGAAAAAGCATGTAAGTCTGGTGGCAATGATCCCCCCTTGGGATAAAATAGGCCAAGATGTAAAGTGCCACTAAGGTAGCGAAAAATCCTCTTGACAGCCTGCCAATGCTTAGACCCTGGGCTATGCATAAATCTGCTTACCTATGAGACTGCAAATTGAATATCCGGCCTTGTGTTGCATACATAAATGAGGCATCCAACAATAGTTTGATAAAGAGTGACATTTGCAGGATCACCAGCATCATGAAGACTCAATTTCAAACCTGTTTCCATGGGAGTGGCAATAGGTTTGGAATCCTCAAGTCCAAACTTACATCGAAATGTCTCTATGTAACTTTTCTAACACAAGGAAATACCACCATCACACTGCTTAAACTGTATACCCAAGTAATGATGCAACAATCCCAAATATTTCATCTTGAAAGTAGCATTCAAATCAGCCTTAAATTCAGCAATATGTCTCTCATTTGGTCCAGTGATCAGCACATCGACATAAAGAACCACAATGAGAAGTACATCACCCTCACACTTCACATACAATGTACTTTCCGTTATACTGTCACAAAAGCCTTGTTTGACCAAATGAGTGTCAGCTTTCTCATACCACTCACGAGGATATTGCTTCAACCCATACAAAGCCTTCTTACATCTGCACACTTTGTCCTCTTTTCCTTTATTCACAAAACCGCGAGGCTGCATTACATAAACTTCCTCAAATATGTCACCATTCAAGAAAGTAGTAACAATGTCTGATTGATGTACATCCCAACCAAAATGAGTTGCCAATGCACATAGAAAATGCAGAGTAGCCATACGACAAGTGGGAGCAAAAGTCTCTTCATAATCTATGCCTTTTTGCTGTGCATAACCCTTTGCAACAAGTCGAGCCTTATGGCGATTGATCTCACCATCCGGTTTGCGTTTCAACTTGTAAACCCACTTCATACCAATGGCCTTTTTTCCAGGAGGCAAATCACATAAAGTCTCTTCATAATCTATTCCTTTTTGCCAGGAGCCAATTTTTTGAATTCTGTGCTTCATCAAAAGACAGAGGTTCCTCAACATCTTGTAAGCTAGACACATCCAAAGAATAACAATCTAATGCATAAGATGCATGGCGAGAGCCTAAATGAGTATGACTAGACAAAGGTGCATCCAATTTACTGCCACGCAATGTATGCATCAGCCATTTTGGCATACCTCTAGCCTTCTCATTTTTAGCCCTTTCCTCATCAAGTACATCATGTACATATGCATCAGTAATATGCTGATCTGTAATATTTTCAAAAACCCCCATAGGTTGTACATTTGCCTCATTGGAATTTTCATTCGAACTTCCACCACTGAAAAGAGGCAACAAAGTGTCATAAATGTCCTGTGAGCTTACATTACTGTCTCTAGTACATGACAACAAGGGTTGAACAGAATCTTCCACAAACACTACATCCCGTGAAACCAGAATACGCTTTGTTTGCGGATGATACAACCTATAACCTTTGCTTTCAACACTATAACCAACAAAAATACATTTGACAACCTTATCATCCAATTTTCTGCGTTGTG
Organism: Adiantum capillus-veneris; assembly: GCF_014529385.1. Taxonomy (NCBI): domain Eukaryota; kingdom Viridiplantae; phylum Streptophyta; class Polypodiopsida; order Polypodiales; family Pteridaceae; genus Adiantum; species Adiantum capillus-veneris. The sequence continues at coordinate 77,865,729 of NC_140956.1, read as the reverse complement.
TTTTTGGCACCAAAGCATATGCCAAACAACCAAAAACACACATGTGCTCAATATAAGGTTTTCTATCATGCCATGCTTCATATGGAGTAATAGACTGCAAAGCTTTCGTAGGACACCTGTTTAGTACATAAGTGGCATACATGATGGCCTCAAGCCAAAAAGAATGTGGCAAAGCTTGACTTTTGACCATACACCGTGCCATTTTCGTAAGTGACCCGTTTTTCCTCTCAGCAACACCATTTTGCTGAGGTGTATACGGCACTGTACATTGGTCTTTTATCCCACAACTAGCCAGAATTCATTAAATTCATGAGACATATACTCCCCCCCTCGATCGGAACGGAGGGTGCCCATAGTACATTTCGATACATTTTCAGCCATAGCCAGAAATTGTTTGAAGCACATAAAAACTTTGGACTTGGCTTTAAGCAGAAATACCCATGCATGCCTGGAGTAATCATCAATGAAAGTCACGAAGTAAAGGTAATTGACCAAGGACGGAGTTTGCATGGGCCCACAAACATCACTATGCACAAGCTGCAACCATCCTTTGTAAACTTAGAACGCTGCATCTTACCCAAAATACAGCCTTCACAAACATGTTTGACTGGTGCTTCAAGAGGCGGCAAAGAAGAAACCATATCAGATTTTTGTAAACGCAGCAAACTGGCAAATTCAGATGACCAAAATGTGCATGCCAAAGTTTTGCATCTGAAATAGCCCTTGAATCTGCAATTGCATTTGCAAAATTTTGTCCACACTTGTCATACAAAGTGAGCTTATACAGCCGACAACACAAAAGCCCACATGCAACAATTTCATCACCAGAACTTAGATCATGATATGTACATCTGTCATCCACAAATTTGACTACAAGTCCAAGTCTAGCAAGTGCAGATACAGACAAAAGGTTCTTCTTGATCCCAGGTACATAAAGTGCATCAACAAGTGTGAAAGAACTGCCATTTGCAGTAGTAAGCACAATCTTTTCAACTCCCTAAACCGGATAAGAGGCATTGTTGGTACAAGTGACTGAACTCCCATGAGGGACAGACTCGAGAGAGGTGAACAATTCACGATGTGAGGTAATGTGCTTTGTAGCACCACTATCTAAATACCACACATGTGAATCTGCAGCAACTGACATGCATGCATCATGAACAACAGGATTGTAAGTGCACTCTGCACTAAAAGCCCATTCTGCATCAACATCAACATCATAGTCTCCTTTCATAGAAGACTCAACAATGGCTGCATTTGTAGTGGAACCACCATTTGCAGTGGAACCACCCTCTTTCTTCTTAGCCTCTTTGGCCTTCAACTTAGAACACTGCTTGATCAAGTGATCATTAGCTTTACAATAATGGAAACACATCTTCTTTTTTCCCTTATCACCAGAATTTCCAGACGGATTGCTGCCAACAGAAGCATTAGGAACAAAATTTTTGCCACTCGCAACATAACCATAAGAAGTGGTTGCAGCCCTTTCTTTGAGAAGCAATAAAAGCATGTTCAATTGCACACTACCTAGTCTTGTTTTTTTTGGAAAGTGACTGTTGCAACAGCAATGTGCATAATGCATCAAACTTGACAACTACAGGATTTCCTTGGGTCATAAGTCTTCAAGTACTAGCAAAAGTATGGTAAGAATCTAGTAAGGCATCAAGAACAGTCTGCACAAGGGAAATGTCTAAAATGACTTCACGTACAGAAATAAGTTCCTCATTGATATCCTTGACACCAGCAAGGAAAGTGTCCATATGATCTTCCTCATGCATAATATTTGACTCTAGCTCTTTACGCAACAAAGCAATTTTAGCCTCATTGCGACTTGCATAAAGACCATCCAAAATATCCCAAGCCTGTTTTGTAGATTTTGCTAAACAAATGTGAGGAACAATGGTGCACTTCACAAACAACACAATAAATGCATGAGCCTGCGCATCCTTTACATCCCAATGAGATTGTTCTGCCGTAGGCAAAACAACTCTAATAGCAGCAATCCTTGTAGCAAGACCTGCCACATCCTCAACATCGCCTACATCCTCAGAACCAGGACGTACATCAATGCCCTGCACAATATTCCGGATGCCCTTTGACACAAGAACATGTTGCATCATGTAAGCCCACATAGGGTAATTGTCCCCATCCAATCTGTCCTCAGCAACAAACATCTTGAACACATTTGTGTTGTTGTCAGCCATGGTAAATGCTGCACCTGATGTGAAAACTGCCCGAAATGAGGAGAAACTAAGTGAGACCAGCATGTGCTATACAGCATAACCCGCAATAGACTATATGGGACATGTTATGTAGTATTTGGCACTGACAAAAATTCTACACAAAATGACGAAATTGACTTTGCAAACCTGGCGGGGAGGCCGAATGGAGCCCGAATAAAAAATGTGAGCAGACAACTCTACGAGCCTACCCAAAATTTTCATCGACGTGCGAATGCTTGCCAAAGCTCACAAAAATCGGAGAAAGTGAGCAGGCGTGTGCTAGAGCTACTGGCGACTGAACCCGGGAGGATGCAACCTGCTCTGATACCAAGTGTTGGAATTAGGGTTGCAAGGAAATGCACATAGCTTGGAGAAGACGAAGGAAGCTCAAGGCACACAATAGAAAGTGTGTTAGTGTGCAATGGAAAGATAGATAGCCCTAGAGTGATGGGCGTATATAAAATGCACGGGGGAAAAAACCTCCTAAAGAGGGGAAAAATTTCCCGGCGATCCTAGTGTGTTCACACACATCACTACCACATGTATATGATAATAGGAGTGTTCGTTTGACTTCAATTCTGATATCCTTTATGCACCTATAAACAGGCCAATTCCTTAACAATACCTCCATCCAAATTTTAGGCTCTGACTATTCATTTTGGTCATCTTCCTTATTTGCAGGCTTTTGGCAAGATGAGCCGGTGGAATTATAATATCAAGAGTTCGGTCTAGCACTTGAACCACATTGGAGTGAGGAGGCAATTGACATTCTTGTTGCCCATAGTCCAATTTTGGAGTTTCTTTTCCCTCTAAATCTTCTTATTCATACTCACACTGATTGGAGAAACCTAAGTTTGTTTTTGAATTTGTTTCTATCAAAATAGCTTTGTGTTTATCCTTTTGCACTAGAGCTCATTGATTCTATGCTCCTCCAATTTACTAAGTATCTAGAGTTTCATCATGCTGGTTGAATGGTGTTTGATCTGTATGATTTTTTGGAGTCTAATCAGGTGGTTGTTGGGAATGATTGGTTATCTACTCAACCTAATTAGTTCCTTGGATTTGATCTGGAGCATTTATGTTATCATCATCATCATCATTCATCCTTGTAGTAGAGACTACATCAACCTCCATAGTGTTGTCCTCTCTTCTCTTCATCCTCTTCATCTTCCTTGTCAATATTTTGGCTGCTCTGGAGGTCCTCCAGAATTGCATGATTAGTTAGAGCATTGGTATATCAGGTGAATTTTTCCTCCAATTCACCTTTCATATTTTTGATAAGATTTTGTAGCTCCTCCAAATTCACCATTATGTTGCCTTCAAAGTTTGTGATATATACCAAAGACTGGTAAATATACTTGTCTATGATTGATTGATTTACCACATTATTTTTTGCCTTCAAACTATCAATTGCGACCTTCTTTTGACCTAGAGTGGATTCCTATTGAGTAATGTTTTTCTTCGATTCTTTCACTAAACTCCATTTCTCAACATTCATATTGGAATTGATGAGTTTTTTAATTTTTTAGTTTCATGCTCCATTTCTTTGATGGTTTTCTTGTAGTGTTTGTTATATTCTTGTTTGTGCATCAGATTTGAGATTCATTACTTCATATTTCCACTTGTCTAAATATTGGGTCTGTTGTTCCAATTGTTTTGTAGCTAGAAAGTTTCAATATTATCCCAATTGCCATGAGCTTCCATCATATAGGCAATAAAATTATTAGCTTCATTCCAAGTGGTTTGAATGGTAGCTATACAACCATCCGCGATGGTGTTCACATATTTCACTTCGGTCTCATATCTTAGCATAGGTATCAGATACGATAAAGGTAGGTGTCATGTAGTGTCAATAAGTATGTCTCCCACCAGTCATTGCTTTAGCAATGACTGTAGCCTATCATATAGTCATTGAATTATGGTTGTAGTGGTTGTGGTGGCCCATGGTTTGCATTTGGTGGTTTTTGTTGCTTCAGATCTTTGATTATCCTTCATCTGGTTGGACTTTTTGGGTTTGTTATGTAGACCCATGGCCATTTGTGGGATAGTTTTTGGTAGTGGTACTACAACCAAGTCTATTGAATACACTCTTGCTAGATCATCTATTTCTTTGGCTATTGTTTCTCTAGTTGCTTCAGTCACACCCTCTCTCTAGTGTTTTAGTGGGTGCATCACCTCTCTAGCATTTTTTGTCACCAATTTTTTCTCTCTCCATAGTATGTTTTACCAACAATCTCACATTCTCTCTCTAGTGCTCCATTTTTCCCTTGGGCTATTAATTGAGAATTACCATATGGTATCACATGCGTGTATAACTGGGGTTTTCTAAGGGAAAACAATAGATTTTACAAAGGACGGTCCCATATATAGGAGTCCAAAATGAAATTTTGGTGCATGCAAGTGACATCTACCTAGTACCACTAGTGAATCATTGAGATCTTTCTTTTTCTGTCCACCTTTTGTTTGCGGGTTATCTTGTATGGTTAGAGGATGTTTTCAAAGAGATCCATGATAGATCAAAGATCCATTGGCTGCTCGGTCTTGAGAGGAGGTTTTCTCGTGGTTGCAGATGAGATCGTCATCCAATTCAAAACTGCAGGTGAGGTTTTCTCATGCATGCAGATGAGATCATCATCCAATTTACCCTTTTTTGTTGTACCTTTGATAGATAGACCAAAATGCTGCTTGATTTAGCAATTTCTAGCAAAATAGAGGACCATTTAGACATTTCTAGTTTAAACCATCTTAAAAAAAGCTTGAGTTAGAGAAGACAAGAATGCCATATTTTGTACATGTGTCACTATTCTATTTGCCTACCCCCTTTCAATCTTGACAAGAGCATCCATCTCTTTATCCATAGATGATTCACATTCTAAATTTGTAACTACCTCTTAAAACTTTATAGGTAGGGATCCAAAGAGAGACCATCTGCAAAAGAGCAATGTGCATCAATGGGCTTCAAAGACCCTAAGGTTCAGCCCATTAAAACTTCCAAAAAGCTTAGGTTCCAAAATTAAATGAAATGCTCAATGGTCAAGCCTTAGGGAAATTTGCATGCTTGTGGGAAGACTCAAAAGTCTTCCCACATCCCTATCAAGGAGGGGGCGAGCCATTTTCATAGGGGATGAGAGAGAAACACACACACACACTCTTCCAAGCTCCCTTTACACAAAGGGCATAGTGGACACATGTCAGGTTCCTAGCTTAGTTGCCCCCAAGGTGCATTCAAATCCTATTGGATGGCCATAGAGGTGGACCAATGAGAATTAGGCTAGAGTATATTTAGTTTAATTCATTTAAAAACACTTGATAAAAGAACCAATAGAAATTAAGCTCTCTAGAAGACTATTGGATAGCATTCTACCAAGGGGTCCAATGAGCATTCAACAGCCCAATGGCTTGCCTAATTCCTGTTGGCCAGAAGACTAAGAGGTCCAATGAGAGTTTAATTGAATTATTTAAATACCTAAAGCTCTCACAAAAGGGGAAAGGGGGACACATGTCACAAGACTAGCAATTATGCTTCTAATTTATGATTGGCTAAGCTTTACAAGGGCCAATGGGATGCCAACATGAGCAATTAGCAAGAGGGGTAGACCAAGAGAGAGAGAGAGGGCTGATTTTTGTAAGGCATTATCACACACACACACACACACACACACACACACACACACACACACACACACACACACACTCACTCACACAACTCATGTGTGGAGCAAAGAACTCTCTTTCCTTCTCCAAGCTTTAATGGAAAGCTCATCATCTTCTCCAAGCTTTTGAGAAGGGAGGCCTACACCAACAACTCTTGGTTTTGTTTTGCGAATCCAACCAAGAGCCAAGCTTCAATGCATGCTCATCTCCTCTACCATGCTAATTACTAAGCTATGCTACGCTATTAGAAGTGATTATGTGAGGAGAAATACTTCTTTCTTGTAAGAATACTCCTTCTTCCTCTTGATCTACTCTCATACCCCGCTAGCTTTCACCATCTTCAAAGGTGTGTGAGGTCTTGGGTTTGAGACCGTGAGGGAATTGACGTTGTGCCTTTTTCAAGTGTAAGCTTGGTGCTTGAATCTTGCATCTTCATTGCACCAGCAAGTTATTGAAGGAACACAAAGTATTGTATTGTAAAATGTCTCCCTTGATGGGGGGAAGCCTTTTGGTAGGGGGACCGGCTCCATGTAACTTCGGGCCTCAACTGTTATCAATAGCTTAATTTCTCTCTCTTTTTGAAGTATTGTTCATGCCTATCTAACTAGATGTTATGTTGTTGTTGCTCTCTCCATCCAAGCACTCTTGCTATGCTCATTAGGAATCTATTCTTAATGAAATGCTCACTATGTCTATGTTATTTTCCGCTATACACAAGTTACTAGACCATTAAATGTTAAAAATACCCCCCATAGTTGAAGGCCCAGGTATGTATGTTAGTGGTAGCTACTCATCGCTTTCAAACTCTATGCATGTGGATTGGACTATAGATACATGTTCAGGTACTTTTTGAGAGGTGCCACACAAATCCATAGCTTTTGATTTTAATTCTGAGCATGCACCTCTCCTTGTGTAGTCAAATCTGCTTTTGCTTTGGCAATTTCTTGCAACTCTTTAATGTGTTGTTCCTTTTTGGCATTGATAGTGAGCATCTCAGTCATCACTAGTTTCCTTTGCAACTTTCCTTGTTCCATCTTTGCTCTGAGTGCTTTGACTACTTTTGAATTTGCAGTAGGAGGAAGAGAAGTCGATGTTGTTTTGTTGGTGCCACATTTTTAATGGCAAGGAGAGCGGAAAGGGTATGCTTGATAGCATCATATGAGTCACAGAGTTTCGAATACGTCTTCCACTCCTTTTCTAGTCTCTTCCATTTTGTTGTGTTACACTTGAAAATGACTATTTGCATCTATTCCCCTTTCAAGATCTTTGTAAATATCTTCAACATCTCTCTTTGCTTTCTCAAGCTTTATGTGTAGCTTTTATTTCTCTCTCTCTCTCTCTAATCCATGAGCTTTATCTATAACTTTTGTTTCTCTCTCTCTTTGCAATCCTTCCACCTGATTTTCTTGAGATGTGGTGACCTTGGCCTCTTGTGATTCTTTAGTTCGAGCCATGGTCACATCTTGTGACAATTGAATTAAAGCTCTAACATTTCAAGGGTCTCTCAGAGAACAAATTTCTCAACTATTTGCATGGCCACCTTTTTAATCTATGGGCTATGAAGGAGGGATGTCTCTTTTCCCTATATCCTCTTTTCTCTGTGATGTCTCAACATGTTCCTTTGACTATGGAGGAGATCATGGTAGGTCGGTAGTTTCTTCTTGTGTGATGTGTTGCTCTTCAATATTCAGTGGCTCCATGTCACGTTGATCAGGTAACACTTCTTCATTTTGGGATTCCAAATTTTTCTATTGTGGCATAGTCTCTTGTGCAATATCCATGATACTTACAATAGCTTGAGAGAGAGATTGTGTTGAAACCCTTTCTTCTTCATTTATAGTTGTGGATGGTGGAGAAGGTGGTCTAGGAGATGTGGTCTCATCCATTACCTCTACTATGGTTGTAGTAATCACAATTTTTTGAACAATCTCCTCATGATGTGTAGTTGGACTACGAGGAGGGACTGTGAGGAGAATACAAGATTGAATCAAGCTTTGTAGTCCTTTGTCACTTGGATTCTACATATCTTTGTTCAACTTTAAGCTTTAGCTCTTTCTGGATACTTTGTCTTTGTGCGTTAGCCAACTTGAGGCTGTCTCTTGAGGTTTTGTAGTGTAGCATCTAATCCTAAGTCATTTGAATCTAAGGAGGATGAAATGTTTTGTGTCTCTATAGATTTCTTTTTCTCTTCTACCCTCTTTGGAAGCCTTTCCACGATGAGCCTCTGAGCCTTCTCTATGGATCTTTGAACTTATGTTCTTGGGATGTGCTCCTCTTGTTGTGGATTCCTCTTGACAGGGGGGATCTCAATCTCTTCCTCTTCTTTAGCTATCCGATACTTTTAAGGGATATCTTAATTCCTTCTAGTTTACCCATGGAGCTCTATGTCTGACTACATGGCTTCACTATCTTTGGTGGGTGCTTTTGAGCTTGAGATGTGCATCTTTATTTTTGTGGGAGTGGTAGAAGCACTTCTTACTACTTGAACATTGTGCTTGTGTAGCAAATCCACTTGGGATTTTTCTTTAAGAAGATCTTTGATCATACTAAGGGCCTGTTATGCAATTCATGTCAACATTGGTACTGCATTCATGTAGCTCTTATTCTTCTCATTGCTCTTGAGGTTAGCCTCTACACCAGATTCTCTAATATGTACCTACCAATGTCACATTTGATGAAACCGTGCTTTGATAATTCAATAACCATGACCACTACCAGATGTAGGAGTGGCTTGGTGTATCTTGTGGCTTTTGCACTTTGAGATGCTGAGAAATCAACCACAAGGGAAGCTCCATTCCTACATAGATTTGATCCTTGTAGGTAAGTTTTTTCCATGTTGCTTGATAAAGGCTTTGTCATTTTCGATTTCCTTTATTTTCAGTAGCAGGTTCTGGTGGCCGATAGGTAAGCAAAGTGCTTGGCAGATTATCTCACTGGTTATCTTTACTTGCATTGTAGAATTTTCTTTGTCCGTGAGAGTGGCTTCACCATTGTATTGGATGGTGGAAATCAACTCGTGTGTGCTTTGAAATTTTGTGCCCCTGGTGGCAAGTGGAAAAAACTATCCATCTGCAGACATTTTGCACCATCAATCACTTCACGCTTTTGGTGTAGAGTCCACAGCTCCTTAGGAAACATGGTTGCCTTGAATTTTGTTCCCAGAGAATATATTTGTGAGTATCTACTCCACATCTTCATCCTTGACATGTACCTTCTCGTTGGATGATGAGATGTTTACAATATCATACAGAGCATCTCCTCACTTCTTTGGTACACATTTGCAAGGCATCATGCTAACAAAATACATCACTTTTAGTGCCAAGAATTTGGTTGCAACTTGTTGATAAATCCGTTGTAACCATACATATGTGGTAGTGATGTGTGTGAACACACTTAGGACCATGGAGGCATTTTTTCCCTCACTAGGAGGTTTTTTCCGTCCTTTACGCCCATCACTCTAGGGATAGCTTATCTTTCATTGTGCTCCTACTAAGAAATACAACTCTCTGTTGTGTGCCTTGAGCTTCCTTCATCTTCTCCAAACTGTGTGTGTTTCCCTAAAACCCTATTCTCGACATCGCTTTGGCGCAAAATTGACCATAAACTAAAAATTGAGCATAACTTAAGCAATTGTGCTTCAAATCTGACCAAACTTTACTACTGTGTCTAAGATAACTACAAGCACTAGGGAAAACTTGTTAAGGTCAATTTTGATCTAGAGGTACATGGATCATGATCCATGTTTGGAACCCAAATTGAGTTTTCTTGATACCATTAGTTCAACATGATTAGTAGATGCTATGGTAACGAACTTTTTGTCTTTGGATCTTTGGTTTTCACATCAAGTCAATTTTTGTTTTTTTTTTTCCACAAACCTGAACAAATTTGTGATTTTCACAAGGACTTTAGTATTCAAATGGCATGAAACTTTGGGGTTGGTCTATAAATAACATGTAGATCAAGAAGTCTAGGTTATGGTTCTAAAGTTTGGGAGGAGTATATGGATCACGATCCATGTTTGGTCCCAAAATTAGCTAAGATTTGGGTAATGTGTCCTAATAGATAATCCTAGCACATTGATGAAATCTTTTAAATTTCGGATCAAAATTCATTAAGTTACACCAAATTTCTAGCTTATGGCCATATTTCCCCAGCTTTGAGACCAATACTAATTTTTGAACCTCTCTTTGTTGAATTCCCACGGTTAGTAGGTGTTAGTTTTCCATGACTTGATGCCTTGATGAAGATCACATGTATATACACCTCTTTGTTCATTTTTCACCACGATCTGTTTTTTATGGACCCTTCTACCAATGGTTCCAAGTTTAATGATCCGGCCTAACACTTTTAGATACATTTTGGCTTCCTAGGTCGTATAAGAACTTCCAAAGTTCCATACATATTGTTTTTCTCCAAAAACCCCTAATTTTTTATACTTGGAGTCTTTGAAGGTGCACTCTCTTGAATTTCATCCAAACTTGTAGATTTATTTGAAACCTTTGATGACCTTGGCCTACAGGTATATTGAGTCATCGGTGGATCAAATTTAGGCTGAAATGGCATCAAGGGACATAAATCACGATCATGTTCTAGAGCCAAATGTTATGAATTTTCAAAGGTATCTCCCTGGAAGGTTTCTGCAACTATTGCGCATCAACTTTTTGATTTTTGCCAAAATTTTGCCTACTCTACGTCAAAATGACCATTTGGACACTAAATTATGGAAATTTTGGGGATTTTAGGTCATATGTTGTCGAAATTTAACCAAATTTTAGGAGGTCTCCCCAAGCTATGGTCTAACTGCTTGCAAGATTTAACCAAATTTCTGAGCAAGTGGAGGCATGGATTGCGATCCATGATTTGACTCCTTTTTCTATTGTTTTGTTACAGAGCACTTGTGCAGGTAAGGAGCATCTCCTAAAGAAATCTTTTAAATTTTGGGTGCAAGGGAACATGGATCGTGATCCATGTTTCTCCACCAAATTGGAACTTGACACCACATGACCTTGAAGTGCACATCATGCTGACTCTTTTGCCCAGTTTGGATCACTTTTTATCCTTCTACTAGAAACGAACATCTTGGAGAATTTTTGATTTGATTTTGGTTGATGTGATCATTTTGGTGCTTTTCATGTTGTGTCGACCATATGGAGATTTCGAGTAAGGTATATAGATAGTACCTATCAAATCTCGTAAAGAGTTGTGGCCTTGGTGGCACATAGAAGGCAAAAATGTGGTGTGTGCTCTAGATTTCTCTAAGAGCTCTCTCTCTCTCTCTCTCTCTCTCTCTCTCTCTCTCTCTCTCTCTCTCTCTCTCTCTCTCTCTCTCTCTCTCTCTCTCTCCCCTCGATGGCACATAGCAGAAAAAATGCGGTGTGTACTCTAGATTTCTCTAAGCTCTCTCTCTCTCTCTCTCTCTCTCTCTGACACACACACACACACACACACACACACACACACACACACACACACACACACACACACACACACACACACACACACACACACACACACACACACACAAATGACAAATGAGGTCCAAATTGGCCCACCTTGGGTATAAGTATCCAACTTACCTGGAACCCCGAGTGTACTCAATGGATAGGCCATGAGCTATCAGAAAATGTGAATGAGCTTGAGAAGTTAGATGAAATACACGTACAAATTTTCGCAAGCATCTATGCACAAAAATGTCGCATGAAGGAGTTCCATGATCAAGGAGTTTAAAAAGGGTGACTACATATTAGTCGAACACCTTGAAAAAATACTGAGAAAAGTTAAAAAAGTGAGGAAATGGCCCATTCATGATTAGCAACATATCATCACGTAGCGCCATACAAACTTCCAACATTAGAGGAAGTGGAGATGTCCACTTGGATTTATGGCTGCAAGTTGAAGAAAACCTCAAAAATGTTGCTAAAAATCCATAAAGTGGTAGAAATAAAGAAATAAGCCTATGCTAATCAAGTACAAGCCCACGAGGAAGCGAAGTTGTGGATTTTAAAGGGCAAAGAATGGCAACACAAGTCTAATTTTGACAGCGTGCAACAACACCTTCTTCCATCAACGCAATCCAAAAAAAAATAATTTGGCTTTGGTGTATGCTTTGCTGTACGTGTCGAAGGCTGGGAACTTGCCTGTGCACTATGCGCGAGCCTTGAAAGGTTGCAAACACACAACTAGAGAATCCTAGCAAGCTCAAAGAACAATGGTGTGTCACTCACCTCTCAATGCTGCCGTCGTGAAGGATCCTGTGCTGCACAAAAGATACCGCCGATGCCGCGCTCTACCGCCTCGCCGTTGCCGATGTCACCGCAATGCTCGATCACTCTCTCTCTCTCTCTCTCTCTCTCTCTCTCTCTCTCTACCATACAGACACACATAGAAGGAGAAGGAGACAAAGATGGAGCAAGAGCACTTCTTAGCTTACACCTTAGAGAATGAGGATTTTTACGTCAAATGGACCTTTTATAAGAGTTTGGCCCGTTCACACATGGGCGCCCACAGTGGCCGATCGTTGTACAACTGTTGTAAAAATAAGATAAGTGGCACGCCTCTCATCGACGATCACCTACACACCTATTGGGCCCTCAAGCCCAGTCCATGAATCTACCAAATAAATAATACGGCGTCTGTCGTAGGTGATAGGTTGTCCGTGAGGGTTAACATGCCCCCCTACCTGATATAGATTCCATTCTCATTAGCTATTGAGATGAAGCTCATTCATCGAGGTGGAAGAGCATTTGAGATGAATGTCGTTAGAATTCTTTAGTCACTGCAAAATCAAACAAAATTGGCACAATAATTACATTCTCATATACAATTAAAAAGCATATGCAGTTGTAGGCAGACAAATTGATTGGTAACAGAATATTAAACAATTTGTCAGCATAAACATTCAACTATAATATAATCAAACGCATAAACAGTTGTAAAGGTAAAAAAATAAACAAGTCTGGGGTCGCTAATGTAATGGTCGAAAGGCACTAGAGGTCAACTATTAATACCATGGGCAAGCTTCTCAATTTTCTCTGGTCAATTAAGTTGTTTAATCGCGAGAGCCAAGTATTTCATGTTCGAGGGCTGACTAGAGGCTATACCTAGAAGACCTTGTAATTAAGCTACAATAAAAGGAATTGCTCATGAAATCATAGCCTGAGTTATTTCCTTTTCTTTGACCCCCCAAAGTCTTTTCACATTGATTCAATTTTGATGCGAGTGCTTATTTTGTATGCCTTGGGTTTTTTGCTTTTCAAGGAAAAGTGCCCACACTAGGAACCTCTAGGGCTCTAGTACCATAGGCGGTACATGCGAGTGAAGTACCAAATCAAGTTGGGATTTCTCAATCAGCTTAAGATTTTACATTGTGGAACTTTTGATTTTATTTTTTTTGTTTTCAACATTTTAATTTTGTAACTCTGGGGTATCATATATCACTATTATCCTTCCTAGGCTCATCACACTAGTAAACTCCCTTTATAATACTTAAGCTAAAGGTCAATAGGGACTAAGCCCACTAGAAAGCCCTAGTACATTGCACACAATGCTGCCTAAATCGGATTAAGAACCGAAAGTAACCATTGATTATTAGGAACGCATTCCCCATGGTATTAAGAGAAGATCTCTAACTCCTAACTTGGTCAAACTAGCTTAGTCAAACTGCTTGATTCTAAAACCTGGACAAGGGATTATGACAAAAAATTATATAGAATCTAACGTTTAATCTAAGAAAATGTGTGGAATATTATGCTGCCAATAATAATTAAGGCAGACAAACATGGATACAAGAAAGACAAGGGGCAATGCTAATGGACAAGAAACACCTGTTCGTGTTGATGATCGTGCTTGATTCAAAGAGTGAACGAGAGAAAGACTCCATGAAGTTCAAGGTCCTAACATCTTGTACACAGTAGAAAACACAAAGAATACCTCTAGGAGGCACATCAGTGGGAAGAGGTACCAACCCTTATTGAACACAATCAAACAACATAAGGAACCCTAACCTAATTATTTGCACTCCCCCAAGAGAGTCAAGGGAATAGGATATTGTAGATATTGGGGGGAACCCTAAGGCTAAACCCCTATCCTCGTCATCATCAAGATAAACGAAGTCATCATCCGTGAGACCATATGTGCCATCCGTGTAATCATGTAACTCTTTCTCATCATTAGAGGCACAAATGTTCACTAAGAACATCACTACACGTCTATATTCGTCTTGGTCAAGAGGGTAAGTTTGTGCAATCAGAGAGACATCCTCTACTAAGTATGGATCAGTCATGGTCAAGAGACGTATCAACCATTCTAACTCCTTGAAATTCCTCTCACACGCTAGCGTATCTACCAAATCGCATTCACATGCAAGCACTGGGTAGACTATGTGAAACACTTGTGTAAAGTAAAGAGGGTACCTCTCACCCAAGGTAGGAGTGGATGACTCTATCATACTAGCCATATCTGTACACATAGATAGATGATGGTTAGAGTTCAAATATTATAAGGGTCGTGTCCTTGTGTATAATGTGTTTTTATGATTTTGTGTTATGTATAGAACTCGTAGGTTTCTAGATTTTTGTTTGGTGGCTCTTGCTCTTTTAATTTTTTATATTTGTCTTGTGAGTATAAGGCTTTATATATACATTTCCTAAGATTGGAGATTGAGAGATTACGGAGGAAGGTTAAGAGGGGAGTGAGTGAATGATGATTGTCAGCAAACACTACCTCCTTCCTTAGGTAGATCATACCTTGTGGAATGATGTCATCACTTTTTGAAACCAATTGTTCCAAGTTGTTATGGGTGAAGGCTCTAACCAATAGTTTCCAACTGTCCTATGTGTATCATCTAGTTGCAAGGGTGGTAAGGTACTTTCCCATGATTTTATTTGCAACGTTGTTGTAGGTGGTGAACTTACAACGGGAGGTGCAAACTCTTTCTTGTTTGTATGAATATATACAATGGTAGATGGAGGTTGTGTCGAAGCTTCTATTTCCGTATAAGAACTACATGAAGAGCAAGAAGCTTCATTTGACTTCCCTGTTCCTGAGCTAGGTGGAACAAATCGTTCTTTCTTTGGTACCCAAACTAGCTCTGGAGCGGGTGTGTAGCAATGCGTGATTTTTTTTCTTTCCGCAATCTTCAATTCGTTTTGGAGCTACAAGATTGGGCTCACATGGGTCAGGTGACAGGTAAGAGCACAATTTACGTTTTGGCACCCAGATTTGATCATTTCCTTCATAGTAGCCTTGGGATTCCAATAGTTTTTTAGGAATCCAACACAACATTTCTTTACACTTCTTGGGGCGAGTGGGACGTCTCTTACTAGGCTCCTGTTTTTTAGCACTAGCAATGGTTGCTAAAGAAGCATTAGGGGCCCACTTGTATGTTTTCTTTGTTATATTAGGATGGGTTTTGTGTGTCTCAAGCTTTATTTCAACTACATAAGTTAAAGCTCTAGAGAGTTGGGCTATGGGGACATATGGTTCAACCTCCTGGACATGCAATGTTTTGGGTTTTATTTCCTTAAGAGGCAATATCTCAGGGACTATGGCTTGAGTGGCAGGGCTAAGAGTTGGTTTCTGCGTTGTGACACCCCCAGTCCCCCAATCAATAGTGCATTTGGTGGCTATCATCCACGTGCATCCTAGGTTTATATTACACTCCATAGTTCCAGCAGGCATAACCAAAAATCCTTGAGCTACAACCCCGTTGTCATAATTGAGAGAAGTGTGCCAGATACCAAAAATTGCAATTTTTTCTTGTTGACACCCTTGACTTAGATAGTACTCTTAGATAGGGATAGCTTTCCCAACTGACACCACACTCCGTATGACAACAGATTATATTTACCACCCGTGTCTAACAAGGTGTTATATAGCACTTTCCCATAGGTGCTATTTAGCTCAATAGAGTATCTTAGAGGTGTGTCATAGTCCAACCCATTATCCTCTGTTTCAACGTGGAATGCATGTGTAACTCCTAGGTTGGCCTCTCGTTGGCATCTTATACGTTGTTGTCGCTTCTTAGTCTCAGCTTGAGCTTGTATCTTCTTCAGCTCGGCTTGTGCCTTGGCTGTATTTTTTTTATGGTTGGCACGTAGTTCCTCTTGCCTTAAAGAATCATAATATCTTTTAAATTTACTCCCATTGAGGAATCCAATGGTTTCAACTCCATCAAGAGTATCCACATGAATGGTACCTTGTGGGGTGATTTCACATACTCTATATGGTCATTTTCCCGCATATTCAGCTTTTTCTTTTTGTAACGCACTTGATACATAAGGACTTTATCACCAACATTGATATCTTTTTTAGAGCTCATATCTTTCTCCACAAGTGCGTTTTGCACAGCCAATTTGCTTTCTTCATCTAACCTCTCAAGGATATATAAGTGCTCAACTAAAGGGTTACCATCCCAACCTTCTTGTGAAGCTACGTGCAGACTAGGAATCACAAACTCCCATGGTATAACTACTTCTTGGCCATATATCATTTTGAATGGTGTACAATTAATAGCCACTTTGTAAGAAGTACGGTAAGCCCATTGAGCTGATGTCAGCTTCAAATCCCAATCTGTGCGATGAGCTTCGATTGTTTTGGTTAAGATAGAAATTAAGGTCTTGTTAGTGCTCTCAGCTTGGCCATTTGCTTGTGGATAATAAGACATAGACTTATGGTGGGATATCATGAATTTTGTCATGAGTTCCTTTATCACTCCATTTATAAAATGAGTAGCATTGCCACTCACAATCTCAAAGGGACAACCAAATCTTGTTATAATGTTCTCAAAGAGAAACTTGGTAGTTGACCTTGCATCAACCTTACATGTCACCCTAGCTTCCGCCTTTGTCACATAGTCAGTGGCAACAATAATATATTGAGATTTGAGTGTTACGAGCTGCCGGAATAATTGGGCCTACAAAGTCTAAACCCCATTTTTCAAATGGTTGAGTCACTTTAATAGGATGTAAGGGCATCTTACCCTTTCATTGTGTGATCTTGTAATGTTGGCATTCATCATATCCTTTTGCAAAAAGTGATGCATCCTTGAATAATATTGGCCACCAATAGCGTGATTGCAATACCTTTCTAGCAGTTAGTTCCCCTGAGAAATATCCTCCGGCTATACCATGTGGGTTTCTTGCAGTATGTATAAATACTCATCCTCACGGGCACAACGTCTAAGAATATCATCCTTCCCTAACCTGTAGAAATTTTTTGCAATGAGAGAATAAGGTTCACATTATTTTAATAGTTTTCAAGCTATATCCTTACGAAGCTCTTTGGGTGGAAAACCATTAACTAGAAAGTGCACAATCTTCTCACTCCATTCAGGCATGGTCTCGACTAGAAATAAGGAAATATTGGGCAATTCATTATCGACTCCAGCAAGGGCTTCACCATTGGGTATGCAAGACAAATGATCCGCCTTGACATGTCTTTTACCAGGTCTCACCGCAACGGTGAAATCAAATTCAAGAAGAATTAACAACCATCCTGTAATTCTTCCCATGGAACAAGGTTTATTTACTAGATACAACAAGTCTTGATGATCCACATAGAAACAAACTTACGGGCAAGAAGGTAGTAGTGAAATTTCTTCACTGCATGAATCATAGCTAAACCTTCCCGATCTGTAGTGGTGTAGTTTCTCTCAGCATCATTCAATTAACGACTCGCAAAGCTAATGGGGTAGTCCAATTTATGTTCTCTTGGTTGAGCTAGAACACACCCAATAGCAAAGTTTGATGCATCAATATGCACATGGAAAGTTATATTCCAATTAGACACTCATAAAATAGGAGCGCTAGTCAAGGTCTTTTTCAATGACTCATAAGCATGGTCACACTCCGCGGTCCAGTGGAACTCAATAAGAAGCTTATACAAAGGACGAGCTATCTCGGCCGCAAAGTTTAAAATAAACTACCGGTAATAACAAACATGGCCCATGAATCTTTGAACTCCTTTATAGTTTGTAGGCGGTGGCAAATTAGCAATGGCTTTAATTTTGCTCTCATATGTGGAAATCCCATTTTTGGACATGTTTAACCCAAAATTTGAAAGGGTTTAAGGAGATGCAATACAATCTGCACTTCTCAAACACCTTTCGTAAGCATGATAGATGTTCCTTCCAAGAGGAATAAACACAAAGGTCATCTAAGAAAGCTTCACAAAACTTCCTCAAATATTCATTAAAAGCAATGTTTATTATTCTTTGAAAGGTAGCAGGGGATGTTCTAAATATGGCAAGGGGTAATGGTCCCTCCTAGTGGCCGCATTGACCTTCTTGAGATCCACGCACACTCTGAGTTTCCCATTCTGTTTTGGCACAATCACTATTGGAGACACCCATTCTGAGTGCTCAGTAGGATATATGAATCCACATTTGACAAGCTTTTCAATTTCTTCTTGAACAATCTTTTCATACTTAGGATTCATTGGGTAGGGTCGTTGTTGGATTGGTTTAGACAAGCTATTCATGGGGATTGCGTGTTGCACCATGAAAGGTGGAACACCTTTCATATCATGATATTTCCAAGCAAATATATCCTTGAATTCCTTGAGAAGTTCTTCAAGTACATACTCCTCAGTCTCCGTCAGATCTTGGGCAATGAAAACAGGTTTGGACTCTTCTCCTTGGTCTACTAACTCTATCGCCTTAACTATCGTTGGAGATGGGATCTCCATTTCTTTGATAGGGTCAAGTAGTCCCTCTCTAAACATTCTTTCCAACAAGAAGTGAGTACGCCCACTTTCCCATGACTTGAAGTCACTTTCTTCTTGGCTGACACTAGGTATGGCTAGGGGTCTATGGAATTTTTGAGGTTGTTGTTGCGTAGGGAACATTGTGTCTGTAATTTGGATTTGCCTAGGTGCTGGCTCTAGATCCCTTTGGGTCTCTTCTACCAAACTCCTTAATTTCTTGACTAACTAGATCTCCTCTGTAGGGTTTGGGTAAGTTCCTATCTTCTTCTTGGGTCCTGGCCATCGTGGCTCATGACGATCTTGCTTGTTGGTTTCTTTCCTAGTGGTCGTTTTGGTCTCCATGGTTCCATCTGAATCAGAATCCTCTTCGATGTCGTTCATATATACGGGGTCATCACCAGTCCCTATGTTGGTCTTTGAACTAGGGTCTGACCTTGCCGCTTTTTGCGATCTTTTCCTTCGTGTTTTCTTCTTTTTTTGAGATTGGGCAATTGATGCCGTGTCTCTTTCTTCAAGAATATAATTTTGTTTTTGGAGCATCGATCGTGTGAGTACATTTACTAGTACCACAGGTGTCCTTTGTGATGGCTCCTTGGTAACCTCAATCAAGTTTAATGGCGTGATCTTTGATGCATTTGGATTATTCGAACATTGGGAAATCAAATGAGTTATGCCACATTGATTACACATGAGTATTGGCATTGTAGACATGCTCGCTTGATTGGTTTGCATTAGTGTAGCATTCTTTTGTAGCCTAATAGGACACTCGGCTACACGATGTGGACCTCCACACTCATAGCATTGAAGAGGTGGTCTCTTGGCAGTGTAATTGA
Organism: Adiantum capillus-veneris; assembly: GCF_014529385.1. NCBI lineage: Eukaryota > Viridiplantae > Streptophyta > Polypodiopsida > Polypodiales > Pteridaceae > Adiantum > Adiantum capillus-veneris. The sequence continues at coordinate 77,846,318 of NC_140956.1, read as the reverse complement.
TATTTTGGCCTCTTGCAGCAAGAGCAGCTATTTGATAGACAGGTTTGACTTGTCCACAATAGTCCTCCATGTAGTATTGTGGACTTTCTTCAAGCGCATCAATCCCATAGGAAATATTACGGTCTATATCTTCCTCACAGTCTTCCAAACAAGCAATAGATGACTCACAACCCTCTTGATTCATAGAAGTGATTCTTGGATGTGGTGGTTGCGGTCCTAGCACTAGAGGTGGTAAGGGTGTTGTTTGAACAACATTTTGGGCCCTAGGGACAATGTGTTGTGATGTTTGTTCAAGAGGTGGGGCCTGCATCAATGTAGGACTCAAGGTGTGTCTGTCCATGCTAAGGTTGGTCTATTGGCCATCGCGCGCTTAAATACTATGCAATCCTTAGCTTTATGACCATACCACACCCAGGCATTGCAATTCCCATTGAATTTTACTCTAAACATAGGGCATTCACTGGTACTATGCGGACCATAGCATACTGAGCACCATTGTTGCTCCCTTCTTGAATGGCCTTGGTGAGATATGCTAAAGTCGAGTCTCAGATATCTTTGGCTCCTTAGCAATAGTCTTTAGGGTCATTGGATGATGCCCAATGCTTGTGAGCTAGTAGATTTAGGCTCAATAGACACTCTTTCTCATTGAATAATTAAATTATCCTCCAATTGGATCGAATTGGTGGTGACTGCTTCCCAAGTGGTGATACCTCTAATGACTAGGCCATTGTAGATATCCTCATGTCATAATCCCCTAATGAATCTATCAAGAAATTGGTTATTACTGAAGCGCTCATTTGGATTACAACGAGAATTTAAATGCTTCAAGCGACTAATAAAGTCTCTCACGGACTCTCCTTCCTCTCATTGGGCTTTTTGGAGCTGAGATGTTACACCCCAAAGCACTCCCTCTCGTATGTATTCTTTCAAGAACAGTCTCCTAAGAGTAGGGTAAATCGTTTTTTCTTCCACCCTTAGGGTTCTATACCAATCCCCAGCCTTCCCACTTAAGGTTAGGCTTAAAGCATTACTCTTATGTAGGTCATTGTGTTCTCCTAGAGAATCGCATATTTGTTCAAACACTTCAATATGATTTCTCACATCCCCGTCTCCACTAAATTTTTGTGTGAGCTTGGCTATTTCTATTGCCTTACTTCTAGGCTCTCTATCAAGCATGTTACGCATATTCACAGCAATAGATCGATTTATAGCTTGAGAAAATGTTGCCAAGTCACCTAAGTGAGCAGGCACCGTGGGTGAAGGCACTCCAAAGACTACATATGGAGTAGGTATTGGCATTGGGCTTGGCACATAGGAAGCCCTTGGGTTCCAAGTTTGGTACGGTGTTGTGCCATGTGGTGGCCCAAAGTTCATATGTGTGGCCCTAGGCATAACAGATGTCGGATGTAACATGCTAATGCTAGCCGGTATGTTCCCATTGAAATAAGAGCTTGGATGTTGTGGTTGTGGAGCATAGGCTGTTGAAACAATGGGAGGGGTAGGAACTACATGAGTACGAGGACCCATAGGTGTATACGATTGGTACACACTTGTAGCTACTGTTGTTGCAGGCATCGAGCTACCATGTAGCGGTGCTTTACTAACAAATGAAGTCCATGGCATGTTTCTTCGCATGCCCATCATTGGGGTAGGCATGGTAGCTGTGGTGTCATCAAGGGAAAGATGAGCTAGACTTGGAAAAGTAAAGTTGTCACTTGTGGGCTCAGATTGCATTGAGACCCCTGGCGAAACAACATATGGAGGATCCACCGGACTTACCGAGAGAGTCTCCATTCGTGATAAGGTTGATTGTTTAGCCTTCCCTATATCCAAGAATCTCATGAGACCCATTGAAGGCATGTGGATCCCCTTGTTCTATCTTTTAGCTCAATAACCCTATGGATGACCTCAAAAAGTCTTTGTTGTTGATCCTCTACACTAGTAGCACCCGTTGTGGATTGTAAGACATCTAACCAACCCATGTGATAGGTGTAACCTGTGTATAGGTCGGTTAGAGTTTTCATTTGTAGTTTGTACTCCAGGTTCTCATTTAGGAAAGCTCCATCTAGGATTGAGGTGCTAGGGGTGTCCTTTGAACTAGATGCAATGTGGCTCTCTATGGGTTGACCCTTAGTGGTCCTTAATTCGGGAGCACTTAATTGCTCTCCTAGCAAGGATATTGACATAGGGGCTTTCGATTTTAACTCTCTTTGTTGCTCTACCTTGCGTAAGCTCTTGATTTCGTTTTCCCTAGCCACAATGATATACCGCTGTCGTGCTATGACACGTACATAGTGGGAACACATGCTACAAGATCTATCTTGTAACTTTTTAGATACATAATTATCTTTCCTATAATGTACATATGCATATTTAAGTATAATAATAAGCCTCCTATCTCATCCTATTATTTTTCTCAAGGGTAACCTATCCTTACTTTACCATCAGAAAATACTATGGGAAAAGCTCAATAGCTCCGTCTCTTTAACTTGGGGCAAAAAGCATTGGTTCTTTATTTCTACTATCTCATTATCATATCACACCTTAGCTAGATCCTATATCTAGAGTAAACTCCAATATATATATATTCTATGTATTTTTTATACTTTTCTTATATTTCTTTTTAAATAGCTACTAGGAGGGAATCAAATCCAAGTGGGACACTAGGTGGCATGATTTCAAAGATACACTTATTTTAATGCATTATTGCAAGCATGATTATAAAAATTTGTCAAGGAGCAATGTCATGCTTTCATATGGCATGAGGTGTCCTTTGGAATTAAATGAAAGTCTAGGCTAAGGGGACCACGGGAAGACTTTTGCTGCCAGAAATGGACCCTATCTTGATGAATTTTTTACACAAGGTTTCAATCCGAATTGGAAAATGATTTTAAAATGAAAATCATAGCTAATGAGCTGGAGTTTTTGCCCATATTTTTACTTTTTTATTTGGAGCCACGGTTGAGGAGATATGATCAAAATACTCGACCCCAGTCTGCCCACATCATGCAGGGACAGCTCATTTCCAACTTTTCCAATTCCTATTCACACTGGCTCCTCTCTTCTTGTGTAAACCCTTGGGGATTCCCTTCACATATAAAAGGGGACCTCTTCTTCCTTGAAAAGGAACTCAAGCATTCAAGCCATTCATGAAAGGAATTGTTGAGGGAGTGAGTAGTAATGCCTAATTGTACTTAGCCCCATTAACATAAGCCCAAGCCTACACTTTCTCCTAGAGGAAGACTAGCCATTCTTGTACGCTATCCTTGGAAGATCAACTCTAATCAAAGAAGGTGTTGTACTTGGCGTATCAATCAAAGTGGAGTGCTCCCCTCTTCTTCTCTCTCCATCAATAATGGTGCCGAAGGGTTTGTCAAGTAAGATGTATTCTACATTGATGTTTTCTTGATTTCTTGTTGTTTTCTTTTTCATCTCTAATCCGACATATATATATATATATATATATATATATCTAATCTCATCTCCTTAACCAAACCTATCTCTCTCATTCTTAGTAGTTCATCCTCTCTGCAAATTCTAGGTTCTCTTTTCTACAGGTACATCTCTCCCCGCAGTATCCTTATTGCCTACGGGCAAGAATAGGGCTTGGGAGGGAAACTTCTCATCTCTTCACTTCTCTCATATCTACATTTCTCACATACTATCCTAGATGAATAACCCACATGATGATCATTTCTATCGCTTTCACTCTGTACGATCTATTAGAATTAACGTATGGATTAGCCAAAAAATACACTTTCAACAACGTATAGTATTTCTCTTTGGCCCAGAAAGGCTTAATGAAATACTTCTATCACCGTATCCCATCATACTACCTCTCATACACTATAACTTTTCTTTTGACGTAAGCGTAGTTATCTTGCTATGAACCAAGAGGATTTGTACACACAATTAATCCCAATCACTAGACAAAATATATATATTATGGTAAGCACAAAACTACAATTCCAAAGAACAATTCGTAGCCTATTTGGTCAACCAAGATTGAATGCCATTAACTCATCTATTAACCCTTTCATATTACCCATGATACGATATGACCATAGCCTTGATGTTTTCATCTTCGTATTGTTTTGACATTCTCTTTTGTGTTCTTTCTTTGTGTGTGTGAGTGCAAGAGAGAAAGAGTGAGTCTTCTTTGATTGCCCTTCTTTCCAAACCCTAGTCTTCATGGCATCTATGGTTTAACTCCTTCATATAGTTTTTGTTGAGTTCTCTCACAAACTCTCACAGCCATAAGCCCGGTGCTTTCCTGGCAAGACCGCAAATTTCTCGACATATTTTTGGTGAACCCGACGCGAAACTGCCAGGGTGAGATTTTGTGGATAACCATGGGTGATCATGTTGAGCAACAGGGTATGCATTTTCACCCAGCAACAATGCAAATGTTTGAAGCATTTGCAATGTTCATGCAACAACAACATGCCATTGAAAGAAGGGAGATTTCAGCAACGAAGGCCATACAAGCAGTCGTCAATAGAATGGATCAGTTCAATGGCAAAGATGTAACCAAGTACTTACGCGAGTATGTGAAGGAGATGTAGCTGCATCGCGTGTCAGAAGGTGAGATAATTCAAATCTTTGAGCTAGTTGTTGCTCCAGAAATTAGAGAGCATGTTAGGGTAATTAAAGATGGGCATGGGAGAAATTGGGAAGAACTCAAAGTAGCTTTAAAGGATGAATATTTCATGGAGGACTCTGAGAGAGTGACTAAAAGGACATTCTTAGAATGGGTAGTCAAGCCAAAGCAAGGACTATCAATAACAGAGCTACTTAGGGAATTTGAGCGGCGCTATGCACAACTCACCAGGACAGAAAGGGCCACACTAGATGCAGAGAAGACAGATCTTTTCTTACAAGCTGCAGGTAAAGAGTTTCAAGAAAATTTGGAGCTTCTTCTTGAAGATAAAGATGCTGAGCAAGGACTAAAGACTGACTGGAATGAGGTTGAAGGTGCTGCCTCACTGCTTGCCAAACGACAAAGAAGAAGGGACAAGATGGTAGTAAACACTACAAGTCCTTCCACCTCAACTTCTGACAAAATGGTAAAGCCCACTTTTATCGCTCCTAAGTTTGATGAGTCCATGCTAGATGAGCTTGTGAAGGGAATGCGTGACTTGAAGGTGGAATTTGCAAAGCTTGAAGAAAAAGGCCAACCATCAGGGCCACTTTCTAGGCAAAGACAACAGCCCAAAGAAGGGTTTGTTAATAGATGTATTTGGTGTGATAGTACAGACCATGTAAGAAGGGATTGTGATGATTTTAGTGATGCTTTGTCAAAAGATGTTGTCTTTTTTAAGGATGGTAAAATCCACTTAAGAGAGACAGGTCTACCCTTGAGAACTAACTTTGGGAAAGGGGGGGAATGCAAACCTTAGTTGAAGATATGGCAACTAAGCATGCCACCTCTTCAGTTGAGGCAGCTACTTATGGAGTAAAAATTGAACATTTTTGTGATGAAGAGGTGAGTGACCATCATGGTCAAATTTGGCCAAATGTCATGCAATTAGCTAAAAAGGGAAAGCTTACAAAAGAGATTCTACATGAAGCAGGTGATTGCATACGTCTAGAAACAAGATGGAATGATCCAGTGGACTCATTGTCAGTGCATGCCTACATTACAAAATGCCAACAAAATGAGGCAATTGTAGAAGAGAAGCGCATACGTGAGAATGTTGATGAAGGACCATCAAAAAGAGCTTCTAGAAGTGGGGGAAGAAGCGACTCAATGCCTTCTCAAACACCCTCAACACAAGGAGTATCTCCACCTGAAGTACTCATGGAGGAGTCTACAACAGGAAAGAAGAAAGAGCCAACGAAAGGTAAGACAAAAGGCCCAACTTATAAACTACAATCTGATATTGAGGTTGCTACAGATTTAAAGAAAGTCTTGGAGGAAAGGATCTTGAATAACAAGATTGAGTTTACTCTGGGAGAAGTTCTTGGCATTGCAAAGCGTGAATTCCATGAGGAGATCATTGACATCATCAAGAGGAAGAGGCAAACCCTTGCTGAAGTTTCTCGTCCACAGGTTGAAGGGGAAACCTCAAAGACACAAGAGATGCAATTGCAAAATAAGGAGAATGATGGAGCTGTGGTAGGATGCTACCAATCTAGTGGGAGAGTGAAGCAAGTGTATTTCTCAAATGATGATGAAGAAGTTGAAGATATTCCTAGGAGTTACTATTCAGGAAGTCATTGGGCAAGGGCTACTACAAAAACTTTGGTCAAGGTAGGTGATCTTGAAGAGCCATTTGTTGCCTTGATTGACCATGGTTCAGAAATAAACATAATGTCAAAGAGTCTCTACAACAAGTGCAAATGGCCGATGGACACAGATCATGGCTGGATGGTAAAAGTGGCAAACAATTCATCCAGTGAATTGTATGCAGCATGTCCAGGTGTGAAGGTAACAATAGGTGATGTAAAGATTAACCAAAACTTCTTTGTACAGGATACATCTTCATATCATCTCATCCTTGGACAGCTCTACATTGTGGGAGTTCGAATGGAAACAAAGGTAATGGATGATGGTTCAGCATATGCTAGGATACGTAGCAAAGATGGTAAACGAGTTGTCCAATTTCTCACAGTTTGTGTGAACCATGAAAGAAATCGTGACAACCTCAGAGAACATCCTCTACCAAAGGTGAGCAAAGAGTTTCATGATCATAGAGAAATGATGGGTTTTGGCCAAGTACCATTGTAAAGCGGGATTGCAGTGGTACAAAAAGAAAAAGGGTCTCGCCTGATCCAAAAATAGGTGAAGCGTTTTCAACGAGCTCCTTGGTAACAAAGAATGGATCAGTATGTTTTACAAAACTTGAAGATTTGAAGAGATGTGAGAGGCAATATGTGCATAATGTACAAATAGGCATGAAAAAGAGTGGGTTGTTAGAGCCTACTGAAAATGTTTTGGGTTTGTGTGAACAAGTTTCTTTTGTAGATACTATGAGTGAGCTTGATGCTATAATGGGGTCTAATTTGCATCTTGAAAATGAAGTTGTGGAAGTTTGCTCTATGGAAATGTATCAAGTAATAGAAGCCTTTAAGGAAAGCCAAACAGTTGGCCTAGAAGTCCATGTTGAAACTAAATACAAGAATGTAGCAAAGAAGGTGAAACCAGTAGCTTCACCCTTACCACCCAACACCCTTACCACCCAAACAGTTGGCCCAGAAGTCCATGTTGAAACTAAATACAAGAGTGTAGCAAAGAAGGTGAAACCAGTAGCTTCACCCTTACCACCCAACAACAGGGAAAAGATTGAGCAGGCTTCTTTACAACCAAGTTTGAGGAATCCTAAAAAGATTGGGCATACCTTCACAAAGGAGTCTTTCCAAGACTTGCAGATTGGTCGCAAGGAGTTTCTAACACAGGAGGAGACAAAGTGCTTCAAAGAAATGCTTTCAAAGCATGGTAAGGATTTTGCATTTGAGCCACATGAGATAGGATGTGCTGATCCTTCTATTGTAGCTCCTATGGTAATTTTCACAATACCTCATGTGCCTTGGAATCTGCGGCCTATTCCGGTTCCAAAGGCTCATTTGCCAAAGTTAGTAGAGCTACTGAATGAGAAAATCAAAATGGGAATCTTGGAGCCTTCTTGTGCTCCATACTCAAACAGGTGGTTCACAGTTCCGAAGAAGAATGGTTCTCTACGCTTCATCCAAGATATGCAACCAGTGAACAAGGTGACAATTAGAAATGTAGGTACAGGTCCAATTGTAGATGAGTTTGCAGAGGCATTTGCAGGGAGGGCAATCTACTCAATGGGGGATCTCTACTCAGGGTATGATAAATTTTAGCTTGCAATCGAAAGCAGAGACTTGACAACCATGAGGACACCTTTGGGTTTGGTAAGGATGTGTGCCTTGCCACAGGGAGCAACCAACTCGGTTGCACATATGATGAATGGGATGAATAAGGTCTTACGTGACTTTATTCCTCAAATCACAATGCCTTTCATTGATGATTTGCGTATCAAAGGATGTGAAGAAAGTGACAAAGATGAAGCTTTGGATCTCAAGGGATGTCGCAGGTTTGTGGTAAATCACATAAATGATAGTGATAAAATTTTGTCTAGGTTGGAAGAAGTGAATCTTACATTGTCAGGGAAAAAGTCTATGTTTGGTGTCAATGAAGTGCTTATTGTGGGGCACATGTGCGGGCCATATGGTAGGAAACCTTGTCCAACAAAGGTAGATGCCATCCAAAGAATGAAAGAAACGTGCACTAGCATCACTGAGGTTAGAAGGTTTCTGGGAGCATGTGTCTTCTATGTTATTTGGATTCCACATTATGCACATGTAGCTGATCCTCTTTATCAGCTGCTTAGAAAGAATCAGAAGTTTAAATGGACAGAAGCACATGTAAAATCCGTGAAAAAGCTAAAGGAGTTGCTCCAGTCAGCAACAACTTTGAGAAAGGTAGACTATGAGTGTCAAAGGGCAGTAATTGTGACAGTAGACACTAGTCCTACAGGGATTGGATGGGCAATAGGGAAAGATGACAAAGAAGGACACAGGTATGTGGTAAGATTTGGAGCAAAGGTGCTAAGTGCTCGCCAAAGAAGCTATCCACAGATAAAGAGAGAGTTATGGGGTATGGTTACAACCTTGAAAAGTGGGAAAGAGTACCTAATTGGTGCATGTGTGGTTGTAGAAACAGATTATCTACCACTTCTTGGGATGATTACAAGCTGCTCAACTCCAGACATTGCTATGTTGCGGTGGATTGCCTACATTAAGTCCTTAAATCTTGAGTTTAAGCACATTGTAGGTAAAGACAATACAGTGGCAGATATGCTATCAAGGGCAAGGTATGAAGATGAGTCACAAATGATTGACGAGGGAGATGATGTAGGCACAAAGTTCTATTCTATCTCTCATGTCAAAGGTAACAATGTCTACATGACTAATCTACTTGAATCATTCTTGAAAGAGCTTTATGAAGGTGATTGGCTTCTTATTGGAAGCTACTTGAGTACTCTAACAAAACAGGATGATTGGTCTGAACAAGAATTCAAGAGGATACACAGGAAAGCATATGGGTACTTTTTGAGGGATGGTTACTTGTGGAAGCATCCTAAACAAAAGGGTGCTACACCACAACGGGTTATATGCAAAAAAGAGACTCAAGTAAAGCTCATGCAAGAGTTTCATGAGAGTCTATGGGCTGGACACAGGGGTGTGTGGGCAACCTTCTCCAAGTTGAAAGAAAAATACTGGTGGAAGGGTATGTATAAAGATGTATCTCAGTTTGTAGAGACATGTGTAACTTGTCAAGTGCATTCAAATGTTCGACATCGTGATGGATTGCACCCTACATATCCACTAGCCATGCACTATAAATGGGTTGTGGATCTAGTCACAATGCCTCTAGGACTCTGGCAGATGAGATACTTGGTTCTTGCACGAGAGGACCTAACTAACCATGTTGAAGGAAGAGCATTAAGAGCTAAAACCACAGAAGCTGTGTGAAAATTCCTTCTTGATGAGGTGATTTGCCGTTATGGTTGTGTGGGAAAAATCACTGCAGATAGAGGTGAACTGGATGCCGAAGAAGTAAGGGAGTTATTTTCTAGATTAGGAATCAAGATTTCTCTTACTACAGCTTACAACCCTGAAGGCAATGTAAAGAGTGAAAGAGGGCATCCTCCTATCATCAAAGCTTTGGCCAAGGCTTGCGAAGGAAGATTTGGTGAGTGGCCAAAACTGTTACCATATGCTTTATGGGCTGATCATACAACACATAGCTCAGTAACTGGCTACATGCCTGCAGAGCTAATGTATGGTCAAAATCCAGTGATGCCGATTGAAGATACAATTCCCACATGGAATGTACTACCTTGGCAAAAGGGGCTTAACAGGGAAGATCTCCTTGCACTGCGTATAAGGCAGCTAGAGAGAAGACCTGGAGACATTGAAGGTGCAAAAGAACGGCTCAAAAATGCAAGGTTGAAAAACAAGGAATACTTTGATAAACAACATCGACTCAGGAGCAAAACAATTGACAAAGGTGACTGGGTTTTGGTGTATGATAGTAGCCTTGATAACCAGCACACAGTCATGCGTAAGTTTTCAAAAAGATGGTTTGGACCGTATGTTGTAGAGCATGTGCATGAAAATGCTACTTACAGCTTGTCTGAACTAGATGGTACAAAAGTAAAGATTCCCATTGCAGGAAAAAGGATCAAAATGTTTAAGAGAAGAGGAGACAATGATCTAGAAGATGTTGATGAGGAAGAAGAGCAAACAACAGGTAAAGATCAAAGTGAAGATGAAGATTTGGAATCATCCAGTGAAGAAGAAAGCAAGGAAGATGTACAAGAGGGATGATCTTACAAAGAAATAATGTGGCACATACCGGAGGATGTGCAGGTTTAGAGGGGGTGGATGTCGTGCTGTGACACGTACATAGTGGGAACACATGCTACAAGATCTATCTTGTAACTTTTTAGATACATGATTATCTTTCCTAGAATGTACATATGCATATTTAAGTATAATAATAAGCCTTCTATCTCATCCTATTATTTTTCTCAAGGGTAACCTATCCTTACTTTACCATCAGAAAATACTATGGGAAAAGCTCAATAGCTCCGCCTCTTTAACTTGGGGCAAAAAGCATTGATTATTTATTTCTACTATCTCATTATCATCTCACACCCTAGCTAGATCCTATATCTAGAGTAAACTCCAATATATATATATTCTATGTATTTTTTATACTTTTCTTATATTTCTTTTTAAATAGCTACTAGGAGGGAATCAAATCCTAGTGGGACACTAGGTGGCATGATTTCAAAGATACACTTATTTTAATGCATTATTGCAAGCATGATTACAAAACTTTGTCAAGGAGCAATGTCATGCTTTCATATGGCATGAGATGTCCTTTGGAATTAAATGAAAGTCTAGGCTAAGGGGACCACGGGAAGACTTTTGCTGCCAGAAATGGACCCTATCTTGATGAATTTTTTACACAAGGTTCCAATTCGAATTGGAAAATGATTTTAAAATGAAAATCGTAGCTAATGAGCTGAAGTTTTTGCCCATATTTTTACTTTTTTATTTGGAGCCACGGTTGAGGAGACATGATCAAAACCACATCATGCACGGACAACTCATTTCCAACTTTTCCAATTCCTATTCACACTGGCTCCTCTCTTCTTGTGTAAACCCTTGGGGGTTCCCTTCACCTATAAAAGGGGACCTCTTCTTCCTTGAAAAGGAACTCAAGCATTCAAGCCATTCATGAGAGGAATTCTTGAGGGAGTGAGTAGTAATGCCTAATTGTACTTAGCCCCATTAACATAAGCCCAAACCTACACTTTCTCCTAGAGGAAGACTAGCCATTCTTGTACGCTATCCTTGGAAGATCAACTCTAATCAAAGAAGGTGTTGTACTTGGCGTATCAATCAAAGTGGAGTGCTCCCCTCTTATTCTCTCTCCATCAATAATGGTGCCGAAGGGTTTGTCAAGTAAGATGTGTTCTACATTGATATTTTCTTGATTTCTTGTTGTTTTCTTTTTCATCTCTAATCCGACATATATATATGTATATATATATATATATATATATATATATATATATATATATATATATATATATATATATATATATGTATGTATGTATCTAATCTCATCTCCTTAACCAAACCTATCTCTCTCATTCTTAGTAATTCATCCTCTCTGCAAATTCTAGGTTCTCTTTTCTACAGGTACATCTCTCCCCGCAGTATCCTTATTGCCTACGGGCAAGAATAGGGCTTGGGAGGGAAACTTCTCATCTCTTCACTTCTCTCATATCTACATTTCTCACATACTATCCTAGATGAATAACCCACATGATGATCATTTATATCGCTTTCACTCTATACGATCTATTAGAATTAACGTATGGATTAGCCAAAAAATACACTTTCAACAACGTATAGTGTTTCTCTTTGGCCCAGAAAGGCTTAATGAAATACTTCTATCACCGGATCCCATCATACTACCTCTCATAGACTATAACTTTTCTTTTGACGTAAGCGTAGTTATCTTGCTATGAACCAAGAGGATTTGTACACACAATTAATCCCAATCACTAGACAAAATATATATATTATGGTAAGCACAAAACTACAATTCCAAAGAACAATTCGTAGCCTATTTGGTCAGCCAAGATTGAATGCCATTAACTCATCTATTAACCCTTTCATATTACCCATGATACGATATGACCATAGCCTTGATGTTTTCATCTTCGTATTGTTTTGACATTCTCTTTTGTGTTCTTTCTTTGTGTGTGTGAGTGCAAGAGAGAAAGAGTGAGTCTTCTTTGATTGCACTTCTTTCCAAACCCTAGTCTTCATGGCATTTATGGTTTAACTCCTTCATATAGTTTTTGTTGAGTTCTCTCACAAACTCTCACAGCCATAAGCCCGGTGCTTTCCTGGCAAGACCGCAAATTTCTCGACACCGCTCAACCTCTTGCACTTCGACAAGGCTTCTACCATCAGGTAATATAACCTCAGAGGGGAACGACTCTGAAGAGTCAGGGGGTGTAGTGAATGGAGTATTCATGTGCACACTCTCCAGGAGCATGGAATCTACGTCGGTCATGAATGGCAAATTTACTTCCCCACCCCCCTCATTTACATCATTAGCCCTATGTTTGGAGCGAATGGCTCTACTATTGGTTTCCTTCAAGCCGCTAAGCACGCTCGGCCCAAACCGTGGGCCCATGGCATGCATGTCTTGGCTTGAGCTATCGAGATTAGGCATTGATAACCCTCCATGACGTCGTAGTCAGAGGAAGAGTCACTAGATGCAATATGTGGGTCCTGAGTGGTACTACCTTAGGGCCTAGAGCCTAAGGTAGAGGAATAATGCCCGCGTAAACGGAGACACTTTCGATGTGTTCATCCTCTAGCACACGACCAGAGCATAGGTGCATGTGACCTCAACACTCTAGAAGTGTTGGTGAGTGTCCGTAAAGGCCACTCACCTAGTTTTTTAGGTGTTTACAACCCAATTTTTTTGTATTTTTGGTCCCTTTCTCTTAACCGAGCCATGGAATATGGCGTATGATATCTCAAAACGTGCGCCTTGGCTGGAGGGATGGGCCGTGCTTTACAACCCCCAATTCGATTACGTATAGCCCTTGGAATCCTAAAACTAGTCTTTTCTTAGGTGGGAAGAGGGATAGAATTAGTACGTCCAAAGGGTGAGTGTGAAGGGGATGGTGGAGGACTTGAGGAACTTGTCCCACATGCCCTCCCTTCACTTGAGATCCTAGTATTTATATATAAGGTAGTGTGAGTAGTATATCATAAGACTGAGGACTAAAGCCTGGGCTTGGGCTTGGGCTTGGGCTTGGGGAAAGATCCCGATCCCTTCCTTTTAGAATAATATTTTTTTAATTTTAATTTTTGAATTTCTTTTTAGTCCCAAAAATCCCGAGCGTTTTTTTGTTTTTCAAAAAAAAAAATTCTGAGGATAACGTGGTCGCATGGACGTTGAGCTCCCACGTGCACACAACAGCTCCTACGAGCTATGTCTAACCTTCTTGCAACTAATTAACAACTAATTAACTATCTAACACAAAATTTCACACTCACACACAGTCAACTCTGCTGCTCACTGTCTACTCTACTTCTCACTGTCTACACTCACTCATAGCTCTACTACACCTGCACAATACATATCTTGCAAAAATAACAAAAACCAGTAAATGCAGCACTAACAGAGCTTACAATTACTAATAGAACCTGCCAAAAACCTGCTAATCTATCCTTTCCAATCACTAAAAAGTTCTCACATAACTCAGCAAAAAACAGAAAACAAATGGAAGAAAAGCTTCCAGAGGTAGCATTGAGTGCTCCTCAAGCTTAATACAAGGCTATCCCCGACAATGGCGCCAAAAATGTACGCTTTGCTATACATGTCGAAGGCTGGGAACTTGCTTGTGCACTGTGCATGAGCCTGATAGGCTACCAATACACAGCTAGAGAATCCTAACAAGCTCAAAGAACAATGGTGTGTCACTCACCTCTCAATGCTGCCGTCGTGAAGGATCCTGTGCTCTGAAGACGAAGGAACTTCCGCCAATGCCGCGCTCTACCGCCTTGCCGCCGCCGATGTCGTCGCAATCCTCTCTCTCTCTCTCTCTCTCTCTCTCTCTCTAGCATACACACACACACATAGAAGGAGAAGGAGACAGAGATGGAGCAAGAGCACTTCTTAGCTTACACCTCAGAGAATGAGGATTTTTAGGTCAAATGGACCTTTTATAAGAGTTTGGTCCGTTCACACATGGGCTCTCACAATGGCCGATCGTTGCACAACTACCATAAAAATAAGATAAGTGGTGCGCCTCTCATCGGTGATCACCTACACACCTATTGGACCGACAAGCCCAGTCCATAACTCTACCAAATAAATAATACGGCATCCGTCGTAGGTGATAGGGTGTCCGTGAGGGTTAACACTTGGAGGTTTGGATATATGCATCTGTATACAGCTAGTAGATGGATCCACAAAAAGAGCACTTGTCAATACAACAACTAGAGCTAATGCAAAATATTCTACGTTCATGAAGATGGCAAATGTTCCAATATCGACAAACCAAATTGATCTCAAAGCGGAAAATAAAGGGATGATAGCTAGCTTGGGCCAAGAAAATCTATCCATTAGCATTGACGTCCATCAATGTCTACACCAATTCCATGCAGTGACAGACATTGATCTCACTGAAAGGAGGATACTTTAAAGTTCAAGCTTAATACTATCTCATATGTCACTTCACTTGTACAAACAAACTACATTTGGAAAGTACAACCCATTGATCCCCAACCATATCCTGAGAACATACCTCAACATGTACAACCATTCAATAGATAAACTACCAAACAGATAAATCAATAATGGCCAACAAACCAAAGTAGTACACTACAAAAACCATAAGGAGAGGATTGTTGGGGTTATGGATTTTGTCACACCTCACACTCATAAGAAAACCCCCTAGTCTAGAAGTCACATGGAACATGTGTGTGCCATTGATGAAGGCAAGAGGTGTGTGTCAGCAAGAGAAGCATGTGTAAAAGGCAAGGTCCATGTGGCAAGCTTGTATAAATACAACTCTTTGTACTCTCTTTTGTGTGAAATATTCAAGTTATTTTTCATCTACTCTATTGTGCAATTGTCTCTCTCTATCAAGATCTATACTAACCTCTCCAAGAATGCCATTTCCATGCATGGCACACTAATTGACCCTCCTTAACATTACAAAACCTAACCTCCAAACCCTTATCAACCATTTTCCCAACACGAACTAATTTCTTTGTGATATTAGGTACATTGACTATATCAACCAGGTACTTTACTTTACCATATGTAATAGATAATGGTACATCTTTTGTATGCATAATGGGATGTGCAATATTATCCCCAATCTGTGGTAGCCATGACTTTGTAAAGTTTGCATTTCCTTAAGCCACTCACCATGACTCTTCAAGTGATTTGATGCACCTGAATCCACATACCATGCATTATCATTAGATTTTGCCACATTTGTAGACATAGTATATAACACGTGTTGAACCACAACTAGCCTCTCAAGATCATCTACACTCATGCTAGTGGTTGCATAATTAATTTGTTGTCTCCTATTTGGAAAGACATGTTCAAAGGGACCATGTCTCCCACAGCCCCAACATACAACATTCCCGTGTTGACTTGTATTATTACGCTGCACATTACCATGACCTCTTGGACTCCCCCTATCTCAAAAACTTCCTCGACCATCTGTGTTTTGTCTCTAAGAATTATTTTGATGATGTGCTTGGTGGCTGCCTCTTCCTCAACCACCTCCATGACTTGTACCGAGCTTGTACCACGTCCTCTTCCTCTTCCTTTGTTGCTGAAGACATTAAGAGATTTGGGAGGTCATTTAGAGGGCCTTGTTGGAGGAGCTCTTTTTTCTCTCTCTTCTAATAGGCCCTCCAAAGACCTCCAAAATTTCCTAATGGGACATGTTCAAATTTATTTCCACCCTATGCAAAGGAGTCTTTCTCGAGTTCCTTCTCTTGCATAATCAGTAAGGACACCAAATCTATAAATGTGGGAATGTTCTCTTGAAGATGGATACTAATCTTAAACTATTTGTATTCTAAATCCAAACCTCACGGACATACTTCCACTTTATCATCATCATCAACTATAACACCAATTGATGCAAGGGACTCACATATGCTCTTTATCTTTAGCAAATAGCCATTGATAGATAGGTTTCTCTTCTATACCCTATTCAGCTCAGTCTTCAACTTAGCTTCCTTGCTTTTGTGTTGGTCACATCCAACTCCCTGGTTCCAATCTTTAAATACTTTTATATGTGAAGTAGTTACTGGTAATGTTGGTGATGTCTCTTACTCTCCATCAATGTACTCCCAATAACCCCCCTTACCCAAAAGTAAATTGGTCATTCTGAACTTCCAAGCATGGAAATTGTTCTTGTCCATCTTCTTGCTAACAATTTGGTTAAGTCCATCACAGTTGGATGACATGTTCTCAACACTTCACCAAGTATCTGAGCAGTAGCCTACTAAAAATAGTCAATTACCATGTGTAACCACAACATGCATACATACACCTGTTTCACAATACTAAACAGTATATGTGAGCACTCCAACCAAAACAAAACTTTATGCACCACCAAAATGTAGATTTGCAAACTCTCGGACGAACTTTAGGGTTTCTACATACAAATGCACTCTAACTCCAAAATGGGGGCCGAAATGGCGGCATAGATTAAGCCAAACTCTACACAAACCCTAGAGACACAATATCCAAAAAGAAACACCTCAATTGGAGATCATTTCACAATGACTTTTGAGAATCTCAAGAGTGCTTCTTCTGCTCCTCTAATCTTCTTAGACAAAACTAGGCTCTGATACCATGTTAAGAGATAGAGAAAGAGAGATCTTAAGCTCTTACAAGTGCACGCATGCACACGCACGTACACACGCACCCACACCACATGGAGGCAAAAACCTTGGTCTTCTTCTTCTTCACTAACTCATAAAACGGAGAGTACAACACAAGGGAAAATTAATACAATGGTCTAGTATGAACCACTAATGAGTGAGCTGGATGGATAAGTGTTCCATCGCTCTGGCAGGTAGACCAAGTTGGTGTAGTTCAATTGTAGTATCACTAGCGAAGATGTGTGTATCCACCAAGGCATGCTAGTGATGTGATGAGTATCAGTGATAAGTCATCCAAGAGTAGTACATGTTGAGCTCAACATCTCAAAAGATAATAAGCTAGCAAAGAAGATAATCATTGGCATGCCTTGGATTCAAACTTACAACGCATCTCTAAATTGGGAGGATAATACATTGCAAGTAAAACACTGAAAGGGGAAACACACAATTACATTCTGCCCAAGTAATTTTCCATATATACAGTAGTTTGATAAACAAATCTTTAAACACTTTCATTCTCTTAAAAGTGTTGTTAACTCAGGGTTTCCACAATGCAACAACAGTGGTGAATGATAAGGATTCCATATCAATGGTGAGGGTGTCTGTTTTGCTGCCTAGTTTTTAGCATTTTTTTCCTATTGTTCTGAATTCTCTATTGTATGATTATGTTTTTATAGGTGCTGGTTGTGGAGAACTCCAATTCATCAACAAGCCTTAGTAATAGGGCTTCAACATCCCATTACAATTTGTGGCTGTGTAGAGGCCACTGCCTCATAGCCTAATACACCCTGGTCGATTTTCTTCTTTATCTTGCAGCTCTTTGCTCGAGCAATCTCCAAAGGATTGTTGTAATTCTTTGACCTCTTGAAATCCACCTTCTCTCAAACTTTGGGATGCAAGCACTCCATAAACTTGTCCAATTAGACATACTTTTCGAATTTGTCAAAAAAGGTATTGAAATCTTTACTTACTTCTTGTTTAAGGGCCTTTAGCTTCACATCAATGTTGACTAGAGAGACCTCTTTGCAGAAATCTTGTAGACACCATGCTTGCAAATCCTCCCATGCCTATGTTAGTGCTCCTTACAGAGCATCTAATCACGCTTTAGCTTTACCTTGCGTTATCAGAGGCATAGTTTGCATTTTTCTTTTGTCATTTGGCATGCATAGAGATAACATGTAGAGCTTGAAATTCGCTATCCGTTCCTCCAAGTTCTCTTCATCTATGAAAATAGGCCCATAAATTTGCATTTCCATCTTTGCAAGCTTCAAAAATTGCTTTTGCTTCGACCAAGCAGAAATCATATGATGCTTCCTTGTGCCGGGGGGGGGGAGGGAAGATAAAAATGGACACACCAGGAACACACACCAATGCTTCTCTATAGCCCAGGTGTCACACAACACCCCAATCCACTACCAAATGCATCAGTTTGTACACTTTCTTCCATTCGATGCACAATCTCTCTCAATCACATACCCCAACACCATAAAAAATCCCTTTCTTTTCTTTCCAATTTCCACAAACTCTCTTCCTTATGCACACACACAGCCAACTCTGGGGGCACACACCTGTTGCCTTGCATAGACCTAAGGAAAAACGAGCTAGAGATAGAGATGACACATGATTGTGATAGGCTATTTAGCGTTGATGATGAGTGTCCAATGATAAAGCCATTCACCCCCTAGGAATTAAACCTTTTGGATCCCAGAAAGCCTCTTTATCTGCACAACTAAGATTCTCTTGAGTACGTGAGAAATTCCTATCTTTGTCAGTGATAGGAAAGCTGGCTTCAAGCCTGTGGGAAACCTCCCCTTCCTCTCTGAAAGGTCCCCAACACGCCGACACCAAAGTCGAGATGGGGTCCTTGATAGGTCTATTGGCTTGTTAAAAATCAAAGTCTCTAGGCAAGAAAAATCTAGGGAATACACATCCTCATGACTCCTCTTTCCTCTAGTGGATATAGAGAACCAAGAGCAAATTGCCCCTCTTCCTTGTTGTTGTAACACCAACTTGGCAAAGGCCTAGCTTTGCCTCTTACCCTCTTGGCTACCCTTTTACATGATGAATGTACAGAGGATTTCAAGCTCTACATGCTGTCTCTAAATTTCCCCTCTCTACGTATTACTTGGATAAATCTTGTACAATATGCATCCATTGTCGTGGAATGACTACCATACCTCTATTATCTTGATTCTCCATTTAGGCTTTGTCGTGCACAATCTGCGGCTATGTAGAGGCCACTTCCCCATAGCCTGATCCACCCTAGTCAATTTTCTTCTTTACCTTGCGGTTCTTTGGTCGAGAAATCTCCACAACATTGTTGTAATTCTCTGAGCTCTTGAAATCTACCTTCTCTCAAACTTTGGGATGCAAGCATGCCATAAACTTGTCCAATTATACATACTTTTCAAATCTATCAAAAAAGGTATTGAACACTTACTTCTTGTTTAACACTAGTTCTGTAATTGGGCACTTAAGTGTCCTGTTTTCCTACCAAGTTTTGGCACTTTATTTGTCAACATAGAAAGAAGTATTTTACACCTTGCTTCTACTATAGGTTGGTTATAAGGGAAAGAAAACACTAGATTTTTCTCCATGTCAAAATACAATCCATATGGAGACAGTTCTGGTAAGTTCTAAGTCATAAATTTTAGTAAAATTTCAAGTTGTTTTGCCAAAAAAATAAATAAATTCTTATATCTTTTTATAGAGAAGGCCTTTTTTATGTTTATAAAAGCCAAGTGTTAGCACTCAGTGTTACAAAACAATGGAATGCACTTCAAAGACAAGTTTCCAAGTCACAAGCAAGTTATAAACATAATGTCATACTTGAGCACGTGCTGAATAAGAGCATCATTTTGGTCTTCCAAAGGTCCGCTCATGAAATTGGTACTATTCTAGTGCAGTTTGACAACTACAAATGACTTTATATGTTTAAACCAAGAAACTACGTATTTTTTGGGATCCCTAACTCAATTAAATCTCATTGCTTGAACTCTATCTTGAATTTTTTATCGTGCAAAGACTCTTTAAAATATTGAGTTCTCCGTAATAACATTGAAACCAAGGTTTTAGGCACCCCAATTGTGTATGTACCATGTACTTTGATACATTTTGTTGATCTACATAGAAAGTTTAATATTATTTGAGGTTTTGAATGCTTTATGTATCAAGAATGAAAATATCAAAGTTTTCTCTTATGCAGTTTTGAATATTTAAAATGATCCAATAATTGTTGCATACCAAATCCCTTCTACTTGCCACCTTGAGTCCTTGTGGAAAGGGCAAGAAATGTTTCACTTTCTAAAACTCACAAATACATCAAAAACATATTTTTCTTTGTATACAATGATATGCTTGAAATGGCCATATCAAATACATGGAACTTTCCATTATTTTACATACTCCAAAGTCAATTTTTTTGCAAACGAAACTTTCAATTATCCATAGAAAAATTATGAAGAAGTCACCTAAAAGGTCGCTTCATTTTTTCTTGAGCTTATAAAATTGATTTCTTCAAAGCATCAACCGCAGTCTTACGAGGGTCAACTTGATGAGTATAGTTCTTGATCATGGTAGATTCTAAAATGCAAGGTTATATTTTTAAAAGACCCTCTAGCTAGCATGATTTTAGCATATCAAGAGGGTTTTCTTAAATAAACCATCTAATGCAAGTAGCATTTAATTTAAATTTGTAAAAAAAGGACATTTAAGTGTCCTGTTTTGGTACCAAACTAGTGTTAAGGGCCTTTAGCTTCACATCAATGTTAACCAGAGAGACCTCTTTTCAAAAATCTTGCAAAAACCATGCTCGTAAATCCTCCCATGTCTATCTTAGTTCTCTTTTTAGAGCATCTAATCACACTTTAGCTTTACCTTGCATTATCAGAGGCATAGTTTGCATTTTTCTGTCGTCAATTAGCATGCATAGAGACAACATGTAGAGCTTGAAATCCGCTATCCATTCCTCCAAGTTCTCTTCATCTATAAAAATAGGCCCATAAATTTGTGTTTCCATCTTTGCAAGCTTCAAAAATTGCTTTTGCTTCGACCAAGTAGAAATCGTATGATGCTTCCTTGTGCGGGGGGGGGGGGGGGGGGGGGGGGGGGGGGGGAGATTAAAAGGGGGAAGAATGGACACACCAGGAACACACACACCTATGCTTCTCTACAACGCACGTGTCACACAACACCCCAATCCACTAGCAAATGCATCAGTTTGTACAATTTCTCCCATTCGGTGCACAATCTTCTCAATCATATACCCCAACACCATCAAATCATCAAAAATCCCTTTCTTTTCTTTCAAATTCCCACAAACTCTCTTCCTTGTGTACACACACAGCCAACACTATGGGGTACACACACCTATTTCCTTGCATAGACCTAAGGAAAAACGAGCTAGAGTTAGAGACGACCAATGATTATGATAGTCTATTTAGTGTTGATGATGAGTGTCCAATGATAAATCCATTCACCCCTTCGGAATAAAACCTTTTTGCTCTAGAAAAACCCCTTTATATGTGCAACAAAGATTCTTTCGAGTACGTGAGAAATTCTTGTCTTTGTCAATGAAGGGGAAGGTGGCTTCAAGCCTGTGGGAAACCTCCCCTTCCTCTCTGAAAGGTCCCCAACCCGTCGACACCAAAGTCAAGATGGGGTCCTTGACAGGTCTCTAGGCCTGATAAAAATCAAAGTCTCTAGGCAAGGAAAATCTAGGGAATAGACCTTTACCATTGACAATGACTTGGGTCTATAGCCCTAGAAGAAGACCTAGTCCTATCTCACAACGAAAATGGGACATCTTAAAAATCCAAAACTCTTTCGGCCCTATAACCTCCACAAACTGGGCTAAGGTATCCTCAACCAACACTTTTTTCCCCCTGACAGGTGTTCACAACCGTTGGTGGACTCCTCTTCTAAGTGAAGAAGTTTTCTAAACGTTTTTAGCACAGGGGGATGGATAGTTACCTGACTAATCAGGTCCACCCGTCCTTGATTGGCAAACTTAGTCAATCCCAACTTACCACCCTGCACTCACACATGGTTCTTTGTTTCCTAATTACTACCACATTCTTTTGACATGTAAAATAATGGTTTCCTTTTTAGCTTTCCCGTACAGTAGTTCATTAAAATAAGTCTTGAAAATCGGTATTAAAAATAGTCTTTTAGTAAACAAACATCTTTAAACTTAAGACAGGGTACAATCAAACAAAAATATTTACCATAATAACCATGATCAATACTCTTCTTGTCTCAAGACCATCTAAGGGTGAAAAACGACACCCATTCCTTATTCATAATCCAGCGTGGAAACCATCACCCAAAGTTTGGGGTGCCCAAACACCAAAGTAGTTGTCCATAAAATCGGACGGCTCCCTTAGGATAAGAAACGGTCTCTTAACTTAAGTAGAAACATCAAGACATAACACGGAGTAGAAACCCATCGTTCATGGGGGTAATCGACTTATCGGTGGCGTCAAACCCATCCTTATTCATCAAAATATACCAAGGAGTCGGAGGTGTCTTGAAATAAACTGTCTTAACAATGATTTCTTAGTTCAATCCAGGCAAATCCAAAATATTTCTTTCCTAATCTTAGAAGATGCCTTCCGTTTTCAACCAATTTCACCTTTCTTAAATCCTTACTCGCTCTATTACGTATGCAATGTTATTACTTGAAGAAGAACTTGAATTATTCAAAAATTAAATGATAATGAAGACCTACCTGAGACTGGTCGAACATTTGTTGCAGTGCTGGGGCCTGAATGCTTTCATCTATAGGTCTACTTCTAGGCCCGGCCTCGTGGTCCTGCAACACTCTAGCCCTCTTAGGAATATTGCCTTTCTTATCAAATTGAGGGTTTTCTCGGGTCCTCTTTGGAGCCATGACTTCTATCCTTATAAAAAGGACGTCTATTTATTAGGTAAATCATCAAAATCTTGATTCTTACCATTCTATAATTTATTTCCATTTCTTAGCATACTTGCTTAGATCCTGGAGTAGTTAAGTTGCTTATAGAATAATTATGAGTTTTTAATGTCTTTTCTCGGAATTCTTTATACCTTAGTATTGCCTAGGGAATTTCCTAATTAACTATGATAACTTTCCTATTAGTATTTTCTTCAAATTGTACTAGAAAACGGTAGATTCTTAGGATAAGATTTTTTTACTTACTCACATAGCCAAGAAATTTTTATCCTAGATTCTTTTTGGGTATTCGAGGCCTCCCTAATTATTTTTTATAAACTTTTTGCACCTTTTTTTCTATTTTTTCCATCTTTATTAACCCCAATTTTTTTTTCCCTTCATATTTATTAGATTCATTATCTCGTAAAGATTGATTTTCCTCAGCTTCCTATCAGTGGTTTATACTTTTCGTAATTTTCCTAGAATATTTTAACCAAATTTTCTATTTATCCTAATTAAATTTGGGCTTAAAATAGGGTTTTTGGTCTAATATAATTACTGAAACTAATTAATTGATTTTGGTATAATTATCTTGGCTAACTAGTGATGTTTTTTAACTTTGATGTAATTATCTAAGCTATTTTTTTTAATTTACAACTAAAATCAAATAATTTTAGCTTAAGTAAATAGCCAAACTAATTATTTGGTCATGAGCTACTTATTTTGGTTTATTAATGATGTTTACTAACTCTAATAATTGCCTTATAAGTATCTAAGCTAATTAACTATTTTCTCCTTTAATTTACAGCTAAAATGAGATAATTCAAGCTTAATTAAATAGCTAAACTAATTTTTTTGATAATGAAATAATTATCTTGGCTTGATAATGATGTTTTCTATCTCAGATAATTAACTTATAATTATCTAAGCTAATTAACTAGTTTTTTCTTTTGATTTATAGCTAAACTTGATTAATTTTATATTAATTAAATAACTAAACTATTATTCTATTAATGACATAAATTTTCCAGTTATCTAAGGATGTTTTCTAACTTTGATAATAATCTTATAATTATCTAAGCTAATTAACTAATTTTCAACTTTAATTTACAGATAAAATAAATCAATCTTAGCTTAATCAAGTAGTTAAACTAATTTTTTGTTAATGAGTTAATGTTCCTTGCTATCTAATCCTGGCTATCTAATAATTTTTTCTAACTTTGATAATTAACTTATAATTAAGCTATTTAACTAATTTCCTCCTTTAATTTACAACTAATATCAGTCAATTTTAGCTTAATCAAATCGCTAAAATAAATTTTTATTTATAAGATAATTAGCCCATGTTTTTAACAATGTTTTCTAACTTTGATAAATATCTTGTGATTTATTAGTTAGTTTACTAAGTTTTCCATTAGTTTTACATTTGAAAATAGCCAATTTCTATCTAATTAATTATAAAGATTTATAAGAAATTATGATATAATTTTCCTAGCTTTCTAATAATATAATCAAGCTTTGATAATTATCTTAGAGTTAACTAAGTTTGTTTAATATAATTCTCATTAATTAAGGTCAAAATTAATCAATTTCAATCCTAATTAGGATTAATAATTAAGTAGACAATTAATTTTAAATAAGATTAAGTAATCAACAATTTACTAATGTATAAGAGAGTGTTTAATAGTAGAGGATAGTCTAATTTTCTTTAATTAATAATTAATTTAAAAAATTAGATATAAATTAATATAAATTGTTAATTAAGTGAGATTATCATAATTATGTCCCTTAATTACTTAGATTTTGCTCTCTTAGTGATTTATGTGAAGTATCTCTCTTGCAAGAGAGATTTCTAGCTAGGACTCCGAGTCTGATACAATTTTTGAAGCATAGGGTCCTATTCATAGCTTTTTCTGGCACTCACACGCTCTCACAGACTAAAAATGGCACTAACTTGTAGCTCAAGCAGCCCTCAAGTTCAAGATGCTGTTCCCTACTGCTAAATCAGTCTCTGGCAGGTCAGTGTGTGATGGCCCTCCCTAGCACCTGCGTGCTTTAAAAATCAAATTTGCTAATTTTCAGTTTTTTTTTGGTAAATATCTGGGAAAATATAATGAAAGTCTTAAGCTTAAATGATTACTAAAAACCATTCGATTATTTTTGCAATTTAAAGTGGCAGTAAAACTTCTAAAGGGAATAGCTGTGTCAGATTTTATCGAATTTAGTTCTGAGAGTGCCTAGCTATAGGTTTGTCGTGCTTAAGATTCTAAAAATACCAATTTTAACTGCTGTTGAGATAATGGTTTACCTGTTTGGACGCCCAATGCTTTTGCCTAAAGCTTTGGGTTCAATTCGCTAGAGCTCTAGAAAGGTGGAAACCTTACACTCTCTTCTCCCCAAAAATAGTAACTCCCAAAGCCCTCCTTCTTCTTCCCTCTCCATTCCTGCTCTTGATAGTGTTCTTCCAAAAAGATCCCCAAACCCCCAATTTTTTGTTTTTGTTTTTATTTTTTAATTCCACCCAACTCGGCCTTTTTGCCCACTTTGCATGCACGACATCCACTTTGCATGTAGGCACCCTTATCAAATCTAAAAGATGGGCCCCTTGGGAGCTCGAGAGGGAAGCCCATATGCAAATACACATTAAGGAAAATAGACCAGTACCACCGTGAAAGGCCACCAATGTCAGCAAAGGGCCCCCAATAGTAGCACCGCCCGCGTGGACCCGCAAGGGAGGGGACGACAACCATAGCCACAAGAGGAGGGGAGCTAGCTCTCTCCCCTCTTTGTGTTGTAAACAATGAGAGTCCACTCATGTATATATATAGCCTAGAAAACTCTACCAAAACATCATAACTGGGATATACATCTACTACGTGGCACTTCGAGAGAAACTCCCCAAAAAACCACTTCCAAGACCTCCAAAAAACTTACCATTTTTTTGTGTGGCTCCCTTAAGTTGATTGTACCTTGTAGCTCAAGGATCCGATGACCGCAAGCCATAAAGATCATCCTGAAACTTGCATATCCACCTTGGTTTCAAAGTTTTACCCTCCATTTTTGGGATTCCCGAGCATCCATACCAAGCATGGAAAAAAATCAAAATCTTTCACTTGCTCCTATCTATTGCCGACTTCAACTGAGGATATCTCCAACAATAATGATCCAATCGATGGGCCATAAAGCACAATTCACAACTTGCAGCGAGCACTACCATATGGAATCTTGGTGAGCTGAACAAAAATCTTGAAGCATGCATCCCGGAGAAAACCAAACTACTGCAAAGCCAACCTCCTCCGAGAAAACTTCAACTGCTCATATCTTCTTCATTTGATGGGAGATCTTTCGGGCTCAAAGATCATGCTATGCAACCATGAATTTGACCAATACTTGGGCCGCACATGCATCAACACCATCATCACATATATCTGCAAACCATTGAAATCTCTAAACTAGCATAACTTCTTGTTGGTAGCTCCTTTTATAAATTGTAAACAACCATTCCTTGAGATTAACAAAGGATTATTGAAATTTTTGCTAATTGTTATTGAAACACACTATTAGCACTAGAGTTCATAATATTTTCGTTCAAGGTAACATCTTTTGAGGCATTTAAGATATGTCACCAGAATGAGGCATAAGGAACACGTTATAGGTGTACTATCATATCCTTGGGTACTCGTGAAAGCTCTCGTGAGAAGCAACTTGGTCTTGTACCAAACGCCGATAACGTTTCAAGGACATCTAATAAAAACATGCATTCCAATTGTGTGAAATGCTTGCCAATTACATCGTGAGCTTCGTAGGTAAGGCCATTCTTTGGCCGATGCTCTTATGATTTCATAAGAAAGCCCTCTGAAGGTTGCACATGTTTGGTTTACTGGCATGTTAGGCGTGGAAATTTTGTACATATTTTCAAGTTGTGGAACATTACATCTTTTTGTAGAGCTATCTTTGAGCTCGACGCCTTGCCAATCAAAAGTCCACGAGCAACTTAATTTTACTTAGCATGAGGATCCATCAATCTCTAAAAATGTATCTTTAATTGATTTTATAGTTGCGTGGCATTTAAATAATCCTCTTGAAACAATACTTTATGGTGTACTTTGGACATGGAAGTCTCCTTGTGCTTCATCAACTACTCCTTTAAAGACCACATCCAATATACCTACTAACACCATAAATCAACAAACAACTATGATGTGCATGTTTTCATGCAATAGACTATTCTCTAATAACTAGAGAAGTTGACATGATAAGAAGAGAATTTTAACGTCGTAGGAAACTATCCCGAGAGAGAGAGAGAGAGAGAGAGAGAGAGAGAGAGAGAGAGGGCCAAAATATTCAATGAGATTAAAGGCTACAACAATTTGAGGTCAGCAAAGGCCAAAATAATCAATGAGACAAAAACTTTACAACCATTTAATGAGTGTTTTCCACAAAAGGTCAAAATAATCACCGAGACAAAAGGTTGACTTGATTTGATAAGTGACACAATTGTATGGAGAAGGTACATTGAGCAAACTAAGAATGAGAAATTAGTGCAAAAACTATCGCACATGTAGGGCAATGGAGGCTTGTGACGTAGAGCGATACGACATATGAAATGTTGAAACAATGAGAGGGACAAAAATAATGGGAGGCTCAAGGACAGCTAATATCTTATTAACAAGCCAAGACTAACAACGACGAGTGCTCATAATCACTATGGCATAGCATAGCATTAGACTCTTGCATGGTGTAGAATCCCTACTTGCCCTCTCTTGAGAAATGATGTCTTGTATCCTCTTGTGCATATGTGCCGTGTGTAACCAGTCCTTTTATGTTACCACAAAGGCGTTGATCTAACAGGACTCTCATCATCATCACCTTCTAACATAGATCTTTGAGGTCTCTTTGGATGATGCAACATAGTTATCTGCACACTAACATAACAATGTAAATACAAAGGGAGTCGACTCACAGAGACGATGTCGGGCTTGTGAAGCATGAAGAAATGCCTTACTCACACTGATTGATGAGCTAACAAGCACAAAAAACCAACCCATCTCATCTTCATACATATCCATAAATAAACAAAAAAGAACTATTCTGATTGATCTGTGGCATAATTATATGAGCTACACAACTAGAGAAACAGACAATGTTGTAGCCCAAATGTTGATCTATCGTTTTCCAGGAGTCGCTTCAGAAAGGACACCATGCTTTACACAAAGGTTGTGTCCACTGCCATGCCTCTTTTAAGTTTTCTTTCTCCTTTAGGTGGGTCACCAAAGATGGAGATTTCCTTGAGGAGAATTACTCTGTGAGTTTCCTGTGCTGTTCCCGACCAAAGGTTTATCTGCAATCTACAAGGGGGGATTGCCTATTTAAGGTTCTTGCCCGATCAGATATGCCTGCTTCCTAACCAAAGACACTCCTTTGGATGTGCTTGGGTGTGTGTATATACTTTGCACATCAAAGTCGCAGAAATTGCTTTTGCATATGTGCCTTCTGCATCAACTTTGTAATAATATTCTGCTTCTGTAATATGTCCTAAAGGATGGCCTCTTCTTCACCAGATAACGATAATCAAGAGCACCCATGTCTCCAAACACAGGCCAAGCTTTGAAGCAGCCCAATAACTAATTACTGACTGTACATGGTGAGAGGCAGCTCACCAAACGCAGCCCCTCATGTAACAACCCTCACAGCGATTGTGAATTTTGATAAGAATGACTTCTCCAAGAAAAAATCAGGGGGTCTCTCACCTCTCCTGATAAAAAATTGGACGACAGAAATGGCTCCAGATGTCATGATGATGGTTGTTTTTCACTATCTGAGTATAGGCCAGTGACCCTGCAACCAAAAAGCAATGCATTAGCTTTCCTCCCACTCACCTATCAACAACCACTTGGACCTTCAGAGACCTGTCATAAATGAGATAAGCGCCCCCAAGAGCACCAGAAACTTTATTACGAGCTTTTCTCACCAGAACCTGCAAAAGGTTGACAATATATCAATATAGCAAAGCAGACTATGATAAGCACCTCTGAAAGATCAGAAATGGTAGCACAATGATCCCACCTCCACTTGATCAAGCGAGCCCTTTGACGAATCTCGATTGCGATGAATGATGATTCCATTGTCACATTTGTTGATAAAGTGTGCACTACCACTGACGTCATAAAGACTCGGTGCCTCTCCCGACCATGATTGTAACTGAAAATGGATGCTTTTAGTTTAAGACTAGTTTTATGGTTAGTTTGAGACTAGTTTCATTTGGTACCCTAAATTAACCTTAAACCTAAATTCTAAAGTAGGACTAAAATACTAGACCCTAAACCTAACCTTACATCAGATCCTAGCAAAATTAACAAAACCCTAAAACTCTCATCAAAAGATGAGGCCAGGGGAAGTTTATTCATTGGGGAAATGCTCTGACCTGTCTTGGATGGGCAACAAACCAAACATGACAGCCATGATGCTGTGCAAAACGCTTTATCTTGGTCAGCATTTTACTGACATACTCCGTCTCTGTTCTGATCCGCAATACACACACAATCACATCTGCCGTTTGAGAAACAATTTTCTTTCTAGCCTCAATCATGGAAAAAGAGTACATACTGGTGACTGCTACGCTGGTGATCTAACTCGTTGTATGGATCTATCACTAAACCTCGTATGCCATGTCTCATAACTGCAGCTCTAGCCAGCTTGAGCACCCAATCCACAGATGGAAGCTCATCATCCTCACATCTGGAATAAAGAACAATCTCAATGTCCGCCGTTCAAACTATCCATAACATTTCCATAGGATTACAAATATATCACCTGATCAGGTAAAAGTAGTCATTTATCCACTGCTTTCCAAGCTCTAGTTCTTGTGGGCTCATTCGCTGTCTACCTCCTGCATAACTATACAGCATAAAAACAACTTAAAGGTAGGTATCCATGCAAGCTGTCAAAAATACATCCATTTAGTTCTCGAGAAAAAAGCTAAGTTGAGAACAAAAGTTCTCCTTTATGTACAACAGTGCAAAGAAAAGAGTAATCAGAGGCTCCAAAACAATACATCCGTTCTGCCTGATCGTAACCTTCCAACATAAAATACACCACCAGCCAATTATGAATAAGAATTTGAAACGAAGGGTTGCAAGCCTCTAAAACTAACCCTGGACCCCTGGTACCCACCACTCATGCCAGCAACTATTTCTAAGCTAGCTGGGGCATCGCTTGATGACCTGAATGCAGGCACCACACAACAAGTAGCCCTCATGTGTGTGGCCATCTAAAGAGGGACGGCTTCATACAATGTTAGTTCATAGAATGAGTCCATGATGACAGAGTGTTTATTTCAAGTGAAGACCCACACATGGAAGGCTAAATAGGGCAAGTGATACCTACGATGCATCAAAAAACGGTTTTTTCCAATGCTTTTCAATAAGCTTCCTTGCATGTTCTCGTACCTGCACTCACAACATCAAACGTTAGTGGTCCAAAGCACAGCATGCTTTCAATAGGAGACTGTTCACCAAATCCTGTAAGATAACCTTATTCTCCATAGAGCAAAGCCCGAAGGTCCAGCCCTTCGACTCTGCAAGATTAACTGCAAGGGCATCAATCCATTCACTTTTCCCAGAACCAGGTACACCAGTGACCAGTGTCAATTCACCTGGAACAACCTGCCATTAGCATCATAGGTTAATATGAATCCAAAAAGAAAAATCCCCTAAAAGACTAGCTATTCTGCAGGTTTTATGATCTGATCTTCATTTTGTGTATGCTTGTCTTACTTTGTAAAAATTATCCAGACAACGCCATCCTGTCGAAATGCCAACCTCATCTCCCCCTTGCACTCTATAATAGTGATCAAGATCCTTGAAAAAATCGGCAAAGGTGAACAATCCACGTATTGGATAAAGCTCTGCATTGTGCACCACTGCTTGCAAAGCTCCCACTCCAAGTTCAACCAGAACCTATTCTCAAAAAGTAAAAGCACTTACAGTGAGAGACAAGCATAAAACAGACCAGGCTGAATAATGGACAGAAAAGCTTAGAAATTCCTCGCTTATGAAAACAACAATTGTGTCCTATAAACATGTGAGATCCGCTCTCTGTAAATGCCCTTGCCTAGCGTCAGAGTTCGTGTGACAAAGAATGAGGACTTTTCACTGCTCGAAACAACACGGCTGAGGCGCACACCTTATTGTGAAGATTTTCCGCTCTTCTAGAGACGTTGCAACAGAAAATGTAAATACCTTCATAAGTTCAGAATAGTTTGAACTCACGAATTATAAGAGGGGATAAAACACTCATAAAACTACAAAAGCAAGAGACACAAGGAAAAAAAGAAAAAAAAAACGCTGTATTTTCTATTAAACAAAACAAGGTAAAACTACTTTTTTTTAGAATAATTTAGAAAAGGCATACACAAAATAAGATGAAGCAGCTTACTTGGCTAAAACTTGAAACAAGTACTCAACTTTAAACTAAAAAGGATAAAACATCTCAAAGACTTAATCCTAGAAATCAGACTCCACACAACAACTTCTAAAGGAACAAATACTTAAGACCTAATGTAACCTAGATACTAGAAATGAATACTACTACAAACCTACAAAGAAGAGGCTAAAAATAACCAAAGAAGTACAAAGATCCAAACTTGACAATATGTGACCTCAACTTCGGTGCTTGTCCAAATAGGAAGAATAAGATTATCACCTTTATCATGCATAGCTTGGACAACAGCTATGACATCCCTACTCATGTCGTCAGTGCCCAAGAGTAGGTGCAGGTTTGTATAGAGGTCATTCATGCTTTGAACTTATCTATAAAACCAACGAGCTGAATTTCTATCACCCTCCGGAGGTGATGGGCATACTTAGCCATGGTAAAGGCTAGCATTTGTCAAGCTAGAGCAAAAATACTAGAAGAGCTAGAGATCAAAACATCCAAATAGTGTGTTACTAAGTCAAATAGTAAGTGGGCTTTTAAGCTCCCCACTTTTATTGAATTTACTACTAATTATTTTGAGCATTCCAGAGGAAGAAAAATTGAGAATAAACTTTCTACAATGCAAAAATGAACGAACGTTTTTCATGAATCTTTTGAATGAGTATCCTTTCTCAACAAGCAAAGAAATAAGATGGCACAACTGAACAACAAAAGCAGATTTACTAGAACAAAGACGAGAGAGCAAATGACACCATACTTAGCTAAAAGAGAAATGTTTGAAGAAATGTGAGGCATGCGGAAAATCTAAATAGTTGAGAGCAAATGACACTGTACTTACCTAAAAGAGAAATGTTTGAAGAAATGTGAGGCATACGGATGATATTAAGATTGGCATATTCCGGTTCAAGGCATTTATCGTAGATATCTACTTCCAATCCCAAGGGAGTCTAAAAAACCTTAAGGTCTAAAAAGGCACAACAATCACTCATTGTGGTACAGTTTACTTTACAAAACTTCTTAGGATAAATTCCTCCACTGATAGAACTTGAATTCAAGTACATTAAATCT
This sequence comes from Adiantum capillus-veneris, assembly GCF_014529385.1. Taxonomy (NCBI): domain Eukaryota; kingdom Viridiplantae; phylum Streptophyta; class Polypodiopsida; order Polypodiales; family Pteridaceae; genus Adiantum; species Adiantum capillus-veneris. The sequence goes on along the minus strand of NC_140956.1, from coordinate 77,813,911 downwards.
TGAAAAGAAGGAACGTCAGGAACAAAAAAATCATATACAAACCGTTTTACATTGCATAACTTGTGCAAAAATATCGTGCAAGTGTTAGCAAGAACTTGCACAAGACGCTACATAAAATCAAACTCATTAGTAAAAAGATAGAGATTAGCAAGAAAAACCACGCAATTGGTGCCCATAGGGATACCAATTGTTTGCTTGAAAAGAGAGTCACCGACAGTTATATACAAATTATCCAAAAGAAAATCTAACCAAGATATGATGTCAATGTTTTTTTTTTAATTTTTTATTTTATAGAAAAAGATCCTTCTATTAGTTAATGAAAACTGCCCATAGGGCTACATCCACCTCTGCAAGAGAGGGCTACAACAAGCATGGTGGGGAGACTCTCCCAATGAAAAAACAGCATATGTACAATGGGGCTAAATCAAGAGATGGGAGGAGGGAAAAGCCACACAGGTGGACAGTAGTGCCATCTGAGCACCCCCTGGACCATGGAGTAGAACGGCCCAGGGCGCCAGAGTCGAAGGAAAGCCTCGCGGCGCTCCCGCATGCGGTCGGAGCTGCTCTGTAGTCCCTCAAGCTGTCCTCTGAGAGTATGGATCAGCTCTAGCCAAAAGTCACGAACAGTCTCTGCTGGTGGTACAAGGCGAGCCTCAAAGATGCGGAAACAACGGGCCCGCCAGATGAACCAGAGAGCTAGGCCGCTGATGAGCTCCCAACACTCCGCTCTCTCACTGCTCCACTCCTGTGGAGTAAGGTCTGTAGCAGGCTGGAGTGTAGGTCGACCCCCCTGTATCACTATCATCTTGCTGGTGGAAGATAGCTCAAACTGAAGTGCCGGGCCCGTGAGGGTGGACCAAGCCGCTGCCCCCCAAGTGTACTGTCGAGCCGTGGAGAGGGCAGGCATCAGCCGAAGAACTCGTAGCCACACCTGCTGGGCCGAGGGACAGTCCCAAAGACAGTGACGCTGACTCTCCACCAACTGGTCACAGGCTGTACATGCGGCCGAGAGACCACTATGTACAAGCCAGCTCCCTACTGCTGTGGCGCTGTGTGCAACCAACCACTGGAACAAGGTGACGCGCCTCGGCTGTCTGGAGTCCCACAGCCTCTGCCAAAAAGCTGCCAAGAACTCAACTGTGAGACCCTCCTCCTGCCAATGACGTGCTGCAGCGGGGCGGGCCTCACTCTGTGCTGCAAGTATATGACGTCCAAGCCGAACAGTGTACTGAAAGAAAGGGACTCCTGGGCGGTCTGCAGAAGAGAATCGGTCCCTCCAAAGCCACTCACCAGGATCCCACTGTACTCGTGCCAGTGGACAGCACTCCCAAGCCTAGAGCCTCCAGTGTCCTGTCTCAAGAGCTGCTGGGTCAGGGTCTATGACGCAAGTCCTCCCACAGATGCCCACAACTCGGATCCTCTGGAAACAACACTGCTACCTGCGGGGCCTCTACTGCAACTCTCTGTAGTCGTCCCCCACCCTGAAGCTCGAAGAACAGGGCTGGGACAGTCTCTGAGAGTTATTAGAGCACTTATCTACGTAAGAGATTATAAAATCACGATGAAATTTCCTAAGAGCATAACGATCAGAAGAAGATAAGCTATTCCTTCATGAAGAAAAGTTCACAGAGCAAGATGCTAATTTCAAAGAAGCTTTCTTAAGGACTACAGACTTTTAATGCGTGAAAACACCTTGAACTCCTAAAGACTCCTCGAGCTTTACTACAAAACTACAAAGTCCTTTCTCTATGGCTTTGAAGAAGCAAGAGTCATTTGAAGAAGGGAGCCTATATTTAGTACCTCTAGAGAAAAGGCCTTTCAAGGAATCAGAAGGAAGAATGGAGCAATCGGCAGTAACTACATGACCCAAAGCTCTATTTACGTAAGAAGAAAAGGCAACTTTACTATAAGGGCAATCAATATCTCAGATTGCTAGTTTTTCTTGATTTTTAAGATTACGTCCGATGTCACTATAGTTGAAAACTTTTGTCCTAAAGTTTTCACATATTTGAAAGCCACAACAGGATGGTTCCATGCCTTTCTCACACAAGGAGGGAGAGCATCCAAAGCTTCTTGAGTCTCAAAGTAGAACTTAGTCCAATCTTGTCCAAGCATGGGAGATAAAGATAGTTATCAACAAATCTTTCTTTCCAACCAATGGATTTTTCAGACTATGACACTTGGATTTCAAAAATTTACCTAACAGTACTCGAAGTTGAGTATTATGAGACTTTCTTAACTCCAAATCTTCATGAGAGTAGTTCTCAAGGGTATACAAGAGCTTAAATAGGATCCTTATATTGTACCTCTCAAATAATTTACAAGAAAAAGAACCCAACTCCATGACTCTAGATAGGTAAATCAATCTCCATTTGTAATCCCTATATGCAAAAACTCTATGGTTGGACGGGCCATATTCTCAATTCTAGATGTAACAGACTTGGACACTCCAAGTCGAGATTCTCCCACAACACCACAAGAATTCACTTCAAAACAATTCACAGTTCACACTTGATTCGACACGGCTCAACGGAGTTCCGTGCCTAGAGATATTGGCCCCAAAGACAGGCGCTCCTTTTGGTATTTCTTTTTGTATTAATCTATTGCACAAAGTACACTAAGTGGTTGGGTCTCACTCTTAGACTCTACGTCCAGATGCTCTAAGAAGTGGGAGCCAACAACATAACGAGTTACAAGGGATGCCAAAAGCAGAGCCCCAAAAGCTGTCCACTAAAAGCATTCTCAAAATAAATCAACTTTGACTCTCAAGCCTTGCTTAATAATTAAAGCAAGTTCCAAAAGCTGCCCCAAAATAATGCGTAGGATTTTTATTGCTTTTCCCACGCAAAACTGAGAATTCCGTACAGCTTTTTGCCACGTCAGCATTCCGTAAAATGCGTCGAAAAACGCCGGATTCTGTACGGGAATGCCACGTCAGCCCTAGCGCGGAATTTCCGGGACCAATCTGCTGCCAGCTGGAGGCGGGTGTGTTGTGTGTGTACTGGGCAGCAACGTCACCAGTTTGTGACATACCCTCCTCTTCAAAGCATTGTAATCGCCCTAGATTACGCCTGCAAAACAGAAAGAGGCTATAAACTGTCTTAGCAGACACTGAGTGTTAGTACCGATGTACTAGGAACACACATCTAGCACATGTACCAATCCACAGTCACATCACACGACATCACTTCACATCACATGACAAATCACATTCAAAATTCATTCGAATCTCAAACCATGATTAATCGGCAACGTATTTAGCAATCGCATCTAGATCCACTCAGGACCTCATAGATACCCGATTGACTAATCCTTATTGCAATCACGTCTATCAAGATCTTTCAGATCAAAATGCTGCAGTCATTTTGTCTATCAGTTCCTGCACTTAAACAAGTCAAGAACAAGTTGTTGAGGTAAAGGCCCAAATGACCCCTTTAATGTATATTTTTTAAGGTTACTAACCTTTGGCCAAGTTCACATTGAACTTGGCCACTAACTTAAAAATGGTCCTATACTTTTAATAAACGGAATGAGAGAGCCCAAAAATAGTCACTTATTTACTAGGTCCCTGCTACTCAAAAACAAAGAAATTGCCGAAAAACAAGTCCCAAAACAGGTGTTTTCAGCAAATTTCAGATTTACGCAGGTTTTTGCAAGTGTATTTTCGATGCATCTACATTGAGGAAAGTGCAAATTGATGGCATTTATGACATTTGACAAGTTTTGGCAATGTATCACCATTTGTGGCTCAATTTTCTGCAATTTGATGCTACAAATTGGGGCTTTTGCTCATACATCCTTCTAAAGGCTGTGAATTACCCTTATGTATGTTCTGTGAGGCTAAAAACAACTAAAATTGTTGTTTTTGAGCACAAATTCAGTCACTGAAATTTCCTGCGCATAAATTTCAAAAATTGTCTTTTGTGCCTAAATCGACCCATTTTGCCCGAAATTGCTCCGATGACCATTTGGAGCTATAGTGCACGCTTCTGTGAGGTTATACTCCGGTTTTGGTGCATTTTGCCCAAAAATTCAGCGTATAACCCCTCTTATTCGTGCAACTATGGCCTCACCTTCTTCGGATGTAAAGAATCTCTTCGAGATTAGGAGGTTCGATGGAGCAGGTTTCGACCTTTGGAAAGACAGGATCCAAAGAATCCTATTTCTTAAGGATTGTGAAGGGGCACTTGAATAGGTAAAGCCACAGAATATGTCGGATGAAGCATGGGTTAGCCTGAACAAAAAGGTAGTTACATACATTAAAATGGCCATCACCAATGAGACAATCATTGATTTGAAAGGTCTCACAAATGCTTTTGATGTGTGGGAGAAGTTGAAGGCGATGTATGAGAATACAACGCCTGTCAACCAAGTGCATTTGATGCGAAAACTTGTTGACATGCAGCTAGATGAGTCCAAGAGCGCTGCAAAGCACTTGTTGTTGATTACAGGTACTTTGTCGCAGTTACAGGATTCAGGTTTGCCTCCTTTTGATGATAAGCTGAAAGCTATCTTCTTGCTTATGACCTTACCTGATTCATGGAAAACATTGGTGGTTTCATTGTCGAATAACCCCAATTTGACCTTTGACGGCGTTACGGGTTCTATCTTGAATGAGGAAATCAGGAGGAAAGCAGGTGGAGAGGGAGGCAACTCTGCCAACATGGTTAGAGGCACGACAGAGAAGAAGAATGTCTATGCACAAAGGAGTAAGCGTAAAAGTAAGGAAATGGGAAATGCCAGCAGAGGCAAGGGTGATGTGACTTGCTATCAGTGTGGCAGGAAAGATCACAAGAAACCTGATTGCAGGTACTACAAAGCCGAGTTAGAACGGAAAAAGAATGGCGGAGACAAAAAGAAAGAGAAGAAGGAAGTCAAGACAGATGCACAAGACAGCTCAAAGGACAAAGAGAAGGCCAATGTGGCTTCTAGTGTTGTGATTGAGGAGTTGTCAGATGTAGAGGACATCTTGTGTGCCACTTTGTCAGATGATGATGCTTATGACCTTGATGCCTCTCTTAATGTTCATTCACAAGACATGCAGATCACCAAGAGTGACCTTATTGATGCTTCGTTGACTGTCAATTGCATTATCCAAGACTTGGATAATTGATTCCGGTGCTTCATTTCATGTGACTCCTATCAAGGAGTGTTTCTCTACTTTTGATGCAGGCAAGCATGGCCATGTATACCTTGGAAACAATCATGCATGTTTCATTGAGGATATTGGCACTGTGCATCTCTCCATAGATGGCACAAATGAGCTTGTCTTGCATGACGTTAGATATGTGCCAGGAATCAAGAAGAATCTGCTTTCTGTTGGTAAGATGGATATGCATGGTTACTGCATCTTGTTTGAGAGAGGATCATGGAAAATGACTAAAGGCTCAAAGCTGATTGTAAAGGGCACAAAGAAAGGGACACTTTACTGCATGCATGGAAAGGCCACGTTGGGCAAGTTTATTGCGTTGGCTGAAATTAACTCTCAAATGGAGTTATGGCACAAGAGGCTTGGCCATATGAGCCAAAAGGGCCTTTCTAAGCTTTGTACTTTGAACAAGCTTGATGCTAAAGGCACAAAGCTTGACTTTTGTAATGAATGTCAAAATGGCAAGCAAGTAAAGCGTTCTTATTACTCCGGTGTCTCTTGTAATTCTAGTGTGCTTGATCTTGTACATTCTGATGTATGTAGCATGCCTACTAAGTCTATGGGAGGTGCCTGCTATTTTGTCTCCTTTGTTCATGATCATTCTAGGAAAATTTGGGTTTATTTGCTTAAAACTAAGGATGAAACCTTTGCTGCGTTTAAGAAATTTCATGCATTTGTGACCACCCAAACAGGTAGAAAGCTGAAATGCTTGCGTACAGACGATGGGGGGGAGTTCACAAGTACTCAATTTAACATATTTTGTGAAAATTTGGGCATTAAGAGGGAGCTTACTGTGCCATACAGCCCCTCTTCTAACGGTGTGGCTGAAAGATTCAATAGGACACTTTGTCAGAGGGTGAGATGCATTCTGTCCACAGCTAATCCCTCTCATGGATTTTGGGGAGAAGCTTTGAAAACTGCAGTGCATATATGCAATTGATCCCCTCACATGTCTTTGAAAGGTGATATCCCTGAAGAGGTTTGGTCTGGCAAGCCTGCTTCATATGACCACTGACGCATTTTGCGAAGCTTTTGTGCATATTAGACCTAAGTTGAGGAGCAAACTAGATGCCAAGTCCATTAAAGGCCTCTTCATGGGATATGGTGAAGAAGACAAAATGGGTTACAGGATTTGGTTATCTCAGCTCAAAAGGGTTGTGCACAGTCGGGATGTTGTTTTTAACGAGGCAAGGCTGCTTCAAAACAATTGTGCCTCAAAGCATGACCATAAAAGGGTCAAATTTCAACATGACCAACCACCTGTTAGGCCTATTATTGACCCTCAGGATGCACCACATATGGCTGAAAATGTCGATGATATAGTGGTGTTTGAGCCAGAAGATGTTGGGCAGAAAATTGAGGCTCCTGAAGGGCATTTGCAGCCACGAAACAATGCTGAAAATGGTGCTAAAAATGATGTAGAGCAGCCCATTGTTGATGATTTTATCATGCCACCTGATGCAGACCCATTACTGGATAATGTGGATCATTGGGTGAGGCGGTCTACTTGTCCAAGACGGCCAGTGAGTGAATATGATCCCTCTTTGCATTACATTATGTTGACAAATGAGGGAGAGCCTCTTACGTATAAAAAGGCAAAGACATGTGAGCACAGCGACAAGTGGGAGCTTGCTCTGCAGGAAGAGATTAAAGCTTTGCATGCTAATCATACTTGGGATTTGGTGGAATTGCCCAAAGGAAGGAAAGCTATTCCTAACAAATGGGTGTATAAAATCAAGACTGTTGATGCAAAACCCAAGTATAAGGCAAAGCTGGTTGCAAAGGGATATGTTCAAACCAAGGGCATAGACTTTCAGGAAGTGTTCTCTCCTGTAGTAAAGATAACAACTTTGCGTGTATTGTTTGTCATAGTGGCTGCCCTTGATTTGGAAATGGACTAAATGGATGTGCATACCACTCTCTTGCATGGTGATGTGGACGAAGAGCTTTACATGAAGCAACCTGAGGGTTTTGTTATTCCTGGCAAGGAACATTTGGTATGTATGCTAAATAGAAGCTTGTATGGGCTGAAACAATCATATAGACAATGGTACAAGAAGTTTGATGCTTCATGCTCAAACATGGTTACAAAAGAAGCCATGCAGACCATTGTTTGTATACCAAACGTGATGAGGATGGCAGCCCTATCATTCTTGTGCTCTATGTGGATGATATGTTGATAGCTGCAAAGAAAAGAAGCACCGTTGATGTTCTTAAAGGGCAACTGAAATCTGCATTTTCAATGAAAGACCTTGGGGCAGTTGAACATATACTTGGAGTGCGTGTTAGAAGGCAAAGGGACCAGCACAAATTGTATTTGTCGCAAGAAAAGTACATTGAAAAGGTGCTGGACAGATTTAACATGGCTGAAGCAAAGCTCTTGGCGCGCCATTACAGCTATATGTCAAAATCTCCAAGGATGATTGTCCCAAGTCAAAGAAAGAAGCCAATGACATGCAAAGTGTGCCTTACGCTTCAGCTTGTGGTTCACTTATGTATGCTATGGTTGCTACTAGGCCTGACATATCCCATGCACTAGGAGTTGGGAGCCGGTTTATGGCTAATCCAGGCAGGTTGCATTGGGATGCAGTGAAGTCCATTATGAGGTACTTGAAAGGGACTAAAAACAAATGCCTCTGCTATGGTAAAGGACCATTGGAGTTGAAGGGATTTTGTGATTATGACATGGCCGGTGATGTGGATACACGGAAATCCACAAGTGGTTATGTGTTTACTCTTGCAGGAGGTGCTGTTTCATGATGTTCTAGATTGGAAAAGATCGTTGCATTGTCTACTACAGAGGCTGAATATATTTCAGCCACTGAGGCTTCGAAAGAAGCCATTTGGTTAGCACGTCTATGCAGTGAGTTTGGTTTGCTAAACAAGGCACCTATGCTTGGTTGTGATAGCCAGAGTTCCATATGTTTGGCAAAGAATGCCATGTTTCATGCACGCACAAAGCATATTGATGTGCGGTATCACTTCATTCGAGAAGTGCTTGAGGATGGCCTTTTTGCATTGGTTAAGATCCATACATCACAAAATCCAGCAGATGCTCTCACTAAGTGCTTACCCAAAGCACAACATCAACTATGCATACAGATGGTGGGAGTCACGTAGCTTAAAGGCGTCATTTATGCCTTTAAGTGGGAGGTTGTTGGGGTAAAGGCCCAAATGACCCCTTTAATGTATATTTTTAAAGGTTACTAACCTTTGGCCAAGTTCACATTGAACTTGGCCACTAACTTAAAAATGGTCCTATACTTTTAATAAAAGGAATGAGAGGGCCCAAAAATACTCTCACTTATTCCCCTCTACGAACGTGTAGCGCTCTCTCTCTCTCTCTCTCTCTCTCTCTCTCTCTCTCTCTCTCTCTCTCTCTCTCTCTCCCCTTCATCGTTTTCTCACGCCCCCTTTTCTGCAGGCCATCGCCATCTCTCCAAGCCTCAAGTGCTGCAGTTCTCCTCGTGCTCTGTCACTTGCACACACTGCTGTGCACTCATCACAAGTCAGTATCATGTTCGGGAATTCCAGTTCATAAAGTCATACAACAGAATACTGTCAGCTCACACTATCCCTGAAACTCAAAAGAGACAACAGTGACTTTAGTATAAAAAATCGAGGCAATCTGTTGACAAAGGAGCGGAGCAACCCCCCTCTTCTGCATACCCGCTGCACCAGATTCCGCCCAAGCTGAATTCGGGGTTCCATTTAGAATAGACTATGCTAATCCAAATGCTTCAAGGTAAAGATTCACAATCTGAGGAGTATCTGCTAGGTCCTCCTCCTCCATCCACTTTGCATCCAATGCAGGATAGTTCTTGAATTTAACTTTCTACCACTGTAACAGAATTGGACACTCCAAGTCGAAATTCTACCGTGACACCACAAGAATTCACTTCAAAACAGTCCACAGTTCACACTTGATTCGAAATGGCCCAACGGAGTTCCGTGCCTCGAGATATTGGCCCCAAAGACTGGCGCCCTTTTCAGTATTTCTTTTTGTATTAATCTGTTGCACAAAGTACACTGAGTGGTTGGGTCTCACTCTCAGACTCTACGTCCAGATGCTCTGAGAAGTAAGAGCCCAACAACACTTACAAAGAGTTACAAGGGATACCAAAAGCAGAGCCCCAAAAGCTGTCCATTAAAAGCATTCTCAAAATAAATCAACTTTGACTCTCAAGCCTTGCTTAGTAATTAATGCAATTTCCAAAAGCGCCCCAAAATAATACGTAGGATTTTTACTGCTTTTCCACCCAAAACTGAGAATTCCGTACAGCTTTTTTCCATGTCAGCATTCCGTAAAATACACTGAAAAATGCGGGATTCCGTACGGCAGTGCCACTTCAGCCCTAGCGTGGAATTTCCGCGACCAATCTGCTGTCAGCCGGGGGCAGGTATGTTGTGTGTGTACTGGGCAGCCACGCCACCAGTTTGTGACACTAGAGATTGAAGCTGAAACCGGCATGTTCAATCCACAAAGGGCGATAGACTTTACTTCAAACCTTGATTTAGCTTTCACCCATTATTAGTCGTCTATTTTACCTGTACTTTCAAGACACAACAAAGGGGAGAGGGATACAGGCTGCTAGATTGCACCTGTATGAGTAGACGGACACCAGATTGGCCCCTAACTTAGGCGCCCCTTTCGGTATTTCTTTATTGTTCAAAAGAGGGAATAAACGTTGTGGTTCCTTACAAGCTGCCCCGCACAAACTCGGCTGAATTTCCACTGTTCCGGCCTGATTTCGGCAGCATAACTGTACTAGGACCCTTCACAGTCAGTATTCCCACGCATTGACTGACTTTCCCGACGCATACGGGCACTTTGCAAAACCTGGCGAGAATCTGCAGCACGCTGAATTCTCTGTTTTCAGCCCTGAAAATGCGCCAGATCACCTGTACAACGGTCCCCTTGCGTCCCCGAACCTCCTGGGGGTATTAGGGTCCGTTTAAGGCCAAAACCCTAAACCTGCAAAAATACACAGCAGGCTGTAATTTACTGTTTCGGGCTCCGTTTCGCGTGCCGGTCGCATCCGTAGCAAGTCCTCGAGCTCCCGCACCTGTAGGGCTACTTGCCCTTTGAATCGGACGAGATTTCTGGCGTGAAACCTCTCCGAATTCACCTGTACCTGCGGGGGGATTAGCCGCTAGCTAATCCAGTACCTGTGCAAGAGGCTCTTGCCTCGGCAATCGCGCATGAACCCACACAACTGTACATTGGTCAAATGAAGAGCCCACTAGAGGGGCATAACATTCTGCCACAGGGGGGAGAGAGGGCAGTGCGTAGCGTGCAGGGCATCACTCCTGGCACCGCACTGTGCATAAGAGGGAAAGCAAGCACTCCATAGCTCTTAACCTGTGACAAAACTGAAAATGAGCCTCTCCCAGCTTAAAATTCAGCGCCACTTCTTGTTGCATGAGGCAAGTGCACCAGAAGGTGCCACTTGGCACATTTATAAGCATTTTCCCGTTTCGGGGTTGCCGTCTAAAAATATCCCAACCGGTTGCCCAGTTGACTTCACGGCAGAGTAAGAAAATGTTCCCCTTGTCATTTCGGAGGTAATGACGTCAACACATTTTCAGGTCCCAAAATAGCAGTTCCCTAAATTTTAGGAGATGCTGCCATTGTATCTTTCTAGGTCATCCGGCCCTCTTTGTACACTGCGGCCACATCCAGAACTGAAATGTAGTCTCTGTAGCAAAGGATTCCACTTTGGCTAGTCAATGACCCCACTTGGCTAACCATAGTCCTTGTCCAACCTTAGTGCTCTCTTGCCCTTAGGCCTGGACTCCCTGTGGACAGTTCCACACTAGCTATGCAATGCAGGGCAGTTAGATTTCCCGAGGGGTGTTTCCAAAAAGTGAAAGTAAATAGATAATAAGAAAGAAATCAACAAAAAGGATAGATAGTAGTCACACGCTAGTGACAGAAGCCCTAGAGAGACCTTGCACTCCATAAGAAATAGTGTTGTGCAAGACAACTGGATTGATCCGAGGGATAGAACCTTTAGGAATCCAAGCTCTTTTAGACTGACTTGAAGGAAGAACTAACTCGGGTTTGGAATGCCTTCGCCAAAGCATAGGTTTCTTGTCGTAAATTGTATTATTTTTACGTAAAGAAGACTTTCCTTCCAAGTTGTTTAACCTTTATGGAAAAAGGTATGCAAAGTTCTCATCCAAAACAACTCTCGAGGCCACGTTGATTTATAAAACTCTTTAGGTCTCTCAAATTACCCTCTATGTGCTCAATAGGAAAACAACGGAAAGACTCAAAGCCATGTTTTGCTATTGCCGCATACAAGGGTTTAGCACTTTCACGTAAGGTGCTTTTACTTTGAGCTTTTCTCACTTCTCTTACATGTTCCTCAAAACGAACAAAAGTTGTTCAAAAGGTGTGGCCAGCATACACCATAGAACTATCATGAATACTATAAATTACATAAATAACTTGAGAGGTATGAACGGGACTTAAAGGACGATCTACCATAAGATGTTTTTTTCTTAAACGTCTCAAACAATTGAGAGCTTTATTGGAAGAGGTTGTGTAATGAGGACTAACTAAGACGTTCTTGATAGAAGCCCAATGAATAGGACGGACCATCACCAAAAACTTGTAAAGCAGGGCTGCTACCAAGCAGTGAGGTCCTTTGACGATATGTAGCCCAAGGTTGCCAAAAGTTTCAAGCTTTCAAGATAGGTAAACTGAAGATAGGTAGGCAACCAACTTCAGCTCTAAACCTTTAACAATGGACAGTGGAATCACATATCTAACTCTCTCATAGTGAAAGTACAAGGGTTTGTGAGACGAGCTCAAACACAGACACATAGAAAGGACATAGGTGGCACCGGCACAACCTTTGCCAGCCAAGATGGCCTACTACAGAGATTAGTTTTCCCGTTGACACATAATAGCTTCATTTAACACCCATCCTGTTAAAGACTATGGAGGATTAGTTTAACTAGCATATGAATAATTGCTCACAAGTAGACAAATGTAGACACAAATAAACTAGCATATGAATAATTGCACACAAGTAGACAATAATGTAGACACAAATAAACTAGCTTTTCCTTAGACTTGAAAGTGTATAAAAGCTTGCTCCTTATACAGGAGAGAAGTGGCATCTAGGGCTAGCATATGTGATGACATAGCATAAGAGTAAACCTCCCCTACAAAGGTGGGTAGAACCCTACAAAAGTGAGATGTATTTGGCTTCTTGTACAAGTATGCAATGCCATGTAGGCATACAAGCTTGCTCCTTATACAAGAGATGAGTGGCATCTAGGGCTAGCAGATACGATGACTTAGCATGAGTAAACCTCCCCTACAAAGATGGGTCGATTCTCGAACCCTACAAAGATGAGGGATGCATTTAGCTCTTTGTACAAGTAGGCAATCCATCTAGGCTACACATGACTCTGCATCACTAGCAGATGACTAGCTTCCACACAGGCTCCATGTAGACAAGAGAGGGTACATATCAAGATACAAATGAGATAGCCGACAGATGGTTCAATAAGATGCTGGGTCATAGGACAAAGCCCATGCCAACAACCCTCCCCTTGAAGTTTAGACTATAATGACATAAGAAAATCCACAGAATGGCTCCACATAGAAGAAGAAGCTCCAATCCAGGAGAAAATAGCCTCCACTCTAGAGAAGAATATAAGCTCCACACAGGAGAAGAAAATCCTCCCCTTAAACGATGTAGACATTGTAGGGACCAAGCTCACCCGAGCAATGGCCAAAAATAAATCCATTGCAAGAGAAAGAGAAGTACAAAATAGGTCTTCAGAGAATGACTCCACCCCACTGTGTCTTGACTAAAGTGATATTTTCCTGCACAATTTTCTGTTTTTTTGTTGGTGTGGGGTTTTACCCCCTTGTCAGGTCACTTGCTGGTTTCAAGAGCCGACGCCCAAAAGCCACCAAGCCCAATTCCAAGCCTGCCCCAAACTAGGAAAAAGCAGCAAAAAACAAGCAAGCATAGTATAGGAACAAGTTATGGTTGGCTCTGGTTCTCCTGTTTCTGTTTCCATTTACATTTCTTGTCAGCCAAGAATTTGCGTGCTTTACACAAAATGCTTGGCTTGACATATGAGCCTGGTCTAAGCTTCAGATTGAAAGGTTCAATGATGCATTGTTAAGCTGACTTGCAGTCACAAATTCCTTCCATGTTTGTTTTACAACTTGCAACTTAGTTCTGCATTCGATGTGACAAAAGTTAGAACTCACCTCATTTGCATCCTTATAAGCCTTCTTCCCATTCTCTCTCATTGGCCATTGAACACGCCAGCATCTGCCATACATGCCCCCATAAAGTCAAACTTATTACCTAATGGATGAACCTTTCAACAAGTTTTTGAGTCTCATACTAACCGTTCTCTACCTAGACGGCGTGCAAGCTCCTCTGCAAGAGCTTGACCAGGATCATCTCCATCAGTAGCAATGATTATACGAGACACCTGCCAATTACAACTTCATGTCAACGCAGCTCTAGATGCATGTGAATATCAAGCACAAATGATCAAACCCTGAAGTGACCTTCTCAAAGTATTCCTTGCAATTCCAAATGTATGAGTATTTTTTGTCCTGCCAGCATTTGCATAAACTTAAGCTAGAAACCTTGGTTTTCAGCAAAGTTTATACAGACCTAGGGGCCCACATAAACTGCATAAACTATCACAAGTTGTACCTCAGCTTCGCTGATGGACCTCTTTGCTGCAGAAATTTTGGCTGGTGCACCATCTGGAACACTGATGCAATTCAGAAACCCTGCCTCTTCCATTGCCAGCTTATCCATTTCGCCCTCAACCTATAGAAACCACAAAAAATTGGCTTCCTGCCCTATGAAAAATTCCTTGCTATAGAAAGTCAACAAGTTTGAGAGCCTCACAATAATAATTTCCTTTGCATTAGTAATATCATCAAGCCCATAAAAAACTTTTAAAGACTGCTTTTCCTGCAACATTAGGCAAACATTGCACTTCACTCTCACTTGCTTATAGCTTTTAACTTTACAAAAAGAAGAAATCTAGGAACCTGCCAAAACATTTTTCCGAGTGTCCGATACTTGAAGTTGACTACTTCTCCATTCAGTAGGTAAGGAAAAACAATCACAGCCTGTCACAACAAACATGAAACGACTTCTGATCGTAACTGATTTGTAAAGATTGGAGCTGAAATTCAAAATACGAAAATTTGAGGAAATTGTTTTAGACGAGTGCTTCACTCACTCCATGAGTCTTACTGAATGTCTCTTTGACCTGATTGCGAGCTACAGTTTTCCTGCTTATCTTTCTTGATTCAAAGTAATCCAACACCTGCAAAACTTGCAACCAATAAACAGGCTGAGTGGCTGGCCAGACCTCTTGTTCCCCTTATCTCGCCTACACCAATAGGCATGCAAGAAGAAAGAATTTTCAAGCCAAACATGTGGAAAATCTTCAATTTAGTGGTGAAATAAATTGCGCCGAATTAACTGTTCAACAGATGTGGTTGAGTAAAACAAAACAAAGCCACGTGTGATTAATGAAAAAAAATGAACAAACCAGAAAAACTGTTCAATCCAAACAGTGGAGAAGAGATCAAACTAAAGGCCTAAATTCTCGGACATCACAGAGGTAGTACCAGCTGAGTGGCTCACACCTCTCGAGTCAGCAACGCCCAAATGGATGGGGGCCTTCACGCGATTGGAGGTCCTCATTGCAGTTTGGGCTTGCTCAGAGACTATACCCTCCCTGTTTTCGAGCTACAGGGTGAGGATCATTTACACCGAGTTTCAGTAGAGGCCCCACAAGTGGCAGAGTGCTGTTTTCAGAGGATCCAAGTTGTGGGCATCTGTGGGAGGACTTGTTTCATAGATCCTGACCCAGCAGCTCTTGAGTCTAGCCACTGGAGGCTGTGGGCTTGGGAGAGCTGTCCACTAGCACGAGTGCAGTGGGATCCTGGAGAGTGGTTTTGGAGGGACCCTTTCGCCTCAGCCGACCATCCAAGTGTCCCTTTCTTTCAGTACACTGTTCGACCGGGACGTCACATACTGGCAGCACGGAGAGAGGCTCCTGCTGCTGCAACACCTCATTGGCAAGAGGAGGGTCTCACAACTGAGTTCTTGTCAGCTTTTTGGGCGAGGTTGTGGACGCCAGACAGCCGCAGCGAGTCACTTTGTTTCGATGGCTGGTTGCACATAGAGCTACAGCAATGGAGAGTTGGCTTGTACATAGTGGTCTCTCGGCAGCATGTGCAACTTGTGACCATCCTGTGGAGAGTCAGCGTCATTGTCTTTGAGATTGTCCTCTAGAACAGCAGGTTTGGCTTCGTATCCTTTGGCTGATGCCAGCTCTTTCCACAGCATGGCTGTACTCTTGGGGGGCAGCTGCTTGGTCCACTCTCATGGGCCCGGCACTACAGTTTGAGCTATCTTCCACCAGCAGGATGGTAGTGATGCAGGGGGGTCGACCTACACTCTAGCCTGCAACAGAGCTTACTCCACACGAGTGGTGCAGTGAGAGAGAGAGTGTTGGGAGCTCGTCTGTGGCCTGACACTCTGGTTCATCTGGTGGGCCCGCTGCTTCAGCATCTCTGAGGCTTGCCCAATACCACCAGCGGAGACAGTTCGAGATCTTTGGCTATCCATACTCTCACGGGACAGTTTGAGAGACTCCAGGGCAGCTCCGACCGCATGCGGGAGCGTAGAGAGGCTTTCCTTTGACTCTGGCGCCCTGGGCCTTTCTTCACCATGGTGCAGGGTGTGCTCAGATGGCACTACCGTCCACCTGTGTGGCTTTTCCCTCCTCCCATCTCCTGATTTAGCCTCATTGTACATATGCTGGGGGTTTTCTTTTTTTTTTTTCATTGGGAGAGTCTCCCCTTACGATTGTTGTAGCCCTCTCTAGTAGTGGTTGTAGCCCTATGGGCAGTTTCATTAACTAATAGAAGGATCTTTTTCTGGAAAAAAAAGGCCTAAATTCTTACTTCGTAGAGAGTGATGCTAGGAGACAATCAAAGTTAGGCCAAAACTCTAACTCACCTAGACAGGGTTGCTAAGAGAAACTCACATACTTGCAACCATGGCATGGCAATGATTGGATTCTTCCTAAAGGTTAATATAAAAAGGGTTTGAACTGACTGATCAATTCAATTTTGTAAACAAACCAAAAAGCTTCTTTTGCTGTTAGCCAGCTTTTGGCAGAACCATTATCAGCATCGTCAAAGTCAACAGTCCCTTGTTAAGGCTCCAAAAGACCCCAGGACTTTGTATTCTTTTCAATTGTTTCCATGGAATTTCACCATGGATCTGAGGATTGGGTTCACGTATCCCTGTGTGTAATACCTAACTAGAGCATCGCAACCATTGTTGGTGGAATACTGAAAGACCCAACTTTAGTTTTCAAGGCCGAACGATCGCAAAAAGGCTACTAGATGTTTCAGTGGTTATATTACTTCTTGTACTAATCTATTTTAGGGCATTTTGATGGATACTCGCGGCTGATTTTTCACAGATCTAAAGACTGAAGATCATGATAGCTGAAGATTTTTTTATGGCTAGAAGCAGCTGTATTTTCCTTCGAGCTCCTCCTTATAATCGGCTATCGGCATGGAGCAAGTGAAAGGATTACAGGGAAGATAAAGCATCAGTGCAGTTTGACACTTCCAATGAAGGAACAGACAAAACAAGAGCCTTAGACAGAGGAGCATTACATATGCCATTGCATTGCTTATCACAGATCCGAGGACAATTTTACTCTCATTTAGAGAGGGGTTTGGACCACTTTCTCGGATCATGGACTAGAGATGCTTGGGGCTCTATCTCTAGAGATCCGCCATTTTAGAGAGGTACTCTTGACGAGCAAAAGTCGACACACAAAGCGCCAGCCCAGAGAGAGCTTAGGGATAGAATGGGGGTATGGCAATGAGGACTGTCACAAACTGAAGACGTGGCTGGCCAGTGACATGGCAGAACCTCCGGAAATCGCGCCGACAGGCTGACGTGGCAGCTCGAAAATTGCGGCGGGATTTGCGGTGTGACAGGCTGACGTGGCATTTCTGTACAGAAATTGCAGAAAAAAGCGCTGGCTAAGTTTTGGACAGCTTTTGGGCACTGTGCTTTAATTTGAGAAGCTTTTGGCACAGTTGCTTTTGAATTGAAAGCTTTTGAGTTTAACGCTTTTGGGGCTCTGCTGTTGGGCATCCCTTGTATCTTTAAATAAGTGGGCAAGGCCTCACTTCTCAAAGCATCTGGACGCAGAGTCTTGAGAGTGAGCTCTTGTACTTTGAACACAGATTAATACAAAAAGAAATATCGAAAGGGGCGCCAATCTTTGGGGCCAATACCTCTTGGCACGGAACTACGCCGGGCAGTGTCGACCTAATTGTGAATTGTGAATTGTTTTGAAGTGAATCTCTGCTGTGTCGCAGTAGAATCTTGACTCGGGGTGTCCAAGTTTGCTACAGTGGTATGAGCACAGAAAGATTCTTCTTCTATTGAGAATCCAATCCTTTTTGTAGCGCACACAGCTTTTGGGAAAGAATCTTTGTGTCCCAACCCCGGACGTATTAGCTACTCCCACCCTTCATACATCGCGCATCGGACGTGCTCCCATCTTTATCGCTTTGTTTTACATGGCATAAAGCCATAAAGAATCCCACATTACACATGGGTTCTCGTGAAGAATCTGACAAAGATGACACCTCTCAGTGGGAAGGCAAAGAAAGTTGAAAATCTGGCACGGGATCTGAAGAAAAGAATGAAGATTTGGGCAAAATGTTTTTCAGACAAGTTCGCCAGAATGGAGTACAAAAGTCAACTACAGATTTGCATATGAGTGAACAGATTGATTAAGTACTCCAGGGACATGAGATTGGCGAGACACCTGAAGAATTACCCGATTGATAAGATTTACTCGACATGGCCAGGAGGAAAGCCGAAAGGACAGACGAGTCCAGAAAAGCAGAACTTGTACTCGTAGAAAGAGATGGATAAGAACTCTTGAAAAGAAGATGAACCAATGAACATAAATTTGAGAGTTACAGAGCAGCAGCCGAGTGCGGAAGAAATGAACAGATGAAAGCAGAACTGGTACCACTTTGCGTGGAGCCCGAACCGAATCAGATGAACGAAAAGTACAAAACTTTGCCGCCCTTGGGGCAAAGTGAAAGATCAGGAAGCCCTTTTTTTTTTTTTGATGGAGGAGCCAAGGCCAACTTCTGGAATTGGCGGGTCGATTTGGAATCATGCCCGACAGGCTGAGGCCACAAGCGGAGGCAGTTCTAGCAGCACCCGGACGGGAAGTTACCATTACACCGATCAATGGAAAACTACATTTGCAATGTCAGGGGTGTTTAGGGCATGAGGACTTCTACGTAATGCCCTTGGGAGGTTGTGAAGTTCTCCTAGGAATCCCTTGGTACCTTAAGAACAACATCAGGTTGACTATTAGGGTACGAGAGCGAATTTGACAAATGCAGGGCAAGAGAGATTGTACTTGATGAAATTCAGTTTCTTTACTCGATTTTTCTTGAGAGAACTGAATGATGATTGAAGGTCGAATATGTTTGACCTCGAAAAGAAACGACAAGGATTTTTTTGCAATAGAGGCTGACTATTTCTCTGAAGGTGTATAAAGCAAGTTACCTCCTTTACGTCGTGAAGATCCCATGATTGATTCGTGGTAGTACACCATCGAACCGACCACCTTACAGCATTAGCCGAGGCCAAGATAAAGAAACAATGAACCAAAACAAATTTCCACATTACAAGGATCAATGATATACTCGACAGACTTCAAAATTCTACTTGCTAAATTGATACGAAGAAGTGATTATCATCATATCTGTATTGCTCCTGGAGACGTCTATAAGACAACTTTCAAGAAGACTTTTTGGATTTTTAGAGAATATCGATCATTTGTGGGTTTTCCAGACACTGAGGAAGCATAAATTGCTTATACATGTGAAAAAGAGCGAGTTTTTTTCTTGC
The DNA here is from genome assembly GCF_014529385.1 of Adiantum capillus-veneris. NCBI lineage: Eukaryota > Viridiplantae > Streptophyta > Polypodiopsida > Polypodiales > Pteridaceae > Adiantum > Adiantum capillus-veneris. The sequence goes on along the minus strand of NC_140956.1, from coordinate 77,794,777 downwards.
CTCAGATACATTTCTTGGGACACATCGTCGCAACAGAAAGAGTACAACTAGATCTGGCCAAAAATGACACTATCCGCGATTGGCCTGACTTGAAGAATGTTCATAAAGTTAGAAGCTTCTTGGGCTTGTGTTCTTACTACCGGTGGTTCATTCGTAAGTTTGCAGAGGTATCTTCCCCTTTGCACATTCTAATACAGAAAGGAGTCCCTTCTTTTGTGGGGACCCACACAGGTGACTGCCCTTCAGACACTGAAAGAGAAATTGACTATTGGACCAATGTTGACTTTGCCAAACTTGCAAAAGCCATTCAAAGTATATTGTGATGCTTGTGATCGTAGTCTGGGAACGGTCTTAATGCAAGAAGGACATGTGATTGCCTATGAGAGCCGATTGTTTTCAAGGCCGGAATTGACAGCACAGATTTATGAAAAAGAGCTTTTGGCGGTTATCCATGCTCTTACTCAGTGGCGACATTACCTACTCAGAGCCGATTTTACGATCTTCAATGATCATCAGAGTTCACGCTACTTCTTGTCACAGAAGCAGTTTTCGGAAAAGCAGATGCAGTGGGCTAATATCTTGTCATAGTTTCACTTCCAGATTGTCCACGTACAAGGACAGAAGAACTTGGTGGCAGATGCATTGTCCCGGAAGCCGTTAGTCTTGGCTATTTCCACGATTCATCATAGAAGCTTTGAGGACATGGTCTTGTACGCCTTAGATCTAGAGTTTTCAGATGTATTCACACGAATACAGAATGGGGAGGTAGTAGCGGGATATTCCATACGGGATGGCTACATCATGAAAAAACGATTTTGTGCGTTACACAACCGTTGAGGGAAAAGGTTCTAACTGAATGCCATTATTCACCATTTATGGGTCACCGCGGCATTGACACCACCTTGAAAGGTGTGGAGCGTTACTTCTTTTGGTTGTGACTCAAGAAGGACGTGGACGATTTTGTACGCAGTTGCTTGGTATGCCAGAAGGTCAAGTTTGACAGGCATAAAGCACAAGGATTGTTACAAGCCTTTACCCATTCCCACCCGCCCCTGGGAAAGTATTGCTATGGATTTCATTTTTTATCTCCCGAAGACACAGAGTGGGCACGATGGTATCTGGAATGTTATTGACAAATTTAGCAAGATCCCCGATTCATGAGTTTGTTTTGGAAGGCTATTTGGGAGAACATTGGCACACGGTTGCAGTTCTCGTCAGCTTTCCACCCACAGACAAATGAGCAATCTGAGATTGCAAGTTCAGTTGTACTGGATTTGTTGAAGTCTTCTTCTTTGGATCAGAAGACTACATGGGAAAAGTATTTGCCCTTGGTGGAGTTTTCCTACAAAGACACACGGGAAAGACACCATTTGAAATGTTAAAGGTTGCTAAGAAGCTTCTAAGCACCTAAGACAAGATTCTTTTGAAGACAAAGTCTAGAAGGCATAGAAGGCCATCTAGCCGTTTAGAGGAGGAGAGGTCGTTCTCTTTTGACAATGACTAGATCACCAAGAAAACCAAGGAGTTCAAGGAAGGGAGTCAAGCCAGGACACCCATCGAGCCCTTGAGTTGAACAACAGTTTGACATCGCCTTCTCTGGAGCGTGGTTCTCAGAACATTCCAGGGAGCGAAAGGCGGCATCTTACTTGAAAAGAACGATGAATATGCAAAAGATGTCATCATGCCTTGGCATCACTTGAAAATGACTGAGAAAGATCATTGGATGACTACTGCCAGAAATTTTGGATACTTGTCATAGATTCTTTTGAAAGACCAAATTAAGCGGTTTTGCTATAATTTGCTAAAGAGATTCAAGTCTGACTCCATGGGACATGAATAAGCAACGATTTGGAATGCATGCCGGCTCATTGACTTATGGGACGGGTAGGATAGTATCAAAAAGGCAAGAGTCTTCCAATGAAGAGAATGAATCAAGGGAACCAGATGATAGCTCATCACAGGATTCTGGCAAATCACAGGGTTCCAACGAACTAAGGAAACCAGATGCAAGTTCATCAAAGAATTCCACAGAAAGAGGAATCAGATGATAGTGCGTCTTAGGGTTTCGATGATTGACTCTGACGTGCCAATGGACAGGGCAGCAAAAGACACTACCTGCAGGTCCCAGGACACAAGGAAAGAAGGGAAAAAGGGAATCAACTGGTAGATCAGAACATTCCCCACACCCAAGATAAGATTTTTGAAGCCGACTAGTACACGCGGGACGTGGACACCGCTTTTGTCAAGGTCCCAAAGGCTTTAGAGAAATCTCAAGAAAGACATGAGAAGGCAGCAGATCGACATCGTCGCAATTTGATATTAAAAGAGAACGATTGGGTGCTCTTACGTTTTGAAAAGGCACGCCTAGGAAAACAAAAAGAGGAGCGGCTTTTTCCAAAGCTGGGCATGAGGTATTATGGCCCTTTCCAAATAAAACAAAAGATAAATGATGTCTCCTCGATTGCAGCTGCCCGATACTTGGAGAATTCACAATGCTTTTCAGGTGAGTCTCTTGAAGCCTTTTAAAGGTGATGTGCTTGATGATGGGGAGCCAGATGAGCAACCCGAAAGCGAGGAGATACTCGTTCCAGAACAGATACTGGCACATAAAGATAGAAAGATTAAAGGTAAAGTGATTAGGTGGTTATTGGTTAAATTCAAGAACTATCTTGCATTGGATGCGAAGTGAATGGAGGAGGAGGACCTAGCAAACACTCCTCAGATTGTGGAACTTTACCTTGAAGCATTCGGTTTAGCATAGTCTACTCTGATAGAACCCCAATTTCAGCATGGGTGAATCTACAGCAGCGGGCTTGCACAAGAGGGGAGTCACTCAGCTCCTTTGTCAACGGATTACCCTGATTTTTGATATAGAGTCACTGATGTCCCTTTGCGTTTCAGGGATACTCCTGAGCTGAGAGTATTCTATTGAATGAATTTATGAACTAGAATTCCCGAATATGATGCTGATTGATTTGTACTTGAGTTGTTTGAGTGCAGGAACTGAAAGACGAAATGATTGCAGCATTTCGGTCTCATAAATCTCTATAGACATGATTGCAATGTGGATTAGTTAATCCGGCATCTATGAGGTCCCGACTGGACCTAGATGCGATTGCTAACACGTTGCCAATTAATCATGATCTGAGATTTGGAATGAATTTGAATGTGATTTGTCATGTGATGTCTTGTGATGTCCTGTGATGTCTGGTGATGTGACTGTTGATTAGTACATGTGCTAGACGTGTTGTGCCTAGTGCGTCGGTACTAACAGTCAGTGTCTACTAAGACAGTTTATGGCCTGTCTGTTTTGCAGGTGTAATCGAGGACGATTCCACTTCTTTCAAGAGGGGGGTATGTCACAAACTGATGACGTAGCTGGCCAGTGACACATGGCAGAACCTCCGGAAATTGCGCCGACAGGCTAATGTGGCAGCCCGAAAATCACGACGGGATTTGCGGCGTGACAGGCTGACGTGGCATTTCCGTACGAAAATTGCAAAAAAAAGCGCTGGCTGATTTTTGGACAGCTTTTGGGCACTCTGCTTTAATTTGAGAAGCTTTTGGCACAGTTGCTTTTGAATTGAAAGCTTTTTAATGCTTTTTAATTTGAGAAGCTTTTGGCACAGTTGCTTTTGAATTGAAAGCTTTTGATTTTAATGCTTTTGGGGCTTTGCTTTTGGGCATCCCTTGTATCTATAAATAAGTGGGCAAGGCCTCACTTCTCAGAGCATCTGGACGCAGACTCTTGAGAGTGAACACTTGCCTGCTCTCTTGTACTTTGAGCATAGATTAATACAAAAAGAAATACCGAAAGGGGCGCCAGTCGTTGGGGCCAATACCTCTTGGCACGGAATTACGTCGGGCCGTGTCGACCTAATTGTGAATTGTGAATTATTTTGAAGTGAATCTCTGCTGTGTCGCGGTAGAATCTTGACTTGGGGTGTCCAAGTTTGTTACAAGGACACACTTATAAGGGGGGGGGGAATTGATGAATCATCCCATGAACTGTCGCCTAGGCCAGTACAGCATAGCATCAATCCCTTCCATGATGAAAAGCCAGGGAGGTCTCACCCGGTCTCGAGCGATGATACTGTGTATCCTCATGTATGAACGCCGCCTATGCATAGATCTCCAAGGCCTTGGGGCGTCTCGGACGACCAAGCTGGATTGCTCGATCAAGCGTTGAGGAGGTATATGGTACTGCCACTCCGCACCATCCTCAGTGGTGATACAATTTGTAGCATGAGTTTGTATCCTACTTGCCTACCAGCTTCATTACCTTTCCTCCTAGGATTGTTTTAGGATCTAGGGTGTTTACTTTTATGCTTTATCTGAAATGATTGTATCACATCTGATATGGTTGTAACTTTCGGTCTCATAGAGATCACTTTGGCCTTTTGAAGATGTTAATATAACATTTCAATTCACTTCTCATCACAGACTTGGGTGGAGTTCAAGCCAGAGTAACAGGGAACGGCCGGTACGGGCCCCTGCCCTTCTTGGAACGTCTTCCCACCTGAGCCAGGCACCCAGAACGGGTAAGGGAACGGAATGGTGTTTCTCCCAGATCTGTAACCGGAACATCGGTTGGAACCGGACATCGGCATGCAGAACAGAGGCTGGCCGGAACGGTAAATTTGAAATTCAAATTTCTGACCGTTTTTTTTTCAAACCAAGCCCTTTAGGGGGAAGCGTTTGTAAACATCTTTGCGGCGGGGGGGGGGGCTATCCTATATAATGGCTCAAATCCTCCTTGAAAGCTCATCCCTCCCTCAAGGCTTCAAGGCTTCAAGCTCTCAACCTCAAGCCTCAAGGCTCGCCGCGACGCCGTTCACATGCTCTAGCCTCTCCCTCAAGCCTCTCTCGAGTCTCTCCGAATCCCTTGGGCCTCAAGCCTTTAAGGCTCTAGCTTGAAGCTCGGAGCTCTCTCCATTCATTCTCCCTCTCTTGAGTCTCGTCTCTCTCCCTCTCTCTCTTGGGCCTCAAGGCTTTAAGTCTCAAGGCTCAAGAGTCAAGCCCTCAAGCTTCAAGGCTTCAAGCTCCACTCGGCATTCCTCCCTCACTCTAGTCTCTCCCTCTCTTGCTCAAGGCTCAAGTTTCAAGCTCCACGCTGCAACCTTGGTCCTCTCTCTCTCTCTCTCTCTCTCTCTCTCTCTCTCTCTCTCTCTCTCTCGTCTCAAGCTCCCTCCCTCTCTCGAGTCTCATGGCCCAAGCTTCCGCATCAAGTAAACGTGTGCCCTTGGGCGCAAAGAAGAGTAAGGATGAAGCTTCAGGGTGAGACGAAGTGCATTCGAGAGTGTTGGGAAAGGCCGGTGGTGCATGTGCATGGAAGTGCAAACTATGTGGCTTCGAACGGCAATCCGGCACAACTGATGTCACGTGACACATCCAACCCTGTGTATTCGTGGACAAGCTACAACATGACCAGGGTTCAGTTCAGTCAAGTCAATCTAGAATAAGAAGTGATTTGACACTTATGTGAGTCTGTTCGCAGACTGTACATGACCACACACTTAGTGTAGATGCATATCCTCTGGTTGCACACAGCATGATCATCAGATTTCCATCAGAACCCAACAGGAGCATTTTTACAATACATAGACCTATTTTCCCTATTTTAAACATTTTTACTTATTATTTTTAAGTGACTTTTGTTGGAAATTGGGTAGGGCAATTTTCATAAGCAAGTATATCAAGAAACCTAGAACTAGCAATTTCTGGCAGAAGAGCTAGCAGGAGCACCTTGCTCAACAGGCAACTTCTCAACAAGACCGACCCTCGCGACAACTCTAACATTTTCAGCATTGCAGAAGGCCTAGCGTTTTTGCATTAGATCAGCCAACGTTTTTGCACTTGCAGATTCACGGCGACAGTAGACATCAGATCAGCCCTAGCGTTAGCAGATTTCCACCGCAGAAACCCAAATCAGCCTAGCGTTTTTGGATCAGCCAGAGACCTAGCGTTTTTGCAGATCTTCGCGATCGAAGCAGCAGTAGCACAAGCGTTTCCAGTTTTCAGCAGTCACACTTTGCAATGGAACCCCCCAACCTCACAGATCTCACCTTCCCGCAGCAGATCCTCGCCGCACGGTCAGATCCCGCTAAATTGGAGTTTCAGCCTGGAAAACGCAGATTACAGCATCTGCGCTTTCAGCGCGTCGTCCTCGCATCGTCGTCATCGACATCGTGACCGACATAGCGTCCGAATTCAGCGGATAAAGATTTGCAGATTTCAGCCCATCTTCTTGTCGTCCTCATCGTCGTCGACATCGTCGGCAAGTCTAAGCATTGTAATGATTTGTGCAATCAATAGTAGACTGCTCTCGCCATAGAGAGTGGGGCCTTAGCAGGAGGGTTTTGACAGCATTCTAGTGTCGTATTCTTCTCTCTCTATCTTTCAGTCTCAGCACCTTCACGCACAGTGTCCATTCACTTTGTTTGTGTCCATTGCGCTCTCTCATTAAAGAACGGAAGGCTCTCCCTTCTGTAAGTAAAAGGAACCTCGAGCACAGTTCGGAGCACGCATCTTGAGCAAAGATCAACATTCACTTCCGCTGCACCTTACATTGGTATCAGAGCTTTGGTAGTGTTCTGTATCACTCAAGAAAAGAACCACAAGAACCATAGAATTTTTTTTGCTTATTGCGGTCGCACGTAACCCAAGTCCACTTGGGCATGTCGATTCCTAATCGTGTTTTTGAAGAGTGACAGGAATCCCAAGAAAGAAGGGCTTGTCTAACCTCCCCTTGTGCCTCTTTTCACTCATTGAGAGCGGACCGTGCACTTAGCGGCCAGCCAATCGACGTGAGGTGGGAAAAAGCAACCTTGGTGTGAGCGCAAGGCCGGCAAGGGGTGCGCCCGCGGAAAAGTGCAGAACTCAAGTGAAGAGAAGATCCTTCTCTAACACAGATTGCAAGCGAAAAAATGAACCTCAAGACCCTCAAGAACTCAAGACCCCCAAGAACCCAAGAACCCAAGAACCCAAGACCCACAAGAACCCAAGTTCCTCGAGAAGTTAAGAACCAAGATCACAGTGTATGATCATCACCCGAAGCGGAATGGATACTTCGCTTGGAGGTGATCAGCATGAGAGAGGCGAAGAAGAATTTTCCCCACTAGGAGGTTTTTCCGATCCTCCCCCTTCCCCATCTACGCCAAGGATTGTACTAACTCCTATGGAGGCTTTCGACAAGAGGATGATGGAGAGGGAGTTAGAATGCAAAAGCAAGAAAAGAAGAAAGAATGGCAGCCATAGATTGTGAATCCGCAGAAAGAAGGGCAGCCATAGATCGTGAATACGAAGAAAGAATGGCAGCCATAGAGCGTGAGCACGAGCAAGCACGCTTAGAAAGACAAGCAGCATTTGATTGCGAGAACAAAGCAAGACAAGCAATGAACGACCGACGCATGAAAGAGATGTTACGACTCTTTTCTCAAGTGCAGGCACAGATGCAAGAGATTCAGGAAAAAGAGATTCTTTCAGTCTCTTCTTCTCCAAAGCATAACACACAAGATTTGTGGATGATAAGGATAAGCATGAAGCTTTGCATGAAGAATTGGATGACAATGACAAGCATGATGATCGAGATGTGATTTCTCGCAAGCATGATGATTTGCATGATGATCAAGATGTGATTTCTCACAAGCATGATGATTTGCATGAAGATGATGTGATTGTTCACAAGGATGGTGTGTTAGTTGATACTTTCTCTCGTGAATCTAACTCATTGCAGAGACAATCAATCACGAAGAACCGATCTTGGCTCTCGAGCCTAGGTCCAAAGAACCCCCTCAGGAAGAACCGATCTTGGCTCTCGAGCCTAGGTCCACAGAACACCCACAAGAAGTACTATGTGTTCGTATGATTAGTCAGCACGCATTGCTCGAGTGTTTCATTCGTGATCAATTCTTGTATTTTAGACAGCGTCTTTATGTGATCCCTTTTCCTAGGCATGTCATATTGTATGTTGAGCACGATTCACTCATGATATGTCTGTGGATTATTCACGAAAAGCTGAAAAGTATGCATTCAAGGAAGTCACATTCCATGTCTCTTCCTTGGCATGTCACAGTTTCAAAAAGAGCACAAAAAGGATTGAGCATCAAGCATCGGCATTTCCATTGTGTTTTGCCACAATTGATTGATTTAGATCACAAAGTCAAGATTCGATCTCATTGTTTGCGTGTGTTTGATGAACGGTTTGGCACTCCGTCTATTTGTTCATCTACATTGCATGCACAGTGTTTAGAAAAGACGAGATTTTTTCCAGTCACTTTACATGGAATAGGTATGTTCATGTTTTTGTGTTGGAAGTGGTTTCAGGAATTTTCAGCCTTGGAGATTCTTGAAGAAGGTGGACCTAAGTCCATAGACGAAGTTGAAGCAAGGAAGGAGACTCAGAAGACTTTGTGTCGCTTTCGGCCCAGCCCAAAGAAGAAGACTTTGCAGACCTTTATGAAGTTCAAGTACCGCACGACCCACAGATCATAGTGGGCCGGCGAAAAGTCCTTTCCAGGATTCCGGATGCTATTGGCGATCTCCCTCGACGCCATACAGTTCGGTACCAGTACCTCACTTTGAAAAGGAGGGGATGTCACTTGACACATCCAACCCTATGTGTCCGTGGACAAGCTACAGCATGACCAGGGTTCAGTTCAGTCAAGTCAATCTAGAATAGGAAGTGATCTGGCACTTTTGTGAGTCTGTTCGCAGACTGTGCATGACCAGACACTTAGTGTAGATGCATATCCTCCGGTTGCACACAGCATGATCATCAAATTTCCATCAAAACCCATCAGGAGCATTTTTTCAGTGCATAGACCTATTTTCCCTATTTTTGACATTTTCGCTTATCATTTTTAAGTGATTTTTGTTGGAAACTACGTAGGGCAATTTTCATAAGCAAGTATATCAAGAAACCTAGCGCTAGCACTTTAGCAGAAGAGGCAACAGGAGCAGCTTGCTCAAGAGGCAACTTCTCACTAAGACCGACCCCCGCGACATCTCTAGCGTTTTCAACATTGCAAAAGGCCTAGTGTTTTTGCATCAAATCAGCCAACGTTTTTGCACTTGCAGATTCACGACGACAGTAGACATCAGATCAGCCCTAGCGTTAGCAGATTCCCCCACAACAACAAATCAGCCCTAGCGTTAGCAGATTTCCACCGCAGAACCCCAAATCAGCCTAGCGTTTTTGGATCAGCCAGAGACCTAGCGTTTTTGCAGATCTTCGTGACCGAAGCAGTAGTAGCACCAGCGTTTTCAGTTTTCAGCAGTCGGACTCCGCAGTAGAACCCCCGAACCTCGCAGATCTCACATTCCCGCAGTAGATCCTCGCCGCACGGTCAGATCCCGCGAAGTTCACAGTTTCAGCCCAGAAAACGCAGATTTCAGCATCTGCATTTTCAGCACGTAGTCGTCGCATCGTCGTCATCGAGATCGTCACCGACATATGTCAGAATTCAGCTGATAAAGATTTGCAGATTTCCGCCCTTAGCATTTTCAGATTTCAGCCCGTCTTGTCGTCGTCGACATTGTCGGCAAGTCCAAGCATTGTAGAGATTTGTGCAATCAATAGTAGACCGCTCTCGCCATAGAGAGTGGGGCCTTCGCAGGAGGGTTTTGACAACATTCTAGAGTCGTATTCTTCTCTCTCTATCTCTTAGTCTCAGCACCTTCACGCACAGTGTCCATTCACTTTGTTTGTGTCCATTGCACTCTCTCATTAAAGAACGGAAGGCTCTCCCTTCTGTAAGTAAAAGGAACCTTGAGCACAATTCGGAGCACCCATCTTGAGCAAAGTTCAACATTCACTTCCGCTGCACCTTACATTGAAACTAAAGTTGTGCTCACCTCCTTAAGCTAGAGGGACAGCAATATGCAAGGCGGTCAACGAGCAATTGTTGAAGGTATTTGAAGCCAAGGATGCCACCATCAAAGCCAACAAAGAAGAGAAAGAAGCGGCCAAGCTGAAGCTTCCCGCAATCGATCCCAAGGACTTGGTTTTTCCCTCTTCTACACCACCTTCATCGGTTGGTGGTGATAATAACACGGCAACAGGGGAGACGGAAGCGACATGAAACCAGTGATCCACTTGCTTAGAGTGATGGATGGTATGCAACCTTGCATTGGCAAGGTCTATGAAGCAATGGATTGCATGGTCGAGGCGCTTGAAGATCTTGAGGAGGACCCAAATAGGATCCAAGAAATCAAAGACCTTTGCAATAGCAGGTGGAATGCCTATAGTTCACCTCTTCATGGTGCAGCTTTTTGTGTTGGATCCAGAGTTCCAGGGTGCAAGACAGGAGCATGATTCGGAGGTGAACACACATTGGAACACTATCTTGAAGAAGCTTCACCTTGATCGTGACATGCAGCGCAAAATCAAGGAAAAGATCAGCTTGCATTCTATAGGGATATGCGAGGATCATTTGGGACAGTCGATGCCCAAATTGATCGCACCAAGATTTCCTCCATCTTGTGGTGGCAAGAAAATGGTTTAGATGGTCCCGATCTTCAGCGACTTGCCGTCCGCATTCTCAGCCAAGCGGTTAGCTCCTCTTGCTTGGAGCAATTGTGGAGTGTATATAGCCACATTGCATCTAGAAAGAGAAACCGACTTGGAGTGGAGAAAGCAAATGACCTTGTTTTTGTCAATGCAAACTTAAGAATGCTTTGCAAGTCAGCATCCAAAGTGAGAGATCCTTTTCTACAATGGGAGATGGAGGAAGAGACAGAGGTAGAGGTGCTTGGAGAGGCAGGAGGACCTACGCATGAGAATCGGTCTATGCAAGAGGATTGGGATGATATTCATGACATCCAAGACACCACTACGGATTGGGAGGTGGGATGCTCTTCTGTCCCTGCCCAGAGGTGAACATCAGGCATGAGTCATGACTCATTGCTCATTGGTTTTTGACATTTGTTTCCTTTGTAGCCCTTGGTTTTGCCCCCCTTTATGTAATGCACTATCACATGAGTGATTGAGTCTTGACATGTCACCTAGTGACTCTTACAGTTGTTATTTAGCACTCTAGTCTCTACATGTCTTTTTGTAGCGGCTTGTAAGCCATCTTTATAATGTATCATCTTTTTGCTCCAAGCTTTTGTGTGGAGTGTGGACTCTATTCAACTTTCAGTTAATGTTCTTTCTCTGAAGAATCGAGATGCTTTTGTAAAGGATGGGTGTGTATGGTTCTCTACTAACATATAGGTTAAATCTAACAAATTTAAGCATATTTTAAGCTTACCGTTCCAGCCCCCGTTCCCGTTCCGCTTTTTCCGCGGGGAGGGGCGCGGGGAGGGGGGGGGGGGGGGGGCCTGTTTCGAAAACGTTCCGGAGGCCCCCGTTCCCGTTCCGTGCAGCTTTGGTTCAAGTAAATTTTCGTGTTTGCAGCATAACAACAACTCTCTCACTGGAGGAGTTAACGAGGAGTGTTAATGGGGAGTGCAGCATCATTTTACTTGGTTGGCCCGGGTCAGACTTGCAAATATCTTGGTTTTCATGTCGGTATTGATGTATCACTCCAACAACCAGTTGAGTTGGTCTAACAGTCCATTTGGCTGGCAGAGCTTTGACTGTGAATCAAGTTCTTCTTGTGACAGCCTGGTTTACTACCGCTGGTTGGACTTTGTCTCGGTTGCGGTACTTAGTTCGCAACTTTCTATGGGGAGGTTCTGATGGCTCTAGAGATACTCCTAGAGTTCACTGGCCCACTATTATTATGCCCCAAGAGGAGGTGGACTGGGCATTATTGATCCAAAGAGGCACATTGCTTTCCAAGGTCATAGTCCAAGGTTTGTTTCCTAGGGCAGAGCCTTGGAAGGAATTTTTGTACCATGCATTATGTCGCGCAGTTTCATGGTTTGGCTCTCTGGACAGTGCAGGCCCTTGGCTGAAGATACCGTCCATTTTTTCTGATGCACCACTGGATATGTCCATATGTCCCTTTTCATGCGTTGCCTATTGTGGATATGGTTGACAACGCATCCAACCTTGATACGGCAGAGAGAAATATTCTGCAAGGCCCTGATGTACATCCACCTTCTGTGAAAACAAGGCCTACTAAGGATTATACATGTTCCGCTACTTCTGCTGCTAAAAGTTCTAGCAGTTTTGCTGGTAGGGCAATATGCCTACTGCTCAGCAAGCTCATTGGGATGGTAGAGATGCGCAAACTCAAGCCTTAATTACGCTCTCTATCAAACATTCCATTACTCCACATATACGCTCAACCAAAACAGCAGTACTACCTGCATCGCTTGTAGACACCCAAAAATGATTTTTGTGCCTTACAAACTAGTCTCTCACTGTAAGGGAAGGACTACAAGTAGGGGATGAGTCTCAATAGCACCTCAAGATCCACACATGACCTCCAATGCTTCCCCCACCAGGGCCCACACCCTCACAATGGGCAAGCTTTTCAGATCCTATGAATTTTTTGGTATCTAGGCTCTTGCCGACCACCATTTAGGAACTCAGTGGGAGGATCCTTCACAACGCTGACAGGGGTTGTTAAGGACAATCTCTTGCAAAAAGGTACTGTTATGACAGCAAAGTCGCAGATTTGGAGAACTAATGATGGTCATATTTAAAATAAGTGGCAAACAATGAGTGCTGAAGAGGGAGTAATTACCTATGTGAGGCACCTAATGTAGTGGACCCAAGTTCTTACTCCCGAACAGCCCACAATACTATGCAACCAGCAAGCCATAGAAGGCAAATGTCACGGAAACAATGCCTTTATCCGAGTCCTCCAGGGCAAAACCTGGATACCAAGCAGAGAGAGCACTTATGAACGCACTTATATAGTGTTTCCAACCTCTTTAGGATGTGTCTGTATAAGACTGATATGCTTGCAGGGATGAGTCAACATCTGAAGCTTTTCGCATAAAATGCTACCCACTAGCTAATTTAAAGCCTAGTTTTTCTGCTAAATTCAGACTTGTCAAGCATGGAGAGCACAGAATATTGACAGCAGCCAATGGGAGGGAGGTTGAAAGGCTCGCAATTGTTCCTTAAAAAAGCACAATCGAGCTCTCAAACGACCAGAAATCCAATTGAATTCCAAGAAACTTTAAACAGATGCATCAGGCACCAAATAGATTTTCCTGCTCACTTCATTTTAACCTGTATCGTATTTCATTCCTTTGGAAAACTTACTTCCATAATAATTATGCTCTCTATATATATACACACAAATACTACGGAAAGGGTAGTGCTCACAATTATTAAAGACCATTAATACCGGCATAAATATTTTGCGAATGCACGCACTTACTTCTTCACATGGTTCACTCATGCTGGAAAAGGCTTCTTTTAGACGCATAAAACCTCCAACATCTGCTGAAACTTTCTGAACTGATTGTGTCTCATAGCCATCCGTTTTTGCTGCTTCAGAAGGCTTGCTCGGGTTGAAAACGGGCCTTTTGAAACGTGCATGACCTCGAACATCTGCTGATACCTCCTCAGCAGATTGTGTCTCATGCCAATCTCCTTGAACTTCTCTACTGTTCAGCTTTGCTTGAGATGAGATCGACTTTTGAACATGCACACAACACAATGGGGGAAAGTGAGAAAGAGCCTTGCTGCTGAAGATTCTTTGACAAGGGTTCACATACCTTCATATAACCTGCATATAGACAGCTTGCACGCAAACAGTTATGCGCTCCATAGTTCCTGTAGCAGAGACACAATAAGTCTGACTTCCACCATAAAGGGAATCAACATGCAAGTAATCAATATACCAGACACTGCTAAACACATCGTCTCCCCTTTTTAAAAAAAGACATGATACGAGCACCTACCCGTCTGGTGAGATGTGGATGGAAAGGGTTTTATGTCTTTTCAGAACACCAGTACACTGAAATTACCAGCACAAAGATAAGCACATAGTAAAAGTATTTCAACTTCAAAAACCAACTTTACAAATATTCACAAAAGATTCTGAAATGGCCCTTGAATTTAGTCTTATTGACCATTACTCCATTATATTTTTTCTGTTTGTCTTTTACCTGATAGGAAAAATTTCATCACACCTCTTACCAATACCTCACCCATATGGCAATGCTTGAGGATCTTGATAAGACAACCGCACAATATAGTGCCACAAAGTGATGACGCTGCATGACCTAAAGGCCAGACTCCGGACAGAGGGTCAAAACCCTAGTGAGAGAGGAAGAAGAAGTTTTACCAACTTACAAGTCTTGCTAAGTGGCCTATGTCACAAGACGGGCACCACGTGCCAATAGAAGAGAAGAGATTGAACAGACTTTTAGCACTTCAATAACAACTGAGCTGAAAAAGAGAGAGAGAGAGAGAGAGAGAGAGAGAGAGAGAGAGAGAGAGAGAGACGCGGCGGTGGAATGAGCCCCAAACCTTGGCGCCCCTTTCGGTATTTCTTTATATTGCATCAACACAGTACAAGCCGGTACTCCAGACTTTGCACCTTCTCCAGGAAGCATGCTAAAGAATGAGCCCTACCTCATATTTAAAGGCCCTAGGCCCCAAAAGCAGTTTTACATGAAAAGCCTTCAAACTCAAAAGCTTTTGGTCCAAAAGCAATGCCAAAAAGCTACCAACGTAAATCACAGAATTCCGTACAACTGCCACGTCAGCAATCAACACAAATGCGGAAATCTATACAATCTGCCGCGTCATCATGTCAGTGCAATTTTCAGTCCGTACAATCTGCCACGTCAGCAGGCCAGCGTGAATTGCGGGTTCATCTTCTGCTGCTTCTGCCTCTTCACTTTGGGTTTAGGCCCCTCGGCCATGATCTGCAAGTTGGCTCCATTCTTCAGGGCTTGACACGTCAGCAGTTTGTGACATCCCCCCTTCTTGAAAGAAAGTAATCGTCGGCGATTACAGCATATCTGCAAAACAACTCAAGTTAGCTCAAAAATTTCCAACGGACATTCTGAGGGACAATCGGTTCGCTCTTTTTGTTAAGGAGTTAGCTTCTCCTTTCGGCTCTTTTGATCAAGGAGTTGGTTTCTCCTTTCATCCAGATTGGAACTCTTGATATTTTGGTGTAGTAAAATTAGCCATCACACCCAGACCGCACTGATCTTCCATGGGTGTCTTGATACACTAAAATTACATACCCAGGCAATCTCACCCAATTAGGAATATTCAGTGGTTGGCACATCACAATGCAACACAAATGCTCACATATGCATCTTACAAGACATAGAAACATAAAGCCGTCAAGGAACACTCCCCCCGCAAATAACCATCCAGGTCCGGGCCATGAGCTGTTCAACGACTCCCTCATCACTCCTCCCGCAAATAACCTAAAAAGGTCCGCGCCATGAGATATAAGGCCTTTTACAACCAAACGCCCCCCAAACCGCAGCCTGCATTGTTTGGAGGTGCTGAGAGTAACCACTGCTCAGACTTCTTAATACTCCTCCCGCATAACCATCCAGGTCCGGGCCACGAGTCACAACAACAATACTCCCCCCGTAAATAACCACAAGGGTTCGGGCTATGAGTAAAAACAACACTTTTCAATCATTAAATACTCCCCCTGCAAATAACCACAAGGGTGTGGGCCATGAGTATGAACAAGCATTCTTAAACATTATTTCTCATTACTCCACCCGGGAGTAAAATCACCAATCATTGAAACTAGTATTAAAACCAAAGTCAAAACAATTCAAATCGGCACCAAGACAAGTTCAAAAGAGATACCATCCATTTCAAACAAATTCCAAACAGGATCACCAAACAAGTTTTCAAACAGATTTCAAACTTAAAAAGCAATCTCGACATCAATCGAGCTCGAAAAGTCGACTGACTTTCCATCCTGAAACCTGCACCAAAAAATTAGGGTTAGGTTCGTTCCATAGGGTCGTAGCCGAGCACAGCATGGTCCATCAGCTCTTGGACAGACAGTGTTTTCTTTGGCGGCCATGGTAGTCCCAAGATAGCAATCGCACTGGACCTCCAAGGTCAACTGCTTGTGAAGAGACATTTACTAGGAAATGTCGAGAAATTTCAAGTTATAATCTGCTAAGGTTTCCATGGCAAGCATTTCAGGACATCCCACTCTGCCAGAAGTTGCGCTCAGAAGGAAGATATGAGAAACCATATAACTTCGGGCAAAATAATTTTCTTGAAATCTTGCCAAGTTCTTGGAGTGTGCGGCTTGGTAGCTATAGACATCAACATCTGCATGGCATTGCTTATGAGAAAAACAATAACTCCAAACAAATCTGGATCCTTCTCTTGCAAGTGATCTTTATGACTTATGCCCTGTAAGACATGAGCGGTGAAGACGGGAGCGCGCCCGATGCGCAATGAAGTAAGGATGGGAGTGGCTAGTAAGTCTGGGTCGGAGCACGAAGCTAAAATTTCCAATTAACTTTGGAAGTGCGATCTTGCTCTGTCTGCTCTTTGGTAGGACCGGTATGCTTTCAGAAAAGCACACGCCTAATGCTCTGATACCACTGTCACAAGACGAGCACCACGTGCCAATAGAAAAGAATAGACTGAACAAACTTTTAGCACTTCAATAACAACTGAATTGAGAGAGAGAGACGACATGCGACACGGACTGGCGGAATTCCACCCCAGAGAGTATTGGCCCCAAACCTTGGCGCCCCTTTCGGTATTTCTTTAGATTGCATCAACACAGTACAAGAGAGTACTCCAGACTCTGCACCTTCTTCAAGAAGCATGCTAAAGAATGAGCTCTAGCTTCATATTTAAAGGCCCTAGGCCCCAAAAGCAGTTTTACATGAAAAGCCTTAAAACTCCTTCTGGTCCAAAAGCAATGCCAAAAAGCTACCAGCAGCGTAAATCGCGGAATTCCGTACAATTGCCACGTCAACCATAAACGCAAAACGCGGAAATTCGTACAGTCTGCCACGTCATCATGTCAGCGCAATTTTCAGAAATCCGTACAATTTGCCACATCAGCAAGCCAGCGTGAATTGCGGTTCATCTTCTGTTGCTTCTGCCTCTTCACTTAGGGTTTAGGCCCCTCGGCCATGATCTGCAAGTTGGCTCCATTCTTCAGGGCTTGACACGTCAGCAGTTTGTGACAGCCTATTTCTAAAGATCAAGTCCCAGCAACTTATGGGACCCTATCCGATGAGACCTTAGTGACACAAGGCTGTAAAATAAAGCAGGGCCATCCACACACACACTCAAACCTTGCGCAAAAACATGTTGACGTGGCAGCTGCACCGGATGCCCGCAATTTGCACTGATGATGTGGTAGGCTGTATGGACGCCCGGATTTTACGTTGATGACGTGGGAGCTGTACGGATTTCCGTAAAACATGTTGGCAACCCTGTGCATCAGCTTTTGGGGCAAGATACTTTTAGATAGACGCTTTTCATGTACTGCTTTTTGGCCAAGGGCCTAAAAATAAATTTCTAGGGCCTCTCTTCAGGAGATTACCTTGGGAGCACTGCGGAGAGAAGAGGACCCTCGGACATTGTATCTTTTGAAGCATAATAATACAGAAATACCAAGAAGGGGGCCAAGACTTCTGGGAACTTCCCTGTGCTATCTAGTCTCTCTCTCAATTTTGTTCAGTTCTTTCAGTTTTCTTGCGTGTGTTGCACTAGATCTTCGGCTTGGAGTGTCCAAGTCTATTACATCTAGAGTGTGCTTTGCAGATTCAGGTACTTTCTTAGGCTTTTGCGATTTTACTTATAAAGATTTGTCTAATACTATATTCCTGTGCTAATGAAGTAAATCTAGCGGCTCGAGACAAAAGTTTCATAGAATTTTTGAATTGTCCCATATTAGAACAATTGTTTGGCCAAGCCTTTAGTAATTTCTTCGTGTTTGGATGAGCAATGTTTATGTAGTTTAACAACTCTGAAAGATTTTAGCTAGCTCATCGGTCAATTATCAAGGGATAGCCATCTAGCTCACTTCCCAACCATAGAGCCCAATTGGCTCATCATCGAGAAACAATTTCAAAGTTGATAAAAATATGTGCCAAGATACATTGAGAACTACTTTGGATCAGGTTCTTCTAACAAAAAGCTCGCATTGACAAAAGCAATAGATGTATATTGTTGAAGGATTCTCAATTGTTAAAAGGAGGATCATAACAAATGTAGTAAGTGGTCCTTAGATACTTAGTGCTTAAACACCTGGCTAGGTACCTACAAAATAAGGAAAAGGTGACAGGGTAGATCTTTCTTGGAGGTGGGTCAAGAGTGACTTCGTGATGCCGAAAAATTTGGGCAGAGTGGAGGGTGAATTGATAAATAACCCTCATGTTTGGGATCTACACCTTGAGAACTTTGGTTTTGGAGCTTCCAAGGAAAAAGCTCAGTCAGGTTGTTTCATCAATTGATCTGGTGCATTGCCTACGCCATAAAGGGGAGCACTCCACTCCCTTGATAACAGATTGATCGAGGTCTAAACATAGTGGCCATGGTTGTGTGCTTTAGTACACCCGAGGTATTGAGCTAACAAAACTCTACCCGTGAGACTTCTATGAGAGATGTATGGCTGCAATATATAATCTCTATAAAAGTAGTTCATTAGTACAATTGATTGAGTTTGATGTAAAATGTCAAACCATGGGGTGATGGCTAGTGATTGACCTATGGATGTCTCTAATGTGAAATGTTGGATCCAAATAAGGTTCAAATGTGAAATCTTGCTCGAGTATTTGCTGCAATGTATGCTTTATGGTGTGTGTATGCCATACTATATATTGATGCATCAACAACTTGAGACACATGGATGCTTGCAAGCAATGACTACTAAATCTTTATCTTGTCTCTATAGGTGTAATCAGAGACGAATAATATTCTTTTAAGGGGAGGAAATGCCACCAAATTGTCCCATAAACCTTTGTTATGTTGTCCGGATTTTGCAGGAGTTGTACATATCACTAGAAATTTTAGTGCAGGAAAATAGATTGTTTGTAGACTTCACAATTCTCATTTGACATGGTAGGTTGAGAGCTTGAGGAGCTAACAGGAAGCTTGGGTGCTTACCGGCCAAGAATAGCCACATAAGCACACACTGGTGCCACATTCATGGTAGAAAGACACCTAGTAGTTGGGTGACTCCCAATGTGGCAAAACATGCAAGGAAAGTGGAAACCTTGGCCACACACGCAAGTAAGGTGGACACATGGGCGGCACATGCATGGCAAGTGGACACACACACAGTGCTAGCTTGGAGAGAGGCCACACAGGCACTCCATGCAGGAAGGCTAGGTGACCTACACAACACTTTTAGCATGGCAGGAGCTAGGGCAACCCACACACAACCCCTTTCAGAATGTGCGACCGACAAAGGAATAACCGATAGGGAGGGAGGCCACATGTTCAAATCAGCCCTCTCCAGGCTCACATAAAGAAGGAATGTGTAGACAAATGGCATAACTACCATTGCTAAGCACACACACATCTGCTGAAAATCCAGTTGTAAACACTCTTTACACTCTCCCTCTCTCTTCTCTCTCTTACAAGGGCACCATCTCTCCCTGAGGGAGCATTTTTACAAAGAGGTACCAAAAGGTGCACCAAACTTTGGGGCCAGCGCATCTGGTAGTGGAACTCCACCACTTCGTGTCTATACTACAGATTGTTTTCAACTTTAAGTGTTATTAATTCTTTCACGTCTCTTTGTGTGTCTGCTGTGAATTTACTGCCTCGCTGGTGGCTTGTCGGTTGCACTGGTATCAAAGCTTCAATCGGTTCTTCTTCTATGGAGGATCCGGTTTGACTTTCTGTAACACAGAGTGGATTCTAACAATGAATACGACTAGGACCCAATGGCAACGGAGATTTTAACAATGGCAGATCAGTTGAAGAGGAGTTAGATGAAAAGCTCAAAGAATCCTTGATCGAGGATCCATAACGTGCACATCTCTAGCAGAAATTGTAAGTTAGTACTTGTGCAAAGCTATTGATGATTGAAGTATTCAAAGGATCCTAATATGCCAAATATATGAAGGATCAACCAATCTCTAAATTTTACGAGAGATGGCACAAGGTCCCCAACTATTGCAATAGTGATGACAACATAGACACCCTGAAGATGGAGACCATCGATTGATGACGTGGCAACTCTGTACAAAATGCTAGCAATTATGGAGTGTTTTTAGGGCTGCTCACGTGGCAGTTGGCCGCAAAATTAAAGATGTTTTTTGGCTGCCTATCGTTTAGCAATGACTTTTGATAGCAACACCAGCTTTTTCTACATGATCCTTTTCGGCTAGTGGCCTTCAAATAAGAGCCTTGGGGGAGTCCTGGCAGTTCGTGGTTGTACTCTCCAAGAATCAATATAAAAGAAATATTGAAAGGGGCACTAGGGGTTCGGGGCTAGTCCATCTGGGAGTGGAACTCCCACCTCTGTCAAAAATTTAGCGAAAAAGGGTGAATCCGGTGATGATCTCGTCCGCTACCGCGAGCAAACCTCTTCTCATGACCGGGCAATCAATTGATCTCGGACCTATCGCAATAGATCTCCTCCGAAACGACGTCCTATCATGTACTGCACACCGAATGGGCACGGGGACTCAATTTGCACTAGAGCCTGCAGTGTAGGATTCAGGTTGGAGGAGGAGCTAGTGTCACGAATTGCTGACGTGTCAAAGCCTTGAAGAATAAAGCCAACTTGCAGATGCCGGTCAAGGGCCTAAACCCTAAGAAGAAGAAGTCCTACCAACTTATGGGGACCCCGTCCGATGGGGCCCCAAGCGACATAAAGGATTAAAATAAGCAGGACGCACAAAGAGCCAAAAACTGATGACGTGGTAGATTTCGGGAAATTCTGCTAACTGCTGACGTGGCAGAATTGTACGGATTTCCGCTTTTCATGCTGGTAGTGCTGACGTGGCAGGACTGTACGGATTTTCGTAAATTACGCTGGCAACTTTATGGCATTGCTTTTGGACCAGAAGCTTTTGAGTTTGAAGGCTTTTCATAAAAGCTGCTTTTGGGGCCTAGGGCCTTTAAATATGACGCCATGGGCTCATTCTCTGGCATGCTTCCTGGAGAAGGTGCAGAGTCTCGAGTACCGGCTTGTACTGTGTTGATGCAATATAAAGAAATACCGAAAGGGGCGCCAAGGTTTGGGGCCAATACTCTCTGGGGTAGAATTCCGCCACTCCGTGTCGCGTGTCATCTCTCTCTTTCAGTTCAGTTGTTATTGAACTGCTAAAAATTTGTTCAGTCTGTTCTTTTCTATTGGCCGTGGTGCCCGTCTTGTGACAGCTAGCGCTAGAGGGATAGAGAGAGATTGCAGGGAAATTGCAACAAAGAGAGAATAATGGCCACTGCACCAAATCACTTTCAACACTTCTACCAGCAATGGCCTTTTCCCCACAATGATTGCAATGTCAATTTGCCTGCGAAGCATTCTTTTCAGCATCGCTCTTGTTTGGATTGTTGTTGCTTTTCTTCTTACCCTTTTACTTGTTGTTGTGTTGTTGTTGGGAGAATCGGCCAAGGCTTCGGAGCCTAACTTCTTCCCTGCATTGAGCCGCTCCTCTTGGTCCAAGACCATTGGAACAATCTCGTCCCAAGAAATAGTATTCAGCCTGCCACTCGTAATAAGCAAAGAAAAGAAATTGAATACCGAGGAGATAACTGGGCCAATAGCTGGATGGCCATGTCCTTCGAACTGATCGGCTTTCCCATATGAAGTCTCTCCTGTTGGAGTTCCTACATCTTGTTGATGTGATCCCTCATGGATGATTACTTGGAGTCTAGGGTCCTCGACTACACCTCCAAAGCAACCCGCTTCATCAAAGAAACTCGTCATGTCGAGATGAAAGCTCGTCCCAAATCTGCTTCGCGTCCTTCATCAATCCGTTGTGATTGATGATTGATGGTGTACTATTGAAGATGATAAATGATCGGATTCGAGCATTGACAGGCTCCCACAGCTTTGCTCTTGCAGGATCTTTTGGCTTTTGATAGTTACTATTGACAAAACCTCCAAGCTTGTAAGAGTCAAAGACTGCCGTCATGGTCGCTTTCCAAATGGCATAGTTGTTGCCATTTCTGAAGGAAAAATAGGAGGGGTAGGGACCAATCTCCCCACTCCTCGTTGACAAAGGCTTGCTCGATCATGCTTGCTCGATCATGAACTTCGTCTCCTTGTACTTCATCATGAATTGAGTTAACATTGAAATCACTCCTCTCCATTGTGTGGGAGAACTTAGAGGTCGATGAAGGGAAACCTCAAATCAGCCCACTACAGCTCAAATCAGCCCCAAATGAGTGAAAAACAGCTGAAAAACAGCAAATTGTCACAAGTTTGTGTCGTGGCATGACCAACCTAAAGGATTGGCCGAGAGGACAAGGGGTTACCCAGAAGAAGTTGAAGATATGTCCGTGTGGCCTAAAAGGGGTAGGGTTTCAAAAAAACCTAACCTTGCAAACTTATGGAGCAGCGACCGAGGAGCCTAACCTGTAATTATCAAAAGCGTAAAGGTTGGGCTAAACCTCCGTAAATTAAGCTAACATGCTAATGCGGCAGATTGTATAGATTTTTGCAAATTGCGTTGGCTGCTTTTGGGAGGTTGTCACAAACTCATGACATGGAAGAGCCACCCAGACAAATACACACACGCAGATGTGGTGACGTGGACAAACAGTACGGACTATCCGCAAACTACGCTGACAGATGATGATGTACGACAGCATCGTAAAATGCGCTGATATGGTGATGTGGCAGACTGTACGGCAACACCACAAATTGCGATGACAAGGTGACGTGGCAGCAGTACGGATTTTCGTAACTTGTGTTGACTGCTTTTTGGGCAGTTTTGGAGTCAGAAGCTTTTTAGCACTTATTTGTTTTTAAGTTTGAAGCTTTTGGAACTTTTGCTTTTGAGTTTGACTTGATTTTGGGGCTCTGCTTTTGGCATCCCTTGTAAGAATACATGAGCCCTAAGGGCCTTACTCTTGAGAGCATCTGGACGCAGAGTTTGAGAGCGGAGGACCATGCGGGAGTTATACTTTGCTCAAAGGTTAATTTAAAAGAAATACCGAAAGGGGCGCCAGTCTTCTTTGGGGCCAATCTCTTTGGGCACGGAACTACGTCGGGCCGTGTCGACCAAATTGAATTGTAAATTTAGAATTGTGAAGTATTTTAAGTGAATCTCTCTCGTGTTGCGACAGAATCTAGACTTGGGGTGCCCAAGTTTGTTACAGTGGTATCAGATTATCAAGCATGTGCTTTTCTCAAACCATACCGGTCCTATCAAATTGCAGACATGGCACTCTTGGAAATTGTTATTTGAGGTATCTTTGGTATCTTCAGGTCCCGACCCCGGACTTATTAGGCACTCCCACCCTTCATATATCGCGCATCGAGCACGCTCCTGCCACAAACAGGAGCGCATAGCAATATAGAATATATTTGGATAAATAGAATTTATCACTCAATACTGAAGCCAGAGGATATAGAGAGAAATAGAGAGAGAGAGAGAGAGAGGAGATCGACACAATACTGGGGACCAGAAGATGGGCTAGTCCCCCCCCCCCGTAATAGTATCTTTATTACTGAGGAGAAGTCTATACAAGCACTTAAACCAAATTTATTACCACGTTCGTTCCAGAATAAAACTTGATGGTTCCCGGAAGCCTCGGCTTCCTATTCCTAGGGCAAAACCCTATTCCAAGGAACTTCCGTTCCTTATTCCAAATCCTCGAGAATCAAGGTTCTCGCCTCTCGATATCACCTTCCAGACTCGGGGCATGGCATCCCTGCAACTCTTTTCCAACTCTGTTTCCAGAGTCCTCTTCTTGCAGAACAACTCTGCTTTCCCGGACACGGAGTCCTTATTTGGAAATCCCCACTTCCGAATCACAACTCGAGAGAGTATCACTCTCCGATCCGTGGATCTACTTCCCAAACTCGGGTACGAAACCCTTGGGCTGATCTCTCTCTACTTCCTTAGAGCGTTTTCTCCTGCAGAGGCTCATGCCTTCCTCTGCTCCTACTACCTGCAAACAAATACTTAGAGATCATAATCGTTACCTTCAAAGTCTTGACGCTCGAAACGCAACTCGGTTCTCAAAAAGCAATTCCCCGGAAGAGATCTCTACATAGAAAATCCTCTCTTCCAATCCTACACACAGAAGAGGTGTGTTCTCGGATTCCTTCTCATAAATCAGCCCCGTCTACGACGTTTATGGGCTGAAAACAGAGAAAAACAGCAACTTGTCGCGATGGAAACACACTCCGTAGGCATTTCTTCGCGAGGGAACTCGCACACTGGGTCTTCGCGACATCTAGTAATCTTGGGGCAGCCATGGGCATCACCGGCAACATCTTCTTTGCGGATGAAATCTGCAACAGCATCTTCTTCTTGCAAAACACTGATCTCCTTCTCTGAGTCAAGGCATGTGATGCTTTTATAGCTCCTAGGCACGGCACGAATAGCTAAGCGCAGACTACTCGCATAGAGATCGCGGACGAGTTTTTTTTCTCTTTTTTGCGTTGTTCTGCCAGAAAAAGAGAGAGAAAAATCGATGGCTTGTTTATACTGCTTCATTTAATCAGATGCTGCCCACTTCTTAAGTGGGCGACCAGTCACCTTTAAAAATGGTCTGAATCTGTCTAAAAACTCAATAAAACCTTATAAGTTAAAAACAATGCTTTCACAGCACTTCCCAGGCGTCCGTGGATGCAATCACATGCACAGTTGCAATGCAGACATAGACTTCCGCGCGGGAAAGCATCTGTTTTTCCGAAAAGCGATTCCGCTTCCTTAGAAAGCATCTGTTTTTCCTCAAAGTTTCCTTTGAACCCATCTTCATTCAAGTGCTTGCTTTTCCTTGTGCACAATTCTAACACAGTTCGGAATTTCCTCCTGACTATGGATGTTCTCTTTTCGATGCACCTGTCACCCACCTTGTGACGCATCAGGAATACCCATCACCTAGTCTTTTCCTACCGAAAATCTCCTTCACGATGCTCTATGTCACCCATCCTATGAAGCATCAGAGATGTCCGTTCCCGGATAATCGGTACTTCTTCTCGATGCTCCCTGTCACCCATCCGATGTGACGCATCAGAAGTACCATTCTTGGTGGCCTTACAAATATTCCTGTTCACAGTGCTCCCGTCATTACTCTGAATGACGTACTATGAATACTCTGTACTCGGATGTCTCCAGTGAGAAAAACCCTCACTTAAAATTCCAATAATTCATTTAGAATTATTTTTCCTGGTGCTCCAAGCGAGAAAACCCTCTCACTTATAAATCCAATAATTCATTTAGAATTATTTTTATGTCAGATAAAGCCAATTTAGCAACAGCTCCCGTCTACATCCCTCTGTCTTACAGAGCATAAAGCCATGAAGAATCCCACATTACTTATGGAGTCCAACAAACATTCGACTTCTTCTGCATCTGCGAATGCGGGGGGTTCTCATGAGCAAACAGAGGAAGAGTACGGCCCACCTCGGCCTACTCAGTTCGAGATTGAAGATATGGAACGTTGAAAACTGGTTGATGAGGCAACGAAGCAGATAATTAAAATTGCAAAGGATCTAAAATTTGCAAAATTTGTCTCAGCAATCCATCGTAGAAGTGCATACTCAGTGGCAGAAAACCACCGAGCCACCAATCAAACCAGCGATCAAGAAGCCTCCTACTCCGAAAATGTTTAGTGAAGAAGAACTCCATGATGCGGTCCAGGGCCAAATCAATCAGCTTCTGGACACGAAGAAGCCGTCGGAAAAGCAACTGAAGCAATGTAACAAGGAAACTAATTTCCCCGGTTACTTGGGTCAAAAATCCACTTTTAAAATCGCAAGAAAGCAGAAGAAGCGTGTACGCTTCGAAGGATTGCCCAGTTCGTCCTTATCTTCTGACAACTCGGACACCTCATCTTCTTCTAACTCGAGTGATGAGGACAAGAAGGGCAAGAAACGACGGAAAGATCACATGTTTTATGCAAAAAGAAAGCATTTTTAAGAAGCCAATCAATATGATTTCCTCGATAAAAAGGGTAAAAAGCGCAAAGAATTCAAAGAGGGAGGACAGACAGTAAAGTTTAAGCACTTTTGAGGGTTTCGAGATGCTCCCAAGGCTTTAGCCTTTGTCCAACAGTTTGACATAGCATTTTCTGGAGGCCGCTATATAGAGCACTCTAAGATCAGACGGGCGGCATCCTTTCTAAAAGGCAATGCATGGACATGGTGGTCCACTCTGTTGTTAAGGAAACAAGCGCCGACAAAGTGGTTGAAATTTAAGAAACTCTTTATTTCTTCATGGCTCACACAAGAATACGAACGAGACGTGATTTCTGACTAGAACCATGTTCGGATGGTCAAGACAGAATCTTTGGATTCTTTGTAAGGTGCAGCGGAATGAATGTTGAACTTTGCTCAAGATGAGTGCTCCGAACTTTGCTCAAGGTTCCTTTTACTTACGGAAGGGAGAGCCTTCCGTTCTTGAATTAGAGAGTGCAATGGACACAAACAAAGTGAATGGACACTGTGCGTGAAGGTGCATGAGACTGAGAGATGGAGAAGAGAATACGACACCAGAGATGTTGTAAAACCCTCCTCCGAAGGCCCCACTCTCTGTGGCGAGAGTAGTCTACTTATGATTGCACAAATCTCTACAATGCTTGGACTTGCCGATGATGAGGACGACGACGGGACGGGCTGAAATCTGAAAACTCTAAGGGTTGAAATCTACAAATCTTTATCTGCTGAATTCTGACTCTATGTCGGGGACGATGTCGATGGCGACAATGCCACTATGACACGCTGAAAACGCAGATGCTGAAATCTGCGTTTTCCGGGCTGAATCTGTAAACCTTGCGGAATCTGACCGTGCGGCGAGGATCTGCTGCGGGAAGGTGAGATCAGCGAGGTTCAGGGGTTCTTCTGCGAGTGGTAAAGGCTGAAACTGAAAACACTGGTGCTTCTTGGTGTTCCCTCGCGGGTGAAACTGCAAAACGCTATGCTGATGCAAAAACGCTAGGGCTGAAAATGGTTCTGCTGCTACCGGTTGTTCTGCAAATGTAAAACGCTAGGCTTCTTGATTGGTCTTGCTACTACCGGGGCTGATCTGCTGTGCACAAAACGCCAGGCTGCCTTTGGATGGAATCGGTAGGTCCTCGCAGATACAAAAACGCTAGCCCTGCTGATGTGGGAGGTCTTGCCGAGAAGGTGCCTGTTGAACTCACTGGTTCCTGCTGCCTCTTCTACCAGAAAGTGCTAGCGCTAGATTTCTATTTATACAAACTTAGTAAATTTGCCCTACCTACTTTTCAACAAAAATCACTTAAAACTAATAAGTGAAAAATGTCAAAAATAGGGAAAACAGGCCTGTGCATTATAAAAATGCTACTGATGGGATCTGACTAGGTCATGCTGTGTGCAACCAGAGGATATGCATCTAATCTAACCGTCTGGACATGCACGATCTGCGAACAGACTCACAAAAGTGCAAGAACACTCCTAAATCTAGACTGACTGAACCCTTGTCGTGCTGTAGCTTGTGCACGGACACATAGGGTTGGATATGTCACGTGACATCCCCTCCTTTTCAAAGTGAGGTACTGGTACCGAACTGTATGGCATTGAGAAAGATCGCCAATAGCATCCGGAATCTTGGAAGGGACTCTTCGCCGGCCCACTCTGATGTGTGGGTCATGCGGTACTTGAACTTCATAAAGGTCTGCAACGCTTGCTTCTCTGGGCCGCGCCAAAAGCAACACAAAGTCTTCTAGGGCTCCTTCGATGCTTCAACTTCGTCTAGAGGCATGCGTCTTCTTTCTTCAAGAATCTCCATGGCTGAAAATTCCTGAAATCACTTCCAACAGAAAAACATGAACATACCTATTCCATGTAAGGTGACTGGAAAAAATCTCGTCTTCCTAAAAGACTGTGCATGCAATGCAGATGAACCAATAGACGGAGTGCCAAATCGTTCACCCCACACACGCAAACAATGAGATTGAATCTTGTCTTGCTTATCTAAATCAATCAACTGTGGCAATTCACAACGGAAATGCCCATGCTTGGTGCTCATACTTTTTTGTGCTCGTTCTACGAATGTGTCATGCCAAGGAAGAGATGAATGTGACTTCCTTACATACATACTTTTCAGCTTTTCATGAACAATCCGCATACATCTGTGCTCATTCATGAGTCAAACGTGCTCAACGTACAATATGTCATGCCTAGGAAAAGGGATCACATAAAGACGCTGACTAAAATACATGAAACGATCACGAATGAAACACTCGAACAATGCAAGCTGACAAATCATTCGAACACATAGTACTTCCTGTGGGGGTTCTTTGGACCTAGGCTCAAGAGCCAAGATCGGTTCTTCGTGTTTGATCGAATCTGCAATGAGGTTAGCTTCACTAGAAAAAGTATCCACTAACGCATCATCCTTGTGAACAATCACATCATCTTCATGCAAATCATCATGCTTGTGAGAAATCACATCTTGATCATGTAAATCATCATGCTTGTCATTGTCATCCAAATCATCATGCTCATCATTATCATTTAAATCATCATGCAAATCCTGTGTATCATGCTTTGGAGAAGAAGAGACTGAGAGAGTCTCCTTCTCTTGAATCCGTTCAATCTTCGCCTGCACATTAGCAATGAGAGATGGAGAATGAACAAATTGCTCTCCACGAATGACAATGGGAGAGTCACTTTTGGCATTGAAAGTGAACGTATTTTCCGCCCAATCAATGAGAGGGTTATACTCACGAAACCATCAAATGCCCAAAATCATATCACATCCTGAGAGAGGAGAGACAAAAAATTTTCTACGGAAAGCAGCTTGTTGAACTGTAAACAACACATCAAGGCACTCTTTCGTGATGAGAGAGTCTATACCGGGAGCGAAGCCAGAGACCTCGAGAGGAGATTTCTGACTAACCTCTAGGCGGACTCTCTCAACAAGAGAGAGACTGATCACATCCTGCATACTGCCTGGGTCAAACAATATGACAAAACGCTGCCCCGTCATATGACCATAACATTTAATGAGAGACTCATCAATGGGAGGGTCAGGAGAAACTTGGGGCACACTTGTGTTGTCATTGATTGCATTGAGAGAAGAAGTGGGTTCTGTGGATTCTTTAGATTCATTCGATACAAGCTTAGGACATGTTCTTTTTATGCGACACTTAATATGACAATGAAAACAACGACCTTCCTTAGAATAAGTGCTTTGCTCTTCCGACGTAATGTTGTTGAGAGAGAAGAGGAGAGCACAGAAATAGAACCCCAAAGTGTGTAGAATACACACATGACATGATGTATATATAGAGGGGACCTGGGTGTCATATATAGAGAAGCCATATATTAAGTAGCTTCACATATAAGCTCAACACGCCCGCTCAAATAAGGGTCCCTAACTGTGGATGAAAAAACCCTTGGGGGATCAAGGGAAAAACCCACAGCTCTATATACCCACCGTTATATTATAAAAATCATTGAATATACAAATGTTCATGAGGAGCTACATCACTCCTTTTACAATGAATGTTTTATGAGGAGTTACATTACTCCTATCCTATCAAATACAATAATGAATACAAAGGTTCAATAAAGAAGTGTAAAGGCTATCGATTAGCTCATAATCAGAAGTGTCTCCGTGAATCTGCTGTGTAGCTTGTCATCACTATCGCATCACCAAACATATCTTCATGTTGTCATCAATATAGCATCACCAAACATGTCTTCATAAATCTTTTATTGTCACCAAGTTTGTCTTCATGAAATCAATTCTTTGATCAATCCTACATAGATCATAGACTCAAAAAACATAATCATGAAAATTATTAGCATCGTTAGTAAAATAATTACATTCACAATGCCATAAGAAATGGTTCACGACGCCACTCTTTTGACGATATATATACGTACGACAACATATGTGGACATAAAGTATGAACATAAAAAGTACAAGATGCATGATACGTGATGCAAATGACATGTGTATATACTACATAAAACGACATTTATCAACGTAGTGATATCAATGAGTATCATCAAAGTATTAACAAAATATCATCATTGTATCAATAAAAATGAATAAATCATCATGGTATCAACGAAAAGCATCATAAAATAATCATTGTATCAACGAAATATCATGGTATCACTGAGAATAACCATGGTATCAACGAAACAACATCATGATATCACCGAGAATAACCATGGTATCAACGAAAAAACATCATGGTATCACCAAGAATAACCATGGTATCAACAAAACAACATCATGATATTACCAAGAATAAATCATTGTATCAACGAAACAACATCATGACATCACCGAGAATAACCATGGTATCAACGAAACAACATCATAGTATCACTAAGAATAACCATGGTATCAACGAAACATCATCATGGTATCAACGAAAATCACCATGGAATCAATGAAATATCATCATGACATCACCGAGAGTAACCATGGTATCAACGAAATATCATCATCATAGTACCAAAAATAAATCATTGTATCAACGAAACAACATCATGGCAACACCGAGAATAACCATGGTATCAATGAAATATCATCATGGTATCAACGAAAATCACCATGACCAAATTACTAACAAAACATCATCATGGTACCACCAAAATCACTATGGTATCAACGAGAAATTATCAATAAAACGACGTAAACTATATCTCTAGAAAAATAATTATACGAGAATCAATGAACGAGTATATCATATAACAAAAGATCATGTACCAACAGTAGCTCGATAGAATTTGGACGATCATCAACGGCTCGACTGAATCGGAACGATATGTAACTGGCTTCTGCAGCAAAGTTACGTCAGTAACAAATATATAATTGATGAAGAAAAAATATAATTGAGAAGTTTTCAATTATGAGGAAAATCAAAAGCAAAAAGTAAAATTTTGCTTTTCAAACATATTCGCAGTCCGAGACGATAACTCAAAATCGGTGCAAAATTTAGAGAAACTTTCTTCTGCAAAGTTGTAGACCACATCGATTCCGATGGCTCAAGCTAATCGTTTCTGTAAAATTGTTCTCAATTAGAAGAAAAATCAAAAAACAAAACACGAAAGTTGCTTTTTAGACATGTACGCAGTCTGCCAACAATAACTCAAAATCAGTGCAGAATTTGAAAAAAAACTTTCTTCTGCAAAGTTATAGACCACATCAGTTTTAGTGCCTTCGCGGGTTGTTTCTGCAAAGTCCGCCAACGATAACTCAAAATCGGTACAGAATTTGAAAAAAAAAATTTCAGCAAAGTTGTAGACCACATCAATTTCGATACCTATAGTGGCTAGCTTCTGCGAAATCGTTTTCAATCGGGAGAAAAATCAAAAACAAAACGCAAAGTTGCTTTTCAGGCATGTACGCAGTCTGGGAACGATAAGTCAAAATTGGTGTAGAATTTAAAAAAACTTTCATCTGCAAAGTTGTAGATCACATCGATTCCGATGCCTTACACAGATAGTTTCTGCAAAATCGTTTTCAATAAAGAGAAAAATCAAAAACATAAAACGAAAGTTGCTTTTCAGGTATGTACGCAGCCCGCAAACGATAACTCAAAATCCATGCAAAATTTGAAAAAACTTTCTTCTGTAAAGTTGTAGATCACATTGATTCCAGTGCCTCGCGCGGATAGTTTCTACAAAATCGTTTCAATTAGCAGAAAAATCAAAAACAAAAAGCGAAAGTTGCTTTTCAGGTATATACGCAGTCCGCGAACAATAACTCAAAATTAGTACAGAATTTGAAAAAACTTTTTTCTACAAAGTTGTAGACCACATTGGTTCCGATGGAACGTGCGAGTAGTTTCTACAAAATCATTTTCAATTAGCAGAGAAATCGAAAACAAAAACGTCCTGCTTTGATACCATGTTGAGAGAGAAGGAGAGAGCACAGAAATAGAACCCCAAAGTGTGTAGAATACAAACATGAGATGATGTATATATAGAGGGGACATGGGTGCCATATATAGAGAAGCCATATATTGAGCAGCTTCACATATAAGCTCAACAGACGTATCCTCCTAAAATTCCTTGTGCTATCTTTTCATCTGGAGTAAGCTTAGGTTTAGCAATTGTGTTAGCCTTACTCTTAGGTTCATTTTGAGTTCTTTTCTGGAAGACTATTGAAAGATTGGTAAGAAGAGTTACCGTTCTTACCATTCTTACCGTGCTGAAGGTTCTACGAAGTCTGAGAGGTACTTGTAGAAGTCTTGTTTCCCTTGGGCTTTCTCTTGTTGTGCTTGATCTCCCGTGCGAGAGCAATCGCTAACGCCTTGTTGAGATCGATTGGATCGAGCACCTCAACATCATACTTGATATACTCGTCTAATCCATAAAGGAATGCCTCTTTGCGCTATTGATCCGACTTGCGTAATTGGTTACCTAGCTGCAATACACGATTTGAGAAAGACATAACTGGCATACCATTTTGCTTGAGAGCGCACCAATCGTCCTTCAATCGTGCAAGATACTGAGGTGGCATAAACCGCGCCTTGAGCTTGTCTTGGAAATCAGCCCAATTGAAGGAAAGGGACGTGAATTCGTCGGCTTCCTCTAGGTGCACGGCTAACTATACCTCTTGCCATGCGTGGTACCAATTGATGGCATCACCGGCAAGGTACATAGATGCCGTCAAAACCTTGCCATTTCCTGTCTTCTTAGTTGTCGCAAAATAAGCATTAAATTGATGCACCAAGAATGAATAACCGTAGCATCCATCTTACCATCATACTTACTGAACTGGATCTTCCCTGTGACTGGGTTGTTGGAGTCTGAGTCACGGCTTGCCCCACTTGAGGAACTACCAACATCTTTGGCCAGTTCGGACTTTGAGGCAAGAACCTATCGAACCAATTCTTAAGTGCGGAGGTCTCTCTGAACCTCACGATCGGCCTCCAAGGCCGTTCATCGTCTTCGGCTTCCTCCTTTCTTTGTGCTTTTCTTTCTTTTCATGCATCACGCTCGCGTTCCAAAGCAATGCGAGTTGCTTCTTGTTGTTCTTCTTTTCTTTCTAGTTGTGTCATCGCAACGCGATTCGTTTCTTGTTGTTGTGCCATCATCTCCAACATCGACTTCACCATTGCCTCCAAAGGATGAGGTACAACTCGTGGCGTAGATGGGGAGGGGGGAGGGTCGAAAAAACCTCCTGGTGGGGAAAATTCTTCGTCGCCTCTCTCATACTCATCACCTCCAAGCGAAGTATTCATTCCGCTTCAAGTGATGACCATACACTGTGATCTTGGGTTCTTAAGTTCACGAGGAACTTGGGTTCTTGTGGGTCTTGGGTTCTTGGGTTCTTGGGTTCTTGAGGGTCTTGAGTTTTTGAGGTTCTTGAGGTTCTTCTTTCGCTTGCAACCTGTGTTCGAGAAGGATCTTCTCTTCACCCGAGTTCTGCTCTTTTCTGCGGGCGCACCCCTTGGCGGCCTTGCGCTCACACCAAGGTTTCTTTTTCCCACGTCACGTCGATTGGCCGGCCGCTAAGTGCACAGTCCGCTTTCGATGAGTGAAAAGAGACACAAGAAGAGGCTAGACAAACCCTTCTTTCTTGGGTTTCCTGTCACTCTTCAAAAACACGATTAGGAATCAACACGCCCAAGCGAACTTGAGTTCGTGCGACCTCAACAAGCAAAAAAATTTATGTGGTTCTTGTGGTTCTTTCCTTGAGTTATACAGAACACTGCCAAAGCTCTGATACCAATGTAAGGTGCAGCAGAATAAATGTTGAACTTTGCTCAAGATGAGTGCTCCAAACTGTGCTCAAGGTTCCGTTTACTCACAGAAGGGAGAGCCTTCCGTTCTTTAATGAGAGTGCAATGGACACAAACAAAGTGAATGGACACTGTGCGTGAAGGTGCATGAGACTCAGAGATAGAGAAGAGAATATGACACCAGAGACGTTGTAAAACCCTCCTCCGAAGGCCCCACTCTCTATGGCGAGAGTGGTCTACTTATGATTGCACAAATCTCTACAATGCTTGGACTTGCCGATGATGTCAACGACGATGAGGACGACGACGAGACGGGCTGAAATCTGCAAATCTTTATCTGCTGAATTCTGACTCTATGTCGGGGACGATGTCGATGGCGACGAAGCAACGACGACGTGCTGAAAACGCAGATGCTGAAATCTGCGTTTTTCGGGCTGAATCTGTAAACTTTGCGAAATCTGACCGTGCGGCAAGGATCTGCTGCGGGAAGGTGAGATCTACGAGGTTCGGGGGTTCTTCTGCGAGTGCTAAAGGCTGAAAAATGAAAACGCTGGTGCTTTTTTTTGTTCCGTCGCGGTGAAACTGCAAAACGCTATGCTCATGCAAAAACGCTAGGGCTGAAAATGGTCCTGTTGCTGCCGGTTGTCCTGCAAATGCAAAACGCTAGGCTTCTTGATTGGTCTTGCTGCTGCCGGGGCTGATCTGCTGTGCACAAACCACCAGGCTGCCTGTGGATGGAATCACTAGGTCCTTGTAGATGCAAAAACACTAGCCCTGCTGATGTGGGAGGTCTTGCCGAGAAGCTGCCTGTTGAACTCACTGGTTATTGATGCCTCTTCTGCCAGAAAGTGCTAGCACTAGGTTTCTATTTATATAAATTTGGCTTACCTACTTTCTAACAAAAGTTAGTTAAAAATAATAAGTGAAAAATGTCAAAAATAGGGAAAATAGGCCTATGCACTGTAAAAATGCTACTGATGGGATCTGACTGGAGTCTGATGGTCATGCTGTGTGAAACCAGAGGATATGCATCTAATCTAAGTGTTTGGACATGCACGGTCTGCGAACAAACTCACAAAAGTGCCAGAACACTCCTAAATCTGGACTGACTGGACTGACTGGACCCTTGTCGTACTGTAG
Organism: Adiantum capillus-veneris; assembly: GCF_014529385.1. NCBI lineage: Eukaryota > Viridiplantae > Streptophyta > Polypodiopsida > Polypodiales > Pteridaceae > Adiantum > Adiantum capillus-veneris. The sequence goes on along the minus strand of NC_140956.1, from coordinate 77,759,952 downwards.
CTTGTCCATGGACACATAGGGTTGGATGTGTCACGTGACATTCTTACTGTGAAAGATTTTGGAAAATTTTTCTACCTGTTTCATCTTTTAAGAAGATCAATTTTTAAGAAGCAGATTGAACGATTTTGTTGTGGGCTTCTCAAAGAAATTCGAGACTACTGTCTCGAAAAGAAGTCTGAGTCTATACAACAAATGATGGGACACGCGACGTGGGGATTTGCTATACATTTGGGTAAATTGACTTACCCATCAGATGAACGTTCAACAAGTCATAGCAAAAACAATCGACGAAGAGATAGACGACCTTCTCTCACAGAAGATCAAAGAGATGAATATTTCAAAGCACGAAAGTGTTTTGAATGTAGAGAACAAGGACATATCGCTACACGGTGCCCCAAAAGGGCACAAGAATTAGGATGACTGGCAGATTGAAAGAACACCAGGACAAGGCAATACTCGTTCCAAAACAGATTTTTGAATTAGCATTATGAATTTATGAAACAGCACTTTTTGGAAGATGATTTTACATTTTGAATAAAACTAATGTTTTATGAAAGAATCTGTTAATTTTGGAAAAAGAGCAAAATTAAGAATGGGATGGAGCAGTGACAGCTCCTGAATGAACCTGATAACGAATCATGAACCACAACTGATTCAATGGAATGAATGACTGGACCACTCTGTTCAGTATGAACTTAGTGATAGATTGGGATCCCCAAAAACGCTTCTCGCGCATGACAGTGCTTGAGGCGACAAATTCTCGCGCACAACACTGCTTGAGGCAACGGATTCTCGCACATGAGAGTGCTTGAGGCGAATGACTACTTGCACACGACAGTGCTTGAGTCGAAAAATCTCCATGGACATGATCGCAATATAGGATTCGTCAACCCGAAATCAATGAGGTCCAGAATGGATCTAGATGTGGTTACTAAATACGTTGCTGGCAGTCATGGTCTGAGATTTGGAATGAATGTTTCTGTGATTGATTGTCATGTGATGTCCTGTGATGTCATGTACAGTGATGTGACTGTCGTCTTTGTACATGTGCTAGATGTGTCGTGTCTAGTGCGTCGGTACTAACAGTCAATGTCTACTAAGACAGTTTATGGCCTCTGTCTGTTTTTGCAGGCGTAATGGAGGGCGATTACAATTCTTTCAAGAGGAGGGTATGTCACAAACTGGTGATGTGGCAAAGCCACCCAGACAAATATACACGCAAATGTGCTGACGTGGACAAACAGTACGGACTATCCGCAAACTACGCTGACAGATGATGATGTGGCAGACTGTACAGCAGCACCGTAAATTGCGTTGACAGGTGACGTGGCAGACTGTACGGCAACACTGTAAATTGCATTGACAGGGTGATGTGGCAGCAGTACAGATTTTTGTAAATTGTACTGACTGCTTTTTGGGCAGTTTTAAAGTCAGAAGCTTTTGGAACTTTTGCTTTTGAGTTTGACTTGATTTTGGGGCTCTACTTTTGGCATCCCTTGTAAGAATAAAAGGGCCTCACTCTTGAGAGCATCTCGACGCAGAGTCTGAAAGCGAAGGACCCTACGGGAGTTATACTTTTCTCAAAGATTAATATAAAAGAAATACAAAAAGGGGTGTCAGTTTTTGGGGCCAGTCTCTCTGGGCACGGAACTACGTCGGGCCATGTCGACTAAATTGAACTGTAAATTTAAAATTGTGAAGTATTTTAAGTGAATCTCTCTCATGTCGCAACAGAATCTAGACTTGGGGTGCCCAAGTTTGTTACACAGGTTCTGGTGCATGCTTTTGAGTGCAAATGATGTTGGGGTTGAATGCTTCACTCTCAGAAGAAGAGCAAATCAACAGATTTTCCAAGTTATCTGGGCTGGAAATCACCTTTCGAGGTGGCTCAAAGATCCAAGAAGCGTGTTTGTTTCATGATGACCTAAACTTTCTGCCTTCAAAGAGTTCTGCCGGTTTGTCTTACTCTAGTTCCAGTGAGGATGAGAAGAAGCAGAAGAAGTGAAGAAAAAAGAAGAAAAGCAGATCCTTGAAAAAGTCTAGCAAGCACGGGAAGCAATCTAGCACTTCAGAGGAGTAGATCTCGTCCTCTTCTGATAGTTTTTTTAAAAAAAAGATAAAGGGGGCCAAGGATGGGGGTCAAGCAGTCAAGTTTGACTCGTTTTCAGGCTATTAGGACACCCATTGAGCCCTTGAATTCATATGGCAGTGTGACATCGCCTTCTCCGGAGGTCGTTTCTCGGAACGCTCCATATTACGAAGGGCAACATCTTACTTGTGAAAGGAAACACACAAACAATGGTGGTCTACTTTGTTGTTGCACAGAGAAGAACCTAAGAAGTGGATAAAATTCAAGAAAATTTTCACTTATGCATGGTTAACAGAAGAATATAAAGAAGATGTCATCCAGCTTGGCATCATTTGAGAATGAAGAAAGAAGACAATTTGGATGACTCTTGCCAGAGGTGTTGGGATACCTTTTTGCCATTGTCCTCGTATCAGAGAATCACTTTGAAGGACCAGATTGAGCGATTTTACTGTGAATTCTAAAAAGAGATTGCTTTGTCTGCAGAAAAAGATGGTATTGTCTGCAAAAAAAGTCTTACTCCATTCAGAGACTTATGGGACATGCCAAGCAAAGTTTTTTTATGCATGCCAGCTCCCCTACGGACAAGCCAGAGTCCACCTCAACGGGGTAAAAGTCTTCCAAAAAAGAGAGAGAACCAAGGGAACCAGCTAATAATACATCAGAGACTTCCAAAGAAGGAAATCGGTTGATAATTCATCAAAGAGTTCCTAAGAAGCAAGGGAATCAACTGATAGTTCATCAGAGAATTCCGAAGATTTAGATTGAGGTGTTGATGGATAGGTAGGCTAGCGGGGCTACCAATAGATCACACGGTACAAGAAAAGAACAAGAAAGGTAAGCTAGGTCCACCGATAATTTTGTAATGTGCGGCGAAAGTGAATGATGGTGTATGGCTCAAGATGAATGATCAATCTCAAGGTTCCTTTTACTTAACGGAAGGGAGAGCCTTCCGCGCTTCGTGAGAGAATGTGCAATGGCCAAAACAACAGAGTGAAATGCAATTGAGAGTGCAAAGTGCATGAGAGTGCTAGAGAGAGAAGAGACGACACCAGATGGGGTCCCAAACCGCCCTCCAAGGGGCCCCCTCTTTTACAAACTTGGACACCCCAAGTCTGAAATCTGTCGCGACACGAGAGAAAATTTCCTTAAAAACACTTCACAAGATTCAATCACAGTTCAATTGAGTCGACACGGTCGAACGTAGTTCCGAGCCAAGAGAGATTGGCCCTAGAGACTGGCACCCCTTTTGGTATTTTTCTTTGTATTAACAATTGAGCAAAGTACAATTGCCCTGGCTCTCGTCTGCTCACCGGCTCGTCAGCTCTGAATAAGCTAGAGGGAAAGCCTAGGGTCTTATTTAAAGGCCCTTGGCCTTGGAGAAGCAGTTTACATGAAAAGCTTGGGCCCAAAAGCATCATGTGCCAAAAGCTATTGCCTAAAGCAGTCAACACAATTTACGGAGTTCCATACATTTGCCACATCAGCACCGCATATCGCGGACGTCCGTACAGATAGCCACGTCAACAATCCGTACGCCCTTTTTTTAATGCCTAATGTCCGTCACAAATTGATGACGTGGCAGTTCTGTTCGGACACACACGGACAAACTGTTGATGTGGCAGACAGATTGTATGCACGCTGACGAGGCAGGCCGTACGGATCCCGTAAATCGCGATGACATGCTGACGTGGCATAACGTACGGATTCGCTTTTTGCGCTAACATGCTAACGTGGCCTGCTGTACGGAATTCCGCTTTTTGCACTGGCTGTTTTTATTGGCATATTTTAAGCCTGTTGCTCTTGGGACAGTTGTTTTTAAGTTTCACTGCTATTGGGGGCTCTGCTTTTAGCATCCCTTTGTAAGAACAAAAAGGGCCCAAGGGCCTCACTTCTCAGGGCATCTGGACGCAAAGTCTGAGAGCTGAGGACCCACGGGAGTTGTACTTCGCTCAAAGATTAATACAGAAAGAAATACCGAAAGGGGCCTCAGTCTTTGGGGCCAATCTCTCTTGGCGCCGGGCTGTGTCGACTCAATATTTTGTGAAGTGTTTTAAGTGAATCTCTCTTGTGTCGCGACAGAACCTAGACTTGGGGTGTCCAAGTTTGTTATAGTGGTATCAGAGCACAGCCGATTTCTCTTCTACCGAGAAATCCGATCCTTCTTCTCGCGGCACCTATGGATTCCGAAAAGAATCACATGACTCCATCTGCCACCCCTACAGTGGGAGGCAGTACGGGAAATTTCAAGCGAATTAGCGGAGAATGAGTACGGACCACCTTGGCCCTCGCCATATGAACTCATGGAGATCCAACGTCAATAGCAGGTTGACGAGTGCGCAAAGCACATACTTCAGTTTGCCAAGGATCCCCAGTATGCAAAATTTTTGACCCAGCACTCAGTGGCAGAAAGCCATGGAGACACCAATCAAACCGGCAATCAAGAAATCTCCTACTCCAAAGATGTTCACTGAAGAAGAACTCCATGATGTTGTTGAGACCCGAATCAATCAGCTTCTAGACACGAAGAAGCCATCCAAGAAGCCAAGGGGCAATTGAAGAAACGCAACAAGGGGACTGACTACCCCGGTTACTTGGGCCATCAATCTTCTTTTGCAACTGCACGAAAACAGAAGAAGCATGTGCGTTTTGAAGGACTACCCAGTTCTTCTTCCTCTTCTTCCGATAGTTCTTCTAGCTCTTCCTCTTCCGACTCAAGCGAGGAGGACAGAAAGAGCAAGAAGCGAAGCAAGAAACAAAGTTTTGGAAAGAACAAGAAAAAGGCAAAGAAGATCAAATTCCGACCAATTTATGACAGTTCTACGGAGGAGTCATCCTCTAACAGTTCGGAATTCGACAATCACAAGTTTTATGCGAAGAAAAAACATTCTTACAGAGCCAACCCGTGGTCCAGTCTTCTTCTAAGGAAAGAAGCCCTGACCAACTGGTTGAAGTTCAAACGGATCTTCATTTCTTCTTGGTTGACCCAGGAGTACGAACGAGATGTGAGAACCGCTTGGAATCATTTTTGGATGACCAAGGGTGACAATTTGGACGCATAATGTGAAAAGTTTTGGGATTCTTTTCTATCGACCTCTTTGTTTAAGAAGGTCACTTTCAAAGAACAGATTGAGCGGTTTTGTTGTGGACTCCCTACAGAGATCCCAGATTACTGCCTTGAACAAAAGTCCGAGTCCATACAACAACTAATGGCACATGCTAAGCAGGGATTCTCGATACATTCGGGTAACTGACCTACCCCATTGATGAAGTTTTGACTCAGAGGACCAAACAGACCTCGACAAATGACAATAGAAAGAAGAAGAACTCCCAGAAAAAGAAGGATGCAAGACCCCGTTTGATAGCGGAACAGAGAGGCGACTATCTCAAAGAGGGGAAGTGTTTTAGTAGAGGGGAACAAGGACATATCTCCGCAAAGTGCCCCAAAAAGGCACAACGAGGAGGAGCTGAAGAAAGGCCTGAGAGTTCTAGAGCAACGGAAGAACGTGGCACAAAAGGCAAGATGAAAGCAGGACTAGTATCGGATTGCATGGGAACTAACACAAGTCAGATGGATGAAAGTACGGAAATTTGCCGCGCATGGGGCAAAGTAAAAGATCAAGAAGCCCTCATTTCATTTGATGGAGGAGCCAAGGCCAACTTCATTTAACCTGAATTGGCGGCTCGATTCGAGATTACGCCCGACAGGATGGGGCCACCGGCAAGGCACTTCTAGTGGTGCCCAGACGAAATGTAGCCATTACAACTGTCACTGGCAAACTTCGTTTGCATTGTCCAGGGGTATTTAGGGCACGAGGACTTTTACATCATGCCTTTGGAAGGGTGTGACGTCCTCCTAGGAATCCCTTGGTACCACAAGAACGCCGCGGTCGACTATCGGGCCAAGAAACCGACTTTGACCAATGAGAAGGGCAAGAAAATTGTACTTGATGTAAAATTGAAGTGGGACTCCGTCCCTATTGTATCGGCTTTGGACATTTCAAAATTAATGAAATCCAATCTTTTTCGTTACTCGATGTTTTTGAAAGAATTGAATGATAAACAACGTACGAACATGTTTGAATTAGACAAAGAACGACAAGAATTTATGCACATACATGCTGACTGTTTCTCAGAAGGCCTTCCAAGCGAGTTACCTCCATCTCTTCCTGAGGACCACACTATTGATCTGATCCCTAAAACCACATCACCAAACTGGCCATCTTACCGTGTTAGCCGAGCCCAGAATGAAGAAATCAAGAACCAAGTGAAAGACCTACTTGAAAAGGGTCTCATCCAGCCTAGTACTTCACCTTACTATTCTCCGGTTTTACTAGTACTAAAGAAAGATGGATCTTGGAGAATGTGCATTGACTATAGAGCTCTCAATAAAATCACCATCAAGAACAGATTCCCGATTCCAAGGGTTGATGATATTCTCGACAGACTTCAGGGATTCTCTTGTTTTAGCAGGATTGATTTGAAAAGCTAATATCATCGGATCAGAATGGCTCCGGGAGATGTCTACAAGACAGCCTTTCGGACAAGCTTTGGTTTGTACGTGATGCTCTTTGGACTTACAAATGCTCCAGCAACTTTCAACCGAATGATAAATAGGATTTTTTGAGAGCATCGATCTTTTGTGGGCACTTTCTTTGATGACATTATAGTTTTCTCCAAGAATGAAGTGGAGCACCGACACCATCTGCTAGAAGTCTTTCAAGCATTACGCGATCATAGATTGGTTATTAATTCCAAAAAGAGCGAGTTTTTCTTGCCGGAGATACATTTCTTAGGATACATCGTCTCAGCAGTAGGAGTACAGATGAACCTGGCCAAAATTGAGACTATCCGCAATTGGCCTGACTTGAAGAATGTTCATAAAGTTCGCAGCTTTTTGGACTTGTGCTCTTAATACCGGTAGTTCATTCGAAAGTTTGCAGAGATAGCATCGCCTTTGCACTTATTGACTCCGAAAGAAGTCCCTTTTTCTTGAGGACCGACAGAGGTGACTGCTTTTCAGACACTAGGAAAAATTGACTACTAGACCAATGTTGGCTTTGCAAGATTTGCAAAAGCCGTTCGAAGTTTACTGTGACGCTTGTGGTCGTAGTCTGGGAGCGGTCTTGATGCAAGATGGCCATGTGATTGCTTATGAAAGCATAATGTTTTCAAGGCCAGGATTGGTAGCCCAAAGTTATGAGAAAGAGCTATTTCTAGTGATCCATGCTCTTACACAGTGGCGACATTATCTACTCAGAGCCGATTTCACAGTTTTTACAGATCATCAGAGTCTCCGCTACTTCTTGTCATGGAAGCAGCTTTTGGAAAAGCACATGCGGTGGGCTAACATCTTGTCACAGCTTCACTACCAGATTGTTTATATTCAGGGACATAAAAATTTAGTGGCAGATGCATTGTCTCGGAAGCCCCTTTTCTTGGCTATTTCCACAATCCATCATAGAAGCTTCGAGGATATGGTTCACCAATACGCCACAGAACCGGACTTTACCGATGTTTTTTACTCCAATACAAAATGGGGAGACAGTTCCAGGATATTCCATACGGGATAGCTACTTGATGAAGAAAACGATGTTGTGTCTCACACGGTCTGAGGGAAAACGTCTTGATAGAGTGCCACTATCCACCGTTTACATGTCACCACGGCATCGATACCACCTTGAATGGGGTAGAGAGATATTTCTTTTGGCCGAGACTCAAGAAGGATGTGGACGACTTTGTTCGCAATTGTTTTATACAGTCCTGGGGGTTTTATGCCCGTTTGCCAAGGCAAGACCCTTCTGATCAGGTACCAAATTAGCTAATTGCTAATCCCTTACAGGTAGGCATAGTTCCATCACGAAGGAATGCGAAAACGGAGAGTTTTTTTGCGTGAAAACTCGTCCAATTTGAAATGGAACTGTCCCATTGCATGTGGAAGCTTCTCAAACACGCGTAGACGTGTTTGCTCCGCCTAAAATGATGCAAAACAGAAAATTACAGCCAGCTGTGTTTTTCTGCAGATTTAGAATTTTGCACCTAAACTGCAAGGTAATGGTAGGGGAGACTCGAGAAAGCCTTGGGTGCATGTACGGGACAATTTAGAGAGATTTTCCGCAAGGAGTCTCGTCTAATTTAAGGGGCAAGTGACCCTACACGTGCGAGAGCTCGAGGGCTGCCCATAGGAGTGATCGGCACACAAATCGGAGCGCAAAACAAAGAATTAAGCTTGCTGTAAGTTTTTGCATGTTTAGAGTTTTGGCCAGTTTTGATGCCTACAAGTCCAGGAGCTTCGGGGAAGCTAGGGAATCACCGAGCTGGTGTTTTGGCGCAAATTGGAAGCCAAAAATAGAGATTTCAACATGTTGTAATTTCCTGCCAGGTTTTAAAAAGTGTTCTAGAGTGCGTGGAAAGTCAATGTTTAGTTGGGATTTTGTCTGTGGAGACTTCTACTGTGGTTATGCTACCGAAATTGGGTTAGAGTAGGGGAATTTTAGCCCCATAAAAAGTGGGACGGCTTGTAAAAGCTTACAAGTTTTTCTCAAGTGTAACAAGAATAAAGAAATACCGAAAGGGACGCTCGTCTTTGGGGCCAACAGGGTGTCACTGTCTGCTTGGAAGCACTCTAGCTGCCAAGCCATTGTTTTGTTTGAAGTGTAATTTCCGGTCACACATTTACTCGTGAAGTTCCTTTGTGTCGTAAAGTTTAAAAGAGTAAATAATTGGGTGAAATCTAAAGTCTACCACCCTACGGGCCGGTTTCATGGTTCCGTTGCTGGGACAAAATCACTTTTTCCCTAAGAAGTGAGCCTTGGTTGGTTTGAGCGAAGAAACAGAGCACAGGAACTTGGAATTACACTATGGCTAACATGACGAATGACACCAGGGAAGAGGGTTCCTCTTCGTAGTACAGAGAGGTTGTACCTCTAGTGTTCGAGGTTGGCAAGAGTTCACGGCCACCAAAACTGTCTGTACCTTTTGTTGATATGAATGCTCCACCAGGTCAAGGGTTTATAATTGGGCAACTTGAAGACGATGCGTTCAGGACACGGTTGGTTGCTGTTGTGCATGTGTTTTCTCGGTCAGTGCAGAATCCTAGTTTTATGGAATTTCTGCAAGCGCAACCAGTGTCACAGCAGACAAGGAAACTTTCTCATGCAAGAGAGCCCGTTGAGGCTCAAGCCCAGGTCCCTTATGCGTCCCAGCAGGGCAAGGAGCACTCGCATGTTGTGGAGTTAGTTGGGACTCCAAGGCAAATTCCTTTTGTCCATGAACAGGTGGTTAGGACGCCAGTTCTGTAGACTTTACTAGTTCAGCCAGCCACCTTTCGGAGTCCAAATGTTGGTTTAACTGGACAAGGAACCAATTTTCAGGCTATGCAACAGGCTTTTCCATCACCCACGATACATCTTGGGTATTTCGAGGGTGGATCTGTATTTCAAAGCATGGCTGGTTATGAGCCTGGAAACCAACAATATATGCCGGAAATAGTCTTTGGGGGTATGCAAGGCATGATGCCAAACCCCTTGTATGGTAACATTGGCATGCAGCAAGGGTTTCAATGCAATAGAAGTGTACATTGTTTGCCAAAAGTATGAAGGTCTCATTAAGTCATTTGTACACATGTTTGACAGTTTTTCTTGCTGATACATGCGATGATAAAAGGGTGCTTACCACACTAAATCATCTATGGCATGTACAGTCAGCAATTGTATTGCATTGGTTCCTTTCCCTTGTTTTTTATTTAATTTGAACCCTCTTGTTAAAATCACAAATGCTCGGACATTGCATGGCCAGTGTGAAACGGCCGTTGGTCGAGAGTCTCACCTGCAGTCAGGAAGGGCAAGTTGCTACGAGATGGTCGGGCCAGTCGCCACTGAAATCCGAGCAATAAAAGGTTGGCTAGGCTCAGTTCAAAGTCATTTAGGCCCCTCATTAAGACTTTATAAGTTGGTGGGTACTAGGAAATCAAACCAAAAGGAGTCAAATGGACACTTGGCAATAGGGAAGCTGCATGCAGGCCAACACACCTTCCAGAGGCCTTATCCAAGAGGGGGCGCCCAACTTTGAGTTGGGGGCTGATTTTTGGACTACACAATGGTGCTACACAGTGTGTGTGAATAGTGGGTGTAGATGCTCACAGCTTTAATGGAAAGCTTGCCTTCTCCCTGCTCTATGTAAGATGATTTGCTCTCGTGCATCTCTCTCACCCCTTTGCACATATGGTAATGCCCCAAGGCAAGAGCCTTATGATTAGGTACCGGATTGGCTAATTGCTAATCCCCTACAGGTACGCATAGTTCCATCGCGAAGGAATGCCAAAACGGAGAGTTTTCTCGCGTGAAAACTCGTCCAATTCGAAAGGGAATTGTCCCATTGCGTGCGGGAGCCTCTTGCTTGCGGGAGCCTCTGAGACTCCGCCCAAAATGATGCGAAACAGAAAATTACAGCATGCTGTGTTTTTCTGCAGCTTTAGGGTTTCGCACCTAAACTGCAAGGTAATGCCAGGGACGCCTCAGGTAAGCCTTCGGTGCTTGTACAAGACAATTTAGAGAGATTTCCCACAAGGAATCTCGTCTAACTCAAGGGGCAAGTGACCCTACAGGTGCGAGAGCTCGAGGGCTACCCACAAGAGTGATCCGCACGCGAATAGGAACGCAAAACGCAGAATTACAATGCTGTAATTTGTTGCAGATTTAGCGTTTTGGCAAATTTTGATGCCTACAGGTCCCAAGAGCTTCGGGGAAGCTAGGGAATCACGGAACTGGTGTTTTGGCGCAAATTGAAGCCAAAAACAGAGATTCCAGCGTGCTGCAATTTCTCACCAGGTTTTGTAAAGTGCGTGGAAAGTCATTGTTTACTTGGGATTTTGTCCGTGGAGACTTCTACTGTGGTTATGCTATCAAAATCGGGTTAGAGTAGGGGAATCTCAGCCCGATAAAAGTGGGACAGCTTGTAGAAGTTTACGGGTTTTTCTCAAGTGTAACAAGAATAAAGAAATACTGAAAGGCGCAGCGATCTTTGGGGCCAACAGGGTGTCATTGTCTGCTTGGAAGCACTCTAGCTGCCAAGCCATTGTTTTTTTTGAAGTGTAATTTCCAGTCATAGGTTTATTCGTGAAAATCCTTTGTGTCGTAAAGTTTAAAATAGTAAAGAATCGAGTGAAAGCTAAAGTCTACCGCCCTACGGGCCTGTTTCACCAAGAAATCTCAAGCAACCCTTTCATTAAAGATAATCCTATGCAATAGTGGAGTTCTTTATCCACCACAAAGCAAACTTTCAAGAATATTATTGCTCAAAGCTACCTAACCTCCTTATTTGAAGTACAAATTCTAGCAAAATGGGGCAACTTGAAAATACTAGGCATTGAGACTGTGGAAGATTATAATAAGAAATTTTGGATATTTATGTTCATGTCTCCTTTAAGACTTTAACCTTGGAGGATGACTGTGAGCGCTACACTATTGGACTCGCTTCTCTACTTCAAGAAGATTGTCTGTCCAAGTGTGAAGTGCAGCGGAAGTGTTTAAGGATTTAGTTCGGATCTAGTACTCCGCACAAACACAAGGGACACTTTACTTCACTTGAAAGACTGAACTAAATTGAAAGATTCCTGCGAGAGCCAACTACTCGTATGGCCTCCCATCAAGCGCCACTGTGGAGAAGGTGCGGAGAGGTGGTAGCATATGTCAATCTAGCATGCATCCCCAGAGAGTAGTCAGTCTCAACCGTGAACAGCATGGTGTCAAAACGAACTAATAAGAGAGTGCTCTGAGCAAAGAGGCCTTCCCAGCCACAATGTGGAGGCATCTGAACCGTGCCTTGCATGACTGCGTCCCAGTCTGAAGGAATGGCGCAGTCAATCTCAAGCAGTCTGTTTGTTACCCCGCGACCAATGTCATAATGTTCTGCCACAAAATCTGCATCCAGCATACGTGTCTCATGAAACAACCGCATAGAGGCAGCAGGGCCAGTGTCCCAAGCAGCCCAATCAATGTGAGTCCTCTCTCCAAGCTGACGGGGTGGATTAACTGAAGAATCAAGAACTGCATCATTCCAAATGAGAGGTTGGCATTCAATCTCTTCACAGCATAAGGGAGGTGAGCGTATGATAGCTCGCAGCATGGATACCCAAATCTGAAGGAGTGAGCGGATGAAGGGTGAGAGAGTGCTCGTGCACAAGGGGGCATCCGTAAAGGAAAAAAGATACCCTGTTTGCCAAGTATGGCCATCTCTAGTGCCGAGGCGTGGAATCGCTGTGGAAAGAGCGGCCTAAAGAAGCATCTTCCAAGGTTCTTAGCCGGGAAAGAGACCCCGAACAATAAGCTTGGTAAGAAAGGCGCGGCTCTGTAATTCTGGATCAATAATGCCAAGGCCGCCTGCTGACCTAGGACGAATAATCGTGGACCAGCGAACTCGAGCACGAGTATCAGTAGTCCCATCAGTGCCACTCCATAAAAAGTTCCGCACGAGTCTGCGTAGCTGAGCTATCACACCAAAATGTAGCATCCAACAGGAGGCCGTATACCATACTGTAGCCAGAATGACCTAGTTGACGACCAATGCACGGCCAGCCAACGACAGATGACGTGAAGACCAATGACATAGCTTCCTGCGAATGTGCGTGATAGAGACTACTCTTGCCGAATGGTAGTCACTGGCCGCCCCGGCCAGTGCCTACGTTGTCACACGATGGGACACTTGGCACGCGATTGCCCCAATTAGCCACGCCATCAGCGACAACAACAGCCGGCTCGTGGCACCCAGGCTCAGCCACGTGGTCAACGTCCACAGCCGGTTCCTACTACTGCTACTAGAGCACCTCAACAACCTACGGGTGCTCCCTCTGCTTCAGTTCCTACTGAGACTGCATGGCAGACAGTTGGTCGTAACCATTCCTTCCGTCCTCGTCAGCAACCCACACCGCATGCAGCCCCCAGTGTTAACTCTCTTGCCCCCTCTCAAGTTTCCGCCACTCCCTTACCCCTTGCTTCTCCTCGCCATTCTTCTTCTTCAGCCCAGGATCACTTACCTCTGCTACCACCTCCTCCTTCACTTGCCATTCCCCTGCCCGTTCCGACCCCTCTTCCCGAGGTCCCTATTCCCATGCAGATGGATCATTCACCGCTACTACCTCTCCCTTTTCCTCCTCTCCCTCTCGGCCTTACTCCCCCCCCTCCTTCTTCTGGTCCACCCCCTCCCTCAGCCACTCATACTTACGTCCCACGCAGTTTTCTCAGCTCTTGCCCTCTTTCCTGGGGAACTCATCGGGCTGAAATGTGCGGTGACTCAGAAGGACCATTGCAGGTGCAGCTCTACCTTATGCATCACAAGCCAGGTTGTGTTCCCTCTTTAATAGGCAGTCGCTCTCAGCCTACCCATTCCTTTTTCCTTCCATTCCATGCAGCTCAGGAATGGTCCGAGGATCAGGTACTGCATTTTGTGCATGCACAAACTATGGCTCAGCTTCATTTATGGTTGTCTACTTTTGCTCCGGATGTATTGTCTCCACACTTCCCTTCATGTATTGGTGCTATGGAATGGAGTGATGTATATGCTTGCTATTCATTGCCTATGATCATTCATGTATCCTCAGATGTGGTGCTTCCTATGTCTGCGCATTTGGAGTGTCAAAGCTGCAGCATCAGTAATGCAATGTAAACAAGCTGAGGTCCGCAGTTGGTGCAATGAGACACCATATTTTAGAGAGGGCTTGCGAGTTGCTTTCCTCCCGCCTCCCGCCTGAATGCGAGGTGGACCAAATGAGAAGATGCAGAATCCTGGAACTTTTGTGCCAAAATGAGCAGCAATCATATGAAGGAGATGCTCATCAATAAAATGAAGAGGCATATCTGGGAAGAAGAGCGTCAGAGGGAATCTGGGAATAAGATGCCGACTGTCAAACTCCTCAGTAGTAAACTCGGGATACCACCTCGCCAAGTATATCATTCTGCGATCAGAGAGTATCGGAGAGCAAGCCAGGAGAGCTGAGGCAGTGGCGGGATCTGAAAGACGTACCATGAATATGCCTCTGCCAAGGAATGAAAGCTCCGAGACCCGTCCCTGAGTAGTGCCCAATGCAATCTGACACCAATCACATATAGAAGAGCGAGGTGGAGACTGTCCAATCATCCGGCCAACCAAGGCATGCTGTGCCAAGTGTTGAATTTTGGAGTCAATGCGTGTCAACAGGTCACTAGTACAATCCACGCGACAGGCAAGTGGTGATGGAGCGCCGTGTGTAGCACTCAAGACCGGCAAAGCCGCCATGAAGAATGGGGTAGACTGGCAAACGGGAAAAGCAAGACCCGAAGTGAAGCTTGGACTATTTCTCTCTCTCTCTCTCTCTCTCTCTCTCTCTCTCTCTCTCTCTCTCTCTCTCTCTCTCTCTCTCTCTCTCTTTTTCCCGCCTTCCCTTGCAGGCAGTAGAAAGATGCACACAGTGAAGGTTTGAAACAGGTATGGTTTGCGGGCTGTTAGGGTTTCGGGGAATTAGGGTTTCAGGGGATTAGGGTTGCACGGAATTAGGGTTGACAGATGGGGCTATTAGGGTTAGGGTTTCACGGAATCAGGGTTGGCAGATGGGGCTGTTAGGGTTAGGGTTTCACGGAATCAGGGGTTGAAGCGGCGGGCTACAGGTACTCGCAGGGCAATAAAAGTGGAGCTTAGACCCTTTGCATTACATAAATCGACCATAGGTTCATATACAAGAAATATGGGAAAAACTCTCAAAAATACACGATGAGGTCATGGGAAATATCCCAAAACAAACCGCAGGATACATCTAGGGATAAAGATACTCTAATTAGGTGGTGAAATATAGCGATCTGAATTGTGATCACGTCTACACAAATCTACCCAAGGCTCTATCCACTTAACACAATGTAGCGAAAACCACGAAGTCCAATGTTATCTTTCTGATTGATAAAAAGCATTCGCTATAAAAACCTCCTATAGCAACTCACAAAAGCTAAGGGACTGTGAAACAACTAGGCCATGCCTCCAAAATCATCCACACCCACTCGAAAATTTCCTACCCCAAAAAAGGATACAAAGTACCACACAACCATACTATAAGAGAGGCAGGAGGGCCTCACTCGTCATCCACCTCAAAGCCAAGGGAAGGTACCAAGATGCACAGCTCTCTGACCAAACCAACTTCCACAAGGCCTCTCTCTCTCTCTCTCTCTCTCTCTCTCTCTCTCTCTCTCTCTCTCTCTCTCTCTCTCTCTCTTTTTTTGGAAAAAGTCAAGGCTGTATATTACTAAGTACAATATAATCCCCAGCGGATGCCAAAATAGCCTATCACGTGGGGTGTACAAGCTGAATGTAAGGAGGAGAGCCACTATAGTGACAACTCGACTAGAACAATCTCATGGTGGTCGGTGTGACGAGTGAAGGAGAAACCACCGAGGAGGGGCATAATGCCACGTAATCTGGCCACCTGTAAGTGTGAAGAAGAGTGGGGATCGTGCCCAACGCCGAAGGAAGGCAAATCGGCGAGCCTCAGCTGCTCGAGATGTACCTGAGGAAAAATCCCACTGCCAAATCAGGGTGTGAATGATGTCCAGCCAAATGGCAGTGAGGGTGTCCTGAAGGAGCTGTGGAGCCGCCCTTAGAATGTGGAGACAACGAGCTCTCCAAACATTCCATAGTGTAATACTAGTGATGACTGAAAAAACTTCATCACGTGTCTGAGAATCCCCCTGCCAAGCAATCTGTGGTAGCATAGCCAAAGTCCCTCGCCGATAACCAGCCGAGGTAAGCATAAAGGCTGGATCTGTGTCTGAGCCCTCGTAGAAAAGATGGGGGCCGGGCATCGGCATCAACCATGAGACAGATCCCCAAGTAAGAAATCCATGCTGAACACCCGCTCTACTAAGTGGCAAGCAAACTGCAAGCCACACTACATGGGAAGCTGCGCATGACCAAAGACAGTGTGCAGGTGACTCAAGTAGTCGCAAAGGACAGCGAGTACATAACGGATCATGACCCATAGTAGCTAGCCAACTCCCAACTGGAAGTCCCGCATGTGCAATCATCCACATGAAAAAAGAAATACGACGAGCCGCATGTAAAATCCCAGATGGCGGACCAAAACTACTGCAGATAGGCATGGGAGAGGCCTGAATGTAACCAGAAACGCATACAAGTGGGCTGCTCTGGCTGTTGTCTCATCAATGCTAACCGTCCAATCCTAACAGTGTACTCAAAGAAGGATACAGGTGCACCGGTGGGGTCAGAGTGAGGCCAATGCCACTCTCCTGGGTCCCAATAAAGCTGAGATAGGGCACGACCCTCCCACACCCAAAGCCTCCAAAGTGCAACATCAGCGGAAGCGAAACGGGGGTCAACATAACAACGCTTCCCGCAGGAGCCAACTACTCTGATGGCCTCCCATCGAGCTCCGGGAAGGACAAGGTGCGGAGAGGTGGCATCATATGTCAATCTAGCATGAATCCCCTGAGACTCGTCAGTATCAATGGTGAACAGCATGGTGCCTAAACGAACTAATAAGAGAGTGCTCTAAGCAAAGAGGCCTTCCCAACCACAATGGGGAGGCATCTGAACCGTGCCTCTCATGACTGCATCCCACTCTGAAGGAACGGCGGAATCAATCTCAAGCAGTCTGTCTGTCACCCCGCGACCAATGTCATAATGTTCTGCCACAAAATCAGCATCCAGCATACGTGTCTCATGAAACAACCGCATAGAGGCAGCAGGGCCAGTGTCCCAGGCAGCCCAATCAATGTGAGTCCTCTCTCCAAGCTGACGGGGTGGATCAACCGAAGAATCAAGAACTGCAGCACTCCAAATGAGAGGCTGGCGCTCAATCTCCTCACGACATGAGGGAGGTGAGTGTATGATAGCCCGTCGCATGGAAACCCAAATCTTAAGGAGCGATCGGATGAAGGGTGAGAGGGAGGTGGTGGATAAGGGGGCATCAGTAAAGAGAAAACGATACCCTGTCTGCCAAGTATGACCATCTCTAGTGCCGAGTCGTGGAGTCACTGTGCAAAGAGCGGCCTGAAGAGGCATCTTCCAAGGTTCTTGTCCGGAAAAAAGACCCCGAACAATAAGCTTGGTAAGAAGGGCGCGGATCTGTAACTATGGATCAATAATGCCAAGGCCTCCCTCAGACCTAGGATGAATAATTGTGGACCAGCGAACTCGAGTACGGGTATCAGTAGTCCCATCTGTGCCACTCCATAAAAAGTTCCACACTAGGCGGCGGAGTGGAGCTATCACACCAGAATGTAACATCCAACAAGAAGCCGTATACCATACTGTAGCCAGAATGACCTAGTTGGAGACCAATGCACGGCCAACCAACGACTGATGACGTGAAGACCAATGGCATAGCTTCCTCCAAATAGACTATAGTACAGGTGCAAACTGCTGCTGTGAGGTAACATTGAATCCAACCTGAAAGCCCAGATATCTGCATGTCTGACCCGGTCGCAGCCATGTGAAACCATCAGCTACCCCCCAAGTAGGTATGTCATCATTGCCAACCAGTAACCCATAGGATTTATGCCAGTTAATGCGTGCACCACTGGCAATTCAAAAAACCTCTAGGGCCTCCCGCATGGCATCACGAGCAGCTAGCAAATAGCGTAACATGAGTATAGTATCATCAGCAAACTCCTGATCGATAAGGTCTGGAGCTGTAGGTACTGGCATGGTCAAGCCACAAAATGCATGACTCTGAGCACGAAGAAAGTCGGACATAGTCTCTCCTACAAACAAATACAGATATGCTGCTAGAGGACATCCCTGACGGACAGATCGAGAAAGCTCAAAACTGCGACTGACACGGCCACCAATAGTAATAGCACTGCTGGCAGTCCTGAAGAGAGCGGAAATGCCTGAGATCCATCTCGAAGGGAAACCCATCCTGGCTAAAGTTCCTTCGAGAAAGTCCCACTCAACACGATCGTATGCTTTCTTGAAGTCAAGGATGAAAAAAGCAAGAGGCTCAGAAGATGATCTGGCCCACTCTACTGCCTCATAAAAAGTGAAGATATTATCCAGGATGCATCGATCCATGACAAAGCCTGTCTGAGAAGTATAAATAATATCTGGTAAGAACGGCCGCAAGCAATGGCTGATCATTAACGCTAACATCTTATAGACCGAAGGGAGTAGGGTAATAGGTCTCCATTGTCGGAGCTGAGTGGTGTCACCCCCCTTCGGAATAAGAGATATGAGACCTGAACAAAGATCCGGATGCATATATCCTGATGCAAAGATGTCCTGACAACCGCAAAGCAGTGGTATATACAATACATCCCAATATGTCAAAAAGAAAGCTCTGGTGAGGCCATCCTCTCCTGCACAGGAGGATGGATCAAGACTCTCTATAGCAGCATGGAGCTCTGCAAGTGTGAAGGGTGCCAACAAGATCTCTGCCATAGTGTCTATACAACAGTGTCGCGTGTGATGCCAGATCTGCTCACGGGCAAGTAAAACCTCAGTAGTGCATACATCAGCAGTGAACAATGTCTCAAAATAATCTGCAGACATATCAAGTATAACATCAGGATGCATATGTAGTGTCCCCTGAGCATCGCACAAAGTCCGAAGGGTGGTGCCAGGAGGGCGCTCTTTATGGCAGCGAAGAAGTCTTTATTCATTCGATCAGCTTTAGCTATCCAATGAGATACTAAAGCATGATGGGTGAACTCAGACCTCGCCTCTTGTACGCGACGAATCTCCTCTGTGAGCTCTGTCTGTCTAGCAGCGAGATAAGCATCCTGAGGCCACTCCTCAAGCAAGCGCTGAGTGGAACCAAAAGGGATGTGAAGATCAGACTCGCGTACTCTCAACTGACGATGAATAATAGCGGTCTAATCACGGCAGTAAATACTAGACTGAGTAATGCAATGAGCAAGAAACTCTCCAAGGGGTCCACAATAAGAAGCATCCGTGGACCATAAGTCACGAATTTGCTGCTGCAATACTGGAGTGGTGAGAACACTGTAAGGGATGCGGCAGCCTCGTCTCTGTGCAGAGGATCTAGTGAAGGAGATAAACAATGAGATGGGTAAATGATCTGAGAGGCTGGTCCCTCTCCATATAGAAGTGAATCCGCCTAGAGCTGCTGCCCAAGGGCCAATGTAAAAACGATCAAGTCGCTCTAATAATCTCCCCTGCTGTCTCTAAAACCCCATGAGTAATGTAGTGTAGCAGGTTGGTGACCAAAAGAGGGTATGTGCCAGGCATCAACACCTTGAATAGCTAGAAGAAATCGATCCCAAGCTGACTGCTCATCGGGAGAGATGGCTGATAGAACTGGAGGTGTGATGGCTCGCCAATCAGAGTCGCTCTCAATGTTGTTAAGGTCACCTCCAACAACCCAAGAGTCTACAGTAGGTAGAACAGCAGCCAAAGAGGACCAAAATGTAGCCCTCTCCCGAGGAGTAGTGGGTGCATAGACTGACATAAAACCAATGATAGATTCCCGAATCTGAATAGAAACATAAACTACTCTGCACTGAGGCCCAGTAACGTGGTCATACTGAGATGCATACACCGCAACTCTGTCCATGAAGGCCCAGAGCACGCTCCCAAAAAGTGCGGGCGCCCGAGGGCATGAGATTGCCAAAGGGAGTGGCAATCTTATGCTCCTGTACTAGCAATATATCCATAGTGCCCACTACAAGAGAGTGTAAATCTCTACGAAGTAAAAGCTTACGGAAACCTTTTACCCGAGAAGTCTGTAAACCATTAGCATTCCAAGAAACTACATGTAAATCCATAGACTGCATGAAAGAGTTTGAATAGCATCTGACTAACTGCACATCTTCTTGGAGACAACTGGGCCATCCAAGGGGTGAGCTTCAGGCGGTAGGAAAGCTACCCGCAAGCCCTCTCTAAGATATGGTGTCTCATTGCACCAACTGCGGACCTCAGCTTGTTTACATTACATTACCGATGCTGCAGCTTTGAGACCCCGAATGCGCATAGACATAGGAAGCACCACATCTGAGGATACATGAATGACCATACGCAATGAATAGCAAGCATAAACATCACTCCACTCCATAGCACCAATACATGAAGGGTAGTGAGGAGACAAAACATAAGGAGCGGAAGTAGACAACCATAAATGAAGCTGAGCCATAGTCTGTGCGTGCACAAAATGTAGAACCTGATCCTCGGACCATTCCTGAGCAGCGTGGAATGGAAGGAAAAAGGAATGGGTAGGCTGAGAGCGACTGCCTATTAAAGAGGGAACACAACCTGTCTTATGATGCATAAGATAGAGCTGGACCCGCAATGGCCCTTCTAAGTCACCGCACATCTCAGCCCGATGAGTGCCCCAGGAAAGAGGACAAGAGCTGAGAAAACTGCGTGAGACATGAGTATGAGCTGCTGAGGGAGGCGGAGGACCAGAAGGGGGAGGGGGGAGATTAAGGGCGAGAGGAAGAGGAGAAGAAGAGAGAGGTAGTAGCGGTGAATGATCCATCTGCATGGGAACAGGGACCTCGGGAAGAGGGGAAGGAGCGGACGGGGGAACTGCAGGTGAACGAGGAGCTGGTAGCAGAGGTAAGTGATCCTACCGCGAAGAAGAAGAATGGCGAGGAGATGCAGGGGGTAAGGGGGTGGTGGAAACTTGAGAGGGAGCAGGAGAGGTAACACTCGGAGCTGGCTGCGTTGTTGGTTGCTGACGAGGACGGAAGGAATGATTATGACCCACTGATTGCCATGCTCCCTCAGTGTGAGCTGAAGCGGAGGGAGGAACATGGAGGGCCGGAGCTCGAGGAGCGCCTGTAGGCTACTGAGGTGCTTGAGTAGTAGATGGGAGAGAAGGAGGAACCGGTTGTTGACGCTGACCACGTGGCTGAGCATGACTGCCGCGGGCCGGCTGTTGTTGCCGCCGATGTCGTGGCAGGGTGGGGCAATCTCGCGCCAAGTGTCCCATCTCGTGACAGCGTAAGCACTATCCTGGGCGGCCAGTGACTACCATACAGAGAGAGTAGTCTCGATCGCGCACAGCCACAGTAACTCTATCTGGTAATGAAGTATCCCCAAACACCAAGACCTGAATGCAAGGTGGGCCAGATGAGAAGATGCAGGATCCTGGAACTACCGTGCCAAAATGAGCAGCAATCATCTGGAGGAAATGTTCATCGATAAAATGGAGAGGCATATCCGGGAAGGAGAGCGTCAGAGGGAATCTGGGAATAAGGTGTCGACTGTCAAACGCCTCAGTGGAAAACTCGGGATACCACCTCGTCAAGTATATCATCCTGCGATCAGAGAGTATCGGAGAGCGAGCCAGGAGAGCTAAGGCGGTGGAGGGATCTAAAAGACGTACCATGAATATGCCTCTGCCAAGGAGTGTAAGCTCCAAGATCCGTCCCTGAGTAGTGTCCAATGCAGTCTGACACCAATCACGTATAGAAGATCGGGGTGGAGACTGTCCAATCATCCGGCCAACTAAGGCATGCTGAGCCAAGTGTTGTACTTTGGAGTCAATGCGTGTCAATAGGTCGCCAGTGCAATCCACGCAACAGGCAAGTGGTGATGGAGCGCCGTGAGGAGCACTCGAGACCGGCAAAGCCGCCATGAAGAATGGGCGAGACTGGCAAATGGTAAAAGCAAGACCCAAAGTGTAGCTTGGACTCTCTCTCTCTCTCTCTCTCTCTCTCTCTCTCTCTCTCTCTCTCTCTCTCTCTCTCTCTCTCTCTCTCTCTCTCTCTCTCTCTCTCTCTCTCTCTCTCTCTCTCTCTCTCTCTCTCTCTCGCTCACAGGCAGTAGGCAGATGCGCGCAGACCACAGTTAGGGTTTCGCAATACATCCCAATAGGTCAAAAAGAAAGCTCGAGTGAGGCCATCCTCGCCTGGACAGGAAGAGGGGTCTAGACTCTCGATAGCAACATAAAGCTCTGCAAGAGTGAATGGAGCCAACAAGATCTCTGCCATAGTGTCTGTACAACGACGTCGGGTGTGATGCCATATCTGCTCACGGGCATGTGAAACCTCAGTAGTGCATACATCAGCAGTGAACAATGCCTCAAAATAATCTGCAGACATATCAAGAATAACATCAAGATGCATATAAAGTGTTCCCTGAGCATCGCACAAAGTCCGAAGGGTGGTGCCGGGAGGGCGCTCTTTATGCGCAGCGAAGAAGTCCTTATTCATTCGATCTGCTTCAGCTATCCAGTGAGATACTGAAGCATGATGAGTGAACTCAGACCTAGCCTCCTGTACGCGACGAATTTCCTCTGTGAGCTCTGTCTGTCTAGTAGCGAGATAAGCATCCTGAGGCCATTCTTCAAGCAAGCGCTGTGTGGAACCAAGAGGAATGTGGAGGTCAGACTCGCGTACTCTCAATTGACGATGAATAGTAGCAGTTTGATCATGGCAGTAAATACTAGACTGAGTAATGCAATGGGCAAGGAACTCTCCAGGGGGACCACAATAAGAAGCACCCGTAGACCACAAGTCACGAATCTGCTGCTGCAAAACTTCAGTGGTGAGAACACTGTCAGGGATGCGGCAGCCTCGTCTCTGTGCAGAGGATCTAGTGAAAGATATAAACAATGAGATGGGTAAATGATCTGAGAGGCTGGTCCCTCGCCAAATAGTAGTAAATCCACCCAGACCTACTGCCCAAGGGCCAATGTAAAAACGATCAAGTCGCTCTAATAATCTTCCCTGCTGTCTCTGAAACCCCCACGAGTAATGAAGTGTAGCAGGGTGGTGACCAAAAGAGGGTATGTGCCAGGCGTCTACACCTTGAATAGCTAGAAGAAATCGATCCCAAGTTGGCTGCTCATCGGGAGAAATGGAGGATAGAACTGGAGGAGTGATCGATCGCCGGTCAGAATCGCTCTCGACGTTGTTGAAGTCGCCTCCAACAACCCAAGAGTCTACAGCAGGTAGAGCAGCAACCAAGGAGGACCAAAAAGAAGCTCTCTCCCAAGGAGTAGTGGGTGCATAGACTGACATAAAACCAATGATAGAGTCCTGAATCCGGATAGAAACATAGACTTCTCTGCCAGCGACAAGGGTGCCATGCTGCTGAACTGATGCCAAGTAACGTGGCCCCACTGATATGCATACACCGCAACTTTGTCCATGAATGCCCAGAGCAGGCTACCAAAAAGTGTGAGCTCCTGAGGGCATGAGATTACCAAAGGGAGTGGCAATCTTATGCTCCTATACTAGTAAAATATCCACAGTGCCTACTACATGAGCGTGTAAATCTCTGCGAAGCAAAAGCTTACGTGAACCTCTTACCCGAGAAGTCTGTAAACCATTAGCATTCCAAGAAACTACATGTAAATCCACAGTCTGCATGAAAGAATTGGTAAAGCATCTGTCTAACTGCGCATCTTCTTGGAGGCAGCTGGGCCATCCAAGGGGTAAGCTTCAGGCGGGAGGAAAGCAACCCGCAAGCCCTCTCTAAAATATGGTGTCTCATTGCACCAACTACGGACCTCAGCTTGTTCACATTGCATGACCGATGCTGCAGCTTTGACACCCCAAATGCGCATAGACATAGAAAGCACCACATCTGAGGATACATGAATGATCATAGGCAATGAATAGCAAGCATATACATCACTCCATTCCATAGCACCAATACATGAAGGGAAGTGTGGAGACAATACATCCGGAGCGGAAGTAGACAACCATAAATGAAGCTGAGCCATAGTTTGTGCATGCACAAAATGCAGAACCTAATCCTCGGACCATTCCTGAGCTGCATGGAATGGAAGGAAAAAGGAATGGGTAGGCTGAGAGCGACTGCCTATTAAAGAGGGAACACAACCTGGCTTGTGATGCATAAGGTAGAGCTGCACCCGCAATGGTCCTTCAAAGTCACCGCACATTTCAGCCCGATGAGTTTCCCAGGAAAGAGGGCAAGAGCTGAGAAAACTGCATGGGACGAAAGTATGAGCGGCTGAGGGAGGGGGTGGACCAGAAGGTGGAGGGGGGGGAGTAAGGGCGAGAGGTAGAGGAGCAGAAGGAAGAGGTAGTAGCGGTGAATGATCCATCTGCATGGGAATAGGGACCTCGGGAAGAGGGGTAGGAACGGGCAGGGGAATGGCAAGTGAAGGAGGAGCTGGTAGCAGAGGTAAGTGATCCTGGGCGGAAGAAGAAGAATGGCGAGGAGAAGCAGGGGGTAAGGGAGTGGCGGAAACTTGAGAGGGGGCAAGAGAGTTAACACTGGGGGCTGCATGCGGTGTGGGTTGCTGACGAGGACGGAAGGAATGGTTACGACCACCGTCTGCCATGGAGTCTCAGTAGGAACTGAAGCAGAGGGAGCACCCGTAGGCTGCTGAGGTGCTCTAGTAGCAGTAGTAGGAACCGACTGTGGACGCTGACCACGTGGCTGAGCTTGGGTGCCACGAGCCGGCTGTTGTTGAGCCGATGCCGTGGCTGAGTGGGGCAATCGCGTGCCAAGTGTCCTATCGCATGACAACCTAGGCACTGTCCTGGGCGGCAAGTGACTACCATTCGGCAAGAGTAGTCTCTATCACGTACAGCCACAGTAACTGTATCTGGTAACGAAGTATCCCCAAACACCATGACCTGAATGCGAGGTGGACCAGATGAGAAGATGCAAGATCCTGGAACTACTGTGCCAAAATGAGCAGCAATCATCTGAAGAAGATGCTCATCAATAAAATGAAGAGGCATATCCGGGAAGGAGAGCGTCAGAGGGAATCTGGGAATAAGATGCCGACTGTCAAACTCCTCAGTAGTAAACTCGGGATACCACCTCGTCAAGTATATCATCCTGCGATCAAAGAGTATCGGAGAGCGAGCCAGGAGAGCTGAGGCAGTGGCGGGATCTGTAAGACGTAACATGAAGATGCCTCTACCAAGAAGTGTAAGCTCCGAGATCCGTCCCTGAGTAGTGCCCAATGCAGTCTGACACCAATCACGGATAGAAGATCGAGGTGGAGACTGTCCAATCATCCTGCCAACCAAGGCGTGCTGAGCCAAGTGTTGTACTTTGGAGTCAATGCGTGTCAATAGGTCGCCAGTACAGTCCACGCGACAGGCAAGTGGTGATGGAGCGCCATGTGTAGCGCTCAAGACCGGCAAAGCCGCCATGAACAATGGGTGAAACTTACAAACGGGAAAAGCACGACCCGAATTGAAGCTTGAACTCTTTCTCTCTCTCTCTTTCGCTCATTCGCTTGCAGGCGGTAGAAAGAGGTGCACGGTTAGGGTTTGGGACAGGTAGGGTTTGGGAATTAGGGTTTCGAAAAATCAGGGTTTTGGAAAATTAGGGTTTTAGGTTGCAGAGGATGCGCAGGGCCGCAGACTGAGCGCGCGAGGGCGGGCAGAGTGCAGCGCGCGAGGGCTGCAAAGTACTCGCACGGCAGCAGAGTTCGCGCGAATGCAAGCAAGGTGCAGCGCGCGAGGGCAGGCAGGTTGTAGCACATTCGCGCGCAGCACGCCACAGCTAGGGTTCGCGCACAGCTAGGGTTCGTGCCACAGCTCTCTCTCTCTCTCTCTCTCTCTCTCTCTCTCTCTCTCTCAAATCAAGTCAGTAGGGTTTAAGATTATCATGCAAAAATTTGAAGACATCTTGGCCTCGATTCATGTGT
Organism: Adiantum capillus-veneris; assembly: GCF_014529385.1. Lineage (NCBI taxonomy): Eukaryota > Viridiplantae > Streptophyta > Polypodiopsida > Polypodiales > Pteridaceae > Adiantum > Adiantum capillus-veneris. The sequence continues at coordinate 77,734,285 of NC_140956.1, read as the reverse complement.
GGCATCTTGCTTCGAGTCTTGCGTACCTAAAGGTGCTAGATGCTAGTGTGCATGAGCGAACAAGACTCCCCTCCCCCATCCATCCTTACCTTTGTATAAAAAGCATGCTCACCATGCAGACAATTTTATTCTCTTCTTGTGCATCTTGCCATGTCCATTGCGGCATTAAAAAATGTCGAACCCATAAAATGTCTAAGTACATTCTTTTGGCCCCAAAAGGGTGTTCGTGAAAACTTGTCTTGTGTGTGTGTGTGTGTGTGTGTGTGAGAGAGAGAGAGAGAGAGAGAGAGAATTTTCTTAAATTCAGATTAGCCCTACTTAGCGATGTTAAATCAGAAGTGTACAATATAAGACAAAGATCATTAGGAGTTCCAAGTAAATGAAAACGAGTACAAAATGAGTTTGATAAATTAACCTCAGAGATAGTGACCAACTAACCTTCCCATACGAGTAACGAGAAATTTTGAGTGCTTCAAGCTGATATTTTATCGATGACTCTATACATTGTAAGCAACAATAAATTTTTAGCTCTCTCTCTCTCTCTCTCTCTCTCTCTCTCTCTCTCTCTCTCTCTCTCTCTCTCTCTCTCTCTGTGTGTGTGTGTGTGTGTGTGTGTGTGTGTGTGTGTGTGTGTGTGTGTGAATGTCATTTCTGATTTACTAAGCACAAAATTCCCCTGAGACACTAAATGGACCTTGTCTTGTGGGGCGTACAAGATGGGCATAGAAAATAATAGATGGCATGGGTCTCAATCGAGCTATACATCAAGGTGGCTCATGCAATAATTGTAGTAAGAACCACTGAGGTGGAGCATACTACAACGGTCACAAGACGGGCACCACGTGCCAATAGGAAAGAACAGACTGAACAAACTTTTAGCACTTCAATAACAACTGAATTGAGAGAGAGAGAGAGAGAGAGAGAGAGAGAGAGAGACGACAAGCGACACGGAGTGGCGGAATTCCACCCCAGAGAGTATTGGCCCCAAACTTTGGCGCCCCTTTCGGTATTTCTTTATATTGCAACAACACAGTACAAGCCAGAACTCCAGACTCTGCACCTTCTCCAGGAAGCATGCCAAAGAATGAGCCCTAGTCTCATATTTAAAGGCCCTTGGCCTAAAAAGCGGTTACAATAAAAACCCTTCAAAACTCAAGAGCTTCTGGTCCAAAAGCAATGCCAAAAAGCTGCCAGCGTAATTTACGGAAATCCATACAGCTGCCACGTCTGCAACCAACGCAAAACGCGGAATTCCGTAAAGCCTACCACGTCATCAGTCAACGTACTGTTCAGAAAACCTACCACGTCATCAGTTCCACGCAATTCCTTCAGTGTGTGTGTGTGGGTCCTACTTTTATTTAATCCTTTATGTCACTTGGGGCCCCATCGAACGGGGTCCCCATAAGTTGGTAGGACTTCTTTATATTGCACCAACACAGTACAAGCCGGAACTCCAGACTCCGCACCTTCTCCAGGAAGCATGCCAAAGAATGAGCCCTAGCCTCATATTTAAAGGCCCTTGGCCTAAAAAGCAGTTACAGTAAAAACCCTTCAAAACTCAAGAGCTTCTGGTCCAAAAGCAATGCCAAAAAGCTGCCGGTGTAATTTACCGAAATCCATACAGCTGCCACGTCTGCAGCCAACGCAAAACGCGGAATTCCGTAAAGCCTACCACGTCATCAGTCAGCGTAATGTTCAGAAAACCTACCACCTCATCAGTTCCACGCAATTCCTTCAGTGTGTGTGTGTGTGGGTCCTACTTTTATTTAATCCTTTATGTCACTTGGGGCCCCATCGAACGGGGTCCCCATAAGTTGGTAGGACTTCTTCTTCTGTTATTTGTTCTTCTTAGGGTTCAGTCCCCCTCGGCCGGCATCTGCAAGTTGGCTTTATTCTTCAGGGCTTTGACATGTCAGCAGTTTGTGACATATCCTCTTCTTGAAAGAGAGTAACCGTCCGCGATTACAACATATCTGCAAAACAACTCAAGTTAGTCCAAAAAAAAATTACAAGGGTCATTCCGAGGGACTATCAGTTTGCTATTTTTGTTAAGGAGTTAGCTTCTCCTTTCGGCTCTTTTGATCAAGGAGTTAACTTCTCCTTTCGTCCAGATCACAACTCTTGATATTCTGGCGTAGTAAAATTAGCCATCACACCCAGACCGTACTAATCTTCCATGCGTGTCTTGATGCACTAAAATTACATACCCAAGCAATGTCATCCAATTAGGAATATTCAATAGTTGGCACATCACAATGCAACACAAATGCTTACATATGCATGTTACAAGACACAACAAACAGCGCCGCTAAGCACTTCCTCGAGACAAACGGTCTGTGTTGCTAAATTGGCTTTATCTTACAAAAAAATAATTCTAAATGAATTATTGGATTTATAAGTGAGAGGGTTTTCTCGCTTTTAACACCAAGGAAAAATAATTCTAAATAAATTATTGGAATTTTAAGTGAGAGGGCTTTTCTCACCGGAGACATCCGAGTACAGAGTATTCCTAGTGCGTCATTTAAAGTAATGACGGGAACATTGAGAACGGGAATATCTGTAAGGCCACCAGGAACGGGTACTTCTGATGCGTCACATCGGATGGGTGACAAGGAGCATCGGAAAGAAGTATCCGACCATCCAGGAACGGACATCTCTGATGCGTCATAGGATGGGTGACATAGAGCATCGTGAAGGAGATTGTACCGTAAGTTCGGTAGGAAAGGACTAGGTGATGGGTATTCCTGATGCGTCGCAAGGTGGGTGACGGGTGCATCGGAAAGGGAATATCCATAGTCGGGAGGAAATTCCGAACTGTGTTAGAATTGTGCACAAGGAAAAAGCAAGCACTTGAATGAAGATGGGTTCAGAGGAAACTTTGAGGAAAAACAGATGCTTTTTGAGAAAGCGCGATTGCTTTTCGGGAAAGCACATGCTTTCCCGCGAGGAAGTCTATGTCTGCATTGTAACTGTGCATGTGATTGCATCCAGGGACGCCTGGGAAGTGCTGTGAAAGCATTGTTTTTAACTTATAAGGTTTTATTGAGTTTTTGGGCAGGTTCAGACTATTTTTAAAATACGCCGGCCGCCCACTTGATAAGTGGGCAGCCATCTGATAAATAAGGCAACAGATCAGCCAGCGTTTTCTCTCTCTCTTTTTCTGGCAGAACAGAAACAAAAAATGAAAAAAAATTAAAATTTATACAAATGAGACTAGGTGGTCAATTTTGGAATGGAAGTGTGTGTAGGAGACATGAGTTCACTATGGTTTCTCTTCTTCTTCAAGGTTGAGAAGAAGGTGAGTAGGGTGCAGAGAAGAGTGGTGAGAGAGGTGGGGATGATGAGTGGAGAAGTGTGTGTGAAAGAGGAGAATGATAAAGTGGAAGAGGGAGTGTGGCTGCATAGCATGGGCAAACTGGGGTCCACCAATAACATCATATCTCACAGCTCGTAGCTCAGAGGGGAGGACCAATCTTTGCAAGGAGGAGATGCTGCTGCAGATTTCAGCCGTAAAGAAGACGTCGCCAGTGATGCCCATGGCTGCCCCAAGTGTACCAGATGTCGCCAAGACCAAGTGCGCGAGTTCCCTCGCGAAGAAGTGCCTACGAAGCGTGTTTCCATCGCGACAAGTTGCTGTTTTTCTCTGTTTTCAGCCCATAAACGTCGTAGACGGGGCTGATTTACGAGAAGGAACCCGAGAACACACCTCTTTTGTGTGTAGGATTGGAAGAGAGGATTTTCTATGGAGAGATCTCTTCCAGGGAATTGCTTTTCGAGAACGGAGTTGCGTTTCGAGCGTCAAGACTTTGAAGGTAACGATTTTCATGTTATGAACTCTGAGTATTTGTTTGCAGGTGTACTTCCTCTTAGTGAGGGAGTAGGAGCAGAGGAAGGTATGAGCCTCTGGAGGAGAAAAGCGCTCTGAGGAACTAGAGCCAGATCAGCCCAAGGGTTTCGTACCCGAGTTTGGGAAGTAGATCCACGGATCGGAGAGAGGTAGTCTCTCAAGTTGTGATCCGGAAGTTGGGATTCCCAAGGAAGGACTTCGTGTCCGGGAAAGCAGAGTTGTTCTGCGGGAAGAGGACTCTGGAATGAGAGTTGGAAAAGAGTTACAGGATGCCATGCCCTGAGTCTGGAAGGTGAGATCCAGAGGCGAGAACCTTGATTCTCGAGGAATTGGAATAAGGAACGGAAGTTCCTTGGAATAGGGTTTTGCCCTAGGAATCGGAAGTTGAGGCTTCCGGGAACCATCAAGTCTTATTCTAGAACGAACGTGGTAATACGTTCGGTTCAAGTGCTTGTATAGACTTCTCCTCAGTAATAAAGATACTATTACGAGGGGGGACCAGCCCATCTTTTGGTCTCCAGTACTGTGTCGATCTTCTCACTCTCTATCTCTCTCTCTATTTATTTCTCTCTATATCCTCTGGCTTCAGTAATAAGTGATAAATCCTATTTATCCGAATGTATGTTATATTGTTATGCGCTCCCGTTTGTGACAGTCTGCGGTATAAAGCTACTCAACGACTACCTCGTCACTCCCCTTGCAAATAACTCGGGCCATGAGCTCAGAAGACTGTACAACCAAACGCTCCCCAGACCGCAGTCTGCATCGCTTGGAGGTTCAAGCATAAAACCAAACGCTCCCCAGGCGTCAGCCTACGTCGTTCGGAAGTTTTCTAGCATACAACGAAAGGCTCCCCAGGCATCGGCCTCCTACGTCGTTTCGAGGTTCAAACAATACCAAAGCAATATTTCTCACTTGTCCACCCGAGATTAAAATCACCAATCATTGAAACCAGTATTAAAACCAAAGTCAAACAATTCAAATCGGCACCAAGACAGGTTCAAAACAGATACCATCCATTTCAAACAAATTCCAAACAGGATCACCAAACAAGTTCTCAAACAAATTTCAAACTTAAAAAGCGATCTCGACATCAGTGGAGCTAGAAAAGTCGACTGACTGCACCAAAAAATTAGGGTTACGTTCATTCCTTAGGGTCGTGGCCGAGCACAGCATGGTCCATCAGCTCTTGGACAAACAATGTTTCTTTGGCGGCGATGGTAGTCCCAAGATAGCAATCGCACGAGACCTCCAAGGTCATCTCCTCGTGAAGAGACTAGAGCGTGCCCGATATGCGATGTAGTAAGGGTGGGAGTGGCTAGTAAGTCCGAGGTCGGAGCACGAAGCCAAAATTTCCAATGAACTTTGGAAGTGTCATCTTGCTCTATCTGTTCTTTGGTAGGATCGGTATGCTTTCAAAAAAGCACACTCCTGATGCTCTGATACCACTGTCACAAGACGGACACCACGTGCCAATAGGAAAGAACAAACTAAACAGACTTTTAGCACTTCAATAACAACTGAACTAAGAGAGAGAGAGAGAGACGACACGCGACACGGAGTGGCTGAATTCCACCCAAGAGAGTATTGGCCCCAAACCTTGGCGCCCCTTTCGATCTTTCTTTATATTGCATCAACACAATACAAGCCGAAACTCCAGACTCTGCACCTTCTCCAGGAAGCATGCCAAAGAATGAGCCCTAGCCTCATATTGAAAGCCCCTTGGCCTAAAAAGCAGTTACAGTGAAAAGCCTTCAAAATTCAAAAGCTTCTAAGCTTCTGGTCCAAAAGCAATGTCAAAAAGCTACTAGCGTAATTTACGGAAATTCGTACAACTGCCACGTCAGCAGCCAACGCAAAACGCGGAATTCCGAACAGCCTGCCACGTCATCAGTCAGCGTAATTTTCGGAAAACCTGCCACGTCATCAGTTCCACGCAATTCCTTCAGTGTGTGTGTGTGGGTCCTGCTTTATATTAATCCTTTATGTCACTTGGGGCCCCATCGAACAAGTTCCCCATAAGTTGGTAGGACTTCTTCTTTTCTTACTTGTTCTTCTTAGGGTTTAGGCCCCTCGGCCGGCATCTACAAGTTGGCTTTATTCTTCAGGGCTTTGACACGTCAACATTTGTGACAACAACTGTATTTGTCATTTGAAAAAGTGAAAAACCTAGTTCATTTGCACCACTGTCTAAGAAAAACATGTCTCTGCTACACCGCTGCCCATCTAATGTATCCCACTCACTCCAATTGATTGGCTAATATCATGTGAACACCTCTTGTAAAGTCAATGGTGCCACCTTGTAAAGTCAATGGTGCCACCTTGAGAATGTGGAGGCAAGTTGCAACGTGTAACTCTCTCAGACTTTGTAAATAATTAATGTATTTACGAGAAAAGAATTATCTAATTAGTTGTGTACACATCAGAATAGATTTAGCAGTTCTCGCCGCTGGGGCCTCAGGTTTGCCCAAGTTTGGGCCAGTGCACCTCAGGGAGACCCTAGCAGAAAATACCCTGAAGCCCTAGTGATTGGGAAATCGGGTCTTCAATGAAGGGGTAGATAGTAGCCTCAGATTTCAGGCTCAGAAAATTATGCACGCTAGTGCAAGCACAAGAATGAGATAAGAGTCCTTAGAATAATAACCCTAAGGCCTGAATTATTTTACGGCCTTAGGATAAGTTAGTTAAAGTATTTTTAAAATTGTTTATGCCGGACCAAATGACCGGACGAGTGTGAACAAGTAATGCCAGAGCAGTGCTGGTACGGCATTGCGCTGGGAAGCAGGTAACAGTTTCATTCGATTGCATCTATGCGTGCAGTTGTGGTTCAATTTGCACATTTCATTAATAGTTTAAAAGTGAAAGTTTAAGGGTTTTTAAGTTATTAAGTAAGTGTGCCAAGTGGCACACTTAACAATGCAAACTAACTCTCTCACTCACTCTCACCCTCTCTCTCTTCCTAGCGCCCCCTCTCCCTGATGGCTATTTAGGAGCCCCCCCCTCCCCCATTTTCAGTGTTGGCAGTGCTCCTACCCCCCTATTGTGAGTATGCTCTACGCATTGGAGCCCTCCATGGAAGCTTGAGAGCAGCCCCTTGCGACATATGTGGTGGCCTCCTGCTGCCATTGTCTAGAACAAGGGTTCTGATAGCCATAGCCAGCTCTTGGTGAAGTTTCATCGCGAGAAGTTGCAGTAGGCACTCTCTTCGTAGAGTGTGGTGGCTGTAAATTCTCTGTTTTTAGCCCTTAATCACCTCCTTTAGGGTGAATTTCAGCAAAATACATATAGAATCTAGTTCTTCTCTACCTACACTACACGTACACAAAGTTTCGTGCAATTCCATCGCGGAAAAGGTCTCTATTTCGGCTTTGGAAGGTGCTCAGTGATAATGACAAAGCTTTGGCTTTCATCCGCCAATTCGAAGTTGCATTTGCTGAAGGGAACTTTAAAGAAAGATCCAAGCTTTGCCATGTCAGTATGTACCTGAAAGGCACCGCCAGCAGTTGGTGGTTAACCCTTATCCTGGAAGATCGCAAACCCCAAGATTGGACTGCTTTCAAGAAGGAGTTCTACGCACAGTTCCTTCCTCCAGACTATGAGGAAGAGGTAAAGAAAGAATGGGATCGACTTTCACAGTCCGAGAACGAAACTGTTCCACGCTATGTGGATAGGTTTTGGGACGTTCCACTCCATTCGAGAAGATTGACGATTCGGAAAAGATGCACAAGTTTGAAGCAGAATTGCATGAAGCCTTACAAAAGGCTATGAAGCTTTACCCTCGGGGTAACTTGCAGATACTTATGGAATCAGCCCGCATAGCTGATGGAATACATGACAAGGGTACTCCCAGGAAGATGGAGCAAAGCACTTACCATGCCAAGCAGAAGGCTCTCCATGAGCAGCCTACCTTCTCAAAAGAAGAAAAGAACCGCCTCCGAAGCAGAAGCAAAGCCAAATAAGCCCAAGAAAGGAAGATATCTCTCTCCTACTGAGTTGCGAACCTACATTAGTGAAGGAAGATGCTTCAAGTGTGGACAAGTTGGTCATATGAAGGGTGATTGTCCTACCAAACCTCCGCAACCACCCTCTTCCAATGCAGTCCCAAATGTACAGGGAAATACAACCAAGGATGGAAAAGAAAGAGCTCTTCTCAAAGCATGGGGTAGCATCAACAACCAACGGGCTCTTATTCTGTTTGACCCTGGCAGTACAGACAACTTCATCTCTACAAAGCTAGCTGATGACCTGAACTTACAGCCCAATCGTTTTGGAGTTTCTATTCAAGCACAATCTGCTTTCAAAGGGCAAAACTCTAACTCTACTCCAATGATAGGGAAGCTGAATCTAAAGGTCGACAACCACAAAGATCAAGAGTCTTTCTTACTAGCTTCACTTGAAGGATGCGATGTTATCTTGGGAATGCCTTGGCACTACAAGATGCATCCCATTCCTGACTATGTTCAGAAAACCTTATCCTTTGATCATAAAGGAAAGGAGTACCTTGTACTTGCAGATGCAGGTGATTGGCGTATCCCTATCGCCAATCACATTGCCATCAAGAAAGTAATGAAAAAGTGTGTTTCAGCGTACTTGATATTTGCAAGAGAGAGAGATGTGTCTGTTTCACAACTTTCTTCCTCTTTAGAGCAAAAAAGACTTAAGTTATTAGAAAGTTATAAAGATTGTTTTGCAGATGAACTTCCAAATGAACTCCCACCTTCGCGACCTGAGGATCATACAATTGATTTGATCCCAGGAAGTTCTCCTCCAAATCAGCCCCCTTATCGAGTTAGTCTAATGCAGCAAGAGGAAATTCTCAAGCAGGTTAACGAACTTTTGGAGAAGGGCTTAATAAGGCCTAGTACTTCTCCATATTGTTCACCTGTCTTACTAGTACAGAAAAAGGATGACACATTCCGCATGTGCATAGACTATAGATCTCTAAACAAGATCACAATCAAGAATTGATTTCCAATTCCTTGGATTGACAACATTCTTGACAAGTTACAAAGAGCAAGTATCTTTAGTCGTATAGACTTGAAGAGCAGTTATCATCAAATCCGCATAGCTCCTCAGGATGTGCATAAGACTTCATTTAGAACAACCTTCGGGTTGTATGAATTTCTAGTGACGCCTTTTGGACTCACTAATGCACCAGCTACATTCAACAGAATGATGGATAGAATCTTCCACTCATATAGAAGCTTTACAGGCGTTTTCTTGGATGACGTCTTAATCTTCTCAAAGACGGAAGACGAACACTACAAGCATCTCGCATTAGTGTTTGAAGAATTACGCAAACACAAATTATTTGTGAATGCTAAGAAGAGTGAGTTCTTTTTAAAAGAAATCCACTATTTGGGCCATATAGTATCTCAAAACCAGGTAAGAATGGACCCTGATAAGATTCAAGCAGTTGTAGAATGGCCTACGCCAACCACAATACATGATGTACGAAGTTTCCTTGGCCTCTGTTCTTATTATCGGCGTTTTATTCAAGCCTTTGCCGCTATAGCAGGTCCCCTTCATGACCTGACAAAGAAGCGGATTCCATTCCATTGGGGGTCTGGACAAAAACAAGCTTTTGAAAAGCGCGAGTATCTACTCAGTCACGGACCTGTTGTCACTGTCCCTGATCTTCGCAAACCTTTCGAGGTATACTGCGATGCATCTGGAGATTGTGTAGGAGCAGTCTTGAACCAAAAGGGTGACGCCATCGCCCACGAAAGTCAGCGCCTTAAAGATGCAGAGTTGCATGCTTCCATATATGAGAAAGAGCTAATGGCAGTAATGCATGCTCTTTCCATTTGGAAACACTATCTGTTCAGAGCTGATTTTATTATCAAGACAGATCATCAAAGTCTTCGCTACTTTCTCACACAAAGAAAGTTATCAGAAAAGCAAATGAGATGGGCCAACTTTCTTTCAATGTTCCATTTTCAGATTTTACACACTTCTGGAACAAAGAATGCAGTTGCAGATGCTCTATCTAGGCGTCCAAAGATCAATGCACTGACGACAATTTATCATGAGGAACTAGAATCTCTCAGTGAGATGTATCCTCAAGATCCAGACTTCGCTACAATTTGGGCAGATCTTCAAGCTGGTTACTCAAGGCCACCTTTTTCCATTAGGGATCATACGCTCTAATGTCAACAAGCAACATGCATAGCTCGGCCCTTACGACAAAAGGTGATGGATGAAGCACATAATTCTCCTTATGCCGGGCATCGAGGAATTGTTGCTACTACTAGTGCCCTCGAAAGGTATTTCTTTTGGCCAACACTCCGTGCGGACATTGAAAAACATGTACGTGAGTGTTTAGTCTGCCAAAAAGTAAAATATGACAGACAAAGTTTATGGCAAGCTTCAGGCGCTCCCTGTGCTTGACACGCCATGGGAAAGTATTGCCATGGATTTTATTACGGATCTTCCTAGATCCAAGAAGGGACATGATGCTATCTGGACTATAGTAGATAGATTCAGTAAGCAAGCACATTTCCTTCCAGTAAAGAAGACGATCAAAGCTGATCACATGGCTCGAACATTTCTAGCTCAGATTTTTAAACACCATGGATTGCCAAAGACTATTGTCAGCGATAGAGATCCTTGCATGACTAGTCTATTTTGGCAGGCATTGTTCGAAAACTTGGGAACTAAGCTTGATTTTTCATCAACTTATCATCCTCAAACAGATAGTCATAGCGAAATCGCTAATGCCACTGTTTTAGATCTCCTCAAGTGCTATGTTTCGGAACGACAATCTGAATGGGAACAGTACTTACCGATAGTTGAGTTTGCGTATAATAATACCATCCATTCCTCAACTGGTAAAGCTCCCTTCGAAATTATTTATGGGAAGCCACTCTTACTTTCTATTACGGTTACCAAAGAAAACATCTTCGCCGCAGATGAATTTGTACGCAATATTGATATTGCCCATCAACAAGTAAAGCAAGCGATTCTTCGTACTCGAGCAACAGAAGAGAAAAGCAGACAAGCACAGAAGGAATCTCAATCTTGAAAAAGTACAATATGTCCTGCTTCGGTTTGAGAAAGCTAGATTGAAAAAGTGGGTCGGAAAAGAGAAAGTTGTCTAACTTTTCCATAGATTTTACGGCCCTTTCCAAATCATAGATAAAGTCAATGACGTCACTTTCAGATTGGATTTGCCTTCTCACTGGCACATCCATAATGCTTTTCATGTCAGTCTCCACCGACCATATGTTGGACCTCCTCCAGTGGCGCCAGTACAAGAAGATCCTCCAGAAGTCGAAGAGACTGAGGAAATCCTTCAACCTAAAGGATAATACACCACTCGGAGAGACAACTAAAGTCGGGGAGCCTACATCAAAAATATTTAGTCCAGTTCAAGAAATACACCCCTTTAGATGCAAAGTGGATAACTGAGTCCGATCTTAAGGACTACCCAGACATCTTGCATAGTTATGTTGACGCTTTACAGTTGAGGTCAACTGTTTAGAACCAAGAGGGATGTAACTATGTCAGACTTTGTAAATAATTAATGTATTTACGAGAAAAGAATTATCTAATTAGTTGTGTACACATCAGAATAGATTTAGCAGTTCTGGGCCTCAGGTGCGCCCAAGTTTGGGCCAGTGTACCTCAGGGAGACCCTAGCAGAAAATACCCTAAAGCCCTAGTGATTGGGAAATTAGGTCTTCAATAAAGGGGTAGATAGTAGCCCCAGATTTCAGGCTCAGAAAATTATGCGTGCTAGTGCAAGCACACGAATGAGATGGGGTCCTTAAAATAATAATCCTAAGGCCTGAATTAGTTTACGGCCTTAGGATAAGTTAGTTAAAGTATTTTTAAAATTGTTTATGCCGGACCAAATGACCGGACGAGTGTGAACAGGTAATGCCAGAGCAATGCTGATACGGCATTGCGTTGGGAAGCAGGTAACAGTTTCATTGGATTGCATCTATGCGTGCAATTGTGGTTCAATTTGCACATTTCATTAATAGTTTGTGAACTTTTAAAAGTGAAAATTGAAGGGTTTTTAAGTTATTAAGTAAGTGTGCCAAGTGGCACACTTACCAATGCAAACTAACTCTCTCTCACTCTCACTCTCACCCTCTCTCTCTTCCTAGCGCCCCCTCTCCCTGATGGCTATTTAGGAGCCCTCCCTCCCCCATTTTTCAGTGTTCGCAGTGCTCCTACCCCCCCTATTGTGAGTATGCTCTACGCATTGGAGCCCTCCATGGAAGCTTGAGAGCAGCCCCTTGTGACATATGTAGTGGCCTCGTGCTCCCATTGTTTAGAACAAGGGTTCTCATAGCCATAGCCAGCTTTTCGTGAAGTTCCATCGCGATAAGTTGCAGCAGGCACTCTCTTCGTAGAGTGTGGTGGCTGTAAATTCTCTGTTTTTAGCCCTTAATCACCTCCTTTAGGGTGAATTTCAGCAAAATACATATAGAATCTAGTTCTTCTCTACCTACACTACACGTACACAAAGTTTCGTGCAATTCCATCGCCGAAAAGGTCTCTATTTCGGCTTTGGAAGGTGCTCAGGTAACATTTTCAGGTTATGTGCAGAAAATTACAGCAAGCATGTGTGCGTGCATTTTGCGTGTTTCTCCCTTGTTTTTGTTGCAGGAATGATTATGCATATAGGGACTCAGTTAGCGGAAGGTAGACTCTCATTTTCAAGAGCTTCCGTTGAGTTTTGTGAAAGACTCTCGTTTTCGAGAGCTTCCCAAAACCTCATAGTAGAAGGAAAATCCTCTCAGTATTCAGAGAGTAGCTTTCGCACTCTCTCAGTCAGAAGCAGAAAAGAAAGAATAGAGGACGGGCTATTGCCCCGTTCTTGTGCTTGTAAAGATTCTCCCTTAGTAATAAAGATAATCTCTTTATGGGGGGGGACCTATATTCTCTGCACATCCTGATCCGTCTTTCTTCTCTACAAGTACCACTAGTAAAGAAAAAGGTATAGAACTCGGCTCAATCAAGCCCTTTTCGAATAAGTAGTTGACTTAACTCATAATTTCTTCTTGAGGTGCTCTACTAACTCTGTATGGGGGTCTGTTGGGAGGTGAACTCCCTAGAATCAAATCAATAGCGTGATCTTCAAGTCACTCGAGAGATACCTCGGTTGGTAGACCTTCTGAGAAACAATCCCCATGAGACATGAGAGAGTCCAAACGCTCTGAATCTTAACTCTTGAAAAATCAGATGAACCCTCAGTTTTACTCTTCTTGCTGACATTGATCAAGTAAGCAAAAAGACTTAATTTCAATAGTTTAAAATTGGCAGAAGCTGCCACAAGAGGTAGAGACTCTCCTTTGAGTTTACATCCAAAACTAAATCCCCGCCCTTAATATTATTCAACTTGGCCTGAGAATACACTAACACATTGTTCTTACCGTGCCAAGGCACCCCCAAGAGAACATCACACCCCTCAAGTGGCATGATATGGAAGTCCTTTTGCCAACATAGTCATGACAATACAAGCGAAGCTTGCCAATCAAGGGTGTCAACAGAAATTGATGCCCTTGTGCCGTTAAAATTGCATTCATCTATGGCCCCATCTCTTCAAGCTTCACTCCGAAACGAGCCGACATCTCGGTGAAATAAAGTTAGCTTTGGCTCCGTTGTCAAAGAAAATCAAAGCCTCCTCATCTCGTACTTTGTCCAAAGCTCTATAGAGCTCAATACAATCATGCTCTTGATCTTGTGGCGTCCCTATGAAATCCAAAACCAACCATGCTTTGTCCTCCCTTTCTTGGCTTGGCGCTCCTCGAAGGCCTCTGATGTCTCCGGCTCATCTTCTAGATTTTCTTCATCCTTTGAACACGTTCACCATTGATGTAATACTTTCCTTGCTTGTACCACTCAACCTTCTAATCGGCTGTCAACTCGGTCACGTCCTCCTCCTCCATCCACTTCGCATCCAATGCGGGATAGTTCTTGAATTTAACCAAGAACCGTCTTATCACTTTACCTTTTATCTTTCTATCTTTGTGTGCCAATATCTGTTCTGGAACGAGTATCTCCTCATTTTCCTCCACTTCGGGTTGCTCATCTGGCTTCCCATCATCGGGCACATCGCCTTTGAAAGGCTTCCAGAGACTCGCATGAAAAGCATTGTGAATTCTCCAAGTATTGGGCAGCTTCAATCTAAAGGAGACATCATTTATCTTTTCGGAAATCTAGAAAGGTTCATACTATCTAATGCTAAGCTTTGGAAAAAGCCGCTTCCTTCCCTTTTTCTTTCTAAGGCATGCCTTCTCAAAACGTAAGAGCACCCAATCGTTCTCCTTTAATTTCAAATCACGACAATGTCGATCTGCAGCCTTTTTTTGTCTTTCCTGAGATTTCTCCAAAGCCTCCCGGACCTTGGCAAAAGCAGTGTCCAAGTCCCGTGTGTACTGGTCGGCTTCAAAAATCTTATCTTTCGTGCTTAGGAAGGGAGAAACCTTCGTAGCACCTTCAATAATCTCAAATGGCGCCTTCCCCGTCGAAGAGTGAATAGTGTTATTCTAGGCAAATTTCACCAATGGAAAATACTTTTCCCATTGAGTCTTTTGATCCGAGATGTAAGACTTCAATAAATCCAGTACGACTGAATTTGCAATCTCTGATTGCCCATCTGTCTGCGGGTGGAAAGATGACGAGCACTGCAACCGCCTGCCAATGTTCTCCCAAATAGCCTTCCAAAACAAACTCGTGAATCCGAGATCTCTGTCAGAGACAATTGTCTCACGCATGCCATGTAATCTGAATATCTGGGCAATGAACAGTCTTGCTAAATGATCCAGCTTGACTGTCTTCTTCACTGGAATGAAATGAGCTTGCTTGCTAAATCTGTCAATAACAGTCAAGATACCATCGTGTCCACTCTGTTTTTCGGGAGATCAAGAATGAAATCCATTACAATACTTTCCCAGGGGCGGGTGGGTATGGGTAAAGGATGTAACAATCCCTGTGCTTTATGCCTGTCAAACTTGACCTTCTGGCATACCAAGCAACTACGTACAAAATTGTCCACGTCCTTCTCGAGTCTCGGCTAATAGAAGTATCTCTCCACACCTTTCAAGGTGGTAGCAATGCCGCGGTGACCCCTAAATGGTGGACAGTGGCATTCGGTTAAAACCTTTTCCCACAACGGCTGTGTAACGCACAACATCGTTTTCTTCATCAAGTAGCCATCCCGAATGGAATATCCCGCTGTCACAAGACGAGCACCACGTGCCAATAGAAAAGAACAGACTGAACACACTTTTAACACTTCAATTCTGAAAAAGAGAGACGGCACGCGACACGGAGTGGCGGAATTCCACCCCAGAGAGTATTGGTCCCAAACCTTGGCGCCCCTTTCGGTATTTCTTTATATTGCATCAACACAATACAAGCCGCTACTCGAGACTCTGCACCTTCTTCAGGAAGCATGCCAGAGAATGAGCCCTTAGCACATATTTAAAGGCCCTTGGCCTATGAAAAGCAGTTTACATGAAAAGCCTTCAAACTCAAAAGCTTCTAGTCCCAAAACGCGAAAATCCGTATAACCTGCCACTTCATCAGCCAAAGTAATTTTTTAAAATCTGCCACGTCATCAGCACCTACGCAATTTCTTGTGTGTGTGTGTGTGTGTGAGGGTCCTGCTTTATTTCCTTTATGTCACTTGGGGCCCCATCGGACGGGTCCCCATAAGTTGGTAGGACTTCTTCTTCTGTTACTTGTTCTTCTTAGGGTTTAAGCCCCTCGGCCCACATCTGCAAGTAGGCTCCCTTCTTCAGGGCTTTGACACGTCAGCAGTTTGTGACATCTCCCCTTCTTGAAAGAGAGTGACCATCCTCGATTAAAGCATATTTGCAAAACAACTCAAGTTAGCTCAAAAATTTCCGAGGGTCATTCCGAGGGACAATCAGTTTGCTCTTTTTGTTAAGGAGTTAGCTTCTCATTTCGGCTCTTTTGATCAAGGAGTTAGCTTCTCCTTTCGGCTCTTTTGATCAAGGAGTCAGCTTCTCCTTTCGGCTCTTTTGATCAAGGAGTTAGCTTCTCCTTTCGTCCAGATCGGAACTCTTGATTTCCGGCGTAGTAAAATTAGCCATCACACCCAGACCGTACTAATCTTCCACGGGTGTCTTGATGCACTAAAATTACATACCCAGGCAATCTCATCCAACTAGGAATATTCAGTAGTTGGCACATCACAATGCAACACAAATGCTTACATATGCATGTTACAAAATATAGAAACATAAAGCTGCCGATGAACACTCCCCCCGCAAATAATCATCCATGTCCGGGCCATGAGCTGTTCAACGACTCGCTCATCACTTGTCACGTGACACATCCAACCCTATGTGTCCGTGGACAAGCTACAGCATGATCAGGGTTCAGTTCAGTCAAGTCAGTCTAGAATAGGAAGTGATCTGGCACTTTTGTGAGTCTGTTCGCAGACCGTCATGTCCGGACACTTAGATTAGATGCATATCCTCTGGTTGCACACAGCATGACCATCAGATTCCAGTCAGATCCCATCAGTAGCATTTTTACATTGCATAGACCTATTTTCCCTATTTGACATTTTTCACTTATTATTTTTAAGTGACTTTTGTTGGAAAGTAGGTAGGGCAAATGTGCTAAGTTTGTATATAAGCAAACCTAGCGCTAGCACTTTCTGGCAGAAGAGGCAGCAGGAGCTCTCGCTCAACAGGCAACTTCTCAGAACCCGCAAGATCCCTAGCGTTTTTGGTCCATAGCAACAACCTAGCGTTTTGGACCAGATCAGCCAGTGTTTTTGCATTTGCAAATTCCGCCGACAATAGAACATCAAATCGGCCTAGCGTTTTGCATTTGCAAGACAACCGACAGCAACAAAGCAAAATTCAGCCCTAGCGTTTTTGCATCAACAGGACAATTCAGTGTTTTTGCAGATCATCGCAACGGAACATCAAGGAACATCAGTGTTTTCAGTTTTCAGCATTTCACTACCCATAGAAGAAGTCTCGAACCTCGCAGATCTCACCTTCCCGCAGCAGATCCTCGCCACACGGTCAGTTTCCCGCAAGGTTTACAGTTCCAGCCCGGAAAACACAGATTTCAGCATCTACGTTTTCAGCGCATCGTCGTCATACCGTCGCCATCGACATTGTCGTCGACATAGAGTCAGAATTCAGCAGATAAAGATTTGCAGATTTCAGCCCTTAGCATTTTCAGATTTCAGCCCGTCTCGTCGTCGTCGACATAGTCGGCAAGTCCAAAGCATTGTAGAGATTTGTGCAATCAATAGTAGACAGCTCTCGCCATAGAGAGTGGGGCCCTTGGAGGAGGGTTTGACAACATCTCTGGTGTCGTATTCTCTTCTCTCTCTTATCTCTCAGTCTCATGCACTTCCATTCATAGTGTCCATTCACTTTGTTTGTGTCCATTGCACTCTCTCACTAAAGGAACGGAAGGCTCTCCCTTCCGTAAGTAAAAGGAACCTTGAGCACAATTCAGAGCACTCATCTTGAGCAAAGTTCAAACATTCATTCCGCTGCACCTTACATCACTCCTCCCGCAAATAACCTAAAAAGGTCCGGGCCATGAGATATCGAGGCCTTTTACAACCAAACGCCCCCCAGATCGCAGCCTGTGTGGTTTGGAGGTGCTGAGAGTAACCACTACTCAGACTTGTTTATACTCCCCCCGTAAATAACCATGCAGGTCCGGGCCATGAGTAACAACGTTTTTTAATCATTCAATACTCCCCCCGCAAAAAACCGCAAGGGTCCGGGCCATGAGTATGAACAAGCATTCTCAAACATCATTTCTCACCCTCCATCCGGGAGTAAAATCACCAATCATTGAAACCAGTATTAAAACCAGAGTCGAACATTTCAAATCGGCACCAAGACATATTCAAAACAAATACCATCCATTTTAAACAAATTTCAAACAAAGTTTCAAACAAATACTTTCTTGAACAAAGTTCAAAAGTATCTAACTATAAAACAACTACCGAACTTTGAGGATGACTGGCTTGCCCTTCTGCATCACGGTGATGATTCGGTTTTGAACCTGGAGAGTCGCATCATTCTTGTCATGCCAAGGCATGCCTAATAGAATGTCACAATTGCCCAACTTCATGATGTGGAAATCAGCTTTTCCATGATAATCTTGAATAGTCACTGGAAGAGCACCAATGAGCGGTACCACTTTCTGAGTTTGCCCCATGGCTAGCTCAGCTTCAATTTCTCCACCCTCTGCATCATAATCAAAGTGCATCTGCTTTAAGAATTATGGATGGATGAAGTTCTCAGTAGCTCCGGGGCAGTGTGACATAAAAACGCGTTTCATAGGTATGAAACCTCGAAACCCCGAAACGGACGAAATGTTTCGGCGAAACTCACGAAATGGGAAACTGCCCGAAAAAAAAAAAGTCAATTTAGCGATTTTTTTTAAATTTCAGTAGTTTAAAAAGATTATTTTGTACTCTCTTTGCACTATTGCCTCTCTTTTATGCACATTGTACATACATATACATACGTACATATATGTATATATGTACACACGTATATGTGCTTATATATATGCATATGTATGTGTATAAACACTAATAAGAGTACATAATAAAACCAGTTTACTAGTCCGTATGTACACACACACACACATGAATCTTTAATCTATCCATCCATCCATACATAGATACATACTTACATACATGCATGCATGCATGCATATATAAATAAATATATATTTTTATATCTTTATTTAAATGTATTTCTACGAAACCTGTTTCATAATTTTTGTCCCCTGAAACGAAACGTTTCAAAACCTCGAAACCCCGAAACGGGCGAAACCACGAAACGTTTCATGTCACACTGCTCCGGGGTCAAAGAAAATAAGGGCTTTGAAGCCATTGACTTTGCCATATGCTCGACACAATTCATTTGTACTTTCAAGGCGTATGCCATAGATGTCAGGTACTAATCCAATAGCCGGTTTAGCTCGTTTGGCTCGAGATGGTCCTAGGTTTCTATTGACAGTCGACGCGGGAGTCGGCTCTGCGGATCTGTCAGTGGTTGGGAACAACGAAAATAATTATGTCCTGTTTGAAAGCATCCAAAACATCGGCCTTCTTGTAGTAAGGTGTCTCGTTGTTGAGGTGTCAAACGAGGCCTTTGTGGTTGACTTTCACGACTCTCGAGAATTTATTCTTCGTTGGCAAGAGTTGTGGTTAGTGGCCGGAGATTCTTCTGTGGTAAACTCTAGCTTTCCCTTCATCAGTTTGTAGCCGACTGCGGCATGGTGCGTAAGTTCTTGCATAGTGGAGACTTGCTTGGATAGACAATATTCTTGCAATGGTGATGGTAGTCCAATGGTATATCGCTCGCATTGGGCCTCCAAGGGAACAGATCTAAAGAAGGACACCGGGAGGTACACGCGAGAAACCTTTGGTTATATTCGTCCATGGTTTCGGTGGCAAACATTTTCAAGTTGCCCAACTCTGCCAAAATCCGGACTCCAAACATAGAAGTCATGTAACTACGTGCAAAAACTGTCTTGAAAGCTTGCCAGGTCCTTGGAGCATGCGGTTGTGTCACGATTGAACTCCATTGTCACGTGCACATCTAACCCTATGTGTACATGGACAAGCTACTTCATGACATGGGTTCAGTTCAATTCAATTCAGTTAGCCTAGATTAGGAAGTGTTCTGGCACTTTTGTGAGTCTGTTCGCAGACCGTGCATGTCTAGACACTTAAAGTAGATGCATATCCTCTGGTTGCACACAGCAAGATCATCAGATTTCCATCAGAACCCATAAGGAGCATTTTTACAGTGCATAGACCTATTTTCCCTATTTTAGCCTTTTTTACTTATTATTTTTAAGTGACTTTTGTTGGGAACTAGGTAGGGCAATTTTGATAAGCAAGTACATAAGAAACCTAGCGCTAGCAAGATCTACCACAAGAGGCAACAGGAACCAAGGTTCGACAGGCGCCTTCTTAGCAAGATCCACCCCCAGCAGCAAACCTAGAGTTTTGCAACTTGCAGACCTAGCGTTTTCAGCCATCCCAAGCCAACGTTTTTGCACTGCAGCAACCTCGCGATAGCAGGACCAACAGACCCCCTAGTGTTTTTGCATCAAGACGAAATTCAGCCCTAGCGTTTTTGGATCAGCAGGACAAATCAGCTTTTTGCAAATTCACCGCGACGGAACCATCAAAAGCACCATCGTTTTCAGTTTTCAGCGTGTAGACACCGTACCGCAGCCCCCAAACCTCGCAGATCTCATTTTCCCGCAGCAGATCCTCGCCGCACAGTCAGATCGAGCACAGTTTGCAGTTTCAGCCGGAAAACGCAGATTTCAGCATCTGCGTTTTCAGCGCGTCGTCATTGCATCGTCATCATCAACATCGTCACCAACATAGAGTCGGAATTCAGCAGATAAAGATTTGCAGATTTCAGCCATTAGCGTTTTCAGATTTCAGCCCGTCTCGTCGTCGTCCTCATCATCGTCGACATCATAGGCAAGTCCATTGCATTGTAGAGATTTGTGCAATCAATAGTAGACCACTCTCGCCATAGAGAGTGGGGCCTTCGGAGGAGGGTTTGACAACATTCTGGTGTCGTATTCTTCTCTCTCTATCTCTCAGTCTCAGTACCTTCATTCACAGTGTTTGCCACTTTGTTTGTGATCATTTGCACTCTCTCACTAAAGGAACGGAAGGCTCTCTCTTCCGTAAGTAAAAGAATCCTTGAGCACAGTGGGAGCACTCATCTTGAGCAAAGTTCAACATTCACTTCGGCTGCACCTTACAGTGGTAGCAGAGCTTTGGCAGTGTTCTGTATCACTCAAGGAAAGAACCACAGAAAAAAAATTTGCTTGTTGCGGTCCCACGTAACCCGAGTCCACTTGGGCATGTCGATTCCTAATCGCGTTTTTGAAGAGTGACAGGAAACCCAAGAAAGAAGGGCTTGTCCAGCCTCCCCTTGTTTCTCTTTTCACTCATTGAGAGCGGATCGTGCACTTAGCGGCCGGCCAATCGACGTGAGGTCGGAAAAAGCAACCTTGGTGTGAGCACAAGGCCGCCAAGGGGTGCGCCTGTGGGAAAGAGAAGAGCTCGGGTGAAGAGAAGATCCTTCTCTAACACAGATTGCAAGATAAAGCTGAACCTCAAGAACCTCAAGACTCCAAAACTATAGGAACTGCAATGCTTTCTTGCGATCTTTCACCCCGGAAAAACTGAAAAATTTGACTGTCATGCCGCCATCTTTGAAATCTTTGGGTTGGTTAGGCGCATATCCCAGGTATGGATAATAAGGGTATCCATATGGGCTCCAACCATTGTAGCCTGGTGGCGGTGGTGGTGGAGGTGGGGGCAATAATGGCGGTGGCAAAGGCGGTTGCACTGGATCAGGGTCAGATGGCTGCACCATATTCTTGAAGACTCCCCCGATCGGATCAGACGGCTGAGAAGGTTGTCGGTTGGAAGCTCTTGTACATTTTGATGCCGGAGGAGGAGGTACCACGTGGGGCATCAAAGGGGGTTACCATGTAGTTCAAAAATTGTTGAAAACTTTGCAGCATCGAAAGATTCTGCTAAGGATGCCGCGAAAGAATGTCGTGAAGTTCATTGAGTAGAAACTGCAAATATTCTGTTGAATCCATGAATTCCAAGTCTTGGGTTCTTTATGGCTTATGCCCTGTAAGACAGAGCGATGAAGATAGGAGCGCGCTCGATGCGCGATGAAGTAAGGGTAGGAGTGGCTAATAAGTCCAGGGTCGGAGGCCGAAGATACCTCAAATCAAATTCCAATAGCTCTATCTGCTCTTTTGAAGGACCGGTATGCTTTCAGAAAAGCATACGCCTGATGCTCTGACACCACTATCACAAGACGGGCACCACGTGCCAATAGAAAAGAACAGACTGACCAGACTTTTAACACTTCAATAACAACTGAACTGAAAGAGAGAGACCACACGCAACTTGGAGTGGTGGAATTCCACATCAGAGAGTATTGACCCCAAACTTTGGCGCCCCTTTCGGTATTTTTTGCATAACCACAATACAAGCCGGTACTCAAGACTCTGCACCTTCTCCAGGAAGCATGCCAGAGAATGAGCCCTTAGCACATATTTAAAGGCCCTTGGCCTATGAAAAGCAGTTTACATGAAAAGCCTTCAAACTCAAAAGCTTCTGGTCCCAAAAGCAATGCCAAAAAGCTACCAACGTAATTTACAAAAATCAGTACAGCTTGCCACGTCATCAGCCAGCGCAAAACACGGAAACCTGTACAGCCTGCCACGTCATCATCCAACGTAATTTTTTTAAATCTGCCATGTCATCAACAGCTACGCAATTTCTTGGGTGTGTGTGTGTGGGTCTTGCTTTATTTCCTTTATCTCACTTGGGGCCCCATCGGACGGGGTCCCCATAAATTGGTAGGACTTCTTCTTCTGTTACTTGTTCTTCTTAGGGTTTAGGCCCCTCGGCCGACATCTGCAAGTTAGCTCACTTCTTCAGGGCTTTGACACGTCAACAATTTGTGACATCCGCTACTACCTCCCCATTCTGTATTCGACCGAATACGTCTGCAAAATCTGGATCTCTGGCATACTGATCGACCATATCCTCGAAGCTTCTATGATGTATCACGGAAATAGCCAGAACCAACGGCTTTCGGGACAAAGCATCTACCACCAAATTCTTTTGCCCCTGCAAATGGACAATCTGGAAGTGAAACTGTGACAAGATGTTCGCCCACCATATCTGCTTTTTTGATAGCTACTTCTGTGACAAGAAGAAGCGTAAACTTTGGTGATCTGTGAAGACCGTAAAATCGGCTCCGAGTAGGTAATGTCGCCACTGAGTAAGAGCATGGATAGCCGCCAAAAGCTCTTTCTCATATATCTTGTTGTCAATTCCGGCCTTGCGAACAATCGGCTCTCGTAGGCAATGACACGGCCTTCTTACATTAAGACCGCACCCAGACTACGATCACAAGCATCACAATATACTTCAAATGACTTCTGCAAATCCGGCAAAGTCAAAACTGGTCATGTAGTCAATTTCTCTTTCAATGTCTGAAAGGCAATCACCTCTGTGGGTCCCCAGGAGAAAGGGACTCCTTTCCTTTCTGTGTCAAGATATGCAAAGGGGAAGCAACCTCTGCAAACTTTCTAATGAACCGCCGGTAGTAAGAACATAAGCCCAAGAAGCTTCTAACTTCATGGACATTCTTCAAATCCGGCCAATCACGTATAGTCTCAATCTTGGCCAAGTCCATCTACACTCCTGTTGCTGAGACGATGTGTCCCAAAAAGTGTATCTCTGGTAGGAAAAATTCACTTTTCTTTGCATCAATCACCAACTTGTGATCTCGCAATGCCTGAAAGACCTGTAGCAGATGTTCTCTATGGTCTGCCTCATCCTTGGAGAAGACAATAATGTCATCAAAGAAAGTGCCCACAAAAGATATGTACTCTTTGAAAATCCATAAGTGTTGTGCGAAAAGGATCGGATTTCTCGATAGAAGAGAAATCGGCCGCGCTCTGATAACTTGGACACTCCAAGTCAAGATTCTACCGCGACACAGCAAAGATTCACTTCAAAACAATTCACAATTCACAATTGATTTGACACGGCCCAGCGGAGTTCCGTGCCAAGAGGTATTGGCCCCAAAGACTGGCGCGCCTTTCGGTATTTCTTTTTGTATTGATTTGTGCTCAAAGTACAAGGGAGTGGGAGGGTTCTCACTCTCAGACTCTGCGTCCAAATGCTTTGAGTTGTGAGAGCCCAACCCACTTATTTATTGATTACAAGGGATGCCCAAAAGCATTCCCGGTCTCTCCTACCGAACTAACGATAAAACCCGAAAAAGCGCTCGCTGCTGCTGCTCCCCTCGCTGCGCCATCCCCCCCCCCCCCCCCCCCCCCCCCGCCCTCCCCCCCCCCCCCCCACGCTGCCCGTTGCCATCGCTCCCCCCAGCGCTGCCCGTTGCCCCCCCACCCGCTGCGCGCCATTGCCCGCCCGCGCTGCCTGCCCGCCATTGCCCGCCCCCGCCATCCCCTCCCGCTGCTGCCAGCGTTACAGCTTTAGTCGTCCCAACCCGTTGCCCCCTCCTCCCCCCCGCCCGTCCGTTGCCTGCCTGTGTTTCTTCTTCACCCCGACAGATCCTGGAATTCGGCCCCTCCAGCACAGCGTCAATCATTGGGGCAATGCTTTGTACGCCTTATTGCACTATCCTCCCGTCGCCCTCTTCTTACGCCACAGCAGTAGACACAGATGGAGGCTCCAGCTTCGCCACAGAGGGACTCGTCAGAAGCCTCCTCACCCAACCCCGTTGAGCCCGCCATTCGACTTGCTCTCTCGCCGACAGAGCAAGCGAGCCTTGCCGCAGAGGTAGAGAGATTGCAAGCGACTTCGGTCAGCTGCAAGATTCTCGGCACCCAACCTAGCAGAGGAGAGCTGCGAGACCTTCTCCAGGCCCGCCTTCTCGCAGAGTGGGCAAGATCTTGGATGTCCAGATTCTCGGACGGGGTTACTATCAGATCGAGTTTGAGACCTCCGAGATGGCGTCCAAGATCATAGCTATGAGTCCACTGGCCATCCGAGCATCACGTGCCCACTTTCGACAGTGGCGGCATGGTTTTGACCCGGCTTCGGATGTTCTAGTAGAGGAGGCAGACATCCCCATCTCGGTCTGCTTTCCGGGTTTACGGAGGGACTACTTACCACTTCTATCCAGGATCGGCTCCACCATTGGGACTGTCCTGGAGACACCTCGTACGGCAGCATCAGTAGCTGCCAAGGCGGCTAGCATTCCCTCAGTTCGAGTCTTGGTCAGAGATACCCACACGCTCCCGAAGGTTATCCTTTTGCCTCGGGTGAGTGGGGGTTGGTTTAGACAGAGTGTGGAGTACTCGGGCCTCCCGAACCAGTGCTTCATTTGTCGACAGATGGGCCATCTAGCGAAGGCCTGTCCGCGGAGGAGGCCGCGACCTGCACCACAGCCTCAGCCCCAGCTTGCCAGGGCTGACCCGCAGCCACAGCCAGGGGCTCGGCACACGCATGCAGAGCCACCCTCCGAGGCTGGGGCTCCAACAGAGGAGGGGTGGCAACAGGCCCGTGGTCGACGACGATAGGGGCCACAGCGTCAGCCTAGCACTCAAAGTGGCCCTCAGGTGCCTACTCAGCAGCAGTGGGTTTCCATGGGAAACCGTTTTGGTCCTCTTGAGCAGGAGGAGATCCCTGCGCCAGCCCCCACCTCCGCTTCACCCTCGACAGCCTCTCCCACCCCAGAGTTCCCCCCCTCTTCCTCATCCTCCCCCCTGCCTTCTGCTCCCGTCGCCTCTCCACCTCGCCCCCCTACCTCTGTTGCCCCATCCCGCCCCTCTTCTCACCACTCCCCCCAGCTCCTTCTCCCCCCCCTCCTACTCTAGTTCCCCTGTCGGCCCAGGGGGCAGGGTCTTCTCCGGCGGCTAGGAGATCTCTTGGCAGCACCTTTGCCACGAGTCGCCTAGCGAGAGATGGTCAGCCTTTCTTACGGCCCCTTCTGCAGATTCAGACATCTTCCCTAGCAGCTATCCCTCGTGGTCTGACGAACATTGACATCCGACGCCGCTGGGACTTCTTCGACTACGGCTTCACTCGTTTTCTCGACGATTCCGCAACATACCATGAGGCAGCTTGCTTCAGGGTCCATGCCTTGTTCCTTGCCGCTAGGGGGACAAAGGCCTTGGACTCAGCAGTTGGTTTCTCCTTCCCCCCTCTGTGGCAGGGCCAAGACAGAGTGGACCCTCGACTCAGTGTTGGGATGGTTGCATACCCAGGTCCTAGAGTTCTCTCACCACATGGGAGAACTTGGAGTTACAGATATGCTACAGACTTTGTGGCCATTGGCCAAGTTTGCGGTGACACCCCCAGACTCAGCAGGATGTAGGCACATTGTGGTGTACTTCTTTGCTGATACGCAGTGTTTGCCTTGCTATGTATACATGCATGAGGACTCCTGGACAGAGGAGGTTGCTTTACGCACGGCTCGTTCTGCTTGGGCTTGGGCTAGGCACTCACCACAGTCACGCCTATCTAGAGGACGCCCGGATGCGGATTACTCCCCATCCAAGCCAGCCTCGAAGATAGCCCGTCTAGCTGCTGCGGTAGCCCGTCTAGCTGCTGCGGCAGCATCTGTTCTCTCTCGCTCCCCGTGAGGATCGTCTCATGGAACGTGCAGGGACTAGGTGGGCCCCAGTTTCAGCGTCAGCGGGGCTGATTGCGTCAGGAGCTTCAGCGTTGCCTTGTGGGAGGAGAGATTGATTTCCTTATGCTTCAGGAGCACCATCTGTGTGAGAGCCGCATTCGGCGATGTGGTCAGATTTTGCGTGGACGATATGATACCTTTTGGTCAGCTGCTTTTGGACCTGGAGGCATCCAGGGTGGGGTATGTATGACTATTGCGGACTCATTGCAGCAGGCCATTGTGGATAGAGGGATTATTGTGCCAAGTAGGGCTCAGCGGATTGCTATGCAGGTTGAGGGTGGCCTTGTGGGTTTCCTGAACATCTATGCGCCCAATGTGGCGAGTGCTCCTGCAGAGTTTTGGAGACCCAACATAGATCACTGTGTGCACCTAAAGCACACCTTAACATCATAACCGAAAAGTTGATCAGTGTTACTATACTTGTTTTTTAATCTCCTATTGGGGATCTATCTTGAAGAATTGGATCCCTTCATGTTGCTAGACAACTATGTCTTTGCCTTCATCTTGGTCTTTGACTTCGCGTTTACCAATCCCTTCCATTGCCAAAAAACCATACTCATCAATTGAGCCTTCATGTGCTTGGCATAATGAGGATCCTGGGAATAAGTGAGTGGTCCATGAGGAATGCTTTGTCTCGAGCATCAGGAGAATCAGTTTGTACCTAGCCTCTGCTGCAAGATTACCCTCAACACCTACCTCTATATATTTGGACTCCTCGTCTTCGACTACCTCATCTTCTTCAACTACAACTTCCTCTTTCACATACTTGTACTTCCTTAGAGTCATGAGGAGTTGTTGGATCCATGGTCAGTTGCTGATAAAATAAGACCAGACTCTGTGTAGTAGAAGAATTGATCGGTGCTCTGATACCACTGAGTCCCTAACAATGCGCTGAGTAGACAGCAGCACTACAAACTTAACTGAAACAGCAAACACTTGAACTTGAAAAAGAATTGGAACCTAGAAATGAGACACAATGGGGCGGTGTTCCCCACTCAGATGCACAGGCCCCTAAGATAGGCGCCCCTTATGGTACTTCTTTCTTTATTGATCTTCAAGTATACAACACTAGAGAGAGCCTCTCTACGCCAGCAAACTCGTGCTGATATGCAAAAGCTACACGTAGGCCTCATATTTAAAGGCATGTGGCCTCAAAAGCAACTCTTACCAAAAGCTTGTGCCAAAAGCCCAAGAAAGTCAACGCTTTCAAATGATTGAGCCAACAAGCAACCCACATCCACCTACCACGTCACCCATCCTTATGCCAAAGGAGGCAGCGGAAGATGCAATGAAGACAAAATCTGGCTTGTAATCGTGGCTTGTAATCCAATGGACACCTCGACTCCGATCTAGAACACCTGCAATGCCACATACATGAACAAGGCACCTTTGGAGAAGAAAGATCACTGAGGTCAAGAGAGACAAAACATCTAAGAGAGAGATAGAGAGAGATCTGGGAAAGGCTCTCCATGCTGACAACAAGCTTCTCATACAAGTGACCAAGGGTGGTCCCACATAGATCTGGCATGCCCCATGGATAGACCCGAGGTCAAGGTGGAAAGGTACGTAGTGTACGGCATGGTTAAGGTATGTACGGAACGTACTTTCGCACTGAACCACCTTTCAGGTACGTAATAGGTACGTACCATTTGTAAAAGAACCGTATATATTGAAATTAAGTTCACAGAGCTTTCAAAAATTAGACTCATAAACAAATTAACATTACAATGGACACACATGAGGAATGCAAGAGGAGAACAAATGCTTAGAGAGGGCGGGGGGTCGCAAAGAGTACGTGCCATTGTGTGATTGTCTATGAAGGTCTTTGCACAAATGTGCTCTCTCAAATCGCCCCAAAGTTTTAAGCCTTGGCACACACTTCAATAAGCCTAAGCCACACAAAAGGGCTCGCCAAAACTGTTCAACAAAATCAGTGTGCTGATTTCCCCCAAATTTTTCAGGTTGGCCGTTTAGTGCCATACTATATGTACCATACCATACGGTTGTACCGTACTGAATGGTTCCATACGTACGTACGGATGCAACCTTGCCTGAGGTACACACAATTGCGACTGCTACTGACACTGCAACTGCTCTTGCACACGAGACCACTAGCACGGTCTCCACATGGGTACCACCTCCAACATCATCTTAGAACATAGATCTAGTGCACCTCCTCCTGGCTAGAGCTAGATCTGGATCTGGATCTCGATCTCGGATGAGAAACCGTACCACTGCATGATCACAAGGCCTATGAAAGGCTGTCTGAGGAGGCACCACACCGTAGAGAGGGTCTCCACACACTGCTGCCCAACAAAACGTTGGAACTAATCTGAAAAACGCTAATGAACTGGGAAAAACCACTAGGAGAGTATCCTGTTGTGATTGCATGCCAAGGCTGGGCTACCCGATGAGGGCGCCCCCCCCTCTGAGCTCTATTGTTGTATGTAAAGAGGTGACCCCCCACTCCCTATATAGGGGGTGCTTGACCCAATCCTCCAACCCCCACGACCCTAGTAAACAGGGGAAAAATATGAGGAAAGTGACAAAGGGCACTAGATGCCCATACGGCTCAGGCGAAAAAAAATAGGAGAGGCTAGGATAAAATATCCCAAGCCAACAAGAGCCTATATGACCATGGAACCAAGCCAAAACCCAAGGCTAAACATGGTTGGAATGTCCCGACATGAGAAAACTACCTCAAACTAGCCGGGGCCGGCACAGCCACAAAACAGCCCACTCCCTAACACCTACCCCTAGGAGAAATTGGAATATTGGACGAATCTAGAGAGAGAGCTAAACTCCAACACCTTACAGACTACCACATCAATAGCCCATGAGTCCCCCTCCATCTCACGTGTGACTAAACTTAGACTTGAATCTTCTGTTCCGGTCAATCGCTCACTCCTCTCTTCTTGTCAGGTCAGGTAGTACCCTTGTACCAAGTCATTAGTTTGTGATAGCTTGCTACCGGAGAAACTAGCAAAACTACACCACTGATTAGGTCTCTTTCTATTACTACCCAAGGCCATCATGACAACGTTGACTTTCGCATTATGAAGTTGGGAAATTGTGATGCCTTGCTGGGTAGGCCATGGCATCATTAGAATGATGCTACCATTTCCATATCTACTAAGATTCATTACACTTCAACAAGACGGAAATCTAGTTACACTTTGAGCCAGATTGACAGAGGGCTCATCCACTTGAACTTATCTTTAAATCTTTTTGTCGTTTGTTTGTAAATAAGGACACCTTGTTTGTCTTTTGAGGCAGGGCTCATCCACTTGAACATGTCTTTTGTTTGTAAATAAGGACAACTTGTTTGAGAACATTATTGCAACTTGTCTCGCCTTCTTGGATCTATTTAAACTTTTTGGACTGGGAACTTGTTTGATATTGATTGAACTCATTTGGATCTGTAAGGTCTCTCTATTAAAGTTTAGTCCAATCAATTTTTCCATTGGCACGTGGTGCCCTCCGATTACACATGATGTTAGAGTTCATCTCCCTGTCTGATGGTAGCTCCGATATCTCTCAGGAGCAAATCAAGGAGTGAGGGCTGTTTTGTGGCTGTGCCCAACCGTACTTGAGGTAGACGTACCTGTTCTCAGCGGTGCCCATCACTGTATTGCTCACCCGATAGGCTGGCATGAAACGGGACCCCTGTTCCTAGGGTTTTCCGGGGTCAATGCCTTGAATCATCTACAATCATGCTACTAAATTTGTGTCATTAGTCACCTTTAGTGAGCTTACATATTTATTAGACATTTATCAGCCATTATGGGGTCGTGGGGTTTTCCAGGCTGAGTAGGGAAAATTGCCATGTGTCATTGGTCACTTTTAGTGAGTACATATTTATTAGCCATTTATCAGCCATTATGGGATCGTGGAGTTTTCCAGGCTGAGTAGGGCAAATTGCCATTTGCCCTATATAGGCAGCCCCCCCCCTCGTACTCTTGGCATGTTGTGTTATGCAGATTACCAACGTTTGGGCTCTCTCAATGTGCTAGCGTTTTCTCTCTCTAGCGTTTGTTGTTTGCATTTCATCTCTCTCTAGCGTTTTTGGTTGCAGGCCCATCGATCTTCTCTCTCTAGCGTTTTCCCTCTGCAATGTCTCCTCCATCCACTACCGCTCCCTCTCCGAGGCTATCTACACGCCCTTGCGGTGGTTGTGCACCTTCAACAAGATCCAGTGTCTGTTCGCTGGGCGGTACGCGCTTGTGCCTTGACAGCGACGAGATCCATCGCAATAGATACGAGATCTATTGGCTGCCCGTCACAAAGAGGCGTCTTGATCGTGGTTGCATACGAGTCTCTCATCCGATTCACCTTCTTTCCACTACACCTTTGACATGGCATCAGAGCCACGGCGTGCTCTTGAATTGGATCTGTGATTTGTGTGACAAAAAGAGGCAGTTTGCTGTTTTTTCTACGTTTTTCATTCTTTTGGGGCTGATTTCGGTTGTAGTGGACAAATTTGCAAATTTTTTATCTTCTACTTCGACCTAGCCGCACCACATGCCCAAGTTCTCCAACACCATGGAGAAGAGTGATGATTTTGACACATTCTCAGCCCATGGTGATGACAAACACCATGAGGATGGAATCGGCGGCGGTGACAACACTGTCCAAGACGAATGGGGAGATTGGTCCCAGTTCTATTCTAGCGTAGATGATCAACCAATCAAGATCCCTACACTCCCTACCTTTCCCTCGGATCGACAATTAAACAGAGACAACTATGCCATTTGGAGAGCTACAATGATGGAAGTCTTTGACTCTTACGAGCTTGGAGGTTTTGTAACAAACTTGGACACTCTAAGTCAAGATTCTACCACGACACAACAGAGATTCACTTCAAAACAATTCACAATTCACACTTAATTCAACACGGCCCGCCAGCGGAGTTCCATGCCTAGAGATATTGGCCCCAAAGACTGGCACCCCTTTCGGTATTTCTTTTTGTATCAATTTGTGTTCAAAGTACAAGAGAGTGGGAGGGTTCTCACTCTCAGACTCTGCGTCCAGATGCTCTGAGAAGTGAGGGCCCTGCCCACTTATTTATTTGTTACAAGGGATGCCCAAAAGCAGATCCCCAAAAGCATTCACTTTAAAAGCTTGTAAAAATAAAGCAAGGTTTCCAAAAGCTTCTCAATTTTAAGCCAGCGTAAGTTTTTAGCCAACGCAAAAAGCACATTTCCGTACAGCCTGTCCACGTCAGCAATGCACAGTAGAAATCGAGATTTCCGTACAACAATCGGTGTGGAATGCAAAAATCCATATGGTACTGCCACATCAGCCTGCTGCCGCATTTTCCGGTGGTGCCAGCTAGGGGTGGTGTGTGTGTCCAGCATGCCACGTCACCGGTTTGTGACATACCCCCCTCTTGAAAGCATTGTAATCCCCCTCCATTACGCCTGCAAAACAGACAGAAGCCATAAACTGTCTTAGCAGACACTAACTATTAGTACTGACGCAATAGCTCACAGTATCCCTGAAACCCAATAGGGACATTAGTGACTTTAGTATCAAAAATCGGGGCGATCTGTTGACAAATAAGCGGGAGAACTCCCCTCTTGTGCGTACCCGCTGCACCAAATTCCGCCCAAGCTGAGATCGGGGTTCTATCGGAATAGACTATGCTAAACCAAAGGCTTCAAAATAAAGGTTCACAATCTGAGGAGTATCTGCGAGGTCCTCCTCCTCCATCCACTTCGCATCCAACGCGGAATAGTTCTTGAATTTAACCAAGAACCGTCTTATCGCTTTACCTTTTTATCTTTCTATCTTTATGTGCCAATATCTGTTTTGGAACGAGCTCCTCGCTTTCCTCCACTTCGGGTTGCTCATCTGGCTCCCCATCATCAGCAAGCAAGCTCGTTTCATTCCAGTGAAGAAAACAGTCAAGCCGCATCATTTAGCAAGACTGTTCATTGCCCAGATATTCAGATTGCATGGCATGCCTGAGAACATTGGCACGCGGTTGCAGTTCTCGTCATCTTCCCACCCGCAGACAGATGGGCAATCTGAGATTGCAAACTCAGTCGTATTGGATATATTGAAGTCTTACATTTCGCATCAGAAGACTCAATGGGAAAAGTATTTGCCCTTGGTGGAATTGCCTACAATAACACGATCCACTCTTCGATGGGGAAGGCGCCTTTTGAGAAGGTGCTATGAAGGTTCCACCCTTCCTAAGCACGAAAGATAAGATTTTTGAAGCCGACTAGTTCACGAGGGACTTGGACTTGGTCTAGGAGGCTTTAGAAGAAATCTCAAGAAAAACATAAGAAGGCAGCAGATCGACATGGTCGCAATTTGGTCTAGGAGGCTTTAGAAGAAATCTCAAGAAAAACGTAAGAAGGCAGCAGATCGACATGGTCGCAATTTGAAATTAAAGGAGAACGATTGGGTGCTCTTACGTTTTGTGAGAACGAAAAAGGGAAAGGAGCGGCTTTTTTCAAAGCTTAGCATGAAATACTATGGACCTTTCCAGATAAAAGAAAAGATAAATGATGTCTCCTTTAGACTAAAGCTGCCCAATACTTGGAGAATTCACAATGCTTTTCATGTGAGTCTCCACTTTAAATTCATGGTTCAATTTGGTCGACACGGCCCGGCGGAGTTCCGTGCCTAGAGATATTGGCCCCAAAGACTGGCGCCCCTTTCGGTATTTCTTTTTGTATTAATCTGTGTTCAAAGTACAAGAGAGTGGGAGGGTTCTCACTCTCAGACTCTGCGTCCAG
This sequence comes from Adiantum capillus-veneris, assembly GCF_014529385.1. Lineage (NCBI taxonomy): Eukaryota > Viridiplantae > Streptophyta > Polypodiopsida > Polypodiales > Pteridaceae > Adiantum > Adiantum capillus-veneris. The sequence goes on along the minus strand of NC_140956.1, from coordinate 77,701,472 downwards.
ATGCTCTGAGAAGTGAGAGCCCTACCCACTTATTTATTTGTTACAAGGAATGCCCAAAAGCAGAGCCCCAAAAGAATTCACTTTAAAGGCTTGTAAAAATAAAGCAAGGTTTCCAAAAACTTCTCAATTTTAAGCAAGCGTAAGTTTTTAGCCAGCGCAAAAAGCACATTTCCGTACAACCTGTTCACATCAGCAGTGCAACGTAGAAATCAAGATTTCCGTACAACAGTCAGCGTGGAATGTGGAAATCCGTATGGTACTGCCACGTCAGCCTGCTGTCGCATTTCCGGTGGTGCAAGCCAGGGATGGTGTATGTGTCCAGCATGCCACGTCACCGGTTTGTGACAGGTTTTGTCTCGAGCAACTTTCGAACGCCAAATGACGCAAAGGGAGGAAAGTTATGGGAGCATGTCAATGCTCGGATCCGGTCCTTATTATCGTCAACAGTATACCCTCAGTGATCAGCCATATACGGTTGATGAAAGATGCGAAGTTGAACTAGGATCGGCTTTCTTCACTCTATGATCGAGTTTCTCCAATGAAGCAGATAGCCCTCGAGGTGCAGTTGAGAACCTTGGATGCGAAGCACACTTCCATGCAGGATCACATCAACAAGATGTAGGAGCTTCAGGAGGAGATACTTCTTATGGGAAAGCTTCTTAGTTCAGAGGACATGGCCATTCAGCTTTTAGCCCAATTGCCTCATCGTTACACCAACTTTTACTCTTCCTTGATTACCAGTGGTCGACTGAATACTATTACCTGGGACGAGTTAGTTCCGATGGTTTTGGACCAGGAGGAGCGGTTCAAAACGGGAAAGAAGTCAGGCTCCAAAGCCTTGACCGGTTCTTCCAACAACAACAAGAAGCAGAAGGGTAAGAAGAAAAGCACCAACACCAAAAACAAGAAGAGTGATGCCGAGCGGGACGCCTTGAAGGCGGAGCAGCATTGCAACAATTGTGGTGAGAAAGGACATTATTGGAGGAAATGTCCAAAGCGAGTTGGACAGGCTTCGACTTCCTCAACGACAGTAGTAAAGTCACCCGCCTTTGTTCATTTGGAGATTCTCCCTTCGACGCACTCTTCCGAGGACATCGGAGGCCATGGTGACACATGCGGGTCGAGACAATCGTAATTGGATTCTTGATAGTGGTGCCTCACGAAGGATCTATTGTCCAACATACGAGGACATTGTGGTACCATCTTCATCGGTGACAAATCTCAAATTCCCATTCACGGCGAGGGTTCCATGGAGCTCATTCTTGACGGCAAAGGGGGTATGCATACCTCCAAGGTATTATATGCTCCAAATCTGGGTTTTCATCTTATGTTAGTGCACGAGGTATGCAAGCTTGGCATGGAGGTGATCTTCTCAGAGGACTCGGTATCTATACGGGATTGGCACCAAGCTGGCATCGAGGTCAGACGAGGCTCGGTAGAGAACGGCCTCTACCGGTTCCATGCTCTTTCTTCATCGACACGATTACCCACAGGTGATTTATGGCAGGCCATTTGAACAATGATGCCCTTCGACTTGCTTTTCGTGAGCAAATCCTTCAAAGCTTACCAGATGTTGGTAGCAAGCATGGAAAATGCATTACTTGCATTCGTGGGAAACAACATCGTGAATCCATCCCGCGGCTTTCTACTCGCCGAGCCACTGTCGTATTGGAGTTGGTTCACACCGACCTTTGTGGACCTATGCAGACCCCTTCCCTCGGCAAGGCTCTTTACTTCATGTTATTGGTGGATGACTTAGCCGCTTTACTTGGGCATATTTTCTACAGCATAAGCACAAGGCATTTGGCCTCTTCAAGAATTGGCGTACTCTTGTGGAGAAGGAAAGCAATCATGTTTTGAAGACCATTCGATCTAACAAAGGTGGCGAGTTTACTTCCAATGCTTTCATTCAGTTTTGTACGGACCATGGTATCAAGCGAGAGCTTGCGAATACCAATACACCTCCAAAGAATGGAGTTGTGGAGCAGAAGAATAGGTCAGTGGTAGAGATGGCACCCATGCTTGAGCATCAAGATTTACGTAAGTCCTTATGGGCTGAGGCAGTTGCGACGGCTGTCCACACCATAAACGGATCTCCAACCTCTTCAGTTCCAAAGATGACACCATTTGAAGCCTACTTTGGTAAGAAGCCTGATGTCTCCCATTTCCATATCTTTGGGAGCGATGCCTATGTTAATGTACCCACGGAACAAAGGGGAGATTGGACCCCAAGACCCGGGGAATGTTTTTTGTCGACTACAACTCTCTTTCAGTGGGTTATCGACTTAACACTAGTTTGGTACCAAAAAGGACATTTTAGTGTCCTTTTTTCACGAATTTAAATAAAATGGTACATGAAATCTAGAAAACATCTCAAGCAATGCTTTTGCAAACTTATAAAATGTTATTCAAAGTACTCATAGAAATTATGATCCCTCACTTTTGATCATAACCTCAATAGTAACTACACTCATAAAAAGAACCTACGCAAAACAGCATTCAATGTTTCATTAAAACTCGTACTCTAGCCTAAGAAAAAAATGAGCAGGGTGCATGCGATAATCCATGGTAACTACTTATATATGTGTTTGATATATTTGCAATTGCCATGTGAGAAAAAAATCCTTTGTGACTAGAATTAAATATAGAAAGTCCTGTGGGTCAAATATGCAACGTTTACAAATTCAACTAACGATCACAAAAAAACATTTAATTCATCTAAATTTACAATTTATTATGATGCATATATATTAGATCTATGACTCCATTACATAAGCTAATAAGTTTTAATGGGTATCCAAGCCACATTTGGTGATTTATGGCATATCCAAAAAATTGTGCATGTTGTAATTATGTTTTTTTATTTACCAAATATAAGCCTTAAAATAAAGTCCACTTTTGGATTTTTTTGTTCATCTCACTTATTTGTATACAAATGCCTCGTATGGACACAATTGGGAGATTTATATACACACTTTCATTAGTTTTTCATAGCAATTTTTTTTTTGCAAGAAATTATGCACTACAATTTTTCTTAAATGAGGTTAAATTACAAGATGCCTATGAGTTTGAACCCTTGAAAAATGCTTAGTTGATGGGTATTGACCTATAGATACACTATACACCTTAGGTTTTGTCCCAATAACCTCATCATGTTAATGAAAGAGGCTTTGAAAGACCAAAATTTTCCCCTTTGTCAACATTTTCAAGATTTTTGTGTTTTGATTATAACAAAAATCTAGTCTCATAACTAGATTATGAAGCTCAATTTCTTGCTATAATAAGTTTTTTCCTATCCATACACCTTGAAATCTATGCAAAATCTTATTTTGATGAGAAGTTATATTCAATTTATGAAAACTTTGTTAAAACTGCACTAAATTTCTATGATTTTTCATCTTAAAACTTATCATTATAATCTTAATTTGGTATTAATTTTGGCAAAAGTAAAATTTGGCTATGTTACTCACCTCATAGCTGACCTAAGATATGAATGTGACCTATGAATGGTTTTTCTAGATTCACCAAATAATTATGACAAGTTGCTAGAAAAACAGGACACTTTAGTGTCTCAGGACATTTAAGTGTCCGATTACCAAACTAGTGTTAATGATCCAGAGAAGAAGGAGATTGTTTTCAGCCGTGATGTTGTCTTCAACGAGACCTTAACTTCAAAGGGGGCTTCCACTTCCAAGCCTTCCACGACAACGCCCGATTTGCCGATTCTTGGAGACCCGAATTTTGATTTGCCCTATGATGAGCCCTCTTCTCCTACTCCTATTCCTCAGGCTTTGGAGGAGCATGCACCTACTTCCGATGATGCAGTTGACAGTGAATCTCATAACAGTGCTGAGGTAGAGCCGTATATGCCAGTAGCTCCTCCCACGAGAAGCCAACCCAACAAGTTGTCGAAGTGGATATTGGAGACTTTGCGAGATTCAACAACCTCAGATTTTGCACCCGATTGGCATGAAGCCAGTACCACACAACCCTCTCAACGACTTCGACTTGTTGAGGTGGATGTGTCACAAACTGCTGATGTGTCAAGCCACTCAAGAATGGAGCCAACCTTTAGATCCCGGCCAAGGGGCCAAAACCCTAAGCAGAAGCAGCTGAAGAAGAAGAAGAAGTTTTACAGACTTAATAAGTCTTGATGAGTGGCCTATTTTTAACGAAGAGTTCCCACCAACTTACGGGATCCCGCCCGATGGGGCCCAAGTGACATAAAGGCATTAAAAATAAAGTAGAACGCACTCATAAGACTTTGCAGAGCAAAATATGATGACGTGGCACCTGTACGGACGTTCCGCAATTTGCAGTGGATTTTTAGGGAAATCCCGAAATTTTAGAAAAGCGTTTTTTTGGGGTCAGCTTTCATATTGATGCTTTTAGGCTTTGGGTCTTTAAATATGAGCCTTGGGACCCGCTCTGGCACTCTTCAGCGCGCACATTGCAAAGGAGGTGCTCCCCGGCTGTTGTACTTTGCGAATCAGTAATAATAAAGAAATACCGAAAGAGGCGCCAGAGTTTGGGGCCAGGGGTGGAACTTCGCCACTCCCCGTCTCGTGTCGTGCATCTCTTTCAATTCAATTGTTATTTGAAGTGCTTAAAGTTGTTCAGTCTGTTCGTTTCTACTGGCACGTGGTGCTCGTCTTGTGACAGTGGTATCAGAGCATCATGCGTGTGCTTTTCTAAAAGCATACTAGTCCTACCAAAGAGCACACAGAGCGAACCGGCGCTTTCGAGGTCTATTGGAATTTTATTTGAAGTATCTTCGTGTCCCGACCCCGGACTTATTAGCTAGTCCCACCCTTACTTCATCGCGCATCGGGCGCGCTCTCGTCTTCACCGCTCATGTCTTATAGGGCAAAATCCATAAAGATCACTTGCAAGAGAAGGATCCAAGATTTGTTTCGAGCTGTTGTTTTTTTTTCTCAGATGCAGTACCATACAGTGGTGGAAGTCTATTGCTACCAAGCCGCACACTCCCAAGGACTTTGCAAGCTTTCAAGAAAATTTTTGCCCGAAGTTATATGGTTTTTGACAACTTCCTTTGAAGTGCAACTTCTGGAAGAGTGGGGTATCCTGAAGTTCTTGCCGCGAAACCCTAGCAGATTACAACTTGCAGTCTTTAGACATCTCTCAGCAGGTATCTCTTGTTGATAACCTTGGAGGTCCAATGTGATTGCTATGTCTTGGGACTACCATCGCCATGTAAGGTGCAACAGAATGAATGTTGAACTTTACTCAAGATGAGTGCTCCGAACTGTGCTCAAGGTTCCTTTTTTCTTAGGGAAGGGAGAGCCTTCCGTTCCTTTAGTGAGAGAGTGCAATGGACATAAACAAAGTGAATGGACACTGTGAGTGAAAGTGCTGAGACTGAGAGATAGAGAGAGAAGAGCTCAACTCATGTCGAGATTGCTTTTTAAGTTTGAGTTTTGTTTGAGAACTTGTTTGGTGATCCTGTTTGGAATTTGTTTGGAGGTCCAGTGTGATTGCTATGTCTTGGAACTACCATCGCCGCCAGAGGAAGACTGTCTGTCCAATAGCTGATGGACCATGTTGTGGTCGGCTACGACCTTATGGAAGCAATCACACTGGACCTCCTGCTTGGAGGTCCAGTGTGATTGCTATGTCTTGGGACTACCATCGCCGCCAGAGGAAGACTGTCTGTCCAATAGCTGATGGACCATGCTGTGGTCGGCTACGACCTTATGGAAGGAACCTAACCCTAATTTTTAGTGCAGTTTCAGGATGGAAAGTCAATCGACTTTTCGAGCTCGACTGATGTCGCGATTGCTTTTTAAGTTTGAGTTTTGTTTGAGAACTTGTTTAGTGATCCTGTTTGGAATTTGTTTGAAATGGATGGTATCTATTTTAAACCTGTCTTGGTACCGCCAGAGGAAGACTGTCTGTCCAATAGTTGATGGACCATGCTGTGGTCGGCTACGACCTTATGGAAGGAACCTAACCCTAATTTTTGGTGAAGGTTTCAAAATGGAAAGTCGATCGACTTTCCGAGCTCAACTCATGTCGAGATTGCTTTTTAAGTTTGAGTTTTGTTTGAGAACTTGTTTGGTGATCCTGTTTGGAATTTGTTTGGAGGTCCAGTGTGATTGCTATGTCTTGGAACTACCATCGCCGCCAGAGGAAGACTGTCTGTCCAATAGCTGAATGGACCATGTTGTGGTCGGCTACGACCTTATGGAAGCAATCACACTGGACCTCCTGCTTGGAGGTCCAGTGTGATTGCTATTTCTTGGGACTACCATCGCCGCCAGAGGAAGAATGTCTGTCCAATAGCTGATGGACCATGCTGTGGTCGGCTACGACCTTATGGAAGGAACCTAACCCTAATTTTTAGTGCAGTTTCAGGATGGAAAGTCAATCGACTTTTCGAGCTCGACTGATGTCGCGATTGCTTTTTAAGTTTGAGTTTTGTTTGAGAACTTGTTTAGTGATCCTGTTTGGAATTTGTTTGAAATGGATGGTATCTATTTTAAACCTGTCTTGGTACCGCCAGAGGAAGACTGTCTGTCCAATAGTTGATGGACCATGCTGTGGTCGGCTACGACCTTATGGAAGGAACCTAACCCTAATTTTTGGTGAAGGTTTCAAAATGGAAAGTCGATCGACTTTCCGAGCTCAACTCATGTCGAGATTGCTTTTTAAGTTTGAGTTTTGTTTGAGAACTTGTTTGGTGATCCTGTTTGGAATTTGTTTGGAGGTCCAGTGTGATTGCTATGTCTTGGAACTACCATCGCCGCCATAGGAAGACTGTCTGTCCAATAGCTGAATGGACCATGTTGTGGTCGGCTACGACCTTATGGAAGCAATCACACTGGACCTCCTGCTTGGAGGTCCAGTGTGATTGCTATTTCTTGGGACTACCATCGCCGCCAGAGGAAGAATGTCTGTCCAATAGCTGATGGACCATGCTGTGGTCGGCTACGACCTTATGGAAGGAACCTAACCCTAATTTTTAGTGCAGTTTCAGGATGGAAAGTCAATCGACTTTTCGAGCTCGACTGATGTTGCGATTGCTTTTTAAGTTTGAGTTTTGTTTGAGAACTTGTTTGGTGATCCTGTTTGGAATTTGTTTGAAATGGATGGTATCTATTTTAAACCTGTCTTGGTGCCGATTTGAATTGTTAACTCTGGTTTTAATACTGGTTTCAATAATTGGTGATTTTCCTTCCGGGTGGAGTACTGAGAAATGATGTTTGAGAATGCTTGTTCATACTCATGGCCCGGACCCTTGTGGTTATTTGCGAGGGGAGTATTGAAATGTTTGAAAAGTGTTGTTTTTACTCATGGCCTGGACCCTTGTGGTTATTTACGGGGGGAGTATTGTTGTTGTTACTCGTGGCCCGGACCTGGATGGTTATTTGCGGGGGGAGTATTAGGAAGTCTGAGAAGTGGTTACTCTCAGCACCTCCAAACGACGCAGGCTATGGTATGGGGGGGCGTCTGGTAGTAAAAGGCCTCTATATCTCATGGCTCGGACCTTTTTAGGTTATTTGCGAGAGGAGTGATGAGGGAGTCGTTGAACAGCTCATGGCCCGGACGTGGATGGTTATTTGTCGGGGGAGTGTTCATCGGCGACTTTATGTTTCTATGTCTTGTAACATGCATAAGTGAGCGTTTGTGTTGCATTATGATGTGCCAACCATTGAATATTCCTAATTGGATTAGATTGCCTGGGTATGTAATTTTAATGCATCAAGACACCCATGGAAGATCAATGCGGTCTGGGTGTGATGGCTAATTTTACTACGCCGGAATATCAAGAGTTCCAATCTAGACGAAAGGAGAAGCCATCTCCTTAACAAAAGAGTCGAAAGGAGAAGCCAACTCTTTAACAAAAGAGCCGAGAGGAGAAGCCAACTCCTTAACAAAAAAAAAAGAGCAAACTGATTGTCCCTCGAAATGACCCTCGGAAATTTTTGAGCTAACTTGAGTTGTTTTGCAGATCTGTTGTAATCGCGGACAATTACTTTCTTTCAAGAAGGGGGGATGTCACAAACTGTTGACGTGTCAAGCCACTGAAGAACGGAGCCAACCTTCAGATCCCGGCCCAGGGGCCAAAACCCTAAGAAGAAGCAGCTGAAGAAGAAGAAGAAGTTTTACAGACTTAATAAGTGTTGACGAGTGACCTATTTTTAAAGAAGAGTTCCCACCAACTTACGGGATCCCGTCTGATGGGGCCCAAGTGACATAAAGGCATTAAAAGTAAAGCAAAACACACTTATAAGACTTTGCACAGGAAAATATGATGACGTGGCACTTGTATGGACGTTCCACAATTCGCGGCGGATTTTTAGGGAAATCCCGAAATTGTAGGAAATCGTTTTTTTGGGGTCAGCTTTTTATATTTGATGATTTTAGGCTTTGGGCGTGTAAATATGTGCCTTGCAGAACACTGCACATGCACCACAAAATGCACCAACACAAACACACGTACAATCAATGGAAGTATCAGCTAATGAGTTAGCACAACTTCACCAAGACCTAGCTCAATCAGCTGAGCTACATGACAAAGCTAGAATATCCACATCTGGCATAAGAAAGATGCCTCTTACAGATAGGGAACACACTCGGATGGGGGGAGTCCAATCTCCACCTCACTTATTGCCATCAGGACAACCCTATCAACTGCAAACAAAGAAGGAGAGTCACAATCCTCTTTTACAATTCAACGGGATCCCTCTCTGGCACTCTTCAGCGCGCAGATTGCAAGGAGGTGCTCCCCATCTATTATACTTTGTGAAACAGTAATAATAAAGAAATACCAAAAGGGGCGAAAGCGTTTGGGGTCAGTGCTCTCTTGGGGTGGAACTTCGCCACTCCCCGTCTCGTGTCGTGCATCTCTTTCAGTTCAGTTGTTATTTGAAGTGCTTAAAGTTGTTCAGTCTGTTCTTTTCTACTCGCACGTGGTGCCCGTCTTGTGACAAGCTCAGATGCACAACATGAGACGGGGAGTGGCGAAGTTCCACCCCAAGAGAGCACTAGCCCCAAACGCTGGCGTCCCTTTCGGTATTTCTTTATTATTACCGATTCACAAAGTACAATAGTCGAGGAGCACCTCCTTTGCAATCCGCGCGCTAAAGAGTGTCAGAGAGGGCCCCCAAGGCTCATATTTACACGCCCAAAGCCTAAAAGCATCAAATATGGAAAGCTAACCCCAAAAAACGCTTTCCTATAATTTCGGGATTTCCCTAAAAATCCGTCGCGAATTGCGGAACGTCCATACAAGTGCCACATCATCATATTTTGTTGTGCAAAGTCTTATGAGTGCGTTTTGCTTTATTTTTAATGCCTTTATGTCACTTGGGCCCCATCGGATGGGATCCCGTATGTTGGTGGAACTCTTCTTAAAAAATAGGCCACTCATCAAGACTTATTAAGTCTGTAAAACTTCTTCTTCTTCTGCTGCTTCTTCTTCTTAGGGTTTTGGCCCCTTGGCTGGGATCTGAAGGTTGGCTCCTTTCTTCAATGGCTTGATACGTCAGCAATTTGTGACAGGATGACCCGTTACTACAGGTGAACTATGCATTGATGTCCATAGTGATAAGGACAGTGTTCCTCTTACGATTAAGGAGGCACTTTCACACCCAAAGTGGAAGTTGGCCATGTAGAAAGAGCTTGATTCCATCAAAAAGAACAACACATGGGTGTTGGTTCCGCGGTTTGCCAAGCAGAAAGTGATCAAGGTCAAGTGGGTCTACAAGACCAAGTACAAAGCTGATGGTTCTTTGGATAAGCACAAGGCAAGGCTTGTTGCCAAAGGCTTTTTTCAAAGACCCGATGCAAACTACGAGGAGACCTTTGCACCGACCGCACAAATGGCGACCATTCAGATTGTTTTTGCCCTTGCCGCCCTTTTCGGGTGACCAGTTTTTTAATGGATGTGGTTTCGGCATTCCTCAATGGTGACCTAGAGGAGGAGGTTTATGTGGAGCAACCTCCGGGGTTTGAGGATCCAGACTTTGCAGACATGGTTTGTAGGTTGCTCAAGGCTCTCTATGGCCTCGAGCAATCCCCTCGAGCGTGGTACCGGAAGATTGATTTCTTTTTTGGGAAAATTACCAAAATACCTCTCTAATTTGAGAAAATTCCCAAAATACCCCTCAAATTTCAAAAATTCCCAAAATACCCCTGATATTTTGTCATAAATTCCCAAAATGCCCTTCAAATTTTCAAAAATTCCCAAACTACCCCTGGTTGTGAGAGTAAATTTCTCGAAAAATAATTTTTTTTGTAGGCCTTCGCAAGAAGAGTGATTGTGTATTGTACAAGATGCTAAAACTACAATTTGAGTTGGTTACGTAGGCTTTGGAGATGAATTGCTTCATTATTTTTAGACATAATTGCCTTTTTTGGGATGGTAATTGGTGACAAATTACATGCTGAGCACTCCAAAACGCATCTCAATTGTCAAAAACGAATGAAGAATAGGAAATCTTGAACAATCCAAGCAAAATAGATACAAGGGTATTTTGGGAATTTTTGAAATTTGAGGGGTATTTTGGGAATTTCCTCAAATTAGAGGGGTATTTTGGTAATTTTCCCTCCTTTTTTCTATGACACTCCTTTCACAAATCTTCTGCTGATCCAAACTTGTACATTAACCGTGAGGGAGGGTTAGTGACACTTATTGTCCTCTACGTCGCCGATCTTGTGATTACACATAGCCATGTTGAGCACATCCGCAGTATTATGACAACCTTGGTAGAGGAGTTTGAGATGACAGATCTTGGCTTGCTTCATCATTTTCTTGGATTGGAGGTTTGGCAGACAAAGGGGGGCATCTTCCTCTCTCAGGAGCGGTATATCCACGAATTATTGGAAACATTTGGTATGACCAAGTGCAACTAAATCTCTACTCCCATGGATCCCAATCAGAAGTTGTCACAGTTTGATATTCCTCTTTTAGGAGATGCTTCAGATTATCGGAGCTGGTTGGTTCTCTCATTTTGGTTCTCAACACCCGATTTGATGTCAGTTTTCCGATGGGTCTTCTCAGTTCCTTTATGCAGAAACCCACCAAGTTACACATGCAGCAGGCCCTTAGAACCCTGCGGTATTTGAAGGCAGCCCAATCATTTGGCATTCAATATGCAGTTGGAGGTTCGGTGACCATTCTAAGAGGATGGAATGATTCCAATTGGGAAGATGATCAAGACGGACAACGGTTGACCACAGGTTTTACCTTTTCTTTTGGCTCAGGAGCAGTAACATGGAGCAGCAAGAAACAACCAACAGTTGCCTTCTCTTCCACAAAGGCAGAGTACCGTGCTGTTTGTAGTGCTACATCTGAATCAATGTGGATCCGGAGGCTACTTTTGGAGATGCGCTTTCTGCAGTAGACGACCATTATGTACTCAGACAACTAGAGTTATAATGCCATTGCGAGGAACCCACTGTTTCACACCCGGACCAAGCATATAGAGATACAGTACCATTTTGTTCGTGAGAAGACGAAGGATGGCTCTATCCGACTAGAGTACATCCCGACTTCGGATAACCCTACTAACATCTTCACCAAACCTCTTCCACAGGCGACATTATCCTCTCATGCCAGTTCCCTTGGACTCCTTCCACGTCCAGGAGCTGAGAGGGGATGTTAGAGTTCATCTTCCTGTCCAGTAGTAGCTCCGGTATCTCCCAAGAGAAAATCAAGGAGTGAGGGCTGTTTTGTGGCTGTGCCAGGCCGTACTTGAGGTAGGCATACCTATTCTTGACGGTGCACATCACTGTATTGCTCACCCGATAGGCTGGCATGAGGAGAGACCCCGTTCCTAGGGTTTCCCGGGGTCAGTGCCTTGAGTCATCTGCAGTCATGCTACTAAATATGTGTCACTGGTCACTTTTAGTGAATTTATACATTTATTAGCCATATACCAGCCAGTATGGGGTCATGGGGTTTTCCAAGCTAAGTAGGTTAAATTGCCATTTGCCCTAAATAGGTAGCCCCCCCCCCCCCCCCCCCCCCCCCCCCCCCCCCCCCCCCCCCCCCCCTTGTACTCTTGGCATGTTGTGTTATGCAGATTACAAGCATTTGGGCTCTCTCAGTGTGCTAGTGTTTTCTCTCTCTAGCATTTGATGTTTGCAGTTCAACTCTCTCTAGCATTTTTGGTTGCAGGCCCATCGATCTTCTCTCTGGCGTTTTCCCTCTACAATCTCTCCTCCATCCACTAGCGCTCCCTCTCTCAGGCTGTCTACACACCCTTGTGGTGGTTGTGCACCTTCGCCAAGATCCAGTGCCCGTTCGGTGGGCAGTACACACTTGTGCCTTGACGACGACGAGATCCATCACGATAGATACGAGATCTATTGGCTACCCGTTACAGAGAGGCGTCCTGATCGTGGTTGCAGACAAGTCTCTCATCCGATTCACCTTCTTTCCGTTGCACCTTTGACAGATCCAAGAGGCTCAGTCACAAGCATACGAAGGCCACAAAGCTAGAGACTTGCCCCATAGATAGAGAGACATGGTCTCGACAAAAAAAGGAAGACGGGTTTACTAAATGCGAAACTTACGACGTTGCACTTTCAAATTCAACGACACAGACATGGTCGACCAAAGTAATAATATAGTGCTCATCTTTTTGGTAGTGTGTGTTATTTATCAAGAGCAGCCATGCTCTGCAACCCCAATTTGCTTGCCCCAGGTTCTAGTAATTTTGCCACAACAACTGGTGCCATGGCTTTTTCTATGCAATAACAAATGTGAGAGGAAGCTCTCGACCTCTTGGTCCGGAGCGTTAAACTCTACCAAGTGAGCTACGAGATTACAAGGCCTGAAGTTTGGTCCCGTCGGATTCTCAGGATTGTTCACCTTAAAGTATGTTCCTCCTCCTCCTCTCCTCTCTCTCTCTCTCTCTCTCTCTCACACACACACAAACACACACACACAGAGACTAGTTCTCACCAGCGACGCCTCCCTCTGAGCAGTGGTATCTGAGTGAAGCAGTTGAAGTGAGACGACGCAAGCCGGGTAGCTTGAAGACAGCATATGTTGCCATTGGAGGTCCGCAAGCTTTCGTCGAACACGGAAACGACATATACTCACTTTGATTTCTTTTGCATGTCCATGAATAGTTGCCATTCGCTATTACTTTGAGCTATCTTTCATGGTTTGCCATTCGCTAATACTTTGAGCTAATTGATGTATCTAGAGGTCATCTAGAGTAGGAGTGGAGATAGAAGAAGAAGATGAAAAGAAATGACTTTTCTTAACTTTGTAGGAACAATCTATCCGATGAGCTTGAACTCAAAACCTACTACCCTAGAATTCGAGGGTGGGGGTGAGATATGATAAGGTTTATTTGCATACCAGATTGACTATATATTGTTTAGAGTGCTTTTATTATTGGTGAGCACATTGACCGTTCTTTTTGCAAAAACTCAATAGAAGACAAATGTTAATTTGAAATGAATCACATACTTTTGAAAATTAATAGAAATGTTGAGGGAGAGAATTACAATTGCGACATGGAAAAAGTGAGAGAGGGGAAGGGAAACAATACAATTTAACTTATTGAAACAAAATAAGTTTTGTAATGTCAAAAGTATTTCTAAACAATTGTTTGATTGAGAGGGAGGGAGAGAGTCTATATGAGAGAAGCAGGATAGCTTGTCACAAAAATGAAAAATTCAATTGAACAATTCTAGTATGCCATGCATGATATGTAGTTGAATACCATCTAGATTATTGTCGGGAAAATTATATGTGGTTTTGTATGCTTGCATGACTAGAAAGTAGGAAAATAGTGGGGTACAATTTGTATCACCCGTTGAAGGTTCGCAAACTTTACAATAGACTAATTTATCGTTATGGTCTCAATCAATCTAACTTTGTCTACAATTTGTATGAATAGCATACAACGGTGTTATGAAGTATGTGGCCAACGTGGCAACATCAATTATTGTGAATCAAGATGTGAGATTCCATGGAATGTAATTTGGGTACCATGGTTGAGGCGACTGAACCGGCCAGAGAGTGAACTCTCTCCACTTGTCTCTTGCAAATCTGGGTGTAGATAGTATTGCATCTTATACATTGCATTCTTTGATTATGTGTCCTTCTCAATGATAGTAGATGGTATCAGCTTCCCCATTATAAAAAGAGAAACTCAAGCACATACTCTTAAATAATGTTTCATGACACGTTCGAGTATAAATTTTAGCAACTTGACATGAACAACTAGATTATAAAAGAGAACGTATTGTTGGGGTATGTGACACATCCGCACCACCAACTAGTGGAAACCCCCTTTTGTTTGGAAGCCTACACTTTGACATCATTGCTTATGCCATCAAATGTTATCTCCCTACTCTATAAAGAAGCGTAAGCTACACACTTTGTATCCAAGCATTACCCATCATTTGAGCTCACTTTTGTACTCATCATTTGCATCTAGTTTGTTATCAAATCAACTCCATGTTTTTTCTGCTTCCATTAGTGTCAATATGTTTCTCTAATCTCTTTTCATTAGCACACTAATTACACCATGAACGGCTCACTCTTGTTTCTCCCATAACTGAATTTCATTTCATGTGGTATCAGAGACGACGGTTCACACATAGGCCTATTAATCCCTATTGCATTAGCATTCCTAAAAATCCCACTCCTTAATCACCACTTGGGCATGAGCATGCTCCTTTACCCTTTGGTGATTAAAGAGGAGGAAGTCGCTTTTAGAGTTGATTTCTTGCATAGTTTTCACCTTCATTGTGGTTTTGCATAATTGCCATCTTCAATTAGTTCCTCAATTAGTTCCTCTAGAGATCACAATACATTGCATCATTTGTGTGTGGAGGAAGCATTCATTGAGAGCTATCTATCGACTACTTATTTTCTCTAATCACGCTCCATAGGTGCAATCAATCAATTTTTCACAATAAGTGCATCATCAATTTCTATAATTTTTGTAGAACTGCAATTGTAGAGTTGATTTCTTGCATAGTTTTCACCTTCATTGTGGCTTTGTAACATTAAATGCTTGATAACCTTTTTTTAAGTCACACCACCTTTTGTGAGCAATTCTTTATGAGAATCTCCTATAAATTGGAGGCTAAGAAGGTCAATGCCCTAAAGCGTGCACACTCACATACTTTTGAGGATCTAACAAAATTCAACACACACTCTAGCAACCTTCATAGGAAGGTCGGGTCCATAAGATAGAGGATTTGTTCCTTTACCGCCTGCAAAAATAAACCTCTCGCCTCATCTACCATCTGTAATAGCTCAAGAAAGAGGCTCTGTTCAAACTAGCAGCAAGTTGTGTATGGCAATCAGCTGCACGCAAGTTCTTGTTTGCACTTAGAGGGCTGCCAAGGTAGCCTAGTAGAGCAAGAAGTCATACTCTCTCGAATATGGCTTGGTTGTGCAGCCCTCGTCATTGCCACTTGAGCTCCAACTAGTTGCCATTACGTGAGAGGGTGGCACTTGTTTCACCCGCAAGGGTCAATCAATCTCCCAATCGAGCTCATAATCTATACATGTCAAAATATAGGTAGTTCATTCCCACAGTGAACCCCCAAAGAGCCACTTCACATGGTCAAATTTTCACAAGGCCTAAACACAAAGCTTTGTATGCCTTATTTAATCTCAAGATTAGCAACACCCCTACTAGCAACAACACCCTATATTTGCATTCCTACGAATCATGATGACATTTGGCTTTAGAAAGAAAACATTTGTAAAAGGATCAAACACTACCCTACAAAGGGTAAGACCATCCTCACTAGCACATATTGCACAAAGTTTGACACATATTCCATGCCACCATCGGCATTCACTTTGACGACACACTTTGAGGGGAGGAGAAGCATCAACAACTCCAATACTTTGTAGTCGACACCAACAACACAAAAATGTTTAAAGATTTGCAATAAGCATTCGTCTTTTGACCTCCAACATCGAAGGAAGCACCACTTGCATTCGACCTACCACCTAGTTGCTTACCATTCTCTAGGGGAGGTGTATTTGGCATATACCCTACTACTAAATTCTCTAGGCAAAGGTGGTTTTTTCCTACACCTTGCTATTAAATTCTCCAAGGGAGGATACTTTATATTTGGGTGCTACTATGACACACAAAGGAGGCTTGTTGGGATGACACATCATGTTACCATATACATGTGGTAGTGATGTGTGTGAACACACTAAGGACTATCGAGATTGTTTTCATTCACTAGGAGGTTTTTTCCCCTGTGCATTGTATATACGCCCATCACTCTAAGTCTAACATATCTTTCCATTGCACACTAAGTAATACACTCTTTGTTGTGTGTCTTGATCTTCCTCCATCTTGTCCAAGCTGTGTGCATTTCCTTGAAACCCTATTTCCAACACTTGGTTTTAGAGAAGGTTGTGTCCTCTCGGGCTTAGTTGCCAACATCGCCAGCACATGGTTGCTCACTTTTCATATTTCAATGAGCTTCAAAAATATTTCAAGCTAGCTCAACAAGCAGTATTGCACATGCAATTTCGTCCTTTTGTGCACGTGTTAGTCCCACTTCAGTTCTCCTCTTTTTGAGAATTTTTCACATCAGGTGTAGGCATTTGCCATGATTGACAACAACACAAATGTGTTCAAGATGTTTGCTGTTGAGGATAAATAGGATGGGGACAATTACCCAATGTGGGTTTACATGATGCAACATGTACTTGTGTCAAAGGGTGTGTGAAATGTTGTGCACGGCATTGATGTACGTCCTAGTTCTAAGGATGCAGGCGATATTGAGGATGTTACAAGTTTTGGTGACAGAATTGATGCTGCTAGAGCTGTTTGTCCTATGACTAAGCAAGCTCGTTGGGATGTAAGAGATGTGCAAGCTCATGCATTGATTGTGTAATCTGTGTACGCACTATTACTCCTCACATTTGTTCAGCTAAATTTGCAAAACAGGCTTGGGATATTCTAGCTGGTCTTTATGTAAGTCAACAATGAGGCTAAAATTGCATTGCTGTGTAAAGAGTTGGAATCGAAGATTATGCATGAGGAAGATGAAATGGACACTTTCCTTGCTGGTATCATGGATATCAATGAGCAACTAATTTCTCCAGGCGAAGTCATTTTTGATAGTTCCCTTGTGCAAACTCTTCTTAATGCTTTGCCAGATTCTTACCATACCTTTTCTAGTACTTGAAGACTTATGACCCAAGGAAATCCTGAAGTTGTCCAGTTTGATGCATTATGCACATTGCTTTTGCAATAGTCACTTTCCGAAAAAAATAGGGCTAAATAGCGAGCAGTTGAACATGCTCTTATTGCTGCTTAAAGAAAAAGTGGTAACAGCAATGTAACCACTTCTCATGGTTCTTCTGCAAAGTGGTAAATCACATGTTCCTAATGCTTCTGTTGGCAACGCTTCGTCCAAAAATTCTGGTGAAAAGCGAGAAAAGAAGATGCATTGCCATTATTGTAAAGCTAATGATCACTTAATCAAGCAATGTCTGAAATTGAAGGCAAAAGAGGCTAAGTTTGCCACCTCTTGAAGCACCTATGAAGCATGTTTGTGAAGGCCGTATTTTGGGTAAGATACTTCGTGACTTTCATTAATGATTACTCCATGCATGCATGGGTGTATCCGCTTAAAGCAAAGTCCGAAGTGTTTATGCGCTTCAAGTAATCTTTGTTTATTGTGCTAAAAAATGTCTTGACATGTACTATGGGGCACCCTTTGTTCCGATCGAGGGGGGGAGTATATGTCTCATGAAATTAATGCATTTCTTGCTAGTCGTGGGATAAAACACCAATGTACACTGTCGTATACACCTCAAAAAAATGGTGTTGCTAAGAGGAAAAACATGTCACTTATGGAAATAGCTCAATGTATGGTCAAAAGCCAAGCTTTGCCACATTTCTTTTGGATTGAGGCTATCATGTCTGCCACTTATGTACTTAACAAGTGTTGCAGTCTATGGCTCTTTATGAAGCATGGCATGATAGAAAGCCATCTATTGATCATGTGCGCTATTTTTGGATGTTTGGCTTATGCTTTGGTGCCACAAACACAACGCAAAAAATTGAATGATAAGGATGTCAAATGTATTTTCATTGGTTATAGTACTGAAAGCAAAGGTTATAGGTTGTACCATCCGTAAACAAAACATATCTTGGTTTCATGGGACAGGGGATGGAAGCCGAGAGAGCTTTCGGAGGGAGATTACAAGGGAGATTTTCCCCAGCCTTGCTATGGAGTAATATTTGCAACAAAAAAGCTCTCTACACCTCCGACGGAGAGAGCATTTAGGAAGGAATTTTTTTTGTTTTCTAACAATCCATTTGAACCTTCAAGAAAGCAGGCCCATCAAAAAACAATATGCTTTGAACTTAGTGGAAGCACAACTAGATACAAGCTACCTTACCAGAGCATGAAATTTTCCCTGAAATTTACAATATTAATCTAGCATATAACATGTAGTAGCCATAAAATATGCTATGCACATTACTAGTACAAGGACAACAAGACTCAATCCACCATATCAAATCTTGAATTCCAACAAAACGAAATACAATATAAAATTAGCAATTACAATTCGTGCACGCATTTGCATTTGGCATCGGGGGATGTGATCAATACAATTTAATTACAACTCTGTTTCATGTTGCACGCACACCAACAGATGAAGACACGCAACAGATCCTCACTTCTTAGCTTACTTTGATGGATAAACAAATTGTAGTTTAAATCCAAGCCAAAATAGAGGAGGAAGATGTAGTAAATATGCTTGCAGGCCATATATGGTTTGCTTTGTGCCACTTGTTCTACAAAGTCTCCACATGTACACATTGGGCTATTTGCAATATGTACTTCATACTTGTCGCCTCGAACTTGGGAAGTAGATTGAATTTTTCATGTATGCTAGCCTTCACAACAGTGTGTTCACAATATGGGCTTCCATGTTTACTATCGACTCAATTTTCTTGGAGGCTTGAATAGATACTCTTGGCTGATAATGCACATTGTTGTTCTCCTTGACTGCAATCTTCTCTACTGTGAAGTCTCTTGTCTCTAATGCTAGCAACTCTGAAGCATTTAAGTTTGTTCCCTTTCCCACAGACCATATACTTGGGATTCTTGTTGGGCATTGAGGGATATTGTTACATATTTGCCATGTGTAATCTACACTATCATTGCAGAACCACATGAATTGTGCCTTTGAATCGTTTTTGTGACCACTGTCATCCCCTCTCTCCCATGTCCAAATACCCCAAAAGGATGGCGCAACACACCCGCTCCCATTGTTCTTTATATTTTTTTTACATTTACCGACTCTGGATCCTAACCACCCTTGACATTGAACCCTGCTTCCCTTTGGTATTCGACGGATTGCCCACATTGTCTTATGAATGTCACTTTCCACAATCACTAGTCCTCCCTCGTGTTCCTTGACCACTTGATTGGCCTCTCCAGTAGTTGCTTGGAATTCTCTATGATTTTGTGGGATGTTTTGTGTAAGATACTTTGGTTGATGCAAAGCATTCTCCTCCTCATAGCTTATTTTGTTGCAGAAGCCCGTTTTCACTTTTTGGTAACTGTAATATTATCTCCCTCCATTGCTGGTTATTGATAGAGTGGTGTACAACCGAGCCCATCCTCAATCTCTATAGCAATAGTAGCCAACCCAGGTGCTCAACCTTGTTGTGCCCGACGTGCAATTTTTTCAGCAGAAGGCCCAGTACCGTGATACCTACCCTCAACAAAAGAAAGCATCTTGACACTTTGCAACAAAGCGTTTGATAGATTAGACATGCATGCATCATACAAGCTCATCATTTCTTTGTTTCCCGCGTCGGCAAGCCAGCTCGTGTGCTTTGTTTCCCTCACACGCCAGCTAGCTCGCTACTTTGTTGCTGCAAGGTTTGTAGTTGGAATGAACAACAGATCATCCACTTCTTGCAGTTTCTTTTTGAATTAAGGGATTGCACTTGCACACTAAATTTTTTGACTTCTATTCAAAATTGGCTCAATATACTCACCCCAACAAAGTGTTTTCTCCAGCAAGGGCACCGCACATGCCACCAACTTAGTTCAACAATCCATTTGTGACAAGTTACAATCGGACACTTTTTCAGAAACCCACCAAGCTTGTATAGTCCTATACAAGCTTGTTGCCACTTCTTTGCTCCTTGCACAATGCCATAATTCACACATACGCTTGTGCTCATCTTGGAAATTTTAATGCATGCATTGCATGGTGTGAATGTGCAAGCTTTGCTCCCAATGAAACAAACAGGAGCGTTCCCTCTCTTCCATAACATTGTCACGTCCTCCGTTGATTGAATAAAGTTCGAACAGCTTTCCAATTTGCTCCAGCCTCATCTGCCATGCATCCTTTGAAAATTGGTTGGACGGCGTCTACTTTCCAATAGCACGAAATTCTTTATTTCCCAAAACATGATCTGCGCTTAAGTGTCTTCTTCTTTCATCTCGCAGATGGCAATTGTTTGCATTTCTTGAATCTTGTACATAGAAATGATCATTCAACGCTATGAAATAATAAAGTAGTAGGAAGTTTTCTTAGCCTACCTAACATAGGATCACAGACATGTGCTTCCATTGCTGTCCACCCCACTACCCTACGCACATGATTGAAGTAAACCCTATTTTTTTGCAACTCTCCACTGCCGTCTTGTTGCATTCTACTCGACACTAGATCCAGGGCCATCGATCGACATTTCGAACACATGGCAGCGCTTGTTGCGGTCTGTGGATTGCCCTGGAAATAGCATGCAATGGAAAGACCTATAGCCGCAGTCATTCTTCAGCCAAATCAATTGGGACTCGGCACCGACTCCAATCTGTGTAGTAGTTGCCTCTCTCATCCAGTGCTTAAACCTGAGACGAATATTACATACATGCACATGAACCGCGTGGAAGTGACAACATACTCGAATACAAGAAAATAAATTAGCACCTTTGAGTATGGATCAATGGTAGTATCTCTTCCAATATGGAGAGGAGCTCTTTGCTATTAAGTTGCTCTCCGTTTTCTCGAACCACCACTCCCATTACCATCTGCTTGGCAAGACTGAATTTGTACATTCATTGGTCCAGTCATTGTTGATTCGGACACCACATGAGACACAAGTTCTCTTGTATGTTGAATTGCAGACTGTAAAACTCCCTTTGCGGTGGGATGATTATGGCTTCCAATGTGGATAAATAGCTTGGTCTAGTTATATTCGGCCAGCAAGTAATAGAAATCACAGGAACACTCCCAAAGCAGAACCGAACTCTTACCACACTGGAAGCATCGTAGTGTTCCATTGTCGGAGCTCAATATACCAATTGAAGTAATTGCAGTTAGCAACTTCCCTGTCCGAGCAGTCCCATTTGGCCTTCCGCTCATTACATTGATCAAGCAAGAGCTGTTTTTGCAGACGAGATATCCGACACATTTACTTCTCTTGATCAAAGCTGGATACCTCATTCTAGAATAAACAGGGTTAACCCAACAATGGCCATCGTAATTTTGATCCATCCTAACAACTTAGGGACTCCATCAAGTACAACGTCAAGCTCATAAACGTAGTCCTATTGTATACCTATGGAACTTCGTCCACCTTTTTCTTAATCAAGCACCTAGAAATCATTTGGTTTTACTCTGGGTACTTGTGGCTATTTAATGCAATGTACTCCAGTGTACTTTGTGTTTTTTCCACCTGGTCCGAACCCGAAGGCTTTTTTTTTGTTTTCCCTTTTTCCTTCCCAACCAGTATCTTCTGTTGTTTGCTGGCAAGCGGAAAATGAATGCTCATTTCTTTTGACTAGGTTTCTAGCAACAAATTCGTCATCTTCATCAAGGGATCTATGAGATAAGTCCACTATTATTACATTTGATCTAGTTGATATATCCACACCCATGTTTGTGACCATCAAGAACTTTGTAGATAAGGTTGAATCCAACACATATTGAAAATGATGACTTAATGTCACACCATCTTTAACCTCAGTCTGAATGTTTCCATCTGGTGTAGAGATGATGGAAAACATTTCGTTGTTTCTACTACCCCCATAATCTTTAGGATTTACCATGGAAAATATTATTGGACAATCCAACATCACAAGGTCACCGCTAAGAGTATTTGAAATGGCCTTAAATGATGATCTACCTACCAATCACATAGGGTTCCGTCCACCTGACTCCTTTGATTTCACATTATCTCCTCTAGAGCACTCATTAGGCCGCTACCTTCTTCTCTATTATTGCCTTCATCTGGGCAATTCCACTTTGAAACCATGTTGTGTGCCCCTCCACACCCAAGGGCTGATTGCCCATTTTCTTGCCACGATTCAGCTTGCCAAAAACGTTCATCTTCTAACTCATCATGCATGCATTTTCTTTTTTATCCAAAAAAATTTGTTTTGTATTGTAAACTTAAAGTTCCAAAAGCTTTTGAAATGAGTCGCTCTATATTAAATGAAATTTGATCCTATTTCAAAGAAGAATGGAAATCATTGATCCATAGCTATAAAAATATGGAGCAAGCATACACACGACCATATCAAAATCGCATAAACTCTCAAAGACCAAGCACCATGAGTAGAGGTTTGGAGCCAAAAAAAATTTGTTATTGCTTTAGTTATCATTTTTAGCAAGAAAAACTCGTTCCAAAAAGCTCATCCCATATGGATTTTTTTTTTGCTATTGCTTCAATTATCATATTGAGCAAGAAAAGCTCGCTCCAAAAGCTCTTCTCTCTCCATCTCAATTTATCCCTCTCTATGTCTATTTGGTCTGCCTTATACATCTCTCTCTCTCTCTCCCCCCCCCCCCCCCCCCCCTCTCTCTACTTCTCAATATCTCACTCTACTTCTTTGTCACTCTCTCTTCCTCTCCTATTCATATATCCCATCCTCTCTTTATATATATATATATATATATATATATATATATATATATATATATATATATATATATATATTGTGGTGTGTGGATCCTTTAGGTTGTGTGTCCGACCAATGTGGGAGGACACTTGGTAGTTCTTGATGCTAGCCATATTGGAATGTAACCCCGCCCTTTAGTATAAGAAGAGGTGCTCTCCTTTGAGAGAGGACACGCTCAGTTTGGTGTACTCTCTCTCTCTCTCTATCTCTCTCTCTCTCTCTCTCTCTCTCTCTCTCTCTCTCTCTCTCTCTCTCTCTCTCTCTCTCTCTCTCTCTCTCTCTCTCTCTCTCTCTCTCTCCGGTACACCACATTGGTGGAGGAGACGGGCACTTTCTTGATTGGGTGGGTTAGTTTTTCTAAGGTTCTTGGGTTTGCGTCTACCGGCATGGCGACCTTCCTCCTTGACATAGGCTAGCTGCCACCTGATTGCAGCGCCCCATGGAACTCGCCAACCCCATAGCTGCCCCCTTTCTAATTATTTCTCACTGGCCTTGGCCGGGGCTTTCTATTTGTTTCTCGTTGGCGCCGTCTGCACACAAGTGACGCTGCTGCATTTTACGACTTGCCGCAGGTAGCCCTTTGTGAGAGTGAAGATGGCGCCCACAGGCAAGACGGCCTCAAGGATGGCGATGAAGCGGCCGGGGAAGGAGGCCAAAGTGGGGGCAACCAAGAAAGCCAAGCTTGCAGAGGCAAGTGAGGAAGCTCCAGAGGAGGTATGCGCAGATGGCGAGGTGAATGTCAGCACAGAGGTTAATGCAGGAAGGGTTCGCCTTCTCAAGCAGGCCACCCAACAAGCAACACAAGGTGCCCCTATTGTCTACTGGATGTCTCGTGATCAACGCTCTCACGATAACTGGGCACTCCTATATGCTGCCCAGCAGGCCCGCCAACAGCGATATCCCCTATGTGTTTCCTTTAACCTCGTCGAGTCCTTTCTTCATGCACAGGCTCGCCATTTTGGCTTTATGCTGCATGGCCTCCGCGTTGTCCAACAGAATCTCTCCTCCCTCGGCATCCCTTTCTTTCTTCTCCGGGGAAAAGTGGAGGACAATATTCCTGCCTTTGTTGAAAGATGTGGTGCATCGATTCTTGTCATGGATTTTTCTCCTTGCGAATTGGCAAAGCATGGAGAGAAGCTGTTTGTAGAGGAGTCCCATCTTCTGTTTCTGTCTTTGAGGTAGATGCCCATAATGTAGTCCCAGTTTGGGTTGCTTCTGAGAAGCAGGAGTTTGGTGCTCGAACAGTTCGCAGTAAAATTCAGAGGCATCTACTAGAGTATTTGGTTGAGTATCCACCACTCACAGCTCCTAGCCACAAATGGACACTGGATACACCTGAAATTATTGATTGGAACTCCCTTATTGATGAAGTTATTAAGAAAGGTGCAGAGGTACCTGATCTTCTAGTCTTGCTGGTCATGAAGCAGAGTGTCAATCGTGAAGCTCAAATTGTGTTTAGTGGTAGTCTTTTCATCTTTGGTTCCTTTCACAATCTAGTTTTTATTGAATAACCGTTACCATCACACCAAGCTCCTTCGGGAGGGGATGCATGTCGCAAAAATTTCGCACCCAATCCTCAGTCAGTCCTTCCTCGTTTTGTCCATTTCATTGGGATAGCGACCCAATGTTTGCACAAGCGAGATGTATGAGTTCCACGCCTTGATGATGTTCGGCATGATGACGAGTCCAGCCCCCAAGTTCAGTCCCTTAGCCCCTAAGCCGTTGTAAGCTCACTCCCCATGGATGAGGCATTGGAGTGATGCAGTCCCTTCTGTCATGTCGAGTCCCTTCTTAGTCCAATCTTGTAAAAAGATGTTCATCTTTTTCTCCCTAAGGGGGGAGGTGTGGTGTGTGGATCCTTTAGGTTGTGTGTCCGACCAATGTGGGAGGACACTTGGTAGTTCTTGATGCTAGCCATATTGGAATGTAACCCCGCCCTTTAGTATAAGAAGAGGTGCTCTCCTTTGAGAGAGGACACGCTCAGTTTGGTGTACTCTCTCTCTCTCTCTCTCTATCTCTCTCTCTCTCTCTCCGGTACACCACAATATATATATATATATATATATATATTAGCCCCTCTCTATCTCTTCCCTTCTCTCTCTCTCTCAGTCCTTCTCTCTCTCTTTTTATATGCCCTTCTCCCTCTCTCTCATTCTCTCTCTCACTCTATATCCCTCTTTCTATCTCACACTCTCTCTTCTCTCTCTCTCTCTCTCTCTCTCCCTCCCTCCCTCCCTCCCTCTCTCTCTCTCTCTCTCTCTCTCTCTCTCTCTCTCTCTCTCTCTCTCTCTCTCTCTCTCTCTGTTGGACGGGAAGTCTCACACACCCATGAAGTGCATGCAAACACTACCTAGATCAACATAATGTCAATCGAGGACACAGATGACACGGTAGGCACACGGAGGAAATCTCTTAAGCTTGTCAGGCTGAGACCATCCTACACATACAACACTCTGGAAGGCCAACTAAACCACAATCCAGATCCTCACTGCTCTCAACTACACCACCTAGCCACATACACACATACGAAAGGTAACTCACCTAATCATGTCAGATTCGTACGAAACTTAAGGAACACCATCCCCTCACTAGGATACACCTATCCCTAAGCTTCTACACTCAAAACCCGTCTGCGAAAAACGCGTAGGATGACAGAGCTGAATTTCGAAAGTGCCCGAAACTAAAATTTATGAGTACCTATGCGTAGCTTATGTCGCCACGATTCTATAGACTACTAGCACGCAGAAAACAAACATCATTTGATACACTTACGGCCACAAATAGCTCGTAGATGCGTCGGCGTGTGCGCTTCGTCTCGCGTGGAATGCTTGGCGTTGTCGCGTAGCTCTCCTCGAGCCTACCACAATGGTGCAGTCGGATCTCCAATGTGTTGAGCGAGCCGGGCGTAGCGGGAGGATGAAGCTCACACTCACTCTCTTTCTCTCTCACACACAGTAGACGGCAGCACTAAAACTTGATTATGATTAAAGTCTTCTTTACAAAATGACCTAGGTACCTTATATACTAAAGCTACCTTAGGTTCAACCAAAAATGGGGTTGAAAAGGTCAAATGGCTTTGTATTCACAATCTGGAAGTGCCATTGCACCCTGGCTTCTGAAACAAGAATAACTACTCATTACAAATGACGTTTATAGCCATAATCCGCAGCATTTCATAACTCGCAAAAGATAAGACTTTGGTACGAAACTTGAGTTATGTTGTGTTGTTGACCCAGCGGTCAACATTCCCCCCTTCCGCGTTCATGTCGTCCCCGACATGACCTGATTGTCGATGGCGATGTGGTTTGTGTTGTCGTTTTGTTGTTGGAAAGAAAGTATAGACTATAGCCTTTGCAGTAGCTTGTCTTGTTCGTCCAATCCGATGTACATAGTCTTCACATGATTCAGGAAAATCATAATTGATGACGAACTTTATGTCTTTCACATCCACGCTCCGAGCTGCAGCATCCGTTTCTGTCATTATAGGTCTACTGCCAGATCTAAATTAAAAAAGAACCCAATGTCGTTTAACTTGACTCTTATCATCATGGATAGAGAAAGCTCCATCCATCACTTGCTCCAGAAAATCTGTCAATTCGGAGTATTTGTGATTCTCAGAAACAACTTCTACAATCTGTAGAATTGAGTGATTGGCTTTCTTATCTTGTGAGCCAATGACAACTTTGTAAGGAGTTATGTTGTGTAGTTGACCCAGCGGTCAACACTTTGCTATTGTTTTGGCTTCATCTGTTGCACTGCTTGTATCTTTGTCGAACCACAACAAGAACTATGATCCATTAGAGCGGACATCTATCATCATAATCATTCATCTTTTGAGATCCTCTGATTACTTTTATGTATGCTCTTCTTCATTGGGGACTTCTTTGTTCCTGTGCAATCATGTTGTTAGTGTTGTCTGCAGCTTTGTCATTGTAGGCCATTCTTCGACTCGCCATTGAGGAGAAGTATGCTATGATCTGAAATTGGTGCTCCAATTCATTTGTCATTTGATTTGAGTAGCATTTCCTTATTTTTGATGTAGAAGGAATATGTACAAGAGGATGGTGATAGGTGTCT
Organism: Adiantum capillus-veneris; assembly: GCF_014529385.1. NCBI lineage: Eukaryota > Viridiplantae > Streptophyta > Polypodiopsida > Polypodiales > Pteridaceae > Adiantum > Adiantum capillus-veneris. The sequence goes on along the minus strand of NC_140956.1, from coordinate 77,674,487 downwards.
TTAGATTAGGGTCTAAAACCTGGATGACCAAAGGGAAAAAACCCGGTGGGAAAAAAAATGCCTTTGGTATACGCTCTTATTGGAGTTGAGCAGTTGAACGTGAAGTACATGTTCATGAAAGGTGAGTGCTTGGGTGAAACATGGAAAGAGTGCCTGATGCAAGTGCCAATTATGGGACACTCTATATGCATATGAGAAATTTGTCACCAAAAGCATGCAATGTGAAAGAAGGAGATGATGGGTGTTTCGAGGAATAAATGTAGCACATGTGACATCAAAAGATGTCTCAATAGCTTCCACCTTTCCAAGAAGGGTTTTTGATGTAGAAGTTTCTCCACTCGTATCTCACAGTGCTCAGTACGTGAGTGTCTTTTGGACCTTCTCCTTCACCTCACCAGACGTAAGTACTTAGACTTCGACTCTTTTGCTCACCTATACCAGCATGAGTGACACAACATAAATATGCTCAACTCTTCCAGCTTGAGCAGTACCTAGAATAGCTAAGACACTTAGACCACTGAGAATATTACTTGAAGCTTTGGGACTAACACCTCACTCATTTTGTGGCTTAGCTACTCGACTCTGACTTGTATGACTTGTCGGTTGGAAGTTTACACTGCTTTGTGACAAGTTCTTCGGCTGTTGTAGTGGCTGCTGAGACATACGTCGTGAAGTTTCATCGTTTTCCTGTACCTTCTTCTCTTTGTAGTGCTCAGGCCTCTCGTTAGTCTTTTCTTCATGTGGACAATGGATTTTCTTTTTTCTTTTTTTTTTTCTTAATAATAACTCAAAGAAAATCTTAAAACAACTTAACAAAAGAAAAATCATTCAAATAGAAATCTAAATGCTATGTACACTATACACATGTCCCTAGGGGCTCATATATGGATTTTGTCCCCATACTCCTCTGTAACACTATTATGAGGGCATATACTCTAAATTTCGTCAAAAAATTATCACAATAAAATGCAAAAATTCAATGCATCTCACAAAACATTGCCCTCTAATAGTCATAATGTTAGGTTTGCATTCAAAATGCCTCCCCCCGTCCTATTTCAAGTCATCCTTTACGACAGGGTATCGCAAAGGGTATGTGTTGTGCTTGGGCAATTAAAAGTTGTGCCTATGTAGGCCTTGTAATGTAGCCCTATTATGCATACACAGTCAATGCATGGAAAAGATTTATGTTGTGCAAGATGTGGGTATAAGCAATTTGCTTATTGGCATTTGTTGGCGAGGAGGCTTCCTATTCTAAGCAATGTAATGGTCTTTGAAGCTCCTGTATCGTTGCTTGATTGAAGCGACTTGCTCTCTTCTAACTGTACTGTAATCGTAGGAAGAATTGTAAGAATTCAAGCGGCGATGCACTGACAACAATTTTGTTGTTCTTCTTTGGGACCCATTTCTTTGCGATTATTGGCTGTTTTGTTGCTGGCTCTCGTTTGGGAACCCATACTTGCCCGTGCTTCGTTTGTGTTTGAAGAGACTTCTTTGGGATCCACCTTTTTGTTGTGTGAGTCAACAATGGTCTTTGCTTCAGCCCTTGTACGCTTGGTTGGTGACAGGATTCAGGCTTTGAAAGTTGATACTGTGGTTGTTTTGGAATCCAAATGAATTCTTGATTTTTTTGTGCATGAATCAACTTCTTTGGAGTCCAAACCTGAGTTGTGAAAGCTTGCGACTTTGTGATATTCTTACCCGTTCATGCACGCTTTCCTTGTTTTTGTTTTGGTGTTGGATCTTGTGATTTGTCATTAGAGATCTTTGTCTTCTTGATCCATATCTGTTTTTTGCCGATCTGGCTTTTTAGTATCCAGATTTGTCGAGCTTTTTGGCTTTGACATGTTGTCCTGTTCTTTTGACCTGTCATGGTTGTTGCTGAAGCGGTTGGTGATAGTGATGGCCTGAGTTGATGATAGGGGATGTCGTAAGATTCATCACTATCGCTACTATCCTCAGCAAGGTTGACTTCTTGTACTTTCCCTTGATTTTTTGGCTGGTATTGGAAAGTTACTGTCTGTTTGCTCGTGGGTGGTAGTTTCTTGGAGGACTTTGGAATCCACTTTTGATGCACTTTATTCATGTAGCGATGACATTGATTCCCGGGTCGTTGATCTTCTTGAAGCTCGAAGTGTTCTACAGAGTCATAGAACTCGTCGTCTTCTTCATCTTTTGATTCTCCACATTTCTTTGTTTGCTCCTTATTTCGAGAGCTTGTTGATGTCTGGATTTCTTCGTTTTCCTGGATTACACTCACTGCAAAATAAGGAACGACATCATAGCCATTTTCATCACAAAACTTTGTTGTGGGAGCATCCTCCACGACGCACACGTCCAGAGTAGCCAAGATGTGTTCCCATCCAAAAGGCTCTAACTCTTCTTCAGGAAATGGTTCTGGGATATAGTCCTTATCCTCCATAGCTCGCTCTAGGATACATTCCTCACGTTTCAAGCTACCACATTGTGAAGCTCCACACATCCACAGTTCTTTAGGCTTACCTAATCAAGCTAGAAGTTTTGATCCTGCAACTGTGGCGGAATCAAACTCCTCAACCGGTGTTCTCGTCACATCCCTATAGCTATGGTCCCTCAAGTTTACCTTTGTTATGGTTTCCATATGTCTCAGGTATATATGGTCATAACCCCAATCTTGGACCATTTTCAATTGTCGCATGAATGGTCTTCCCAGAATGATGTCATAGTTGTTCTTCTTGCCAAAGTCAACAACAGCAAAAGTGTGTTCATATTCAATGCCACAAGAAGTAACAAGTACTTTTTCTAGCAGTCCTATGGGATTTTCCTTGTGCCCGTCTGCAAGTTGCAGGGTCATTCGTGTGGATATCAAGGCAGGTTTTCCCCATTTTTTCCAAACCTTTGTGGTTGCAATGGCCACACCAGCTCCACTGTCAAGGATTGCCATGGTTTTTACATCATTGAATTCCATAGGAAGGGTGGTGTTTCCATCTTCTCCCTCGTAATACTCGCCTACCTTGTTTAATGGCACTAGCTTAGTATTTAGTTGAGGCATTTCAAGCTCTTTGATGCCTTCCTCGCTTTGAGTCATTGGGGTTTTTACACCAAATTTCTCTAGACATTTACCCACATTAGCCCACATGTTTGGTCTTATTCTGAGCAACTCGGCTAACATTATTGTACAGGTAACTGGGGTAGATAGAATATCTACTAGCCCCTTTGAATCGATGGCCTTGTTGGGAGACAGTCTCTTTGATGGGACTGCAACCACATCTGACTTGGTCTCGTACTCTCCCAAGTAGGACGGTAGTGTTCTTAGCCAATGGGGTTGACTATCCATAGATTGTACAGATCCTTTGTCGCCCCAACACGATTGCACGTATAGATTCATTTGAGATCCAGTCTCAAATTCCTCTATTGGTGGTAGAAACACTCCTCGTTCATCACCAGTCTTGTCTAATCGTCTTCTTGGGTCATCGGCTTCATTGGCCTCTCTGACTTGTTTCCACAATTCGTCAAGACCATCTATCTCTTTACAATCCTCAGGTATAGCTTGGTGAAATCCCTTGGAAGAGTTATCTGTGGTATTCAGTACTATCCTTGGTTCTAATGTTGGGTCTTTGAGGTTTGTTCTGTGCTTATGACTAGAATCTGGCTCTTTTAGTTCCTGGTTTGGTGGGATTACTTGTGTAGGCATGACGCGGATCACATCCTGAGGTTTTGCAACTGGTGGTTCTAGTAAAGATTGGGCTGTTTGAATCATTTTCCTGCACATTTCCAACCTTTGCTTTTCTAGTTCTGTATAGGGATATGTCATCCACCTCTGTTCTTGGGTTTGGTTTTTTTTGAGCCTCGCATCATAGGCTTTCAAGAGGGCATCTAATGTCTCATTAACCTTCTCTACCAACACAGATCCTCCTGAACTAGCACTTCTCGGTTTCTCATCCGTGGATGGTTCTTCTAGAGGTTTAACCATCTGTGTAAGAGAAGGTGCCTCCTTTTCCTCGTGTTGTTTTATCTTCTCCTCAGCTTCGGTAAGCTTCTCAGCTAGGGATTTTTGCTCTTGTTCCCTGCGTGCTTTCATCCTAGTCTTTCTAGCTTTCCAACTATTTCGTTTGCCCTTGGTTTTTTGACTAGGTGTGTCGGTCTTTGGTCCATCATCTGTCTTTGGACTCGTGTCACTTTCCATGTTCTTTGTCTCTGGATTCTCATCAGCTTTCTTTTGGGCTTGTGCTCTCGTAACCACTTGAGCTGGTACGACATTTTCATTTTCTGAGCTACTAGGTAGCTGAACAATCCCTAATACATTTGTCGTGCTTTTCCTGATTTGGTTTGGTTTTTTTGTGCAATCGGGGATCAAGTGAGTGATGCCACACTCAAGACAATAGGCATTTACTTTAGTGATCTCCATATGAGGACATTGTTTGACCAAGTGGTTGTCACGACTTTTGTGACAATCTGTTTGTGGTTGAGGAGATTCTTTTAGCATTTCCTCTTGGCTATAAGCAAGCTTTGACCTAGATAAGCTGCTATTTGCAATGAATCGCAATGTCCTTTCATCCATTTCATACCTTCTTTCTTTCGACTCAAACCCAGGAGGTGGAGGTTGTACCGGCCTCACCACTCCATGTGTTTCTCTCACATTTTGTTTCTCCGAAGGGTAGTACTCTCTTTGGTTGCTATACCACATTGTAGCTGGTACTGGCGTTGGTTTATTTGATGCTTTCATCATTGGCATGTATCTCATGTCTACCGGCATTCTAGCACCTGGCAGCGAAGGTTGTTGTTCAAGCTGTGGCCTTAAAACTCCTACTGTTCTTGGCGCATTCCCCGTAATGTATCTAGGTGGAGTAGGTGCTTCTGGAATAGGTTGTACATACCTCTCCCTAGCATTTTTCATGCTATAATAGCACTCTTCCCCCGTATGGTTCGTCCATTTTCTCTCAATTTCACACCACTTCGGCTCTCCTGAATCAGACCTTACAAGAGGAATCAACCTCTTCACCAAGTCGTCTATAAGCTTTTCTTGATCAATAGGTGCCGTTGGCTTGGCAATGGGCTCACTTATCTGTGAAAAATTGTGTTGAGAGGATGTGTCATCTCCTTGACTCTTTAAGTCCTTTTCTTTGTATGCCTCACAGTTGTCCACTAGATAAAGAGCTTCTTTGATCAACTCGTTTAGCGTCATCCTCCTTATCATATGCAAATCCTTTTGAAGGCCCACATGTCTCATTCCCTGGATAAAGATCAGCATCAATCGTGCTTGCGTAGGTAATTCCGCTCTCGGACAGAGCTTAACATATCTCTTGAGCCGTAATGATGCTTTGCGTACTAATTCATCCTCTTTCTGTTTGAATCTATGGATTTGTGAGACCGTGTTGTGAGCAATGCCTTTTGGCGAGAATTCTTCAATAAACTCCTCAAACAACTCATCTAGGGTCTCAAAATCCCATTTTTCCACCGAGTCGAACCATGTAGCTGCATCATCTTCTAGAGTTAACTCCAAATCCCGCAAACTGTGTCGCAAAATCTGAAACTCCCTCTGCTCTAATCACTCTTCTAAAAGCTGCTACGTGATCTCTCGGATCTTTATCTCCGGAGTATTTTCTGTTTACCCATTTTTGAACTTGGGATGGTCTAACTAGTCGATTGTCTACAAGTCTAACCAGAGATTCTCCCAATCCTTCTCTCATTATCGCTCTTGAAGGGAATCCTGGTGGCTCTCTTCTTAGAATTCCTATAGGAATTCTCGTGTTTGGTGGAGTCATTTGTGGTTCTTCATTGACCAAATATCCACCTCTTTCTAGTATAGTCTGTGGATTTGTGCTTTCTACAACTCTGTATTCTCGTCCATACTTGTCGACAACTATAGATCTCCATTGACAGTCGACTTCGTATGTGTAGACATATAAGAGCTTGTAATCCGTTATCTCTTCTAGGTATGGATCTGAGCACCTATAAAGATTGACCTCATTGTCGTCAATGTATCTATATAGTCCTTCACTCTCATGACCAATCATCCAAACTCTCTCAACAAGATGGGTCTTTATTAATTGCAAGTTTGGAAGATCCATTGTGGGAGGATATTCCTGTATCGTCGGGATCTCCAAGCTTGTGTAAGCTGCATTTGAATCTAGGGTAGACATAATTTCTGGGCTTAAGAGCTTTTGCTTGGTTCAAGTAGACTTAGTCCACTGTGTTCAAGTTCTTTGGTTAGGGAAAAGTCGAAACTATGTCCAAAACCGCAACTGTTTCGTCACAATTCTCGCAAATTGTAGCTTCTAGACACCCCTGACTTCCGGATGAATTTTGAGGCCTCAAACGATGTTTTTTTCAAAATTGAACTAAATGTTTGCCGTCGGCAAACATTTAGCTCATGTTTTGCTCTGATATCTGTAGGGCCGCTCTCAGGCTACGTTTTGATATGAAAACTTTTCCAATCCGATACCGTTTGTGAAAGTTATGGCCAAAACAATGAAATGCAATTTAGAATGGAAGAAGACTTGGGATCTCTGTGACACTGTGAACACTTCTGTATGGTCAAAAGTACAGTTGGACCCTAAATATGGCCTGGAGACATCCTACGCGTAGTATGTCTATATGCTCAGTATTTAACAAAATTTGGTCCAGAGAATCCCCTTAAGTCTAGCAACACAATGGTATGCTCAGAATTTCATTTGGACCTAAAAATGGCCTTGAGAACATCCTACGCGTAGGATGTCTTTTTGCTCAGAATGATTTGAAATTTTCACCCCAGCTTCTCCTTGATGTGCTGATCACAGTTGTTTGCTCATAGGTTGGTTTGGAGTCCTAAATCAAGCTGGAGACATCCTACGCGTAGGATGTCTTTTTGGTCTGTTTCAGCTCAAACTTGCATTGTAGCTTCCCCTTGATGTGCTAAACTCACAGCTATTTTTACTTTTTGATTCTGACACCTATAGGTTGGTCAAATGATCAAGAATCTGTTTCAAAAGCCTGATGTCTATTCTAATGAATTCCTAAGTCAAATCAACTCCAATTTGGACCAAAATTGACTAAGAGGCTTGCCTAAGGCTATATGACAGCATGGTATGGTCACAAAAAAATTTTGGTTTCAGAATTATGCCTTAGACATCCTACGCGTAGGATGTCTAACTGCTCAGAATTACCCCAAATTTGAACCACAGACTCTCCTTAAGGTGCTGATCACAGTGGTATGCTCAAAATTAAGTTTGGAGTGCAAAATCACACATATGACATCCTACGCGTAGGATGTCTTTTTGGCCTGTTTGACCCCAGACTTGACCCAAAGCTTCCCCTTGATGTTAGTAACCCAGTGGTATGCTTAGATTTGAGTTTGGATCTCAAAAGACCCAAATTTTAGCTGTTCTTGCCTTTTTCAGTCAAAAGTGTTAAAGTCCGCTCAATCTTCCCTTTCACTGACCCAAATGAGATGAAAACTCTCACATGCACTCAAAACATCATGTATAACATGCACATGAAGTCATCCTATGGTTTGGTCTCAAAAATTATGCCTTGGGCACAATTTTGGGTAGGATGTCTGGCAATTCTCGTCTTTTGGTCTTGATCTGTCAAAATTTGGTCAAATTTCCACTTTCCAGGTGAAAATAGGGTAAAACCTACCTTCTAAACACACTGGTAACCTCAGATTTTAAAAAAAAAACGCCCAGATCACCCTGTAGACATACTACGTGTAGGATGTCTACTGCTGATTTTTTGAGATTGAAGTGTCCCTGATGCTTCCTTATGCTCTCAGCAAGTGCAAGTATGCTTCACAATTGCAAAAACATGCAAAAATCACTCAATTAAGCCTTTGCTAAAATTTTGTGTTTTCTGACTCTGCCTTTTGGCTTTTGGTCAACAAAAATAGGGAAAAACACCCAAGTCAATATATTACTATGGTAAAACCTACCCTCTGAACCCACTGGTAACCTCAGTTTTCCCAAATTCCCTGCCAAAAATACCCTGGAGACATCCTATGCGTAAGATGTCCACTGATGAAATTTTTTGCAGAATTTATCCACAGGCATCCCCAGGTCTTGAGCACTACTTTTCAAGCATTTCTACCAGTTTTTTATGCAAAATTGTGCTCAGAATCTTAAGTTTCTTGTTTTCGCATTTTTGACACTCTGTCTTTGGTCTTTTGGGTGTCAAGAGTTGGTCAAAACTCTAGTTTCAATGTATACTTAGGGTAAACTCCCCCCTCTGAACACACTGGTGTAGTCAGAATTTTCAAATTTGGTCTCCAGAACCCCCTTGAGACATCCTACGCGTAGGATGTCTATGTTTACAGAATTGCAGGTTTTCTTCACAGAACCCTTGCAATTGCTCTTTTATATGCACAACATCAGTCAGTCATACAAAAATATCCACAAAAGCTTGTTTAATGCATTTTTACCCTCAAAAGCACACTTTTCCGTGATTTCAAATGCAATCAAGCACTTTAACAAATAATTCAATGATGAATAGCTCTAGATCAGAATCGGATCACTTACCTAAAGCTACTCCTACAAATCATATGGGGTTTTGCATCTATGAGTAGAAAAACGCTTCACTGCCACACACGGACTAGTAAACGCTTTTATCACCTCACAAATCACTCAACCACCAACAACTACTCTAATCCACATATCCTAACTAAACCTATCTAGTCGCAGACCCTCGGCAAGACACACGCTTCCTGGCTATCCACTTGATCGCGGAATATCCTCTTCCGGATCCACTTGAGAAAAACGCTTTTTTTAGCCCAAACTAAATCAAGCAACCATCACACGAGTGTTAGTAGGAAACCTACTTAGGTCCTTGTGTCCCCGGCAGCGGCGCCAATGTTGGACGGGATGTCTCACACACCCATGAAGTGCATGCAAACACTACCTAGATCAACATAATGTCAATCGAGGACACAGATGACACGATAGGCACACAGAGGAAATCTCTTAAGCTTGTCAGGCTGAGACCATCCTACACATACAATACTCTGGAAGGCCAACTAAACCACAATCCAGATCCTCACTGCTCTCAACTACACCACCTAGCCACATACACACATACGAAAGGTAACTCACCTAATCATGCCAGATTCGTACGAAACTTAAGGAACACCATCCCCTCACTAGGATACACCTATCCCTAAGCTTCTACACTCAAAACCCTCACTCAAAACCCGTCTGCGGAAAACGTGTAGGATGACAGAGCTGAATTTCGAAAGTGCCCGAAACTGAAATTTATGAGTACCTATGCGTAGCTTATGTCTCCACGATTCTATAGACTACTAGCACGCAGAAAACAAACATCGTTTGATACACTTACGGCCACAAATAGCTCGTAGATGCATCGGCGTGTGCGCTTCGTCTCGCGTGGAATGCTTGGCGTTGTCGCATAGCTCTCCTCGAGCCTACCGCAATGGTGCAGTCGGATCTCCAATGTGTTGAGCGAGCCGGGCGTAGCGGGAGGATGAAGCTCACACTCACTCTCTTTCTCTCTCACACACAGTAGACGGCAGCGCTAAAACTTGATTATGATTAAAGTCTTCTTTACAAAATGACCTAGGTACCTTATATACTAAGGCTACCCTAGGTTCAACCAAAAATGGGGTTGAAAAGGTCAAATGGCTTTGTATTTACAATCTGGAAGTGCCATTGCACCCGAGCTTCTGAAACTAGAATAACTACTCATTACAAATGACGTTTATAGCCATAATCCGCAGCATTTCATAACTCGCAAAAGATAAGACTTTGGTACGAAACTTGAGTTATGTTGTGTTGTTGACCCAGCGGTCAACACACTCTCTCTCTCTCTCTCTCCATGCAAGCACCAACTTGCACGAAGAGAGAGGGAGGGAGGAAGAGAGAGACCCCGACAAGGCACCACTGCCCTCACTCGGGGGCCTGCAAAGAGTGCAATGTGGAGATCATTGAGCCTAGAAGCTTTGAACCCATCAATCACTTCTGCCCAGCATGATGAATGCGCAGATACATCCCCTTGTTCGGTCCTTCTTAAGCCTTAGGAACGATTGCATCACAAAATGCTATTATCACCTTCACCATGAGGCCAAAAGCACAACTGTTGTCGATGTTCTACATCAATCGACTCGATTCTTCCAATGGGGTGGTTTTGACTTGTTCACCACCACAAACGATATGGGCCAATATAAGCTCATCATAGTTGAGATACACTCTTGTTCTTTTGGATAAAAATCCATGCCTTTGGTGAATGAAGATGTAGAGCACGCTGGCTACCGGACTTTGCTTGAGAAATCCTTTATGCCTTCTTTGTAGCACACTCTACATCCCTCCCTCATGGTCGGCTGGCCATTCTCTATGACAAAACTCACATGGAAGCTTGGGGCAATGCAACCACATTTGCAGGCCTCTCTTTGAAAAGCATCCTTCTGGTAACATGTTGCACAAATGACTTCAACCCAAAAATATGCTTCATTGATGATGGCATTTGGCAGGTGCGGCTATATCTAAATGCAACATTATTCACATGTATGGAAAGGTGGGAGTCAATACATGCGGCATTGCACTATGTCACGTAGTGTCCCTTGAATGCCCCCTCTCACTTGCACCCTCATCTATAATCTAGTCTTGGCATGCATTTCTAGAGGGTGCAAAAGAATGCTTGTTGCAAAGACCTATGACATTTTCAACCTGCCATAGGCTTTGGATACATGACAGAGACTATTTGGGATATGACCAAGCTGAAGGTGCCATTGTGGATTCGCAGAATGGGAGTTCTAATGGTGGTGAAGGTACCATATGTGAATGTTGAACAAGGGGTGTGGACCATAATCCACTAAGGGGAGCTTCAAGAGTTTATGGACATTGAGCACCAATACAATTGCTTCATTGTACATACCCTTATTGGCAACGATGGATGGAGCCCCCTAAGCAGATATGGATGTTTGTACCACGTGGGTGGGATATGTTAGGGATCAACCTCAGTGTTAAGAATGCGGATGGTTTCTGGGGATAGAGACAAAACGAGTGCTAATGGGTGATCTTATTAAGGCATACATGCAGATAGCATGTTGAATAGTTGTAGGATGCTTGGATTTGAATCATCAAAAGGTGATATTTTTGTGCTTTGGTTTTGGTCCAACCAACCAAAAGGTTTGTATTTGTTGTAGATGGTGCTGGTGATACTTGCCATCAACAGATTAGCATGAAAATAGATAACACCAAAGGGCAAATTTGGCATGAAGCTAGTAAGGGCACTCAACCTTGACCCAAAGTTACTTGGTGAGCTCTATCCCACACAAATACAACCACCACCTTTGCATGCACACGTTGCAACAACCATTGCTGATGGTATACTCAAAGACAAGACAGAGGCTTGAATACTTTAAGATCAAGTAACTGGCATACTCCTCTCTTATAGGACTTTAAAAAAAAAAGTAGAATTGTATTTAAAAAAAGGTAGAGGAAAGATACAAAAAACCCACAGGTAGGGGCCAGGTAATCCCCACAACTGCAGAGCTAAGTGACTAGATACCTCCTCATTAACCTAGTGGATTGGTAGAGTTTTGGTACAACAAACTTCCATTGTTCCCATCTAGTGTACTTTTGAATAGAAGTGATGGTAATACACTCCATAGGGGCTTTAGATATTAGATCACAAATCTTATGGGCTGACTTTTGTAAGTCATATTTAAGGAGCCAAAGAGGGTAGGAAGATCCTTTTCTTAAAAAAAAACATTTCTATGAAGTCAAATGGACCATATAATGATTTCGTCTAGATATTTCAAAGTGGCACATCTAAGACTTTGCAGTTACCAAGAAGAAGATCCTAAAAATCCAAAGATTTGGCTCAGACTTGGAATAGGATACCTTGTACAAAATTGATAATTGGCTTGTTAGCTTCACAACTAAACCAAATGTGTAAATAGTCTTCTACTTGAGAGTTGTATATGACACATAGTCCATTGCTGATGCTAGCTCTTGCAACTTTTTCACCACTACAAATGGCTTGATGGATGAGTAACCATAGCTATTGGCAATGGGGTATGCCCATAAGCACTTAAACCTATAAGGCCACTGTTTGGACCTCACCCTTATTTTTCCACTTTTTGTTAAGCTTCTTCTTCAAGCTATCTTCAACTCCCCCCTTAGGCTTAAACTTATTATAAGCTTGATTAGCCAGGTACGAGATCTAGCTAGTTGCTTGAGCAACTCTGGTTGGTCTCTTGATTGAACTTTGCCACAAATGAGTCTAGCCCTTTCCAAACACCAATTGGCATCAGGTACTGAGAGAAAAAATTCTGTTTGGAGAGAGTATGATGTCTTCAACTTCCATTGGCAATAAGATTCCCCCAGGATTTGACACCAACTTTGAAGCATCAATGTGATTTTTTGCATATACCCTTTTAGCTTTGCCTGAAAAAACCCAAACCAAAAAGAGTCAAGAAGGAAAGATAAATGGATAGACATAAAGTCCCTAGAGGGTTTCTAGGAGAGTTTGATAGTGTTCCAAGCATTCCACATCCTGCAAACAAGTTTAGATCCCACATGTTGGAAAGGGACAGGAGAAAGAAGAATTTCTCCAAGCTGCTTGGTCCAAGCTTTTATCATAGGACATTTTAGTAGAGAAACTCAAGAAAAAGCTAGAGATGGCTATTGGTATGCCCAACCAAGTGTTGACATTGGGCTTGTGGGATTTTTGACATCCCTAACTGCTACTTGCAACCTCCATAGAGTTGTATATTGCAGTACTAAATGATTCTAGACAAGCATCAAGATGCTCTTGCATAAGTAGTACTCATGAATATTTCCTTTCTTTGGTTTGTTTTGAGATTCTCATTGGCTTACAAACAGGCTTGGAAGAAAGTACTAAATCTTGAAGAGAGAGAGAGAGAGAGAGAGAGAGAGAGAGAGAGAGAGAGAGAAGAAAAAAAATGCTTTCAAAAGCTCTTGGGCGAGCTTTTTTTTGTTAAATATGAACTTTAAGGAAAAAGAGAAAAAAAGCTCGCTCCAAAGCTCACTCCGTTCCAATCCCCAAGCACCATCATGACAAGCATTACTACCAAATGTTTGTACACATGTTTTCCATAGCTCACCATAAAAACTTGGTGACAAAAACATTTTCTATTCACCAAGAGAGCCACACTCTATGTACATACTATGTGTAGGTATGGATATCTTGAACATTTGTGAACCCACCTGGATCAAAAGGCCATAGTGTACAACACCCACACAGTTGAAAAGAAGACATACACTCCCTTGCATAAACAACAAAGAACTTCAAGATTATCAAAGTAGATAGGATAACCAAGTGCTTTACCATGCATAGAAGCACTTACAAAGTGCTTACAAAGGACTCGAATCTCTCATAGAGGGCATCAATAGGATAACCAAGTGCTTCATTATGCATAGAAGCCTTCGCCATATTCTCTATCATTACATTCATAGTACTAGCAATAATGGCCATGGTTGCCTACATACTTATCTGGGCCACCTGCTCTACATGCCAATCTACTAAATGAGACAGATTGAGATCAACCATAACTCTTTTAATGGGGTCCACTTCCTTAAATAGTTTCCAATCATTGGCCAAAACATAATTAGCATTGCAAGCTATTGCTTGTAATGTTGCATTTTTCACCATATTTTTGAAATGTTAGTTTTTGCAACCTCTTTCAAGCCCTCAAGACATAGCCTTCCATAACCAAGTCTTCTTCTATCATAGGTTCTTCAAAACCTCAATCATCCTCATCATCAAGGATGGACATATTTTTGCATGAAATCTCAAACAAAGCTACAACCTTCCCATCAATAGCTATGCATGTAGTGTTATGTTTGATACCTTCCTCAAAATGAGACAATATGTTCTCAACAACAAACATTACTTCATATGTATTAGATTAGAAACATGACGACTTTCTTGCAGTCACCAGTGTCAACAAGAGGCAAAGAACTTGTAAATTGGGATCATTGGAAGAGTATGATGCATTATACTCATTAATTTTTAGATACTTTTGAAACCTCTTACCCATCAAAGGACTCCTAAGCTTGATTCCCTTCATCAACATCATGACCTTCATCTGGACATATTTTTCTCATGTCTCTCATATATAGAGAGAGGTCAAATACTACACACTCATCAAAAGAAGATTCCTTATTAGCATTAAGTGAAATGTGATCAAAAGACTCATCATCATAGAACAAATTTCACTATAAGTATTGAACTCAAAATTATTACAATAACTCTCTTCAAAAGCCTCATCACTATCCTATATAGCCTCTACGATGCACAAATTCTTCCACTTCATCAACCACATGTGTCTATGTATCATGTAAACCATAGGCATCAAACTCAAAGGCATTGTAACCAAACAACCTTTGTAGACTCTAGAAATCCTGCTGTAATGAATTAAAAAGAGCAACAACATACACCTCTATTGAATCTATAAGATTTTCCAACCTCCAATAACACAGCAACAATGAAAACTTCAATGCTAACCAACTATGGCACCACTCCTCAATAAGCATATGCATAAAAATATAAGCATCATTAGAAAGGCCCTGAGAAGCAAATTCTACTTTTACCCTGTCATCTTCAATGTGAAGATGCATCATCTCTTGTTCCATTCATGAAATCCAAGGTTTTATACATTCCTCATAAGTACCATAAAAGTATGAAGAATGCATTGTTGGCACCTCAAGGTCTACATAATACTTCAATTGCCAATTGAGTTCTACAAGTGCAAGAACATTGTCATCAAAATGCAAGGCATCTTCTCCCAAGCTTTGAGCCAAGGTCCAAATAAGAATCATTAGCTAAAGCCACCCATGATTGTACATCTGCACCTTCCCTTTCACAAAATCATACATGGCATGCCTCATTTGTTGCCATTCTCAACCATTTGAGACTAGAATCTTCTTGTGGGCTCTGGAATGTGAAACTACCTACCAAACCTCATTCTGAAGGTACTTAAACCAATTCCTTAGTGGCAGGCACTAAAATAATGTGAGGAATTTAGTAGAGTCTCTTTGCAAAATTTGGCCACCGTCTACTTTCAACTCATGCAAAACACCAAATCCCTCACAACTTATCTTAAGCTCCTATAGGATGATTGAGATTGGAGTCCCAACACACCTCATCTTGGAGTTGAGCCTCATATACTATGCCTCATTTTCCATAAGTAGTAAGCACTCCTTGTCTGAGGAATCATGAAATCCTCTTCAAAAATGGCCTTACTACACAATGATCTACCTACCAATTACATTGGGTCGCGTCCACCTGACTCCTTCAATTTCATTCAAGAACACATCAACTCTACAAAAGAACTTCCCAAGTGGTTTCCTTCTTTTCTACTACTAATACCTTCATTGCGGGTGATTCTACTCAAAGAACCATGCCGTTCCTCCTCCACACGCAAGGATTGCAGAGCCTACTCTCCACTCAGGCATTGATGAAAATGGGGGATGCCCTTCAAGGAATCAAGAGAGGAGAGTAGGCTGATGAGATCACAACACACACACACACAAAGAGAGAGAGAGAGAGAGAGAGAGAGAGAGAGAGAGAGAGAGACCCAAAAGAAATAAATTTTTAGCAAGAGAATTGTCATACACTTAGATAATGAGAATGTGGGGGCAATGCTAGGTACATAGGAACCTCTCCTAAACTACCTTCCTAAGCTTGACCTAATCTATGAGGTCATTATCACTTGACATAGTCAATGATGTCATCATGCATATCACATTGGCTTTATAAGCCCAGTCTTGCATATTTTGAGTTCAGTTAGTGAGAGTTAGTCCATCTAGTGAGTTCCAGACTTTGTCTCAGTGCTAGTGGTTGTCTGTTCTCTCTCTCTCTCTCTCTCTCTCTCTCTCATCTTGATCTTTGTTTTTGTCTTTGTCCTCTGCAAGATTGACTCTACCTTTGTCTTTGCTGCTACTATGGCATTTTTTTGGTGGATGACCTTTGATGCTACATTTGTTACAGAACTTGTTCTTACATCAATCTTTAGAAAAGTGCCATGTTTTGCCACACTCGTAACCCTTCTTGTTAATTGTCCTATTTGATGAAGATGTTGGCAAAATGATGATGCAATGAAAGCTCCTCCATTGATTGAAGTCCTCTTTGTTTGCTTCTTTTCTTCTTCAATTAAAGCATCGATAACTTCTTCCAAAATGGGTTGGGTCCTTTTGTTCTAACACTGTGACTGTGTAGTCAAATTTTTTAGGAACAACACTCAAGAGCACATCAACCTTATGCTCCTCAAGGATCTGAGACTCGTGTAAGTTAATTGAGTTATGATGCTCATTAACCTATTCATGAGGCTTGAAATGTTCTCTCCTTAATTCATTGTGATTTTGTAAAAGTTCTTTTTAAGGCTTATCTTGCTCATTTTTTGTTTGGCATAAAAATTCTCCTCTAAGGTGATCCATGCTTGGATGCTCATGGTGCAATTGTCATTGAAGTGAAAATAATTATCATGAAGTGATAGTTATGTCAAGAACTTACTCATCTTTGGATTGAGATTGTGCGATCTGGGCTAGGTAATTGTGCCTTTAATTGTAGATGGATTAGCCACACGTGGCTTGATAATACCACATAGCTGTTTGTGCATAAAGTAACCTTGCAACTTTGTCTGCTAGGTGTGAAAATCCTCCCCATTAAACTTCTCGATCCCCATAGTGCAAGTAGAAGTGTCTTATCTATCGACAATGTGCTAATTCTAGTGTCCATCCTCTTCACATGAGCACTAAAATAATGTCGTCACCATAAATAATGATGATCACATACATTGCCATAATCTAATGTGTTGGTTGCAAAAAAATTGTAAATTTTAGAAGTACTTTGGGGATGATTAATGTAGCATTCATAATGGGAAATTGGAGAGAGCAATTGGATAATGCACAAAGTAGAAAACCAATAACAATACTTGAAATGAAATGAACAATTAACACTAGGAAGTGTGTACAATGTGTGGCCACTTAAATAGCAGTAGTATATGGCTAGGTTAACCTCTCAAGGGTCACTAGCATCATTTTCCCAAGGTCAAGGTGTATCACCCAAAGGCCAAAAGTGGCCCCACAACGAGGGGGTTGATTTTTACAAGTGGGCATGTCTGAGAAGAACTTTTGACTCTTGTGAGACTCACCATGCCATGTGCATTCACATGCTCACAAGATGACTGGACTACTTATTGTACAAGAGGTAGTACCCATAGAGATAGGAGAGGTCTAGGCCACAAAGGCCATAATCCGAAAAAATAGTCCTTTCTTGTTCGCTCTTTTTATTGTGGTTAGTTTTTGAAAGTTGTAGACTTATACTTTACTTTATCTTTAATCCCATTATCCTATTATCATGGAGAATTTGTTAGTATTTCATCCATTATAGGTTTTGTTTCAAATCAAAGAGAAGTGATTAGCGACCTCTTGTATCACTAATAAAAATTAGTAATTTCATATCAAGCATGACATCTTGACTCTCTTCATATCAATGAAGGCGTCAGTTTAGCATTCCAAGTGCCTCTATAAGGAAAGGTCAATAGCTACTAATTCAGCTAGTGTAAAACACTCTCCACTAACCTCATCTTCTTCTCTTGAGAGTTAGTGCTCTTGATACTCCAATACACTTGGCAAATACAATACGCTCTTGCTACTCCATATACTTGGCAAATACAATATGTATCTCCTCATTTTGACAATCGGTTGCTTTTGATATCATGTTGGAAACCAGAATCATCATTATAGTTTTCGTTGCTTCTTTGACAACATCCTCGGCTCTAGCCATGCCAGGTGCTAATCATTTACTCAGTTGGAAACGGTCTCCACAACCTTCTCATGATGCCGAATACAGTGTCAACTTTATGCTTGATTTTGATGGATCAACACCCACTTGCCGAATTTAATAGCACCGGTTTTGGCTTCTCCGTATCATCATCCATAACCATTCAACACACTCGGTAGCCCTCCTCCCTCAACAACACAACCTTCACCCTTATCACTACGATGGCAACTTGTCAAACACCATCGACGTCATCGCTAGTGTCTGCAAATTGTAAAAATGTAATAAGTTGATTATTTTGAGGCTTCTCTTTTGTATTCATTTGACTTTAAAATATTCTCAATGGGTGTTCGTATAGCTTCTTCTTTTTAAACCAACAACTCTACCATTGGCATTTCTTACGAGCTCTAGACTCATCAAGGCTCTAGAGATTTTTAATCATCTTTATGGCTATGGTCATAAACAACAATGGCCATCCAACATCATTAATGGGAATTGAGCCCCAAGCTCAATTAAGAACATCAAAAAATTCAAACAAGGGGAGAGAGAATCAACATCAATAGGTACTTTCCAAAGCAATAAGTATCAATGCATTTCTTTGGAATTTTATGATTTCTATAATTTCTATGGCTCATTTTGTGGTGTCTTACACAAAGCTTGTGCCCTCAAGATTTACCATGCAGTATAGAAAGGTCCATCATTATGTGTGAGGGCTCTGGCCAACTGGCTGGACACCCATCACACTTACCATACTAACCTTATCTATTCTTTTGATTGTATAGGACAATAAGGAGTAGTGAGGGATTCCGATCTTCACACTGAGATTCACCAACACTCCCTGTCTGGTCTTGTTCATCCTCACACTCTGCACGCATTATGCACTCTACAAGTGGTATCAAAGTCAAATGTTGTGGCGCTACTTTTCTCTGGCATTTCTCACAACCTAGTGAGCTTCACATCGGCTACATCAATAACATATCAAAGCTCGAATCCTCCATGTCTATGGAGGCATTGCGAGCTCACCACATAGAGCTTACATATCAAGGTGGCAAGGGTCTGAACACCACAAGCCACAAAGGGCGAGAGATTGAGATTTCTGTGAGCTGAGAGAGAGAGAGAGAGAGAGAGAGAGAGAGAGAGAGAGAGAGAGAGAGAGAGAGAGAGAGAGAGAGAGAGAGAGAGAGAGTCATCAAATCTAATAACTAACTACTAACCCAAATGATTTTCTCATGTTAAACTGATCATTTAATGTGGGAGAATAAATGGGAACAAGTTTTAGAATATAGACATGTGCTAATGGATCTATCTCAGCACGGGACCAAAGTCAATGGGTCCAAATGAGAGATGGTATGTCAAAGAACAATGCTAGCTAATGGAGCTTGAAAGACCTTAGGGTTAGCTTCATTAAAGACCTCCAAAGGTTAGTGTTAAAAGTCCTTAGACCTAAGACCTTAGGCAAGCTAGGACTGAGCTTGAGATAGGAACCTGGTTGAAGCTTGAGTTGCTTGTCGTGCTTGCCGACTAGGTGCTTGAGGTGCTTGTCGACTAAGGTGCTTGAGGTGCTTGTCATGCTTGATGACTAAGGTGCTTGAGGTGCTTGTCATGTTTCATGACTGAGGTGCTTGAGGGGCTTCATAACTAAGGTGCTCAAGGGGTGAGATGTTCCCAAAGTCAACATGCATCCCTACACAAGGTGGGGTGAGCCCTACAAGTAGGGACATAAGAGAGAACACACACACACACACACACACACACACACACACACACACACACACACACACACACACACACACACACACACACTCACTCACTCACTCAAGGCAAGCCAAGTCGGAAGAGGCAACAAGGACACATGTCAAGCTCCTCCCCATGGTTCCCTCATAAGGTGCATAAAGCCTAATGGTTGACCTCTAAAGGGGTCCATTGAGAATTTAATTTATTTAAATAGTTATCTAGGCATTATCAAGCCCTCTCTCGCAAAGAGGTAAGGAGGAAACTTGTCCAAATGCTAACCTTGTTGCTTGATATGCACTAAGCATGTGATTGGCTAGGCTTGCAAGGGTCCAATCAAATTCAAGAATGAGCTACAAGGAGGGGTCGACCAAAGCAAGCTAGGGGTGTGCTTGGGGGTACACTCTCTCTCTCTCACACACTCACATGCTCTCATCCTCACTTGGTGAAAGTGCAAGAACTCCATCTCCTTCTCCAAGCTTGAAAAGTTGAGAGCCTACGCCAACAACTCTTGGCTATGGAATGCAAATCCAACCAAGAGGCATGCTTCAATTCTATCCTAGCCATCTTCTTCATCTCCATTGCTATGCTACTATGCTATGCTAAGATCTATGAGTAATGGTATGAGAGGACACTATTTCTTTCTCGTAAGAATAATTTTTCTTCCTCTTCCCCACCCTCATTCCTTGCTAGCTCTCTCCACCTTTGAAGGTGTTTGAGGTCTTGGGACCAAGGCTGGGGACAAGTTAATGCTTTCATTTAGCTAAGTTACGGGCATAATTATGGTGCGAAGCTATAATACAAAAGCCTTTTGGAGGGGGGGCATGCTCCACATAAATACAACCCTCAAATGTTGTCAAGTTCTCTAATTCTCTCTCTTGCAAAGTATTCTTCATGTCAAGTTAATTAAGTATATTGGTTATGTTGCTACCTCTAATCAAGTTCACCCTCTATTTTCTCAGACTATTCTCATAAAAAATGCTCACTACAATTTTCATAATTCCACTATTCTCAATGTTCATAGTCCATTTCCATTACATCGGTATCAGAGCTATATGTTTCTCTTTTCTTGCTTAAGAAGAGAGGTCCTTAAGTTGTCCATGAAAGGTTGGACCTATTCATTGCAAGAGGGTAAGTGGGACATGGATCTATTAACTTGGTTGAAAAGGACTTAGTTCGAGGTACACCGTTGGGAACTATAAACTTAATAATGGAGTCTTTCGGCCGGCTTAACCATTATTGAGCTACTAGCAAGCTCAACAGGAACCATAATCAACCCAGCAATGTTAGATCCTCTCCACTAATCTTTGCAATCAACAGTCTCTAAACCATGGGTTTGGCTGCTTGAGAGCTAATTTTCAAAGGTAAAGAAGAGTAACAACTAAGGTTTTTGAGGGTACCAAAGCACAAAGTAGCATATACATATGTTTAAGTAGCATGGTTGACAATAATCAAGAGAGTAGAATGAATATTGACAACTTTGATTTTGCACATGAAGGTGCTACTAATGATGCCTCAATGTTTGTGAACTATCTTATTACTAGGTTGCAACAAGCTATGGGAACCCTGCCTTGCCAGCCGAAGTTACCCAACAACTTCGTGCTTATGGGATTTCCCTACCTCTCCAAGAAGAGAGAGAGAGCTTAGGAAGCCTCTCATTGAGACTTCCAAAAGAAGACTCTCTTCAATAAGAGAAGAGGAGGGATCCAATAAATGAGAAAGAAGTGAATTTTTGAATTCCTCTGAAGATGTGGCTCCTTGAAGACGGTGGTCTCGATGATCCCCAACTCTTCCCAAGAGGAAAAAATAATCCTATAGTCCTTCTCCTTGTCACTCCGAAAGGAAAGAGAGGGAACAAAAGAAGAAAAAGGCGAGAAAGAGGTCACCCTCTTGTCCTTGTTCTTCACCTTCCTCCTCTTCCGATGAAAGCAGCGGTTATTCTCCTAGAGAATACAAGAGGAGAGGACATCACAAATCCTACCCTGCTTGGAAAAGGTCCCAAAATCTTAAGAAGTTCAAAGAGGGAGGAAAGAGTATCTGTTTTCTCACCTATGATGGCACCTTTGGTGCTATTGACAAAATATTAGCTTTCATCCAACAATTTGATGCGGTCTTTGGAGTAGACGAGGGCTTCACAGAGCCCTCTAAGCTACATCATATAGCTATGCACTTTCAAAAATCTACTCGTCAATGGTGGGCTAGCCTTTAAGCTCCGAAGACATGAAAAACTCTACGATTTTCCATCATGAAGCAATTTCTTGCTAGCAAAGCCAAAGATAAAGTGCTCACTGAATGACGGAGTTTGAAGCTACTTTTGCACGAGTCTATCCACAAATATGTAGACAAGTTTTGGGATTTACATCTCAAAGCTACAATCTTTCAGAAGATAGACTTCACTGAGCAAAATATTTTTTTTTGTGCAGGATAACCTGAAGAAATGGCTGAGTATGTCAAATCCCAACGGCTTGATTCTATCACTGAAGTCATCCACCACGCTATGGTTGCATCTCATATTAATTTCCAACAAGGGGCTAAAAGGATTTCCAAGCCCATGGAAAACAAAGATCGAAACGATGCAAAGGGGAAGAACAGTGCTCAAAGTTCTTCCCAAGGAATTTCAACAAGAACAACAATAACAACAACAACAACAAGACCAAGGAGAAAGGAGTTTACAAAAGTAAAAACAAACTCTCTCCTGAAGAGCTAGAGGCTTTTCATAAAGAACACAAATGCTGTAATTGTGGGGAGCAAGGACATGGTTATCGTTCTTGCCCCAAAAGAAATGCCTGCAAATGAGACTCCTAGAGCTTCCACGGTCGAAGCTCCAAAAGAGGATGCTCATTGCAAAGGATCATCCCTTCATATGCTTGGGGGGAGGTGAGGGAGCATGATGAAGTTCCTTGAAAGGAGAATCTACTTCACCTACAGGGAAAAGAGCATGTATATAGATGCTAATGAGTCCGGTCGTACTATACCACTTGTAAATTCACTTGCTTTTGATAAGTCAATGAAAAACTTAGTTTCCTTGTACATGATTTTTGTCCAAGAGACTCTAAATGATGATAATGTTTTAACAAAACAAAGTGGTAGTAATCAAGAAGACTTAGACTTGTTTGTCTCATTTTCTAAATAGATTTCAAGATGTATTTATTGATGACATCCCTATGGAGTTACCTCCAAAACGAGGGGATGATGACCATAAGATAGAGCTTCTATCTGGGAGCTCACCGCCAAATAAATCTCCTTAGAGTTTCTCAAGCTCAACAAGAGGAGATTATGAGGAAAGTGCACGAGCTGGTAGACAAGGGGATGGTGAGGCCTAGTTCCTCTCCCTTTTGTTCTCTAGTCCTTTTAGTGCAAAAGAAATATGACACATACCGCATGTGTGTGGACTATCGAGCACTAAATTGCATCACTATCAAAAACAAATTTCCCGTATCGCGAGTAGAAGATCTGTTTTATAAGCTACAAGGTTCTACCTACTTTAGTAGGATTGACCTTAAAAGTGGCTATCATCAAATAAGGATAGTGAATGAAGATATCGTAAAGATCGCATTTTTTACAAAATTTGATCTCTATGAATGTCTTGTCATGCCTTTTGGTTTGACAAATGCTCCAGCCACGTTCAACCGCCTAATGGAGAAAATATTTAGACCCTACTGCAAGTTCACTAGAGTGTTCTTCGATGATATTATCATTTACTCCCAATCTTTGGAGGAGCATAAACAACACCTCCAGATAGTTTTTCAAGATATGAGGGAGAATAAACTTTTCATTAATCAAAAGAAGAGTGAGTTTTTTCTCTAAGAGATTCAATACTTAGGTCATATTATCTCTCAAGATGGTATCCGTATGGATCCAACCAAGTTTGAGGTAATTAAAGGATGGCCTAACCCAAGGAATCTACATGAGCTACGAAGATTTATTGGTATGTGTGCATATTATAGATGATTCATAGCTAAATTCTCCCAAATAGCAGGACCACTACATGACTTGACCAAGAAAAATGTTAAGTACATATGGAATGCTAAAGAGAGTGCTTTTGAAAATCTTACTTCTCAACCCGTGCTTACACTATCAAATCTCTCAAAACCATTTGAGGTCCAATGTGATGTTTGTAGAGATTGCCTTGGAGTAGTCTTGCTTCAAGAAGGGCATGCCATAGCATATGAGAGTTGAAGACTCAATTCCAATGAGCGAGTATTGGGCATCTACGAGAAGGAGCTACTAGCTGTCCTACATGCCCTTAAAACATGTAAGAACTATCTTTTGGGGACTCCATTCATCCTACGTATGGATCACCAAAGTCTGAAGTACTTCATGACACAAACCAAGCTCTTCGACAAACAATTGAGGTGGCAAATTTTCTTTCCCAATTCAAATTTCATATTACTCACATTGTTGGCAAGCACAATCAAGTTGTTGATGCACTATCACGATGGCCAGGAGTCAATGAGGTCTCCATAGAAACTCACAATGATCTATCTTCTATGATAGATGAGTATGCTATTGACCCCGATTTTAAAGATGTAGTTTCAGCCCTTGCCTTAGGGAAGAAAGAAGAACCATTCACCTTGCAAGATGATTATCTTCTCTATGGCAATAGGCTATGTGTTACTCTCCATGCTCCTCCCTATGCAAGGCATTGATGGATTCAACCTACCCTTTGCGGAGTAGAGACGTATTTCTATTGGCCTACCATGAAGACGGACATACAAGACTATGTGTCAAAATGTGTGGTATGCCAAAAGACAAAGTATGATAGGGGGAAGCAACTTAGATTGCTCCAGCCTTTGTCAATTCCTAATTCACCATGGGAGAGCATATTCATGGATTTTATCTTTGGATTGCCCAAGTCCATCCATGCTAATATGGAAATATGAACAATAGTAGACAGATTTAGTAAACAAACATATTTTATACCTGTTAAAAAGACTATTAAGGCACACCAAATGGCAGCCCTCTTCATATCCCAAATTTTTAAACACCATGGCTTGCCAACATCCATAGTGTCGGATAGAGATCCTCGAATGACCAATAATTTTTGGAAGGGTCTCTTTGAGAATCTAGGTACTAGGCTCAATTTCTCTTTGGTCTATCACCCACAAATGAATGGCCAAAGTGAAATAGCCAACCTTACAATTCTAGATCTACTTAAGACCTATGTTACCGAAGTAGATCAATGTTTGCAATGGGAAAAGTACCTACCTCTTGTAGAGTATGCATACAATAACGCTGTCCATACTACTATGGGAAAGGCACCTTTCCAAATCATTGAAGGAAGACCTAAAAGTCCCTTGCTACTTAAAGTAGATGGGGATATTTTTGATGTCAATGAGTATAGCCAAGACCTACAAGAATATTTCCAAAAGATTAAGGAGGATATATCCATCTCGCAACAAAGGCAAAAGGATGTCGCTAACAAGCATAGAAGGGCCTTAGCTTTCAAGGAAAATGATTGGGTCATAGTCAAATTTCCTAAGGTTGGATTGAGGTAGACTACCTAAAACCAATCAATGAGATGGCCTATCAACTCAAGTTCCCCAACCATTGGCTCATTCATAATGCTTCATGTGAGCCTACTTAAGCCTTACAAAGGAGAGCCATCACAAGAACCAATCATTGAGGATCCACCCGAAATCAAAGATCAAGAAGAGGTGCTTCAACCCAAATCAATCCTTCAACATGAAGGCAAGGTACTAAGAAATGGTAATATTATCCGACGGTATCTTATTAAATTCAAAAATTATCCTTTTGAAGATGCTAAATGGATGCAAGGAACACAAAATTAAGGATAGTATGAACCTTGTCAATGCTTACAATGATACAGTAGAGTAAGAAAATGTAAATACTTTTTTAAATGAAATTTTTTTTTGTCTTATAAGACTAGTTATTTTCTTTTTATTGTGCACAAATTTAAGTAGTATGAATGCTTAGAATCATGTTTGTGATGATGACGAAGTCTCTCAAACACCAAGTAGAATTTGTCACTCTACTTTGGGAGAATGAAATGGACTCAAGAGCACACATGCTTGCAAAATTTAAGTCTCCCAAGCATCAAATGGATTAGTCAGGAATGATGTCGTAGGGTAAAAAAGGATCCTCTACGCGCTAAGACACATAGACTAATGACTAATAACTTTATCTCCTCTACCTCATAATTGAGGATGACTATGATTTCAAGAGAGAGGTAATGTCATAAAATCTAATATCTAACTAAGCCAAAATGATTTTCTCATATTAAATTGATCATTTAATGTGGGAGAACAAACGGGAACAAGAATTAGAATATAGACATGTGCTTATGGATCTATCTCAGCACGAGACCAAAGTCAATGGGTCCAAATGAGAGATGGTCTATCAAAGAGCAATGCTAGCTAATGGAGCTTGAAAGACCTTTGGGTTAGCTTCATTATAAAGACCTCCAAAGGTTAGTGTTTTAAGTCCTTAGATCTAAGACCTTAGGCAAGCTAGGGCTGAGCTTGAGGTGGGAACCTCGACAAAACTTGAAGTGCTTGTTGTGCTTGCTGACTAAGGTGCTTGTCATGCTTGCTGACTAAGGTACTTGAGGTGCTTGTCATGCTTGATGATTAAGGTGCTTGCCTTTTTTCTTTTACTAAGGTACTTGAGGGGCTTCATGACTAAGGTGCTCAAGGGGTGAGATGTTCCCAAAGTCAACATGCATCCCTACACAAGGGGGGGCAAGCCCTACAAGTAGGGGCATGAGAGAGAACACACACACTCTCACTCAAGGCAAGCCAAGTCCAAAGAGGCAACAAGGACACATGTCAAGCTCATCCCCATGTTGCCCTCATAAGGTGCCTAAAGCCTATTGCTTGACCTCTAAAGGGGTTAAATGTGAATTTAATTTCTTTAAATAATTATCTAGGCATTATCAAGCCCTCTCTCTCAAAGAGGTATAAGGAGGAAACTTGTCCAAATGCTACCCTTGTTGCTAGATATGCTCTAAGGATGTGATTGGCTAGGCTTGCAGGGGTCCAATCAAATTCAAGGATGAGCTACAAGGAGGGGTCGACCAAAGCAAGCTGGGGGTGTGCTTGGGGGTATACTCTCTCTCTCTCTCAAACACTCACATGCTCTCATTCTCACTTGGAAAAAGTGCAAGAACTCCATCTCCTTCTCCAAGCTTGAGAAGTTGAGAGCCTACACCAACAACTCTTGGCTATGGAATGAAAATCCAACCAAGAGCCATGCTTCGATGCTATGCTAGCCATCTTCTTCTTCTCCATTACTATGGTACTATGCTATGCTAATCCCTATGAGTAATGGTATGAGAGGACACTATTTCTTTCTCGTAAGAATACTTCTTCTTCCTCTTCCCTACCCTCATTCCCTGCTAGCTCTCTCCACCTTTGAAGGTGTTTAAGGTCTTGGGACTGAGGCCGAGGACAAGTTAATGCTTTCATTTAGCTAAGTTACGGGCATAATTGTGGTGCATGAAGCTCTCTATCTTCATTGCACCATCAAGGTCTCAACGAACACAAAGCTTGTATTCTAGGAAGTCTCTCTTTATGGGAGAAGCCATAATACAAAAGCCTTTTGGAGGGGGGACCGGCTCCACATAAATCCGGTCCTCAATAGTTGTCAAGTTCTCTAATTCTCTCTCTTGCAAAGTATTGTTCATGCCAAGTTAATTAAGTATACAGGTTATGTTGCTACCTCTAATCAAGTTCACCCTCTATTTTCTCAAAGTATTCTCATAAAAAATGCTCACTATAGTTTTCTTAATTACGCTATCTCAATGTTCATAGTCCATTTCCATTAGAGAGAGAGAGAGAGAGAGAGAGAGAGAGAGAGAGAGAGAGAGAGAGAGAGAGAAGAGACATGACATGAGAGAGATGGTGGAAAGGCTGGCAGCCCAATAACTCCAGATGGCTAACTCTACATGATGATGAGACAATACAATGAGGGTGCCCCCCCTCCTATATATAGGAGAATAGGGACTGGTCGAGCAATAATCCTCAATATAGCCCAATGACCTAAAAAACATGACCCTCCAATATAAATGGGGGAATATGTGACCAAAACAGGTCTAAATGTGGGAAATGTGCTGAACAACCCTAAGTGTGCATGAGATCCCTGTCCAGCAGGTGTACATGTGGACAACCCACAACCAAGGGCCAGTGCACGTGATGTGTGTGAAGCCTGTAGACAGTGTGCGAAGCATCTGGAGATGAATGAAAATCTAACATGTCCTACATCTCTAGAGTTCTAACAGAGATTTGGAATGTATATCTTTGTATTGATGTATGCTTGTGTGTGTGTGTATGTGGTGTGCGTGTCTATGTGTGGGAGCGTATATTAGTGCCAAGAACTAAAATTCAGTTTCAGATACACTTGGAAAAGCACTAGAAAAGGATACATAAAAAAGTGCTAAAACTAAATGTGACCTCATAAAATCAAATATTTTTTCTAAAGCTCTCATATTTTTTCAAGTCCTAAAAAATAAATGTGACTTCATAAAGTCAAATACTTTATGCTAAAGACTAAATGAGTCTTTTTTAGAGGAGATATATCTCCATGACACAATGCTAGAATCAATGTGTATGGATATGTGTGTGTGTGAGAGAGAGAGAGATGTTTGTTCTTATGCAAGTTTTGAATATTAGTTTAGTTACAAATTACTTCTTCATAGGTTTCTCGCACATCATTTAGAGTCCATTCAATGGCTCTATCTCGTGTTCTTCCTTGTAATGCTTGATGCAAGATTTTCTAAAACATTTGTACATGCATGTTGCAACACGGGGTCTCTTATGTACCATGACCAAAAGGTTGTACTTTTTATTTGGCAAGAAAAACATGTAGTGAGCTTAACTTCTCTTTTATGAAGTTCTTTTGTATTCTTTCAATGTGTAATATGTGTCATCGGTTGATTAGGGTGATCCTCACAACATAGCAATATTACTGCAATGGGATGGCTTTCAAACTTCAAGGACAACCTTGAAGAGCTGTGGTGTTGTGAAAATATTGTTGCTTAATGTTGGATGTAATTCCTCCATAGATGTTTTATGAGTATCGATTATTCCACAAAGTTGCAAAAAGATTATAAAACGTTTAGGAGATGTACTTGGAACATTCTTAACTCCATTGGTAGATGAGCACAAAAGCTTTATTGTGAATGGGATAGATATGTAGTATATGAGTACTCTTTAGAGAGATTTTTTGAATATCCACAAGGTTTTTCTAAGTCTCGCAAGATACATGACATGCTCATGATGATTATTGGAGACTATCCAACACATTGTAAAGTGGGTCTATTTAAAAACGGAGAACAAGAATTTTCTTGACGTTATAAGACTCAAGCAACTCTAGCAAGAGATGTCACCAAGCATGAGGGATGGAATGTCTATGATGAAAATTGTTGTCAAGCAAGATATCCACCATCATGAGAAACAATTAAAGTAGATAGAATTTTCCTTGGAGGAGAGAAATCGTTAATGCACACAAGTAGAGAAAAAAGAAGCCTAGAAACAAGCAAGCCTATCAAGAAAGCCTATACTTTGGAGGCTTTCTAACTTGTATGGATTTGACCTATTTCTTGATTGTGTTTATGATGTTATGCACTATCACAAGATGGGCACCACATGCCAATAGAAAAGAACAAACTGAACAGACTTTTCGCACTTCAATAACGATTGAACTGAGAGAGAGAGAGAGAGAGAGAGAGAGAGAGAGAGAGAGAGAGAGAGAGAGAGAGAGACGACACGCGACATGGAGTGGCGAAATTCCACCCCAGAGAGTATTGGCCCCAAACCTTGGCATCCCTTTCGGTATTTCTTTATATTGCATCAACTGAGTACAAGCCGGTACACCAGACTCTGCACCTTCTCCGGGAAGCAGGCCAGAGAATGAGCCCTTAACACATATTTAAAGGCCCTTGGCCTATGAAAAGTAGTTTACATGAAAAGCCTTCAAACTCAAAATCTTCTGGTCCAAAAGAAATTCCAAAAAGCTGCCAGCGTATATCACGGAATCCCGTACAATTGCCACGTCAGCACTGTCAGTGTAATTTTTAGAAATCTGCCACGTCATTAGTTTCGGGTCTTGCTTTATTTTATTCCTTTGTCACTTGGGGCTCCATCAGACGGGGTCTCCATAAGTTGGTAGGACTTCTTCTTCTATTACTTGTTCTTCTTAGGGTTTAGGTCCCTCGGCCGACATCTGCAAGTTGGCTCCATTCTTCAAGGCTTTGACACGTTAGCAGTTTGTGACATGCACACTTTGGCATTAAACATCTTCAAGATATATATTGTTGATTTATTTGAACGCTCTAATATTGCTCTTAAGAAAGAGATAGATGGAGCAGTTTCTTCAGTTACAAAGGTCATGCCCACTTAAATCCATTATGGAAGATGGCCAAACTCTCCTGTAACTATTTTGAGTGCTTCAAAGATAAAAATAATAAAAAATTTATTGAGTGGTGCCTATATCTTAGACCTGTAAATGGTATTTTGCTAGAAATGCATATTTTGGGAACTCTCTTGGTAGATAAAGCTCATAGCTTTTACAACTATAATAGAGATCATGTACGTCATGTACGTCGATGCATGATATTAGAACTATGAAAAAACTACTACAACCTTGGAGAGCTCCAAAGGAAGAGATATTTGGGGCTAATTCATTGTCTTTAGAGCATAATTGCACATTGGTGGCATATTTCTCACTTTTTTTTAGAGTAACTCGATTTTGTGATGGGGTCCCCGGATGTGAATTACTCCCCATTTAAGCTCGCCTCAAAGATAGCGAGGTTGGTTGTTGTTGCAACATCAATTTTCTCTCAATGACCCAATTTTGACTTCAGCAGGGTCGTTCAGGAGCTTTATAGCGATGCCTTGTGGGTGGTGAGATTGACATTATTATGCTTTGGGACCATCCTTTTTGTGAGAGCCACATTAGACAATGTCGTCAAATTTTTCATGGTCGTTTTATGAGACATTTTGGTCAGCTACATTTGGGCTTGCATGCATCCAAGGAGGGGTATGTATGACTATTGAGGACTCATAAGAGCAGGCCATTGTGGGCAGAGGTATTATTGTGTTAGGTAGGTCTCAATGGATTACTATGCAGTTACTGGGCTGCCTCATGGGCTTCCTGAACATATATGCATCTAATGTGGTAAATGCACAAGTAGAGTTTTGTTCACATGTTGTAGAGTCTTTGCCGCATGCTCGACCGTATGCAAAGCAGTCGTGTGGTGGGAGATACTTCAACATGTTGGAGGAATCCTCAGGTAGGATGGTTTAAAGCTTCCTATTAGGGGAGACAAGTTACTTGACACTGAGTTTGCCGACGACTCAGCCATGTACTTGGAGGGCCAAGAGGCCAATCTACATAGGTGTGAGTAGGCTCTTGAGGTGTTTTGTTGAGGCTCTTGAGAGAGAGAGAGAGAGAGAGAGAGAGAGAGAGAGAGAGAGAGAGAGAGAGAGAGAGAGAGAGAGAGAGAGAGAGAGAGAGAGAGAGAGAGAAGCACGCTACTCAATTCAAGGCGGGCAAATTGATAGTAAGTCACTATTTTGCTCATAACTTGAGCTAGAAGTCTTGAATTCAAGAACTTTTTTTTTCTAAATGAAGCTCTCTTTGAGTTCCACAACTTTGCAGAAGAGCTTGTTAGCTGATTTGGAATTCAAGTATTTCTTAAATGAAAAACACAGAGGCTATTTTTCTCGGGACATATTGTGTATTTGGGTTGAGTCAGAGAGGAGAGAGTGTGTAGAGAGAAAGAAAGAAATAGCTTCATTTTAACTTCAACATTGAAGGCCTTAGGGACACACACACACACACACACACACACACACACACACACACACACACACTTTCTCTCTCTCTCTCTCTCTCTCTCTCTCTCTCTCTCTCTCTCTCTCTCTCTCTCTCTCTCTCTCTCCAATTTTTTGCTCCATTGACTACGGCATCTTTGAGCAGACTAGACACTTTCATCTGGCGACAGAAGTCAGCATCGACACCCAGTTTTCTCGTCATTGATGACTTGTTTTTCCAACTTGTGGCATCAACTTCTCCCCCAACATTGATGTGCATGAGTGATGTGCCTCTTTGAGGGAGGAATGGCATTCGACATCATAATTGGCATTGCCATTGACTTTGGCGACATCAACTATAGATTTTCACATGTTCTCTAGCATTGTAGAGAGAGAAGACAATTTGTCACAATGGGAAATAGGTTAAATATTGCCATCAGTAGTAGCTCTATGCATTTTTTAGAGTAATTTTGGATTTCCATATGCATTCTTGGAATTGATGTATGTTATTTTTGATTTCAAAGATTGATTTTCTATGATTGCTCATGCATAGCCATTGATGGCTTCTCAGAGACATCCCCTAGACATAGGTTTACATGCACATGAACAAGCATAGGTTCTCTTGACATAGTAGACTTGCTAGCATCTTTGACAATGATAGCCATTACAATTCCAGTGGGAGTTTGGATGCATATGGTTTATGTGTGATTAGTAGTTGAGAGGGCTTGTGATTTGTTGAGAGATTTTTCCTCCTCATAAGGACCTCACTTGTGCCATATTTTGCTTGCATCTCCTTGGTGTCTATTTGAGCGCATGTCCTATAATTTTGCAGTGACATTTTAACATTTTGGATGTATGTTGTGTTGCAGATAATGCCATTATACCTTGTTGTGGAGACAATTTTGGCTTGTTTGGTAGTCTTCGCCGTTTTGGAGACTCGTTTTGGAAGAGCCCTTTTTGAGACTATAGATAGTCATGTTTGCATAACCTTTTGTGAGGGTCGTTACATGAGATTTTTTGAAACCAATCACTGAGGGCCGGGTTACCCAGTGTGAGGTGCATTAGGTTGCTGGAGATTCCCATTTGTGGCCTTGCCATAGGACATGTATAGACAAGTATAGGTACTTTGACACCAAATTGGCACTCTTTCGACAGTTTCTTTGAGTAGTACATGCCAATTTATTCCCAATCAGCATTTATGTTGGTTAATAGATTGTTTTTTGCTCAGTTTTGCTTGAAATTCTGATCTTTGTACAAAGGGGACTTCGTCAAATTTTTCCTTGAGTCCTCTAGTTGCCTATAACATGCTTTTGCATTGACCTTACAATCATTTTGTTGAGTTTCTAGTGGATATTTTGATCTCCAAATAGAGGAGACTATGCTGAACTTTTTTGCAATCTTTTTTTCATAAGTTCTTAGCATTACTCTCTTGCAGTTAGTTCTTGTCAGTATGGATGGATCTTTTGACAAAGAAGATTACTACATTAAGAAATTCGATGGTACAAATTTCACTATATGGAAGTAGAACATGCTTAATGTCCTAATCAACCAAGGACATGCAATGCCATTGAAAGAGCACAAAAAGGGTTTGTACATTGATGATTAGTGGAGGAGGAGCTTGAAGCTCATGCCATGTCAACTATTAGGTTGCATTAGTCTATATTCTTCACAATTATGGACAAGACCACTGCTTAAGAACTGTGGGAGTCTTTATGCTCAACATTGGATGG
Source organism: Adiantum capillus-veneris (assembly GCF_014529385.1). NCBI lineage: Eukaryota > Viridiplantae > Streptophyta > Polypodiopsida > Polypodiales > Pteridaceae > Adiantum > Adiantum capillus-veneris. The sequence continues at coordinate 77,641,543 of NC_140956.1, read as the reverse complement.
TAAGAGTGCATCAAACAAAGTGTTTGTGATGAAGAAGCTTATGTGTTAACATGAAAGAATGTAGCAGTGTCAGTTCACACTTAAACTAGTTTAACAGTGTCTTTACTCAATTGACATTAAAGGGGCTTACTTTTTATGATGAAATGAAAGCCATTTTCTTGCTAAGTTCTTTGTCTACATAATGGGATACATTTAACACTCCCATTAGTAACTCCACCCCTAAGGGCAAGCTTGTTTTTCAGTGATGTTACTAACGTGTTGCTCAAAGAAGACATTTGATGTGAATCTCTTGACACTAGTGGGCATGGTGATGCATATATGGAAATTGGAAGTAGCAAGAAAACTCATCAAAGGTAGAGAGGTCACAGTCATATTCACAATTGTTCAAGGTTGACGATTCTATAGAACGGTTAGGTAGCTTTGAAGGTGGATTTCTAGGAGAGGATTGAAGGTTGGGAGGGTTTTTTGGAGAGCTCAAGAGATTTAATCAAGTGGGAAAGGGTTTCAACCAATCTCGGTCTCTTTGATGAAGATCTAGGTGGTATGAAAGGGCCCTCTTATTTTCCTTAGATGATGTTAGGTGAGAGTGTAGTAAGGGTTGGGGAGAGGAAGCGAAAGCTAATTGATTCTTAGAGTGAGTGGCTATTTTCTTGCTAACCTCAAGTTTTATCAACTTGGAGATGGTTTCTTTTTTTTGGAAGATGGAGAGCTTCATCATTGATTGTGTCTAGAGCTCTTTTGTGGACCTTCTTAGCTTCTTCTTCTTTTTTGGTGGCGAGGTGAGTATTAACTACAAATGATTGGATTTGTTCAAGAAAGCAATGTGTGGCTTGCTTTTTCCAATATTGTAGATAATGATGCCAAGTAGATGGAGGTAGTCTGGGTATGGATAGAGGTAGAAGAGTTTGAATGAGGTCTTCTATCCGCTTGCTCACAAGTGAATGATAATCCTCAAGGTAAGCGTTAAGGTTACTGATTAGTTTATTTTGGGCATCGACAAGAGCTTGCATAAAATCTAGTTGAAATCAAATTGTGAGTTGTGTTAGCTTGACACTTAATAGGGCTTGAACTTGGGCATTGTCTAGTGTGAGTTGTGGGGGTTTCATTCTAAGGCTATTGGGTGCTTGTTGCTTAATGAGGAGGGACTCAAGGTGGTTTAGAATGTTTTTTGCTTTGGAGACTTTGAGATAGAGTTTTTTATACTCACTGATGGATTTGGAGACGATATCGTCAAACACAAAAGGTTTTTTGGGTGATCCCATAGAGATTGAGCTTGAGCTTGAGGGTATTAGGTTAAAAGGGGATCTCTTTGGGGTAGAGGTGTCAGATGGTTTCATAGAGATTAAGCTTAAAGGGTTTAGATTAAGAGTGGATCTCTTGAAGGTAGGGGTGTCCAAGGTGGAGGTGTCGAGAGTTTTAAAAGAGCCGGGAGAGGGTTGCTTGCTAGTTAGGGTGGAGGGTAAGCCTTTGTTGATTGTAGTAGTAGGAGTGAGGGAGATTTTAAGGTTTGAAGAGGCCTTATTGAAAGGGAGCCACCATGATTGGGAGGAGGCATTTTCGTGGTTGTTAATTGATAATATGCTGAAGTCAAGAGATTCCTCGAGATGGAGTTCTAGCTCGTCGGTGATTATTTTGTAAGGATCATTTTTAATGGGGTTTTCATCAAAAATTTCGTTGAGGACTGTTGACATGTAGCGGGTTGTCGACTAGTTGAGGGTTCTCACTAAAGTTCAAGGTGAGGTCATTAATAGGGTTAAGGGGAAGAGGTTGCACATGAGTAGGGTGAGAAGATGGGGCTACAGAAAGCAAAGTGCTCAGGGAATTAGAGGTAGGGTTGGTCTCCATGGTAAAGCCCAAGGTTGCTGCCATAAAAGCAAGGGTTTGAACAACCTCAAGGGTTTGAATGAGAGGAGCCGCTACTTACGTTTGAGAGTGACAAACATTGCTATAGTTACAATCTTCCACTTATTGAAGCATCGTGGTTGAGACAAGGCCAGCTCAAGGGTTGTAAACTGGCTACGACATCCATAGCATTAGCACCCGTTAGTTACAATAGACATGAGCATAGCAAACAATACGATGCATAGTGTAGTGTTGTTTTTTTCTGTAGGTTCTCAAGGAGTGCAAGGTGGTTCAAACCCAGGAAAATAGGTTTCACAAAACTGGGAGGATTTAAGAAAGCGTAGGGTTAATTAGAAGCTCGAGAACCCTAGCTTGAGAGTAGGTGGTAGAGAGCTAAAAGAAGACGAGGGTGGCTATGTGCAAGTGCAATGTAAGGGACGAAGCTGCAATTTGAAACTTGCAAGCTGAGTGTAAAAGTTAGGAATAAAAGACGCAAGTGAAAGAGTACAAGCTGAGTGTTAGTGTTGAGGGCCAATAGTGTAGGAGGTGATGGTGCATAGCAAAACTAGTGGGCAGGGAAATTGAAAACCGAAAACTCAAAAGGGTGTGAATGCAAGGTTTAATAGAGGATGCGAAGGGTCCATATGGCTGAAGATTGAGAGTTTGTGGCACCATAAGCAAAACAAGCTACATTGTACGAGGGGTTGGGAGGGGCAAGGGGAGAAGCTCAAGCTATAGTTAGTCTTTACAATATCAGGTACTAAAGGGCAAGCATAATTTACGATGAAGAACCATTGGATAGTGGGGGGCCATATGGTATCCAGGGAATCGAGTATTGGAAGTAAGGGCTCATATAGAGAAAGATTGAAAAATGAGGCAGGGACTAGGGTTAATAAATGAGAAAGCACGGTTATGTATAGGCAAAGGTATAGGGGAAGAGAGGTAAGAGCTTTAACTCCCAAGGCTAGGAAAAACCTAACAAGCACAGAGCTAAATAGGCATAAAAACCTCTAAACGGGTTAAAAAACCATCTAGTGAAAATAAGTAACTAAGTGAAGGGAGGAGACGGAGCTATGTGGCTTTGCCAACAAATATCCTCCTATCGTTCCCATCGGTGATTATCATTAATGTAACACTTAAGGACATTATGAAACTTCTTGACTTGAGATAGAGGACTATTGCCTTGCTATAGTTGCTCAAAAACGAAAAGACGATGGTAGCATAATTGACCTATGGACGAACAATATGCTATCATGGATGCTCATGTAACAACATGTGAGTTTGTCAAACCATTAGAGGCACTAGCAATCATGGTCTACAAGGATGTAGCCGCATTTGCCGCGACACTCCGAACAAAGGTGGAGTTTAGGGCAACACAAGAAAGGCTTGGAATCACTAACTTACAAAGAACTACTCCATCAATGTCATTGGTTCGCTCCTCATCCTCTACAACCAAGAGCACAATTGACTTATGGAATGCTGCATTAGTTGAAGAAGATGAAAATCAGAAGGTATACTTCTATGTAATTACTTCTTTTCTTTCCTATTGGTAGTGCATATATGAAGAGTTTCATGGGTATGCACCAACACTTGGATTTAATTTCTCGTAGCTCATTGTCTACAATGATAAGTTTATTCCTCATCCCCATGGACGAGGCAAGGGAGACCTGGGAAATAATTCTTCTCTTGGATAGTACTTGGAGAATTTGAGGTATCCAAAGTTCCTTTGCTTCCATTCCACCTTCTTTGAGAACAAAGCTAAATTTCCTCTTTTGCATTGAAGACATTTTCAAGATATCTAAGAGGTATGGCTATTAGATCGAATGTGTACAAGGTCATGCTGCTAGAGAAGCAAGAAACAATTACAATGTTTGGTGTTGGGCCTGGCATCTATGGGCTACACAGTTGCTACTTTTTGACACATACTGCGTACGATCTAACTTGTGGAATCATAGACCCATGCCAGTTGACACACTATGGAAAACACAATTTTCTCAAACATAAATAGAAAATCCTTCAAATTATAGAAGAGGCCCTGTACATAGAGGCAAATGAATAGAATCAATTGCTTGACCTCAATGTGCTTGCAATGGATGTTGATGATGGGATGCGTTGTTCGAAGAGACCATGACACGAGGAAGAGGGTCCTTTAGATAAGAGCGTACTTTGTAACATTTCTTTTTGACTAAAACCAGTTGAAAGGTATTTAGTTTATGCATCAAAGTTAGATTATTATGTTTCGATATTTTGTAAATTATTTTATTTTGTTGCATCCATCATTCACATTATGGAAAGTTGAAATTACATCAAGTCTTCTAGATACATTAAGGCTTGTATTTGGATCTTGCTACAGCTAAGAGCTATGGCATAGCTTGTAACGGTGTTGACCAAACCCTTTCCACGTGTTTGTTTTATAGCCACCAATCCGCATGTCGTCTTGTTGTAGAGGATAACTCCCATATCTCTTTTCTTTTTCATTTTTTGGCTAACCTCACTGCATGCCCAATCTCATTGTCTTTGACTTGTTCCTTATGATGTGACATGTGCATAAGTTTCCATTGATGTAGCTCCTCTAAGTGATTGGCTTTGTCTACACCACCTTCATGTGGAGTGTGATTGAAATAACCAGTACCATGCTTGGTAGTGGTTTTCTCCATGCCCTGTGTAGACCAAATACCTAAGCTACCATATTGCCTTGCGAACCAAGGCATGTGATTACAGATAATGTGTTGTGCACAAAGCAAGCACAAGCATTATAAGGATACATATTTGCAATTTAAAAGATTAGCATACCATCAAACCAATTACAATACCAGGTAGTGAGTGATATGTTTATTTTCCCACACACTGACTTCCACAATTTCTTGGAAATTTGCATAGTACATTAAACCATGAGTTCAATTCACAAAACTTTAATATTGCATCCATGGTTTTCCGACCTTTTCCTTGCGAGTCTTGATTGCACCATTGCCTGCATGCTTAACTACAACATTGTGAAATTTTTTTCACTTGTTGTATCTCAATTCTTGTCTTTCATAGGAAATATGGCTTTTATGTTGTTTTCTAGTTGTAGACATTGATAGGAAGGGTCAAATTTTCACACCACCAATGGACAGCTTCTTTGGAACATCCTAATCTTCTAAGATCTCTTTTCATCCTGCTCTATCTTGACATGTTCTTCGTGCAAACCCATCTCTGAGAAGATAGTCGCCGGTCTCTAAGGTTGAGATTTCCCTTTGCTTTGCACAGAGAGGTTGAGTAGTCCAGGTAAAATAGATATAGAGAAACATTAGTTTCTCTATTGCATACATTGTGGATATGTGTACTATGGATGGTGGGATATCCAAAATGGGTCAAAAGTTGGGGTCACAAATATGCCTATTCGATGTTCTTCTCCAATATGGTTTGTCCAAGATGTGAACCCCTCCCATGCAATACAAGCAAGGGCTTTTGCTTATTGCTCCTTTGGAAATGTTGTACATGCATTTCAAGGTCTTTAGGCCTCCAACCATGTGCCACTTCATTGTGTAGGAGCCCATGCCCTCCACATCCAATTTTTTACCATTTCTTTATTCACTTATTGTTTTTGGATGCTAGTATGATGAAAAACCCAATTCAATATATGGAAGTCGTCAGCACCATAAATGATATTTTTAAGCTTTTTGGAATGCACATTCAAAAGTATGCAACTAAAATAATTGACCTTAAACTTAATGTTAGCTCACCTTAAGGTTGCAAGTAGAAAAATGTTGTGCTTAGATTATACATTAAATTTTCTAGGATCATCTGGTCCAATGATTGCATTCAGGGATTTGTTCATGAGTGTGATTGTGACTTGCTCAACCTTCATCACCTTTACAAGCTTGTACTCATCTAGCTTGATCAATAACTCAAGAACACCATTGCACTCTATAGAAGTAACATCAAACAACTACACAATGTATGTTTACAGGGCGATAGAATCATAAAAAATATTGCTATACTTGTCATATGCTACTTCCTCCCCTTTTGGAAATCTATATGTCAATTCAACATAAAAAGGACTTCCCGGAATTTGGAGCACCTCCTTGTTCACTTCTCACCTTGTTTTTCAATTTGGAAGTAGGGTGTGCTTGATCTGAATCTTTTTAACATGTTTTTGCACAAACCTGAGTAGGAGGAGTTAGGAAGCTAAACCCTTTCCTAGTGAAACAACACTACAAATGATGCTACATACTTGCAAATGGAAGCATACCCCTTATTGGATATGCTAGCTTTATTCAAAATTGACAGAATATCCTGTGCATGGAGGTGGTTCTCCTTTAAAAGGTTGTCAAGTGATTTGGCAATGATCTTACCATAGCGCTTATCATTCAAGAGGAAAGTGATGTTTTTGCAATTCTATATGAGGCTGTAAGGGCCAAGGAGGTGGTTGTGTTGTGCTCCACTTTCTTATCGGGGTGAAGCAAAAATCTCGGCATGCATGGCAAAAGTAAGAGATATGTCTGAGAGTTTTTTAACCTAACAAGGATATATGTACTTACTTGATGGCTTGAACTTGTTTCTTGATTTCTCCCAAGCCAACCTTCAAGTCCTCGATATCTTGTAGTCTTGTTTCTCTTTGGTGAAGACCCAACGTTGTTTTCTTCCCCTCTGAGTTGTTGTGTAAGCTCCTTAATGGTCTCCTTGCTGCCTTCAACACATTGAGCACATTGCATGACTTCTGGAATAAGCACACATTCTCGGTTCATGCAATGTCTCTCTCTCTCTCTCTCTCATTCATTATAGAATATCATTTCTTGTGGCCAACTACTTGGTGTAGCCTTACAAGCCATTTGGTCCATCTTTGACATAGTTCACCAAGGAAGTTATATCCTTGAAAGATAAAGTGGATTTTGTGATGGGATTCTTAGAATACATTCTACCGTCTAGCCAAAGGTCCACCATTTTCATGCCCTATGATCTAAAGTTCTCTTTTGAAGCTTCAAAAATAGTGTTTTGTTTTTGTTTTTCTTGGAGAGGGGCTCATACTCTTGTGAGAGATCTATGTGTATATGATATACATCTCTTTGATTCCTCGTAGAAGTTCTTCATGGAGAAGTTATAAGAATCAATCGAGACATGACTGATCAAAATTGTCTGCAGAAGGAGGTGAGGGCAATGGAGGAAAGGAATTTCAACATTTGCGTTTGTGTCTGAGAGTATGTAGGAGGGGATGGGGTGAAGAATGAGCTCAAAAAGCATAGCTTATTTTTCAAAATACAAAAATTGAGATATTCAACATCGAATTCTTAGTGGCTGCAGATAGTGAAATGCTATCATGATTGGATTACTTTTTGCATTTTTCAATAAATGTACCTTGTAATGAAAAATATATTTGGATTTTTAGAAAGCACATATGAAAAAGGAGAAAATGAATTTTCCATTATATCTCTCTACATTGACATGGTATTTTCTTACAAGGCCCAAATTTGAGTCCAAACTTTCCCTGATGAAGATTCACATCTAGCCGTGTTTCTCTTTGATGGAGCAACCGTGCCATGGAGATCATGTCTCCAAAACTATACATCATCTTTCACCACAAAAGCAGAGTATGTTGAAGTTTTTTATGCTAGCAAGAAAATGATATGGTTAGCTTGCTTAGTGGGGGATCTTGGCATTACTCAGAATCCAATGTTGCATTGTGATAGTCAGAGTGCGATCGCATTGGCAAAGAATCCCATGTTTCACTCCAATAGGATCAAGGCCAATTAGCGAACACCCATCACACTGATCGTACTAACCTTATCTATTCTTTTGATCATCTAGAACAATGATAGTGAGGGATTCCAATCCTCATGCTGAGCTCCACCAACACTTTGTGTCTACTCTTCTTCCTCATGGCACACTGTACGCATCGCAAAATCTACATTATGGAAGACGCGATGAAGGGGAGAGAACCTACACTACTTTTAGATGGAGACACATGGACTGGACAACTCTCAAATCTTGGAATGTGTGAGAAAACTTCTTGGCTTTCTTAAAGCTCAAAAAATTCAGAAACGCACCAAAAATCATGAAAAGTTTCTTTTATGTTTGGTCATTGCGTCAATAACTTCAAAGGCTGTTCCCATGGGTTTTATTTTGACCTTGTAAATAACATGTAGTCAAGTTTAGAAGTTGTCCATTCTAGCACATGCAACCACTATTGCATTGTTTTCACCAGCATTTTCATTGAGCTTAATTTATGAGAACACTTCCCATCTAGCTCCTTATTCTAAATTATTTGTATTTTGGTGGATTGCTACTAGTCTATAAGTGTGCCAAGGCTATGTATGGCCCAATTGCTAAACATCAAAATATATGTGTCTAAGCCATGTTAGCTTTCATTCAACCTTTGAGCCATGTATATTGGATAGTTTATCTAGTGTTATGTTGGTGCTTCATCACCTTTGAGCCTTTACAATCCATCCTAGCTTTCTCATTCTCACTGTCCTTTTTCCAATACAATTACCTTTTCTAAAGTACTAGGAAGAGAATGGGGTCTAGGAGGGCCTCTTCATTTGGCAATTTAAGGGAGTCAAACCTCTAGAATTAAGAAAGCAATCAAAGGACAACTTTTCAATTCAAACAGGAAAAACGGTTAGTTTATTTGATTTCAAAATTTCCTCCCAAAATAAAATCTAAAATCTAGCAGAAAAAACTACATCATGTAACATATCTACAAAAGGAGCTCAACATGCAAATGATAGATCTACAATCTCCGCTTAAATCAGAGATCATATGTAGTAGTTATGGAAGGCCAAAAATTATAAACTTGTCCACCCCTTTTTCGGGGAGAAAAGTGCATCCTTTGACCACTCTTACACCTCTCTTTCACGCCACGCCCACCATTCTTGCACACATAGCGTGCACCTATTCATCAAAATGTTAATCACCTCCATATTCTCATGCCAAATAAAGAGGCCCTCCTACAACACATCCTCTTTCTAATGACTGTGCCATTTCATAGGTTACCGCACCTCTTAGCTAAAGAGGGGAATGCTAGTTATATGAGAACCTCTTCTATACAATCTTTCTAAGCTTAACGTAATCTATGAGGTCCTTATCACTTAGCACAATCAATTTTGATGTCATCATGCATGTCACATTGGCTATATAAGCCTTCTCTTGTACATTTTGAGTGATATATAATAAATAAATAAATAAATAAATAAATAAATAAATAAATAAATATATATATATATATATATATATATATATATATAGAGAGAGAGAGAGAGAGATTTCATTATCATCCATGGAGATCACTAATGTACTCATTGCATGCATGTTCAACACTCGCTCACATGTGGTATTAGAGATATGGTGATGGAGGCTCTTCCCACTCCCACATCCGCGTGAGCTCCCTCTACCTAGAAAACTAAGGCTTGGGTGGATTAATGGTGTGTGCACAAAGAATTAGAGATTTGAGTGAGCTTGACAGCACACAATGATCAAAGTAGAAAGAGAAGAGGGCTCATGGAGAGAGAGAGAGAGAGAGAGAGAGAGAGAGAGAGAGAGAGAGAGAGAGAGAGAGAGCACACGATAAACGTGGTTCATGTAATGTGGGCTATGTCCACGTAAAAGCAGCCACTCAATGGCTTTAGTACTTCAAAACAAGAAGTAGATTACAAAGGGATTATACCATTTTGGAGCTCCCACCTTGCTTCACTCTCACCACCTCTTGTCTACCTTGTTGCATCAACTTCATAATGCATCACAATGCTTCACCTCTTCAATCTATTTTTTGTGTGTAGAAAAGGCCTCCTTTTATAGTCCAAAAGGGCCACCCTCTCTCATGAGAGGTAGCCTGTGTAGCCGCCCTTGTGTAGACAAGGGCGGAGTCTGAGTTGAATCCACCCATGTGTGGCTGCCCTTGAGAAGACAAGTCCAAAATTTGGCCATCGGCCATTGACTACCGGCCACCGGCCAATCGATCGACCGTTTTTAGACCACTTTTTGGCCACCGTCCGACCATAATATTCCGGCAAAAAGGAATATTTCAGCTTTTGTTTTTTTGGTAAGTGATTTTTCTTCACACACAATGGTTTCTCCTTATAAGAGGGGCCTTACAAATGTGCATTTTTTTACTACAAAAAATTACAAGGGGTAAATCAGGTTCCATACTTAACAATATTGTGCTCTATATGCATGTTGAGAGAAGTTTATATTGCCTTATGCATTTGTTGGCACTCATGTATATCCTCGTGGTTCTCATTGAGAGATCATAGAACTTGAATTCCTCTAGATTGTCAGCCACTTTGGGCACATGGATTACAGGTTTGCTAGATACAGGTAAAATGCTTTCATAGGCACTTTTGGTAGCACTTTTGTTGTGGGATGTTATACGTTGATAGATGTTTTTTTAGTAGTTACATATATTATTGAGTTTTTGTTCCCAATGCAAAGGAGACTCTGCCAAATTTTTGCAAAATTTTCCCATAAATCCGAAGTTTGATTCTCTTGTATTCGCTCTTGGTAGCTATGGCTAGTTCTTTTGAGAAAGATGAATATTACATCAAGAAGTTTGATGGCACAAACTTCATGATTTGGAAATAGTGCATGTTAGAAGTGTTGATCAATAAGGGCCTTGTAGCACTATTGAAAGAGTGCAAAGAGAATGCATGTTACCATATACATGTGGTAGTGATGTGTGTGAACACACTTAGGACTGCTGATGCATTTTTCCCTTCCCTAGGAGGTTTTTTCCCTTGTGCATTGTCCATCACTCTAGGGCAAGCTGTGTGTGTTTCCATGTAACGTTATTTCCAACAATTGGTATTAGAGCAGGTTTCATCCTCCCAGGTATAATCGCTAGCATCACCAACACATGCCTGCTCACTTTCTCCAATATGGGTGAGCTTTGGCGAGCATCATCAGGTTGACAAATGCTTTGGGCGAGTTCAAAGAGCTCGGTCTACTTAAAATTTTCATTCGGGATCATTTTGGCCACAGTTTCACCAATCTTCTTTGTGTTGTGCTATATAGTATGTGTTAGTACTGCTTTGTTTCTTCTCTTTTTGGGCAGTTTTCACATCAAGTGTAGGCACTTACTATGGCTGACAACAACATAGATGTATTCAAGATGCCGAGGATAAATTGGACAAGGATAATTAGCCAATGTGGGCTTACATGATGCAACATGTTCTTGTGTCAAAGGATGTTTGGAATGTTGTGCAGGGCATTGATGTACGTCTTGATTTTGTGGATGTAGGCTTTGTTGAGGATGTTGCATGTTTTGGTGTAGGATTGCTGCAAGAGAAGTTTTTCCTACGACTGAGTAGGCTCATTGGGATGTTAGAGATACACAGGCTCATACCTTAATTAAATTATCTTTGAAGCGCCTATTACTCCTCACATTTGCTCTACTAAATCACCTTAAAAGTCTTGGGATATTCTGGTTGGTCTTTATGCAAGTCACAACAATGAGGCTAAAATTGCATTATTGCTTAAAGAGCTGGACTCAAAGATTATGCACGAGGAAGATGACATAAAAACTTTCCTTGCTATTTTTAATGAGAAGCTCATTTCTGCAAGCAAAGTCATTTTTGACAGTACCCTTGTGCAGACTATTCTTGATGTGTTGCAAAATTCTTAACAGACTTTTGCTAGTACTTGGAGACTTATAACCCAAGGAAATCGTGATGTTGTCAAGTTTGATGCATTATGCACATTGCTATTACAAGAGTCACTTTCAAGAAAGAACATGGCTAAACAGTGTGCAATTGAACAAAATTTTGTTGCTGCTCCTTCAACACTTGTTGCTGTCATGTACTAGAGACAATAATGTAAGCTCACATGCCGTTTATGACAATTTGTTGCCTCTTTTTAGTGGTGGAAACTTGAATGTAAATTTCAATAAGAAAAATGTACAACCTATGGGGGTTTCAAAAAATGCTATGAATTAGCCTATTTTTGATCCAGATATACATGATGTACTTGATGTGGAAAGGGCTGAGAATGAGCAAGCTAGAGGTATGCCAAAATGGCTGGTGCATACCTTGCGTGATAGTAAATTGGATGCACCTTTGTCTAGTCGTACTCGTTTAGGTTCTTGCCATGCATCTTATGCACCAGATTGTTATGCTTTGGTTGTTCTTTAGCTTATGTAATTTAGAGGAGCCTCTGTCTTTTGATGAAGCACAAAATTCTAAAAATTGGATGGCTACCATGCAATCAGAGTATGATGCACTTATAGAAAATGACACATGGACTTTATGTGATTTGCCTCCTGGAAAAAAGGCCATTGGTACGATGTGGGTTTACAAGTGAGCCAGATGGTGAGATTGATATCTATAAGGCTTGAATTGTTCCAAAAGGTATGTACAACAAAATGGCATATATTATGAAGAGACTTTTGCTCCTGCTTGTTGTATGACTACTGTGCATTTTCTATGTGCATTGGCACCTCATTTTGCATGAGATGTACGTTAGTAAGATATTGTTACTCCTTTCTTGAATGGTTATATATTTGAGAAGTTTATGTAATGCAGCCTCGCAGATTTGCCATAAAAGGTCAAGAAGATAAAGTGTGCAAATGTAAGAAAGCTTTGTATGGGTTGAAGCAATCTCCTTGTGCTTGGTATGAAAAAGCTGACACTCATTTGGTTAAACGAGGCTTTGTAACAATCCAACAAAAATCACTTTGTACGTAAAGCGTGAGGGTGATGTACTTCTCATTGTCCTTCTTCATGTTGATGATTTTCTGATCATTGGATTGAATGAGAAACATATTGCTGAATTTAAGGCTGATTTGAATCTCCTTTCAAGATGAAAGATTTGGGGTTGTTGCATCACTTGGGTATATAATTTAAGCAGTGTGATGGTGGTATTGCCTTGTGTCAAACAATCTACATAGAGACATTGCTATGTAAGTTTGTCTTGAGGACTACAAACCTATTGTTACTGCCATGGAAGTAGGTTTGAAATTGAGTCTTCATGATGCTGGTGATCTTTCCAATGTCACCAGAGGTGGAGGGGAGAGAGAGAGAGAGATACATATATACTGAGAGAGAGAGAGAGAGAGAGAGAGAGAGAGAGAGAGAGAGAGAGATTAAAGGAGTGGGAGATAAAGAGAGATAGAGAGATGTAGCAACAAACAGAAGGGGAGTGAAAGAGAGGAGATAGAGGGAGAGAAAAAAAGCTCACACCAAAAACGTTTTTGGAGCAAGATTTTTTCTAAAATTGGTCAGTTGAGCAATATCTAAGAAAACCTCTCCAAAGCTTGCTCCAAATCTCAACTCATGTAGCCTCATTTGAGATTGGACTAACATCTCAATTTCTTGGTGACATTCCTACCACTTGTAGTGCTCTAGAGAGAGAGAAAATTCCAACAATTAGGTAGTGAGAATATTTGTAAGAGTCTCTCATGCACTTGAGCATTTTTAGCTAGACTAGAATATCTATATTAGTCACGGCTGTGAAGAGCCAATGTGCTACCAAGAGGCTATTCGAATGGAAGATAGTGTGAAGTGGGAGTAGGCTATGCAATCAAAATAAATTTGGTTGTGGAAAATGAGACTTGGGAACTAGCAGAATTGCAAGAGGGCTAACTAAACTTGCCTTGCAAATGGGTGTATAAGAAGAAATACATGACAGAAGATCCCGAGTCTAAGTATAAGGCTAGATTGATTGCTAAGGAATTCAAGCAAAAGAAAGGTGTGGATTTCAATAAGATGTTTTCTCTAGTAGTCAAGATGACTACATTACATCTTGTGCTTGGACTAGTAGCCATTGAGTACATGGAACTTGTCCAAATGGATGTAAAGACAACATTTCTTCATGGGAGTCTGGAAGAGAATGTTTACATGAAGCAACCAGAGGGTTTTGAAGTTAAACCTAATAAGCCTATAACAAGACATAAATAAGATGGGAGACACTGTGACTGTTGATGGGGCTTTCAAGGGACAAAACACCTCCGTTACTCCCTTGATCGGGAAATTGAGGCTTCATGTCCAAAGCTATGTCGACAAAGAGGACTTTTTCATCTCCCCTCTCCAACATGAGGATGTTATCTTAGGGGCACCATGGTTCAATTGCATGGCTTGGACACTTCCATTTGTGAGGATGAGTATAGGGCAGTCTTCATAGCTATGGTTAAGTGTGTATGGCTTAGATGCCTTATGGCTAATTTGGGTGTTGAACAGGACACTGCCAACACTATACAGTGAGAGCGCATTGGCAGTTGCAAGGAACCCAGGTTTTCATGCTTGCAGAAAGCACATTGAGGTGCATTACCACTATGTTATGGAGAGGCTCTCAAAAGGAGAGATCAACTTGGCTTATGTGCCAACACAAGACAACCTTGCAGATCTTTTTACAAAGTCATTGTCTCGTGAGAAGTTCAAAGCTTTACGCAAAGATTTGAGCTTACTCCCCTTTGTAGACTGATCATGTCCTCAGGGCATGTCACTTCCCTATACTCTATGTGCCAGCTCTCGTTCACCACATCACTCCCAAGGGAGATTTATTACCATATACATGTGGTAGTGATGTGTGTGAACACACTTAGGACCGCTGGGGTATTTTTTCCCTTGCTAGGAGGTTTTTCCCCCTGTGCATTGTATATACGCCCATCACTCTAGGACTATCTTATCTTTTTATTGAACACTAAGTAATACACTCTCTGTTTGTGCCTTGAGCTTCCTTTGTCTTCTCCAAGCTATGTATGTTTTCTTGCAACCCTAATTCCAATAGCGTCTACGAGGAATCTCACCGCCTAATATGCCTCCTTATCAAGTTTACTACCCACAAGTTTAAGCAATAGTTAGGCCAAGAAACACCCACATCTGAGGTACAAATTTCCCAATGAAGTTGATAAAACTATATGCTAACAGCCCAACAGGTATTCAACCATAAGTCATAGCCTAAGAGTTTAACAATATGTTATGCTAGAGATTACTGCAGTAAAATACACGACAAAATCATTCATCGAAACATCAGATGCATCAGCCAACAGGTAAAGCTCCCATGAAATTTATGACTTATCAGACTAATCCCTTTATTGGCTAAATATGCAGATTATCATTGATATCAGATTAATCAGCATCACCATAGTATGTGTTCAACATAGAATTCAACAACCACTTAAAAAGAGCAAATACGAAGCCGCTTGAAATCGAGTAGTCAAAAACCATGAAAACTTGACTAGCCAAAAATAGATCACAAAAACCCAATTCAAAAACTAAATTTCAGCAAAACCTAGTTGTTAGGGAAATGTTGACGAGCCAAACTTGCTGGTTGGGTTTGAGATTTCGACCTTGTTTTGGGGAAAAACTGGCAAAATCCGAGTTGTAAAACTCGACAAAGCTCAAAATTAGGCCTAGGAAGTTGGAAAAACTTCCCAACTAGGTCTTAAATACTTTGGTGGAAAACATCACTGTTTGCATTGTAGTTCAGTTGAAGCACATAGAATAGCTAGAAGTGATTGTGCCTACCACAAGTTAGCAAGTGCAAGCAATTGCATTGCAAATTGGACCTAGAATCAGATGACCAGGGACACAAGTGAAGATTATTTCATATTAAGCTAATTAGAGCCCTATTTTCTCATCATTTTAAAGGCTACAATCAAATTTGACACATTTGAGCTAGAGTTACCTAACTCTTGTGAGTCTGAAGAGTAATCAATTGCCCAAATTGGTTTGGTTGAGAATCATTTTTGTCAACTTAAGCAGGAGGAATTTTACTATGCAACATCATAATCTGTTAGGAGATAGTGTCAAAGAATAACTACATCATGGTTTTGATCCAAGCATAGGATTCTGATGAACCAAAGCTAGTCAGTATCAACAACACAAGCATAAGTGTAACAAAGCAGATCCAAGAACTCTATGGCTACATTAGAGGTAAAGTCTTTTATGCCGATTCAGAAGGTCATAGGTATCTGATGAATAGTAAAAGTATCACAGGAGCCAAGATCCTATGGATCCATTAACTCTATGGCTACAATGTAGATAAAGTCTTTTATGTTGATTCAAAAGGCCATATGTATTTGATGAGCAGTAAAAGTAGCATAGGAGCCAAGATCCTATTGATCAGAGTGAAGCCAGATTCACAGAACTTCCAAATGTTCACAAATTTTAGCAGAGCTATATATTGCAAGCTCAAAGAGGTTGTGCAAATAGATGTTCAAAAAATTGATCCAAGTGTTTATCCAGACATCAGCACAAGCTAGCAAACCATATAGTTGGTGCATATGCAATCATGATACTTGTACATGGACTACAGTGGCCAAGTCTATAGATGAGAGCCATAGTTGGAAGACCAAACATATATCAATCAGTACAGAAAGAAATCTTGAGAAGATCAAGTGCGACATTATTGGTGAACATGAAGAAAAGCTATCAAGAGAGGCATATAGTTGGTGCATATGCAATTATGATACTTGTACATGGACTACAATGGCCGAGTCTATAGACGAGAGCCATAGTTGGAAGACCAAACATATATCAGTCAGTACAGAAAGAAATCTTGAGAAGATCAAGTGCGACATTATTGGTGAACATGAAGAAAAGCTATCAAGAGAGGTAAATCTAGATTTTCATCTAGATAAGAACCTTGGGAAAAATGTGGGCTAACCACAACTACAAGATGCTCCTAAATTCATATTAGCATATCTGGAAACAAACATGGAAAACGTTGGGGAATCATTTGGACTGTCATTCAAGTAGGTCCATAGATCCTCATAGCTCAATTTCATGTAATAACAATACAAGATGTACGAGACGACATTTTATTAGGAATGCCATTGGCCCAAAAGGTTCTAGAGATACTGAGTTCAACCAAGATGCAATCTTCAAAGACAACCAAGAATGAAGACTAGGAATGTTTACCGATAGAAGATAACACAAATTCCTCAAGTATGGAGACCAATGCCAAAGTAGATTTTATTGAAGATGATTCATCTGCACCCATTGGAAACAATGATGAGCTTGAAGTAGATAAAGCAACAGCAAGTGCAGATCAAACACAACAAATAGTCACGACAAGGACTACTAAGAAGAAATCACCATCAAGACATGAGCTCAAGGGAAATTGAAGAAGCAAAAAGCCAAGAAACAATAGGAAGTTGAAAGATTTGTCACTCATTGTCAACCGAGTCAATAGATTCAAGTCCGAGTGGAGCACAAATTTTTGAATCACCTTCCATAGAGACCGAGCTACATTAGGATGAGACTCTAGCAAAAGAAGGATAAGCATCTTAAAGAGAACCCCCAATGAGAATAGCTATAGTCCTCAATAGTGCAAATAAAGGTAGTTAGATACAATGCTCTATTGGATCAAGAAGCAAAGTTCACTATGGTCTCAAAGAACATTCAAAGAATCATTGAGATCACTTGTGGTAAACAAGATAGCAATGCAATGTTAGGTATGGCTACAAGTCGAGAAGAAATGGTTGTTGCTCATCCAAAAGCATGAAGATCATGTAAAGTTTCAAGTAAAGCCTTCAAAAGAAATGCCTACAAATTTCATCCTTGGACATTAGTGGTTAGACCAACACAAGGCCTACACAGTGTTATTACTCTCCTTTCCAAACGGTAGTAAGAACCAGTTACATGTACTACCTATTGTAGGAACCAGGGCTACAATCAAGGACACATGTTCTAGAAAAAGGTAAAGCTAAAGTGGATCTACAGCCAACTAGCATAAAAGATGTGACATCATATGCCTCTACATGAAAGAACCCTTCTAGATTAGCTCCTTCAATCAAGTTAAGCTTTAGGCACTCCTAGTCATTTGCTGACCCAAACAAAACCGCTACGGAGCCACCCAAAAAAGCAAAGGTATATCAACACAAGTACTCATTAAAGCAAAAGAAATTCAAGCAAGTATTTGTTCCAAGATTTTGAGTAAAATACTATGATTTAGTGTGGATTGAAGACAAAAGATTAACAAAGCAAGATAAACACATGGTATGGGTATCATCATAGTGCAATCTGGAAGAACAAGAGTACTATAGAGGTAATAGATAGATTTAAATAACAAAGCCAAAGATCATGGCATATGGATTTCAATCAAGACCCTCCCAAGGAAGAAGGAAAAATGGGTATCAAACCTCAACAACATCCCAAGATACCTAAGAAACCACAATACAGAACAACACCGAATGCTTCTAAAGTATACCACAAACCCCAAGAAGATACAAAGTAGGCATGTACTCTAAAGAATCTTCTTCTTGGACAAGGATTCTACACAAGCTATACAAAGATTTGGCTATCAGTATACCAAAGACCAATTGAACTTACAGAAAAGCTTGCCAAATAAAGTCATGAAGGAAGCGACGAAGGTGATAGTAGGATTTGGACTCCTAAGTTGTCCAATGCTCTTAGTTAAAAGTCAGATGTCGAAAGCCAACAGGGGACTACAACAACACCAAAATCTCCTTACAGCATGCCTAATTGGAGAAATCAAATGAGTAATGGAGTCTTCACAGTCAAAGAAGGACAACCGGTTCCACATAGATACAGATTCAAAGCTAATTAAACAGATAAGGAAAAAGAAACCTTTCATGGCAACTTGGTCCTTCAATAATCCACTTTTTGAGGATTCAAGGTTACATTTACAAGAATAAATGTTTGTGGTAAGCACAAGAATGTGAAAAGTCAAGTCGTCACCAAGGGAACAAAAAACACTCTTTGGCATAGTCAAAGTTGGGTTGTTGAGCCATAAAATGAGCAAAGGATTGGTCCCAAAGCTTTAAGTCTGTTAAATTTTTTGGTAAGAATCAAAATTATTAGGCTTACACTCAAGCTGGAAGAGTTCAAGATGAGCATGAAAGGATGACTCTTATTATTTCTCACACCAAAGACAAATTTTGACATTCAAGATGCTACATCAAAATGAACTTCATCATCAAAATTCATCAACAAATGAAGACAATACAACCCATCAACAACCAATCAACAACCTTCCAGCCTCCACGAACACTTCTCAATAGTGCCCAAGGAAGAGCACTAAAATAAAAAGGGGGGAATGTTAACTGACCCAATGTGAGTTAATAGGATTTGCTAAGGCCCAAGCCTTACAAATGCACACCAAGGACTAATACAAAGAAGCAATAAAGATTCGAGTTACACATTTTTCCAAAATGGCCATGTACTGTAATTTCTCAATTTATTTCAAGTCATTGTAATAATTTCAATGTGTTATGGGCTCAATGACAGTTCCAAGCTATAAAGAATATAGCTTCTCCTTGCTCATGTGACTTGATTAACACTAATCAATTCACTCTCACTATACACCTTTCATTCTCTCTTATGATTGCTTATGATGCTTTGATTAGCTAGATCGTCTTTTTTAGTGGTTAATCTTGCTCTAATCTTCTGTGATTGCCCTCTATTATTTGTGTGTGCATGTAGGTTTGATTGGAGTGTGGAGGCTCAATGGATCTATGTGTGTGCACGTGTGATTAGTGTGTTGCATAATGAAATTAGTGATGTGTGAGTCGTTGCATTTGTTACTGTGTGTAATTGGGTTGATTTGAGGTAAGAGTAGTGGATGTAAAGGTTGCTAATCATTGTGGCTTAGCTCCTCCATAAGCTGAAAAGCTCACCTAGTAGAGTCACTGTTTGTGTTGCCATGATTATCTCACTAATCATGTGAGTGTTTCCATGCCCTAGATGGGTAGCTCATTACTCTAGATTATCATTTATTGTTGGTCATTGTTTCAATGCTACAATGGCACCCAGGGAAGGGTGCCAAATGTTGGGTACCATCATAGCATAGCTCCATTGACCAACAATAAATGCCAATCTAGAGTGATGAGATACCTGACTAAAGCATGAAAATGCTCACATGATCAAGAAGCTTATCATGGTAACAGGAATGGTGGCTCTATGAGGTGAGCTTCTTGGCCTATGGAGGAGCTAAGCCACAACAATTGGCAATCTCCACATCCACTTCTATTCACCTCAAATAAACCCAATCACACACACTAATGATTGCGACGATGCACACATCGCTAATCCCATTATGCAACACAATAATCACAAGTGCACACACATATATCCATTGGGCATCCACACTCCAATCAAACCTACATGCACACACAAAGAATATAGACAAACATGCACCCAATTACTATCTTTTAGGGTTTGCACTAGCCATCTTGGCATGTCTCTAACTTACTCATTTTCAACCCTATCCTCATCAAATACATCTTGTAAATTTGCATTAAAAGACGGATAATTTGTAGCATCATTTGAAACCTGCATAGGGTGAAAATGTGCCTCATTAGGACTTATAGTCGTACTCTCACCATTGAATAGAGCCAACAATAAATTCTATACATTTGTGAGCTTGTATATGTCTCTTTGGCAATGATAACAAGGGTTGTACTCCATCTTCCACAAAAGAACATTGCATTTAATCAAGATATGCTTTGTTGCAGATACTACAACCTATAACCTTCGCTTTCTAGACTGTAACTCACAAAGACGTATTTCATAGACTTATCATTCAATTTTATGTGTTGTTTCCCAGACATCAAAGCATAAACCAAGCAACCAAATACATGGAAGTGACCAATGGATGTCTACTTGTCATGCCAAGCTTCATAAGGAGTAATAGACTACAATGCTTTAGTGGGATACTTGTTATTACATATGCAATGTAGATGGCATCCTCAAGTCAAAATGCATGTGGCAAAGCTTGAAATTTGACCATACATTGTGCCATGCCTATAAGTGACCTATTTTTCATCTCTAGAATTCTATTTGTTTAGGGATATACGACACTATACAATGGGGTTCTATCCCATGACTAGCCATGAATGCCTTGAACTCTTTAGAAATATACTCTCCTCCTTGATTAGAGTTTGAGGTTGCCCACACTACAATTAGGTAGATTTTTAGACATAAATAAAAAATTTCTTGAAGCACATAAATAATTTGTACCTTGCCTTAAGTGCATACACCCATGCATGCCTAGAGTAATCATTGTTATCATATACATGTGGCAGTGATGTGTGTGAACACATGCAGGACTACCGGGGCATTTTTTCCCTCACTAGGAGGCTTTTCCCCCGTGCTTTGTATATACGCCCATCACTTTAGGGCTATCCTATCTTTCCATTGCACACTAAGTAATGCACTATCTGTTGTGTTCCTTGAGCTTCCTTCATCTTCTCCAAGTTGTGTGTGTTTTCTTGCAACTCTAATTCCAATAATTGGTTTCCGGGCTTAGTCGCCAGCAGCTCCAATACACGCCTGCTCACTTTCTCTGATTTCTATGAGATTTGGTGAGCTCAACAGGTTAACAAATACTTTTGGCAAACTTGTAGAGTACGGTCTTCTTAGATTTTTAATTTGGGCTTATTTTGGCCTTTGTTTCGCAGTCCTGTGCATGCTATTTTGTCATTTGTGCAAAATTTATGTCAGTGTTGTTTTCTGCATAACAGGTCGATCCCTTACAGTCTTCTATGGTTTGTGTTGTATAGTACGTGTTGTTCCCACCTTGTTTCTCCTCTTTTTGGGAAATTGTCACATTAGCAGCATGGCTAACAACGACACAGATGTGTTCAATTTGCTATTGAGGACAGATTGGATGGGGACAATTACCGAGAAATTACCCTATGTGGGCTAACATGATGGAACATGTCCTTATCTCAAAGGGCATTTGGATTATTGTGCAGGGCATTGATGTATGTCTTGGTCCTGAGGATGTAGGCGATGTTGAGGATGTTGCAAGTTTTGGTGGTAGGATTGTTGCTGCCAGAGCTATTTTTGAGAGTGCGTGGAGCGGTGCGTGTGGGGAAGGGGAGAAGCAAGAGACCGGTGTGGGTGGAGCAACCTTAAAAAGTAGTAGTGAGGAGCTCCTTATTCTCATGTATATGAAGAATAAGGGTATGTACACATGTGGGAAGGTGGTCAAACACTGGACGTTCGAGTCGGGCAAAAGGCATAGCACCTTTACCCCAACAATCTCCCACTTAAAGGCGACGCACCAATAAGTGAGACCTACTAGCTAAACTACTAGTATGTACAAGAAAATAGGTGAGAGACTCTCTCAACCTACACCCACTGGCTCATTCTATCGATCTACACGCGGTCATATCGGATCTGGTGGTAGGCTAGTGTGCATACCCACACAGGTTTTCTTTGGCCTCTCAAGATTGTTTTTTCTGGCATCCATGGGCTTTTATAGGTTTTCTTTGGCCTCTCAAGATTGTTTTTTCTGGCATCCATGGGCTTTTATAGGTTTTCTTTGGCCTCTCAAGATTGTTTTTTTGGCATACATGGGCCTTTACCCTTCATAAGGAGCTTGAAATATGGGACACCACCTCAGATATGATAATTGGTGCTCATTTTTTGGGACGCCGAAATTAGGTGTCTTAATGACTGTGGTACATGCGTTGTAGGTGCTTCACGCTTGTCCTCTTACCCTCTCTACCTCACGACTTTGTTGCCGATTGTTCTCTTTGCACCTACACGCAGTATGCTGGTCTTTTTCCATCTCTTCTCTCCCACTTTGTCCCCTATGTAGGGTGCCATGGTGGCTGTAGTTTCTAGCCAGGTGCTTTGGGAGCCGAGCAAAAAGCAAAATGGAATCCTACATGCCGGTCTTCTTCATCACTCCCTCCACTGATGGAATACTATATAAATGAGGTGAGGATGGCCCTGTGCCCCTCACTTAGCCTTGTCTTTCGCATAGTGTTTGTGTCTGGGTAAAGAGAGATTCGAGGGCTTTCTTGGTGGCCTGCCTATTGTCTAACTATGGAGCTGGTAGAAAAGGATGGTCCTTCTCAGGTTCGCATTCTACTAAAAAGTACTTTTTTATTGGTTTTTTTCGCACCAGACGTTTTTAATATACTGCAGAGCATAATATGATTGATGGCTCTATAAGGATCTTGACCCTGGTTGCTCACATTACAGGTTGCAATGTATGATGATCTTTGTCTAAAAATAGGTTCCTTGTTGCGATTACAGATCTCCTTCAAGAGCATGGTTTATAGCTCTAATAGTCATTCTCTATGTCTTGCTAATCAAAACTCTTAGTTTGTTATGTATTTTATGATGATCCGGCTCAGATATTCTCTCATTGATGTGTTATAGGACTAAATACACCTGGTGTTGTTTACTGCACCTAGCTCTGATTTAAGAGGTTTTATTTGGAGGCAGACATGGATATGTTGAGACTGGGCACTAGTTATGGTTTTTGGCTTGATTATACCCTATGCTACCCGAGTTTCTTAAAAAAAGGGGGGAGGATGGTCGGTAGGTTGCTTTGAAATATTAAGGTGGATACTTATGGCACAAAATGCGCCAATCAATTGTATTTTTTGGATTAGAGTTTGTAAATATTTTAGATATAAAATCTCTTAGTGACATGCTTTAAGTAGCTTTTGCTCCACGTAAAAAGGAATGTATTGTGGGTGTCGCTCTCTCGGCACAGCTCACTGGTTTTTTGCAGGGTTTGTATCACGATAGTATGGTTGAGCAAACCATATCCTATTGTAGGTATGGTATAACAGTGTTGTAGGGTACTGAGTATTCAATTAGATCTTGGTAATTTGTTTTGACCTAAAATGTTGGGCTAGATTTTGATATTTAGACCAAACAAAGGAATTTGAGGATTGAGTCTAAAAATTAGATTAATGTAACTGTATGGAGAAAGATGATAAAATGAAAACAACTTAAAAGAGGTGCTTTGACTAAACACTAAAATATATACCTTACAAAACATTTTAGGTATTTTTAAGAAGACTTGGTGGGATTTTTTTTGAGACACTTTCATCAGAAGGGGTTGTGGCCTTTTGATCAAAATGATATATATATTATTATCTATTTAAGGTCTAAAAAATGGAACTATATAGGAACCTTACATAGAATTACTTCCATAAATCTAAGAGATTTTGTCTTTTTTCACAAATTGATATAAAAAATTCACACATCTTATACTTTACTAAAACTAGATTACATTTACGCTATGGACGTTTGTTTTAAGTTAAAAAGTTGTAAGTTGGACATGGATAACAACTGATATAGTCCAGTAACACCTGTAAAACGCATTCAAGGCTAACGTATCTGTTGTTTTGTTTGAATGGATGCAAGTGAGGAATCTATCCTTTCTTGGAATTTTTTGGCTTGAAGCAAATGACTGTCCGTGACTTCACTTGCTCCTACTACTTGGGAATTATTTCTATGATGGGTTATTAGTATTGTATACTAGAATGAGACCTCATTCTTATAGCCATGTACAAAGATAATTCTAAGATTGGGTTGTTTTTGTACTAATCATTGTCATTTTTTTTAAAGCCAACTGTCTTTGGAACGTAAAAGTTTATATATGTCTCATTATATAAGTAAAAATACCTACACACACACACACACACACACACACACACACACACACACACACACACACACACACACACACACACGAAAATGCAAAAGACAGTGCCCTTGCTGGTCCACATGCTTAAGGTAGTTATGGTACATTGAGGACTTACCTTAATTGAGACCTCAATGAATGCATCCTTCTTTTTCTGCTAGTGATCAAGTTCCCTAAATTGTAGCTCATCAATTTCATATCAGGATGGATTTTGTAGTTTGAATTAGTTTTGCCCTATCTCAACTTTGTAGAAAATGAGGTGGCTATAGAGGCAAATGGAGTCCATGCATTCCATATCGATGAACAGTTTGATGTGGGCAAAGTTGATCTCAATGGAGAGTGCATATTCTAGGAGCATGAAGCGAGGCTAGATGAGAAAAGCCACTTGTTTGAAATTTGTAAGCATTTTGCTGATGGGAGGAAAGGTAGCAACTACCTGATAGAGACAACAATTACTTGAAACAAAATTGTAAAGAAGATGAAGCTGCAATCAAGCACTTAACACCGTGCTTGTTGAGTACCATATCTAAGTTCCAAGGTTATGCACAAGTAGAATGGTATGGATGTACTTCTCATGGGTATTAAAGATCCCAATGAGTATAGCTAATTGAAATTGGTGAGATCATGCCTAGAAATACTCTTATGTACATAAACTTTATGCTTTACCAGGTTTTTATCATACTTTTGCCTCCACCTTTAGGCTTGTGATAGAGAGTAAGCCTCATGATGTAAAGTTTGATGGTGTTGTCTCTGTATTGCTGCAAGAGGCCCAATCTACAAAACATAGGGCTAAGCAACATGGTGTTGAAGAGGCATTTGTGGCTACAATGAAAAATAATATTTGGAGAAGAATATCATTGTTGCCACTTCCAATGCTTCCGCAGGTAGTAGGCCTACCCCCGTAGCTATTTTTCCTACAATAATGCCATTTCAATTTCTTCTTGCCTTTATCATTAGACTTCTCAAACCTATTGTTTTTTGAAAATGATCATTTCATCAAGCAATACATTAAGCTTAAAGCTAAAGAGGCTCAAATTAAAGAGGAAAGTGCAGCCATTGCAGATGCTTCTCCTAATGCAAATTTGACAAAGTTGTGTAGGATGCAAAATGGGCTCTTAGCATGGAGTGTCAATGTGATCCATCTTTTCATGGTGCATGGACACAGTCAAAGCATAAAAATATGATGCATAAGATGCATGGCAACAACTTGAAGGAGTAAGACTAGACAAAGGTTCATCCAACTTAGTGTCACGCAAAGTATGCACCAACCATTTTTGCATACCTCTAGCTTGCTCATTCTCAGCCCTTTCATCATCAAGTACATCATGTACATCTGCACCAGTAATACGATGATCTGTAACATTTCCAGAAACCCCCATAGGCTGTACATTTACCTCATTGGAATTTACATTGGAAATTCCATCACTAAAAAGAGGCAACAAAGTGTCATAAATATCCCGTGAGCTTACATTATTCTCTAGTACATGACAACAAGGGCTGAATATAATCTTCCACAAACACAACATCCTATGAGACCAAGATACGGTTTGTTTCTGGATGATACAACCTGTAACCTTTGCTTTCAGCACTATAACCAACAAAAATACATTTGATAGCCTTATCATCCAATTTCCTGCGCTGCGTTTGTGGCACCAAAGCATATGTCAAACAACCAAAAACACGCATGTGCTCAATAGAAGGCTTTCTATCATGCCATGCTTCATATGGCATCATAGTCTACAAAGCTTTTTTTGGACAACTTGTTTAGTACATAAGTGGCACATATGATGGCCTCAAGCCAATATGAATGCGGAAAATCTTGACTTTTGACCATACATCGTGCCATTTCCATAAGTGACTTGTTTTTTCTCTCAGCAACACCATTTTGTTGAGGTGTATACGGCATTGTACATTGGTGTTTTATCCCATGAGTGGCTAGAAATGCATTAAATTCATGAGACATATACTCCCACCCTCAATCGGAATAGAGGGTGCCTATAGTATATTTCGAGACATTTTCAGCCATAGCCAAAAATTGCATGAAGCACAAGAACACTTTGAACTTCACCTTAAGCGGATACACCCATGCATGTCTGGAGTAATCATCAATGAAAGTCATGAAGTAAAGGTAATTGCCCAAGGACAGAGTTTGCATGGGCCCACAAACATCATTATGTGGCCCGAATTGAACCATCCTTTGGAAACTTTAAATGTTTCATCTTACCCAAAATACAGCCTTCACAAACATGTTTGGCAGGTGCTTCAAGAGGTGGCAAAGAAGCGACCATATTAGATTTTTGCAAATGTAGCAAACTGGCAAATTCAAATGCTTAAAACGTGCATGCCAAAGTTTTGCATCTGAAATAGCCTTTGAATCGACAACTACATTTGCAAATCTTTTTCCACACTTGTCATAAAAGTGAGCTTATACAACCCACGACATAAAATGCATGATGCAACAATCTCATCATGAAAACCGAGATCATGGACTGTACATCTGTCATCCACAAATTTCACAATAAGACCAAGTCTAGCAAGTGCAGATATAAACAAAATGTTCTTCTTGATCCCAGGTACATAAAGTGTATCAACAAGTGAGTGAACTACCATTCATAGCAAACAACACAATCTTTCCAACTCCCTTGACCGCATAAGAGGCATTCCCATGAGGGACATCCTTGAGAGAGGTAAACAAGTCATGATGAGAAGTAATGTGCTTTGTAGCACCAATGTCAAAGTACCACACATGAGCATCTGCACCAACTGACAAACATGCATCATGGATAGAAGGGTCATAAGTGCACGCTGCATTAAAAGCCCATTTTTCATTAACATCATTATCATAGTTTTATTTCACAGAAGACTCAACAATAGCTACATTTGTAGTGGAACCAACATTAGTAGTGGAGCCAGCCTCTTTCTTCTTAGCCTCTTTGGCCTTCAACTTTAGGACATTGCTTGATCAAGTGATCATTAGCTTTATAATAATGGCAATGCATCTTCTTTTTTCCCGCACCAAAATTCCGAGACAATTTGCTGCCAGCAAAAGCATTAGGACTAGGTGATTTACCACTCGTAGAAGAACCATGAGAAGTGGCTACATTGTTGTTACCACCTTTTGTTTGAGCAGCAATAAGGGCATGTTCAACTGCACGCTGTCTAGTCCTTTTTTTTTTTTCCGAAAGTGACTCTTGCAATCCCCTTCCCTGCATGCATCGCTACGCGCACTCTTCAACTGGTATCAGAGCTTTGGTTCGGCGGTGGCGGCAATCTCTCGATGGTGACGGAGCTCGGTTGGAGCTTAGCCGTTTACGGCATCGGATTGAGTTGATTGGGAATCTTGGAGCTTCTGGTGGATCTGCAGACATACAGTCAAAGTCTCAAGTTTTAAAAGCTTGAGGAGGGGATCTTGGGAGCTTGGTAGATCTTGGTGTTTGGATGGTTGAAGTAGAAGAATCCTTGAAGGTAATTGAAGTTGGCTTTGGAGTTTCATGCATTGCAAGGGAACAAGGTCGACAACACCCGACAGAAGCTTGTGATGGTGTTAAACACACACACACACACTTTGTGTGTAAGCAGGGCAGCGTGAATAGAGCCATAAGCAAGGTCGGTCGAGGCCTTGCAAGGAACCGAGCAGGTCGGGCAATCTATGGAAAGCAGGGCCAAGCATTAACAGAATCGGGCAGCAGGGCAATTGGGGCATCTCAGCGAAAGCGGGCAAGCATTGCAATTGGGGGGAATGGAAGGCTTGTAACACAGAGTAGATAAGGAGACTCTGTGAGCCCTGAGGCAGCGCTGCAAAGCAGAAGCAGGAAGAATGGAGCAGTAGAAAAATCACCGAGTTTGCTTGGCAGGTGAAGTCCTTGTGGGCACCGTCAGCACAAGCACCAAGTAGCAAAAGTCATGCGCTCTCGGACAGAAGAACCAATTGAAGGCTTAAGGGAGCGCTGACAGCCGCTAATGAGTAGAGGATTGAACTCAAGTAGCAAGCCAAGCAGGAGCCCGTGCTTGTGAGCAAGGCAAGCAAGTCAAAGGCAAAGAAATTGGAGAGTCTCGGGCTGCAGCACATAGAGGGTGCAAAAGAGGGCAGCAGATTACGAGAACACCCACTCCCCCTTCCTGCTCGTCAGAACCTGCAATATGTCAGCACGCTGCAGTCGACAGAAGATTGGATTTTTTATTTTTTTTGGAGCCTTACACACTTTTTGTGTGCAAGGGATCGCTTCCACGGCCCCCCCGCCCCCCCCCCCCCCCCCCCCCTCAGGATTAAGTGGCACGGGCATGGGAAGAGGGTGGGATCTACGACGGGGGCATTGTGGGCCGTAGATCTCAGTGGCGGCGTCGAAAGTAATCTAGGGTACCCTAGTTTACTTTTTATAATTAAAAAGTAAACTAGGATACCCTAGATTACTTTCGGATGTCGGCCTTGTGCATACATGTTATAAGTAAATTAGGGTCCCCACGTTTCACAACGCGCGCATGGCATAGTGGTTAGGGTGTGTGCCTCTCATGGGTGAGGTCACGGGTTCAAAACCCACGTGGGTACCCTAGTTTACTTTCAAAAACTCGGGTACTTTAGTTTACTTTCAAAACACGGGTACTCGAGTTTACTTTTTACAAAAGTAATCTAGGGTATGAGCATTCCAGATCTACGGCCCACAATCCTCCGGCCGTAGATCCCACCCTCCCATGCCCGTGCCACTTAGTCTTGAGCCCCCCCCCCCCCCCCCCCCCCAATCCCCCCACTCCTCGTGTGCAAGAATTAAACTTGGCCCCTTTGGTTTTCACACCCCGACTCACAGACATGCCCGAGGACCTGAGAGAGAGAGTTCCTCTCAACAAGGGAATACTGAGTGCAGGTGAAAAATAGCAAGCGTGTGGGTTGAGAGATCAAAAGTGTGAGAGAGAGAGAGCAAGTTGTGAGAGTAGACACATTGTGTTCGGCCACAGGTGGCGAATAAGACCGGACATCACCCCACATCGGCCTATTGCCTCTATGTTCTCCTCGGCTACGGTTTTTTGGTGACTGGACATCGGTCTTGACATC
Source organism: Adiantum capillus-veneris (assembly GCF_014529385.1). Taxonomy (NCBI): domain Eukaryota; kingdom Viridiplantae; phylum Streptophyta; class Polypodiopsida; order Polypodiales; family Pteridaceae; genus Adiantum; species Adiantum capillus-veneris. The sequence continues at coordinate 77,612,325 of NC_140956.1, read as the reverse complement.
GATTTTAGCAATTTTCTTAATGTTTTCTTCTATGGCTTCGTCTTTACGGCTCCGTGCATCAATTTTGACACCGATCTGCGATTATTCAGCTAGCGCACTTCCACCCGACGGTGGAGATCGACATCGAGCGTTTTCTTGACTTCGAGCACAGGCAACCGTAGCATTGGCACTTTCGCACGACGACGGAAGACGGCTCCAACAACCATCCCTGGCTTTTCGACTTCAACAGTTTTCTCCAATTTTCGGCTTCGACGGCACATAATGACATTTTCGGCTCTGACGGTCCATTATGGAGTGGGTTTTTCCTTGAACGCACTCAGCTCTTGGTAGGTTTTTCCAATCGACGTGTTTACGATCGATGAGATAGTAGTTGTCAGTTTTTCAATGGTTTTGCTCACAGGTTGTAGCGAAGCTTGTGTGGAGCACTAGAGAGCAGTTTTTGCCCGGTCTTGTGCAGTTTCATGCTATGTATGTATATGTGGATATAGCTTGAGCTAGATGGAGCTCGCAAGTGGCAGGTTTACAGTTTGTAGCGTTTTTGGATAGGTATACGTCCATAGAGCTACTTGGTCAAGAGTGAGCTAGTTTGCCAGGCTTTTGGTATTGCATGTAAACCATTTATGGATTTGTTTACTGAGACACTGAGTGTTTGTTTTTTATGCAATTTGGTGAGATTTTTTAAGTTTTTGCTCCAGTTTCAGGGGAAACTCTGTCGGAATTTTCCTAGGATTTCTCGCCATGGTTTATGCGTATTTGCAGTTTGCTCTCTGATGGTTTAGTGATCGAGCTATACTTCCACTTTCACAGTGATCAAGTGTTTACTCTCACTTTGACAGATTTTGACTGGTTTTGTCAGTTTGGACATAGTTTGATGTTCTTGTATCCACTCTCGCAGGAGTGAGGATTTGTGTATGCTTGTGTGGCTACAGTACATGCAGTCACACAGGTTTTTGCAGGCAATTTCTCTTGTGGGATGCGTTTTGAGCTAGTTTTCTCTCTATGGAGTTGGTTTTATGCATATGTGAGCGTCAGTTCTGATGCGATTGATCATGCTTATGAGCATTGTGTAGTGGTCGAGTTACCTCTCACTTTGTTGCTAGTTTGGCATGGTTTATGGTTGAGATTGTACTTGAGGTTTTGCTCACTTTATAGGGGAGATTCTGTCAGATTTTTCCTAGATTTCTTGCAATACTTGGTTCTTATCCATTCACTTATGGTTGTAGATATGTGTGACAGTGTAGAGTCCACTACGGTGACTTTTGAGAGACGACGGTCTCGTTCTTGGCTATACTTGCATTGTTGGAATTGTGGTCACACATGGCACATTAGACGTCGTTGTTTGAAACGTATGAGGAAACAACAAAGATGTATGCTAGATGCAAATACGACTTTGACACATGTTAGAGAGGTAGTTTCAATGGCAGTCTATACCAATGACGGTGATGTCATGCTTGCCTCGAGTGTACCTCTTGCAGATTTGTCTATGGATAGCACACTTTCTCCACAGTGGTTACTAGATAGCAATGCAATTTTCCACATCACATCATGTCGTGAGTGGTTTAATACATTTTCTAGTGGGAGACTTGGCAGTGTGCACTTGGCCGATGGTTCGGCGTTTGACATAGAGGGTGCAAGAGACGTTTGTTTGTCTTTGCCCAGTGGTGCATCATACACACTATGGCATGTGCGCTATGTTTTTCAGTTGAGATAGAGCTTGATTTCAATGAGACAATTAGCAGACTTTGGTTGTCAGGTATTGCTTATAGAGCAATCTTTCCAGATATGTTGTGGTTCATAAGTGATTGCCAGAGGAGCCGACAACGGCTTGGTATATCCTATGCATGTGTATGAGGTACAAGACGGTGCAGTCTTAGTTTTGTTGTTGGCATGCTTTGAGCGAGAGACGAGACGTGTCTCTTTTGCAAGTGAGCTCCACCATGCTCTTGAGACAGAGCATTGAGCCGTGTAGGACGTGCTAGTAGATCTATAGAGACAGAGATAGAGAGGTAGTGCTCTAGTGAGACAGAGCAGGTGTTGTCAGAACTTGTGCAGGTAGAGGTAGAGTATGTCTGCTCCCTAGAGACACAGATAGAGCTGACAGATATGGAGTTTTTTAACATGCTCATGTTAGAGGCTGATGAGTTGGTGGCAAGATGCACAATTTTGCCTATGGGTGAGAGGGACGTAGCTTCCCCAGTGTTGGTGTTGACACATCCATACGCGATGGGTAGTCCTGAGGATGCAGTGATTGCAGATAGCATAGGGGAGGCATGTACAACCACGTTTGTGCAAATTTCATCAACGTTTGGGCATCTCATGTTTGACTTGTTCGTGTCGAGGCCCAATCTAGCAGTTGCAGTGGGAGCGTTTGCAACAGGGATAGGTAGTCGTACAATGACTGACACTAGCATGATGCTTTGTGGAGTGTTGCAGACCATACAAAGTTGTCTGCGAGATTTACATGCAGGTTCTAAGTGAGGAAGACTAGTCCCCATGGGTGGGTGGGAGGGGGGTGTTGTTTTGTGGGGTTGCAGGGTTTTTTTTTTAAAATCAAAACGCAAACCAGACATGGTATGGAGTCAGACTTTGTACTAGGCTAACAATTTGTAGTGAATGGGTGTATCTATGCATACAAATCATTATCTTTATAAGTACTTAGGGGTGTGTGTGTGTGTGTGTTTAGCTGCCTGTCCTAGGCACCATACACAATGGGTCAGTGGTAGGCCCATTGTGAATAGGCCTACTAAATAATTAGAGAGATGAGGTTAGTATGGTTGAATTGTAAGCCAAGCCAGTCGTTTTGAGAAAGAGTTTTTGTGATTTTGCTAATTATGTCACTTCTCTTGAATCCATTAAGGCAAAACTTGTGAATAAGCAGCTTGATGTCTTCTCATGCTAAGAAGCATTGAGAGGAGGAATGTAAGATCAAATATAGGAGGCTGAACGTACTAAGAGCAGCTTTATGAGTTCAATTATTGTTCTTTTTTATGAATTGTATGGGAGGGATATCTAATAGGTCTCTTTTCCAAGTGAGCTGTTGGTCATAGCCACCATTACATGGGTTATGAAGTGTAATTGTGAAGTTAAGGAATTTTACCAAAGTAGAAAAGAAGCTAGAGGATGTAGTAAACTTGGTTCAATCTTTAGGCAGTTAGGGTATATTGGTTAAAGCATTGTCCTTCGAAGAGAATAGTGCAGTTATCAAGAACCCAAGATATATTATTAAATACTTTTTCCTCATCGAAGTGTAAGGGGTGAGAAGATAGGGGTTTCTTAATCCATCTAGGTTTTTTAGAGAGAGAAATGTAGAAAAAACCATTCCTCCTAGCATGTTTAAAAGCTAACCCAATCATTTGTAGTAGAACATCTTTTAGCCCTAATTCACCTTCCAGAGGTATATTCTCATAGCATTGAGTAATATCTACTGCTATGAAGAGATAGAATATCTGTTTGGGGAGGTTAAGAGTAACTCTAGTGGAGTTTTTAACTATCCAAAAAGGGTTGGGTTATAGTGTATTTGGAGAAAGTTAGAACATATTTTTTGTTTGGTTGCACAAACAGATTCAAATTAAGGCAAAGGGTGATATCTTTGGTAATAATAAAAATACAATTTGAAGCATCAGATATCCATCTAAATTTATGCTTGTGAAGTTTATAGGTGGAAAAAAGTACTGGAAGCTTGGTAGCCTGAAGAGAATAGCTAAGGTTTTCTAGTTGTTTGGAAATCCTATCAGTGACCTCACAAAGAGATATGTTTAGCGGTGTGAATTCCTTCCCAGATACTCGAGAGTGAGCTACTTTCCAAACCAAGTTTTTGCACAAAAGAGTGGGACAGTTGGAGCTTTTATCTAGCCCTACTATAAACCAATCTTGTGAAATCTTTTGATTTAAGAAGCGGGGAATGTTTGAGAACAAACCGAACGGGTGCCCACCTGGCCGGATGTAGTAATACTTTGTGTAATCCTTATTCCAGAGTAGTGGATCAATTCCCTGAGTTGTACTTCTGTCATGACAATTGTAAAGATCCATGTGAATCGGCCACTGGCCATTTAAAATGCCCTAGTTATAAATGTCAATAACCTTAATGTGGAAGGAGGCTTATCTTTAGAAAAGAAAAGAGCTCTATTGTACGTACGCTCGAGCTACGAAGCTGCTCCAACTTATAACCGACTTTTCTAATGATTGGGTAATCCATTTTCAAATCCGAAACTTGCATTGTGTTCCTCTCTCTTTGCTCTTTAAATTAAGTGTAAGCATTGTCAGCTATGGTTCACAACTACGCATCTGTGAGCCTTAATTGTAGATTTGAGTGCTTAAATCACTGTTGTTAGTTGTTTTGACCATAGGAGAGTGTTCTTAGACCATAGGACGGCATTTTTGTCATGTTCTGTTGCAGTTTTCAGGACCTTTTTCATGATGGATTGTGGATTTGGTACCTTATCGGATTGCGACTAGACTTGGTAGGATAGTGCCCCTAGGTATCCTAGACCTCTTTCTAAAGTTTTGTTGCATTCGAGTTCGTTCGAGTGTCGAAATGGCGTGATGACCTAAAGTTGTGAGAAAGGACATAGGCAAATTTCCCTGAACATTGAGTGTTGGTTTGCTTGTTGAGCTAGTGTGTTTGCTTGTTAAGGTTCACTTTGTAAGATTGACGATCTCATAGAGTCTCCGTGCCCCATCCGAGTCACTTTCCCTGAGTATTGACATTATGTTAGTGCCAGATCGCTATGCTACAGACGTTCGTTGCGGCGACCCACTAACATATCTTTACTTTGTGACTTTTATTGATGATTACTCCAGGCATGCATGGGTATATCCACTTAAAGCAAAGTCCAAAGTATTTATGTGCTTCAAACAATTTTTGGCTATGGCTGAAAATGTCTCAGAATGTACTATGGACACCCTCCGTTCCGATCCGAAGGGGGGGGGGGGGGGGGGGGAGGGGGTTATGTCTCATGAATTTAATGCATTTCTAGCTAGTCGTGGGATAAAACACCAATGTATAGTGCCTTATACGCCTCATCAAAATGGTGTTGCTAAAAGAAAAATAGATCACTTCCAGAAATGGCATGATGTATGGTCAAAAGTCAAGCTTTGCTGCATTCGTTTTGGCTTGAGGCCATCATGTGTGCCACTTATGAACTTAACAGGTGTCCAAAAAAATCTTTACAGTTCATGACTCCATATGAAGCATGGCATGATAGAAAGCCTTCTATTGAGCACATGCACATTTTTGGCTATTTGGCATATGCTTTGGTGCCACAAACACAACGCAAAAAAATGGATGATAAGGCTGTCAAATGTATTTTTGTTGGTTATAGTGCTGAAAAGAAAAGGTTACAGGTTGTATCATCCACAAACAAAGCGTATTTTGGTTTCACGGGATGTTGTGTTTGTGGAAATTTCTGTTCAGCCCTTGCTGTCATGTACTAGAGATAGTAATGTAAGCTCACAGGACATGTATGACACTTTGTTGCCCCATTTCAGTGGTGGAAGTTCGAATGTAAATTCCAATGAGGCAAATGTACAACCTATGGGGGTTTTTGAAAATGTTACAAATCAGCTTATTATACTGATGCAGATGTACATGATGTACTTGATGACGAAAGGGCTGAAAATGAGCAGGCTAGAGGTATGCCAAAATGGTTGGTGCATACATTGCATGACAGTAAATTGGATGCACCTTTGTCTAGTCATACTCGTTCAGGTTCTCGCCATGCATCTTATGCATCAGATTGTTATGCTTTGGTCATGTCTAGCTTACATGATGTTGAGGAACCTCTGTCTTTTGATGCCGTACCAAATTTTGAAAATTGGATGGCTGCCATGCAATCAAAATATGATGCACTTATAGAAAATGACACATGGACTTTATGTGAGTTGCCTCCTGGCAAAAAGGCCATTGGTACAAAGTGGGTTTACAAGTTGAAATGCAAGCTAGATGGTGAGATTGATCGCTATAAGGCTCAACTTGTTGCAAAGGGTTATGCACAACAAAAAGACACAGATTATGAAGAGACTTTTGCTCCCACTTGTCGTATGACTACTGTGCATTTTCTATGTACATTGGCAGCTCATTATGGTTGGGATGTACATCAATGAGACATTGTTACTGCTTTCTTGAATGGTGACATATTTGAGGAAGTTTATGTAACACAGCCTCATGGTTTTGTCAAGAAAGGACAAGAGAATAAAGTGTGCAAATGTAACAAAGCTTTGTATGGGTTGAAGCAATCTCCTCGTGCTTGGTATGAGAAGGCTGACACTCATTTAATCAAACGAGGCTTTTGTAACAGTCCAACAAAAAGCACATTGCATGTAAAGCATGAGGGTGATGTATTTCTCATTGTGGTTATCTACATGAATGATTACTTGATCACTGGACCAAATGAGAGACATATTGTTGAATTTAAGGCTGATTTGAATGCTACTTTCAAGATGAAATATTTGGGGCTGTTTCATCATTACTTGGGTATACAGTTTAAGCAGTGTGATGGTGGTATTGCCTTGTGTCAGAAAAGTTACATATATGTTAGGAAATAAGACGTAACTAAATAGATTTTTGAGTAGATTACTTAATGGAGAGAGATAGATTTCACACACAAGAGATTATAGAGTAGAGAGAGAGAGAGAGAGTACACACAATATACGTGGTTCACCCAATGTGGGCTACATCCACGGGAAAACAGCCACTCAATGGCTTTAGCACTTCAAAAGAAGAAGTAGTTTACAAAGGGATTAAACCCTTGATAGAGCTCCCACCTTGCTTCACTCTCACCACCTCACACTCACCTTGTTGCATCAACTTCACACTATGAAATGTGTGTAGAAATGGCCTCCTTTTATAGGCCAAAAGGGCTGCCCTCTCTTATGAGAGACAGCCATGTGTAGCCGCCCTTGTGCGAATAAGTCCAAATCGGACCCTCCAATCCGCCCATGTGTGGCCGCCCTTGAGAAGACAAGTCCGCTTTTGAATTCGGCCACCGGCCAGGCCATTGACTTCTGACCACCGACCACCGGCCATTGACTTCCGACCACCAGCCATCGGCCATTGACTACCGGCCACCGGCCAACCGACCGGTTGTTTTCTGACCACTTTCCGGCCGCCGTCTGGCCATAATATTCCGGCGGAAAAAAAGTCTCGGGGGCGGAGCCTCTGATTCTTGTCCGTGAAAATTTTGGTTTCCAGTGAGTGATTTCCCTTCACGCACGATGGCTTCTCCTCATAATGGGGGCCTTACAAATGTGCGCTTTTACCACAGAAAATTAGAAGGGTAAATCAGGCTCCATACTTAACAATCTCCCACTTGGAGACTGATCTCCAAACCAAACCTGTGACTGCTTTCCATTCTGGCTTCTTATCCTTGAATTCCGATTGAAGATGAGCAAAAGCTCAACTTCTCCTTGTTGACCACCTTTGTAAACATGTCTGCAGGATTTTCACTTGTATGCACCTTTCCTAGCTTTAGCTGTCCCTCTTCCAAAAGAGTGCGTATGAAGTGATATCTCACCTCAATGTGCTTTGTCCTTGAATGAAAGGCTGAGTTCTTCGCAAGATGGATAGCGCTTTGGCTATCACTGTACAAGACACAATTGTCTTGTTTGAATCCAAGCTCTTCTAAGAATCTGTGAAGCCACAGAATTTCTTTGCTTGCCTCCGTCATTGCTACATACTTTGCTTCCGTGGTAGAAAGTGAAACCACTTTCTGCAGCTTTGAAGCCCAGCTTACTGCTGTGCCTCCAACCGTGAACACATAGCCAGTAGTGCTCCTTCGAGTATCTTTGTCACATGCCATATCTGCATCAGCATACCCTTCTAGAAAAATATCAGTTCCTCCAAAATACAAAGCATTTGTTGTTGTCCCTTTTAGATACCTAAGTATCCACTTCACAGCTTGCCAATGCTCTTTACCTGGGTTGTCCATGAACCTACTCACAACTCCCACTGCATGTGCAATGTCTGGCCTTGTCCAGACCATAGCATACATTAGAGAACCTACCGCTGCAGCATATGGAACTTTAGACATATAGGCTATCTCCTCTTCTGTCTTTGGACACATATCCTTCGTTAGTTTAAAACGACCAACCAAAGGTGTAGAAACTGGTTTTGCATTTTGCATTGCAAACCTTTCTAGTACCTTCTTGATGTAATCTTCTTGAGATAGCTTTATTGTCTTCTTCGTCCTGTCCCTTGATATTTTCATACCAAGTATCCTCTTTGCAGCACCTAAATCTTTCATTGAAAAAGATTTGGACAGCTCCTCTTTTAGGTCTTTGATGTCCTGCATGTTAGCACTTGCAATCAACATGTCATCAACATACAACATTAGGATGATGAATTTCCCATCTCCCAAATTCTTCGTGTAGACGCAGTGATCCGAGTTGCATCTTGTGAATCCATGATCCAACATCCATCGATCAAACTTCAAGTACCATTGTCTTGATGCTTGCTTTAAACCATACAAGCTCTTCTTTAATCTGCAAACCATTTTCTCCTTACCTTTTACTTCATACCCCTTTGGTTGAAGCATGTATATTTCCTCCTCTAAGTCACCATGAGGGAATGCCGTATTTACATCCATTTGCTCGAGATTTAGATCATGAGCAGCCACAAGGCTTAAGACAAGCCTAATTGAGTTCATTTTTACAACATGAGAAAATATTTCATTGAAGTCAATACCTTTCTTTTGAGAAAAACCTTTTTACCACAAGCCTAGACTTGTACCTTTTCTTCCCACCTTCTTCTTCCTTCAGCTTGTCACCCATTTGTTTTGAAGTGCCCGCTTACCTTTAGGCAACTCAACCAACTCCCATGTTTGGTTGCGATGTAGTGAGTCCATCTCCACTTGCATGCTCTTCGTCCATTCTTCTTTGGATTCATGTTGCATAGCTTCTTCGTATGATTCCGGCTCTCCAGAATCTAAGATCAAGAGATGGTTGAAGGAAGGAATAAACCTTTCTGGAGGTCTACTTGCTCTTGTAGATCTTCGGGGAATAGGTTGAGGCTCCTCATTTGGTTGACGTTGTTGCACATTATCACCGTTTGCAGTCCTTGAGTCTTCACCGTCCTCAAGCTCCATGTACTCATCACCTGTTTCTTTTGTTTGTTTTCTTTCCAAGTAATCTTTGTACATATTTTGTTCGTTAAAAATTACATCCCTACTCCTTAAGATTTTACCATCTTCAGGATTTCATAGGCGATACCCAAAGTCTCCTTCTCCATAGCCAATGAAGAAACACTTTTTGGACTTTGCATCTAGCTTTGATCTTAGGCTTCTATCTATGTGCATGAAAGCCTCACACCTAAACACTTTGAGAAATGCATAATTCACCGGTTTACATGTCCATGCCTCTTCTAGAACTCCCCTATCCAATGCCGTTGAGGGTGATCGATTGATTAAGTACACATACGTACTTACAACTATACGCAAGCTCAGTGAGAGCTTTTGGATGCGAGAGCCATGGCTACGATACGTCTACATCTAGCCGAGTCATTGTTCTTCACTATCATAGGGAAGACAACAACCAAGGAACTTTGGGATAGCTTATGTTCAGCATGGGAGAGCAAAAGTGCATCCAAAAAAGTTTTTCTCATAAAAAATCTTATGAAGCTCAACATGAAAGAAGGTAGCACAATTTCTGGTCACTTAAATGAGTTCAACTCCTTGTTCAGTCAGTTGACATCTTAGGGCTTTAAGGTATATCCTTGTTATGCTCTTTGCCCAATTCATGGGACATATTTTGCACAACCATTAGCAATTCGGCTCCGAATGGCAAGTTAGTGTTCAATGCTGTCACAGATGTGTTGCTCACTGAAGAGATTCGACGTAATCTCTCGACAATGCTAGTCATGGAGATGCATATATGACTGGCAGTTCTCAGCGAAGGCAAGAGGCCGTGACAGGAACAAATACAAAAGCTAAAGTAGAGAGAGAAATCATTGTAGTCCTAGCAGACACAGGAACTCAAGCAGAGACCGCATTGCCAGAAATGTCGAGTGTTACTACTGCCATAAGAAGGACCATTACAAAAAGGATCGTCGTAGTTTCCTAAGAGATAAAAAAAACATGCAAACGGATAATTTTGGCAAAGGCAAAAGTACGGTAAAGATTGAGGAGCTCAATGTGGTTGAGTCTCCCATACCTACCACTGCAATTGAGGATGCTCCTCCTCCGGTGATGCACATTATACCTGTTGGAATTAGGGTTGCAAGGAAACGCACACAGCTTGGAGAAGATGAAGGAAGCTCAAGGCACACAATAGAGAGTGTGCTACTTAGTGTGCAACGAAAAGATGGATAGCCCTAGAGTGATGGGCGTATATACAATGCACGGGGGAAAAAACCTCCTAAAGAGGGAAAAAAGGCCCCGGTGGTCCTAGTGTGTTCACACACATCACTACCACATGTATATGGTAACAAATCTCCCCTGGAGTGATGCGGTGAATGAGAGATGGCACATGAGTAAAGGGAAGTGCCATGCCCTGAGGTCATGATCAGTCTACAAAGGGAAGTAAGCCCAAAGCTTTGTGGAAAGCTTCAAGCTTCTCACGAGACAATGACTTTGTGAAAAGATCTGCAAGGTTATCCTGTGTTGGCACATAAGCCAAGTTGATCTCTCTTGCTAAGAGCCTCTCCTTGACATAGTGGTAATGCACCTCAATGTGCTTTGTGCGAGCATGAAAAATTGGGTTCCTCGCAACTGCCAATGCACTCTGACTGTCAGTGTAGATAGTGTTGGCAGTGTCCTGTCCAACACCCAAATCAGCCATAAGGCATCTGAGCCATACACACTCAACCGTAGCTGTGAAGACTGCCCTGTACTCAGCCTCACAACTAGAAGTGGTCACAGTAGGTTACTTCTTGGTCAACCATGATATATATGAACTGCCAAGCATGAAACAAAAACCGCTTGTGGACACTCTCGTGTCAAAACAACCAACCCAATATGAGTCCAAAAAAGCATGTAAGTCTGGAGGCAATGATCCCCCTTTGGGATAAAACAAGCTAAGATGTAAAGTTCCACTAAGGTAGCAAAAAATCCTCTTGACAACCTACCAATGCTTAGACCCTGGGCTATGCATAAATCTGCTGACCTGTGAGACTGCAAACTAAATATCCGGCCTCATGTTGCATACATAAATGAGGCAGCCAACAAGAGTTTGGTAAAGAGTGACATCAACAGGATCACCAGCATCATGTAGACTCAACTTCAAACTGTTTCCATGGGAGTGGCAATAGGTTTGCAATCCTCAAGTCCAAACTTACATAGTAATCTGACACAAGGCAATACCACCATCACACTGCTTAGATTGTATACCCAAGTAATGATGCAATAGCCCCAAATCTTTCATCTTGAAAGTAGCATTCAAATCAGCCTTAAATTTAGCAATATGTCTCTCATTTGGTCCAGTGATCAAGAAATCACCCACATAGATAACCACAATGAGAAATGCATCACCCTCATGCTTTACATACAATGTGCTTTTTGTTGGACTGTTACGAAAGCCTCGTTCGATTAAATGAGTGTCAGCCTTCTCATACTAAGCATGAGGAGATTGCTTCAACCCATACAAAGATTCGTTACATTTGCACACTTTATTCTCTTGTCCTTTCTTGACACAATCGTGAGGCTGTGTTACATAAACTTCCTCACCATTCAAGAAAGCAGTAACAATGTTTGATTGAAGTACATCCCAACCAAAATGAGCTGCCAATGCACATAGAAAACACACAGTAGTCATACGACACATGAGAGCAAAATTCTCTTCATAATCTATGCCTTTTTGTTGTGCATAACCCTTTGCAACAAGTCGAGCCTTATGGCGATCGATCTCACCATCTAGCTTGCATTTCAACTTGTAAACCCACTTTGTACCAATGGCCTTTTTGCCAGGAGGCAAATCACATAAACTCCATGTGTCATTTCTATAAGTGCATCATATTCTGATTGCATGGCAGCCATCCAATTTTCTAAATTCTGTGCTTCATCAAAAGACGGGGGTTCCTCAACATCATGTAAGCTAGACACAGCCAAAGCATAACAATCTGATGCATAAGATGCATGGCAGAGCTTGAATGAGTACAACTAGACAAAGGTGCATCCAATTTACTGTCACGCAATGTATGCACCAGCCATTTTGGCATACCTCTAGCCTGCTCAATTTCAACCCTTTCCTCATCAAGTACATCATGTACATCTGCATCAGTAATAGGCTGATCTGTAACATTTTCAGAAACCTCCATAGATTGTACATTTGCCTCATTGGAATTTACATTCGAACTTCCACCACTGAAAAGAGGCAACAAAGTGTCATAAATGTCTTGTGAGCTTACATTACTGTCTCTAATACATGACAACAAGGGCTGAACAAAATCTTCCACAAACTCTACATCCCATGAACTATTATACGCTTTGTTTGCAAATGATACAACCTGTAACCTTTGCTTTCAGTACTATAACTAACAAAAATACATTTGACAGCCTTATCATCCATTTTTTTGCGTTGTGTTTGTGGCACCAAAGCATATGCCAAACAACCAAAAACACGCATGTGCTCAATAGAAGGCTCTCTATCATGCCATGCTTCATATGGAGTAATAGACTGCAAAGCTTTCGTAGGACACCTGTTTAGTACATAAGTGGCACACATGATGGCCTCAAGCCAAAAAGAATGTGGAAAAGCTTGACTTTTGACCATACATTGTGCCATGTCTGTAAGTGACCTGTTTTTCCTCTCAGCAACACCATTTTGCTGAGGTGTAGAAGGCACTGTACATTGGTGTTTTATCCCACGAATAGCCAGAAATGCATTATTTATGAGACATATACTCCCCCCCTCGATCGGAACGAAGGGTGTCCATAGTACATTTAGATACATTTTCAGCCATAGCCAGAAATTATTTGAAGCACATAAAAACTTTGGACTTTGATTTAAGCGGAAATACCCATGCATGCGTGGAGTAATCATCAATGAAAGTCACGAAGTAAAGGTAATTGCCCAAGGATGGAGTTTGCATGGGCCCACAAACATCACTATGCACAAGCTGCAATCTGCATTGTCCCTAACTGAACCATCCTTTGGAAACTTTGAATGCTACATCTAACCCAAAAGACAGCCTTCACAAACATGTTTGACAGGTGCTTCAAGAGGCAGCAAAGAAGCAACCATATCAGATTTTTGCAAACGTAGCAAACTGGCAAAATCCAGATGACCAAAACGTGCATGCCAAAGTTTTGCATCTGAATAGCCCTTAAATCTGCAACAACTGCATTTGCAAAATTTTGTCCACACTTGTCATACAAAGTGAGCTTATAGAGTCCACGACACAAAAGCCCAGATGCAACAATTTCATCACCAAAAATGAGATCGTGAACTGTACATTTGTCATCCACAAATTTGACTACAAGTCCAAGTCTAGCAAGTGCAGATACAGACAAAGATACTTCTTGATCCGAGGTACATAAAGTGCATCAACAAGTGTAAAAGAACTGCCATTTGCAACAGTAAGCACAATCTTTCCAACTCCCTGAACCGGATAAGAGGCATTGTTGGCACAAGTGACTGAATTCCCATGAGGGACAGACTCAAGAGAGGTGAACAAGTCACGATGTGAGGTAATGTGCTTTGTAGCACTACTGTAAAAATACCACACATGTGAATCTGCAGCAACTGACATGCATGCATCATGGACAACAGGATTGTAAGTGCACTCTGCACTAAAAGCCCATTCTGCATCAACATCAGCATCACAATCTCCTTTCACAGAAGACTCATTAATGGCTGCATTTTTAGTAGAACCAGCATTTGCAGTGGAACCACCCTCTTTCTTCTTAGTCTCTTTGGCCTTCAACTTAGGACAGTGCTTGATCAAGTGATCATTAGCTTTACAATAATGGCAACACATCTTCTTTTTGCCCTTATCACCAGAATTTCTAGATGAATTGCTGATAGTAGAAGCATTAGGAACAGAATTTTTGCCCCTCGCAGCCGAACCATAAGAAGTGGATGCATTGCTGTTTTACCACCCTTTTTTTGAGAAGCAATAAAAGCTTGCTCAATTGCACACTGCCTAGTCCTCTTTTTTTTGGAAAGCGACTCTTGCAAAACAGCAATGTGTATAATGTATCAAACTTGAAAACTTCAAGATTTCCTTGGGTCATAAGTCTCCAAGTACTAGCCAAAATTTGGTAAGAATCTGGTAAGGCATCAAGAATAGTCTACACAAGGGAACTGCTGAAATGACTTCACTTGTAGAAATAAGTTACTCATTGGTATCCTTGACACTAGCAAGGAAAATGTCCATATCATGTTCCTCATGCATAATCTTCGACTCCAGCTCTTTACGCAGCAAAGCAATTTTAACCTCATTGCGACTTGCATAAAGACCAGCCAAAATATCCCAAGCCTGATTTGCAGATTTTGCTGAACGAATGTGAGGAAGAATGGTGCACTTCATAGACAATGCAATCAATGCATGAGCCTGCGCATCCTTTACATCCCAATGAGATTGTTCTGCCGTAGGCAAAACAACTCTAATAGCAGCAATCCTTGCAACAAGACCTGCAACATCCTCAACATCGCCTGCATCCTCAAAACCAGGACGTACACCAATGCCCTGCACAATATTCTAGATGCCCTTTGACACAAGAACATGTTGCATCATGTAAGACCACATAGGGTAATTGTACCCATCCAATCTGTCCTCAGCAGCACTCTTGAACACATTTGTATTGTTGTCAGCCATGGTAAATGCTGCACTTGATGTGAAAACTGCCCAAAAAGAGGAGAAACAAAGCGGGAACAACACGTGCTATATAGCACAAACGGTAGAAGACTATAAGGCACTTGTTATGCAAAAAACAACACTGACAAAAATTTTGCACAAAATGACAAAATAGCATGTGCAGTACTGCCTGTAGTGGAAATGGAGGCCAAAATGAGCCCGAATCAAAAATCTGAGTAGACTAAGCTCTACGAGCACACCCGAATTTTTTTTTGACCTGTGAACGCTTGCCAAAGCTCACTGAAATCAGAGAAAATGGGCAGGCGTGTGCTGGAGCTGCTGGCGACTAAGCCGGGGAGGAGGCAACCTGCTCTGATACCAATTGTTGGAATTAGGGTTGCAAGGAAACGCATACAGCTTGGAGAAGACGAAGGAAGCTCAAGGCACACAATAGAGATTGTGTTACTTAGTGTGCAATGAAAAGATGGATAGCCCTAGAGTGATGGGCGTATATACAATGCACGAGGGAAAAAACCTCCTAAAGAGGAAAAAAATGCGCCGGCGGTCCTAGTGTGTTCACACACATCACTACCACATGTATATGGTAACAATGCCAACAAAGATTCATGCAGAGGTGACAACAGATCCCTTAGATGTTCTCATTTTCACTTCAGATATCACTCTAGATGCTTTGGTTGCACAGGATGAGGGTTATGCACAGAATTGGATTCTCAATTCTGGTGCAAGTTTTCATGTCACACCGCATAGAGAGTGGTTTTCCTCTTATGCATCCTTGCATGGCATAGTCAAGCTTGGTGATTCATATGAGATTTACATGATTGGCGTTGGTGATGTGAAACTTCAGATGCATAATGACACTGCTTTTGTGTTGCAGAATGTCAGACATGTGCCCAAGATTACAAAGGGCTTACTTTCTATAGGGCAATTGGATGATCGTGACTACACTACAGTTTTTGGTAATCGTTCTTGGATGATCCACAAGAACAACCTTATCATGATGAAAGGTCGTAAAAATAGATCCTTGTACTCTATGTATGTTTATGAACACTCTATCTATGTTGCCGAGCCGTCGTCTACTTAGTTGTGACATAGCCGGCTAGGGCATATTAGCCAAAAGGGAATGAAAACACTTCAGTGTTTTGGCTACTTACCTGTGTTAGATTAAATGGACTTTCCATTGTGTGAGCATTGTCTATACGGAAAACAAACTAAGTTGACATCTTTGCCATTGAACAAGAAACTAGGCGAACCCCTAGACTTAGTGCACAATGATTTGTGTGGTCCAATGCCACATAAAACTCTAGGGGGGGAAAACTACTTTCTCACATTCATAGATGATTCTACCAAAAAGGTGTGGATGTATCTCCTTAAGCGTAAGGAAGAGGTCTTTTCAACGTTCCGAAAATTCCTCGCCATGGTTGAGAACCAATCAAGCAAAAAGCTCAAAGCTTTTCACACGGACAATGGTGGAGAATACGTCTCCACGGAGTTCAAGGAATTTTGCAATAGAAGAGGCATACATCAACATTTTACTGCTCCATACACACCTGCACAAAATGGAATAGCTGAAAGAATGAATCGCACGATTCAAGAGCGAGTTATCTCTATGATGTCTATGGTGAAGCTTACTCTAGAGTTCTGGGGGGGAGCTGTTCTAACAGTAGTGCACATCATCAACATGTCACCTAGTTCTCCTTTGAATTTCAAAATTCCAAAAGAATTATGGAGTGGGAAAACGCCAAACTATGAGCATTTACGTGTATTTGGATGTGACGCATATGCACATGTGCCCAAAGAACTTCGTCGCAAGCTAGATCCCAGTTCACACAAAAGCATTTTTATTGGCTATGGTGCAAATGGAGAGATGGGCTATCATCTCTGGCACCCAGAATCCAGCAAAGTCATTTGTAGCTCAAACTTGATTTTCAATGAATAAAAAATACACAAGAAGCCCATTAAAGAAGCTGAGTACATACGCGTTCGTTTTGAGGATGTAGCCTCCGAACCAACTCAGTTCAGTAGTGTTGCACCTAATCCTCACATGCAAGATACTACTATTGCTCTGGAGATAGCAGAGTCCAGAAGTCACGCATTGAGATGCTCTAAAAGAGCATCACGTGTGCCCGAGCGGTTTGAGCCGGGTGTACACCACATTTTGGTCACTGACAGTGGAGAGACAACCTACTACAAAGAAGCTATACAAATGGACGATAGCGTTAAGTGGGAGCATACTATGCAATCAGAATACAATTGGATTGTGGCTAATGAGACATGGGATTTGGTTGAATTACCAGAGGGCAAAAATGCTTTACCTTGCAAGTGGGTATACAAGAAGAAGTATACAGCAGAAGATCCCGAGCCTAGGTACAAGGATCTTCTAGTTGCCAAGGGTTTCAAAGCAGCAAAAAGGTGTGGATTTCTATGAGATTTTCTCTCGAGTAGTCAAGATGACTACACTTCACACTGTGCTTGGCTTGGTTACTATCCAGGACATGGAACTTGTCCAAATGGATGTGAACACAACATTTCTTCACAGGGATCTAAATGATGATGTCTACATGAAACAACCAGAGGGCTTAGTATGTGAAACCCAAAAGCCAATGAGGGTAGAATTGGTTTATAGACATAAAAAGGCACTCTATAACCTTAAGCAAGGGTCAAGGCAGTGGTATCAAAAGTTCAACAAATTCATGCAGTCTCAGGGTTACATAAGAAGTCAAGAGGATCGTTGCTTATACACAAAGAGATTGAACGATGGTTCTTTAATCATCTTGATCTTGTATGTAGGGGATATGATTATCGCAGGAAAATCAATTAATGAGATCAATTAGTTGAAAAAGATGCTGAGCACTCAGTTTTCCATGAAGGATTTGAGAGATGCCAATCACTTTCTTTGTATGCACATCAAGAGAGATATGAAATGTGTAATTCTTGAATTATCTCAAGAAAAGTACATCCACAAAGTCTTGCAACGTTTTAGTATGCAGGGGGGGAAGTCACTGAGTACCCCAATGCAAGCATACTCCAAACTAAGCAAGGAAGATTCTCCCAAGACAATGGATGAGAAAGACAAAATGGCAAAAGTGCCATATTCTTCAGCAGTTGGCAGTTTGATGTACGCTATGGTAGCCACAAGACCAGACATTGCACATGCAATGGGAGTGGTTAGTAGGTACATGGCAAACCCGGGCAAGAAGCATTGGGAGTAGTGAAGAAAATCCTCAGATACTTAAAGGGTACAACTAGCAAGTGTTTACGCTTTGGAAAGAGTGATGCATCTATTGTAGGTTACATGAATGCGGATTATGCGGGTTGCGTGGATCGTAGAAGATCTACATATAGCTATGCGTTCATGTTTGCTGGAGCAGCTATCTCTTGGAGATCGTGTCTCCAAGATTGCACGTCTTCATCTACCTCTGAGGCAGAATATGTTGCTACATTTGACGCAAGCAAGGAAGCCATATGGTCAGCTCGTCTAGTGGGAGATTTGGGCATTCACGAGGTTCCAATACTGCATTGTGATAGTTAGAGTGCCATTTCTTTGGCAAAGAATCCGATGTTTCACTCAAATTCAAAACACATAGAGGTCAGATACCATGTCATAAGTGATACATTGGCTGGCAAGCGCATCGAGCTTGTCAAGGTTCACACTGACGACAACCCCACAGATGCTCTCACGAAGAGCCTAGCCTCAAAGCGATTTACACATTGCAAAGAACTTATGGGTGTAGGATGAAGCCTAGGTGATGCTTCATCAACTTTGTATAGACTAACTATACTGATGCCACTATTGGCCACCATGACCTTCAAGTGGGAGGTTGTTGCGGTGTAGGCCTGGTGGCCGTGGGAAACCACCCTTACTCACTTTTTCACCTAATGAATATAGGGAGAGAAAGTGAGAGACTTGACTCACTTTCTCACTTTCCTCTCCACTAACCCAACTCCCTGTGTAGCTTCTCCTTCTTCCTTAATTCTCTTATCCCTTCTCTTGCATCCTTCCCTCTCTAGCACACTCCGCACACGCGCACTCTGACCACAACATCCAACACCAAAAGAAAAACAATCAAAGTGTGCAAGAACGACTAAGAAAATTACAAAGTCGCAAGCTTTCAAAACTCAGATTTGTGTTCCAAAGAAGTTGAATCAAGCACAAAGAGGTCAAGAGTTTATTTGGATTTCAAAACTGTTATCAACTCCCAAAGTCTGAATCCTGTCCACAACCAAGCGTACAAGGGCTGAAGCAAAGATTGATGCTGACTTACACAAAGACAAGGTGGATCCCAAAGAAGTCTCTTCAAACACAAACGAAGCAGGGACAAGTATGGGTTCCCAAACGAGCATCATCAATGAAACATCCAATAATCACAACGTTAGGAAAAAAATATGAACCCTCTAGGGGCCCTCTGGGCTTAGGTTAATTAAAGGCCAGCAAATAGGAAGAGGGTTGTAGACACACTCTATACCTTCAAAAAAGTAGGGGGACAAGGTAGCCTTACACCTCTTGATGGCCTCTTACCTAGTGAGAAGGTAAGGGAGGTGGCTAGGGGAAAGGGATGGGGAGGGGGGACCACTTTGACCTTTTTTCCCCCACTTTTTGCCCCGGATTTAGAAATACACTAAACATTTGATTTTTTTTTTCAAAAAAATCAAATTTCAAAATTTCCCTCCTTTAAAGGCCCCCAAACCTATTTCATGGTCAAAAAAGTCTTTTTGACCTCCGAAAGTAAAAAACGTGCACTAAAAAACCCAAAAAAATACTTTTTTTTTCAAAAAACTTCAAAATATTATTTTCCACCCTCCAAAGTCTTTCTAAACCTATTCTGTAGGTAAAAAGTGATTTTCTCTCTCTACAAACCCTTTTCCAAGCTCTCCATTGCTGCAACAACTACATGCACCACCTATAGTCCAACAGTATCTCTCTGGTAGCTTTCTCCCACCTCCACTGTAGCACCAAGCAAGCTCCTTCCCCATCACTTCCCCTTGCCCACCACATATTTTCACACCAAGCTATCTCCTCTCCCTTCTCTCACCTCCATTACAACATGAAACAAGATTGTCCTTCTTCTACTTTCATTCACTCACACCACATGGAAACCTCTACTCCCAAAGGTGTCAAAAGTATGAGCTCACATGACTTGCATACTGCAACAATAGGACGTGTGAATGTTGAGTGGACATTGCAAGGGTTCACCTCCAACATAAAGATAGAATGATAAGAAAACTACCATTGTATCTTACATTCAAAGCTTAACATCATCTCCATCTTTAAGTTTATCATGCTAGAGACAACCAGCCTCTTTACGGCTTTCAATGTCTAGGGATTCACACCTCATAACATTGGGGTGTGCTATTTTGTTGATGGCTTTGGTGCACCACCTAGGGTTGTGTAGAATGTGATTGAGTCTCACAATGCAAGTAAGTTATGTTATCTATGGAGAGTTATCAAAGATTCTCCTTCTAATTTCTTATTTGTATAGTTGTCATTAAGTTATTAGAATGACATCATTTTGTACTTTATAACTTTGTGCTTACAAAATCTGGTATTTACTTACATTGTCAACTTGTTTTGAGAGGACATGGGCAAGCAACCATGTGCAAAGATGAAAAACACTGTAGTCTTGGTCCTCAAGGAACCTTTCGCTACCATGTTAAAATATTTTGATAAGAATGGTAGGATTTATGTAGAATATTGAACCAATAGGTACTCTCTAGGAGCTCTTAGAAGTACTACCATCTTTCCTAGTGTCATAGACACACAAATACTCTAAGTGTATATGAATCTCTAGATGAGTAAGAAAAATATATGTAAGAGAAGCTTGACAACAACAACATCCTCTCCGTTTGTGATTCTTTTGATGAGGTTGGATTCCTCTATAAATGCCTTTGTATTTATACTCATTTTGGTGCAATGTAAAGATGTTTTTTGTTAAACGGTCTCATATTGATCGAGAGTATCTAATTTAAATTACTAGAGTTTCATACAGATTTGAGAAACATTGTTGATTTGTCTCTAAGATGTTTCAAGTCTCCACCATGAAGAAATTCAAGCAATATTTTGATTTCATTTTAATCATTAATGGTTATTCTTATTAAAGTGGATCATAACCTTTGTCAAGATTTCCTCATTTGGAGATGTTGAATATATCCTGCTTCATTACCAATGTTTCACAAGTTTAGAAAGACAAATTCTTGCTTTCCAACATGCTATCGTTTCCATACTAGTATTCATATGCCAAGCTTGACTTATAAAAAGGACAACTTGAGATGGAGGTATTGATGTATAGCGGTGATTGATAGGTAAACAATTAACTTATTATTGATTGATGTTTCAACATACATATATTGTAATACCTTTGAGTTTCCACATTTTTTGAGTAGTGTGACAAGTGTTTGGTATCAAATCTTCTTAAATATCCTATTCATTGGCTATTGGTAGCTATTTCTTTTGTATTGTTAAAGATGATACCAATAGCTATCACCTTGTGAACTTAACTAATAAATTGTGGATTTGACTTCTAATATGTAGCTCATTTGGATAGAGAAAGTGTAAACATAATTTATAGATGCATACATTGTTAACATAAAAGATATATACCACTTGTGTTTATGTGAAATGTTAATCAAGAAACCTTTGGTTGGATACTATAACAATAGAGTTCACATGTGGTTTCAAATACAAAAGAAATGCCTTTACCAAAACGTTCCCAAGAACAAGGGGTGGACATAAGGAAGTAAAAACTAGCTCCTTGTTTGGCCAATTTCTAGTGCTGAATGTTTAGTGCACAGGATTTGTGAGGCCTTTGAACACATAACAAAATGGAGAGGGGGAGGGGGCTCTTTCTCTCTGCACATTAACACCACATCTTTATCTCATGACCATACATGAAAAAAAGAAATATTTTTGCCATTAAAGGTCTCCAGGGCCCTCAATAAGAGTGGCCACAAGGGCGTGCAAAATGCCCAAAAATTACAAAATTTAGGTGTTTGGACATGTTACAAACTACAATCAGAATGAACTGTGTACAAAATTCAAAACAACCAAAATTTTATTCAAACAAAAGTTATCGCTAAAAATTCAAAAATAGGCCCCCCTTGGACTCTCCACAAAGATAGAGATCAAAGGGCTTAAGGAGAGATATGGTGTCACAAGTGCATGGTAGGAATCTCATCAAGGGTTATTCCTTAAAGATCTCTTTTACTTTATCATGTCTTCTCATGTACACTCTTACCAAACAAAAACAAATTTACACTTTAAATGACTACAAATCTTATTTAACTTATTAAATCTCAGAATATGGTAGATCTAGAGTGCTCTTTACATCAACAAACAAAAAAATCCAAATTTCTTCTCATTGACTTTGATAAAGATACATTCATGAACAACTTACAAGAGGTAGTACGGTCATAGTTCTTGCACCCATTCCATGACATGGTATACTCATGGGGTGACCTATCACATAAAAATATCTTTGGTGGTAGACGTTAGGAAAGGGTGTGTTGCTGATGGAAAGCTATTGTATTGTCCTACTAGGGATCTCTCCATGTTAGCATAATGGTTCTTGGTGTAGTAGGAGCCACATCGCTTGAGGAGAGCTCTGTGCCACCGTAAAAGATTCATGTTAAGCCAATTTCTTGAGCCATTGTTGCAAACACCACCACTCAAATAGCATAGTAAGGGGTCAACTTGTATCATGACACAGTAGAGACCTGTTCTTCAAATAAAAACATGTATAAATCCAACATTTTCAGGTTGTATAATAAAGACACTTGTTAAGTATATGATGTACAAATTTGCAAGTATTTCCATCGAATTGGGAATAAACAATCCTAAAATATACATTATGATGAGATTACCCACCTTTAATAAACATGGATTTGAAGCACCTACCTTCAAGATGTAACAAAGAAGGTTGTTTTAGAGAAAAGTGGTGACACTTAACCTCCTTAACCTTTAACCTTTCACTATTTGACACTCATCTATTTCAACACAAAAGAAACCTTTGTGCCAAGCAATGCAAAACAAGTAGAGGCAAGACCTTAGATTCAAAGTCTATGATAAGAAGAACACAACCAAAAGTAAAAAGTATATTGCTTCCTTGCACCAAGGGGTGTTTCTTTCAAATATGTGATGGTGTTGGCAAGCTTCATAATGCGAGCATCCTTTTCCTTCATTTTTTGTTGGAGAGTTTCAACCTTTCTCTCCTAAGAGGCAATACTTTGGTAATGCCACTGTTTTGAGCTGAAGAGATTGACGTTCGTGCATCCACAAATGCCAAGAAGCACCTGCACCCATAGACAACCGCTTGCAATAGCCGAGCAATAGCCTAATAAGCATGCTTCTCCCCTCCCAAGATATTGAAGAAACATCAAAAGGCTATTAAAGGATGGATGGAAGTGACTTATAGGATCGTAAGGTACAAAAGGCATCCACCCAAATGTCGACATTCGTCTCACCGATGACACGACATTCCTGTGATGACCTTTGCTCACCCTTACGTGCGGCCTTTGGTGCAAATTCCGTGCGCAAGTGAATATGTACGCTTTTGGTGTGCGGAGTATGTGGTGGTGGAGGCACACAATTTGTGATGTCTGTGAGCACCATGGCAGTTGATGCGTGAGGAAGCAAAGGATGAAAAGAGAGAGGGGGGAGGGAGAGGGGAGGAGAGAAGGGGGCAAGGTGGGAGAGGGAGAGAGAGGGGAGGAGGAGGAGAGAAGGGGACATGGAGGGAGAGGAGAGGGAGGAGGAGAAGAGAACAAAGCTTTTTTTTTTTTTGGGGAGGGGGGGGGGGGGGGGGGGGGGGGGGGGGGGAGATTTTTGAAAAAGTGAACTTTAAGTGCTTGAAGCTCAATGGTTTTTTTGATATGCATATATGTTGGGGGGGAGTTTTAAGTAAAAAATAAGTAAAACTAAATTTTTTGAAAAAAAGTCAATTAGTTAATTTAAAAAAAATAAAAATCCATAATCCAGATGAAGAAAACACTGAAGAGATGCCTGAACAGTACAAAGAGAAGAAAGTACAGGAAAATGACGAAACTTCATGAGGTATGTCTCAAAAGACATATGCACAAGGCTAGAATGTCAGAGGTAAGAAAAGAATGTTGATCAGTCTTCAACAACAATATGAGGCCAAAATGACGGAGAATGGTCATAAAACTCTAGGATGGCCTACAAGGACAAAGAAAGTTGGTGATGCGACTCAACAAAAGCATCCATCAAGTGTAAAGTTTCCTATCATACACTTCATGCGACTACAAGACCGTATACAGGAAGTAAATCTTTATACTGTAAATCTTCTATCTTGTATGTGAATTAATGAAGCCTAACAAACAAAAGGGACTAACAATACTAACAAAAAAAACGGGGGCAAAAATGAAAATTTAGTCATCTATCGCGATAGATGTCTACAGGAGCAACCAAGGGTCACACCAAATTTTGGTCATCATCATTGGTTCTACATGTGTTTGGCAGCCAGAAGGTGCCAGAGATGCCCATCAATTGTTTTCAAGACTGAAATACAAAAAGTTATCTTAGAAAGCCGAATACAAGTTCAAATCAAGCCAAACTTTGTAACAACAGGCTATGAATAAAGAATACAAGCTAAGGGTGAAGAAAATAGGATAGAAATCTACCAGAGATGCAATTTTTCAAATCTGAAGCCATGATAGCCATCTGCATACCGTGTACATCATGTATATGAGTTTTGGGGGACAAATGGACAATGATAGCTCATAGATGGTCATCTATTGCGAAGGATGTTGGATAAGGCCCTTCTGAAGAAAGTTACTAACTTGGGGAATGAACTGGGGTTTATCGGGCTTTAATTAAGTCATGTATCATGTAGAAGCAATATAATGATTTACGCAACACACAAAAGCTAACAGTGGCAAATGCAACTTTGATCACCTTGATGTAGGAACAAAGAAGTCCCCAATAACAGAGCAGACACAAAAGGTAGACAATTGAAGACTCAAAGCCATAAGTCATTTCTGAAGGACAAGCATTGGGACATCAAAAGAGATTCTAGTAAGCAATTTACAGAGGCATCCAAAAGACAATGTTCAAGCATTGCAGCACACAAAAGCACAAACGACAACAAAACACGCATCGACATTGATAATCAATTCATGTCAAGGATGACATGAATTTGGAGGGGGGGAGTGTTGACCCATGGGTCAACAGTATGGCATAACTCACTTTTCGTACCAAAGCCTTATTTTTTGAGAGTTATGAAATGATACGGATTATGGTTAAAAACATCATTTGTAATGAGTATTTATTCTAGTTGCAAAAGCCGGGGTGCGATGGCACTTCCAGATTGTAAATACAGAGCCATTTCACCCATTGAACTCTATTTTTGGTTTAACCTATGGTAGCCTTAGTCAATAAGGTACCTATGTCATTTTGTAAAGAGAACTTTATCTTAATCAAAGTTTTGACCAATGCTGGGCTACCTCCACCTCTTTGTTGGGTAGGCTCTACTTTGTGGGGGGCGGGGGGGGGGGGGGGGGGGGGGGGGGGGGGGGGGGGGGCTCCAAAAGATGGATATACAAATGGATATAGAGTCTTGGATGGCTAGTGCTCCTACTTTTCCTCTCCTTATGCTATTCCAAGAAAACCTATTTTTTGTGTGCAGGATGAAGGGGGCTCTAATGTCGGGAATGATGAACAAAATATTTCTTGAAAAAGGTATGGCATGGGTAGTAGAGGAAATTGTGCAAAATGTAGGCATGAGATCCACTGGCACAAATAAGAAGCAACATCAATCATCATGAACATGAAAATTATCCCGGATTGGCAAGCGAGAATATATGAGATGTGTGCACTCCATTTGAGTGGGTGTGCAATATACATCTGCAATTTATGCATCTCCAAAACATAAACACACTCCTTTGTGTGTGTGTCTCCGTGTGTGTGCATGCGCATTGGTAGAGGCAATAAGGGATGAGAGCAAATGATCACATTTGAAATATAGTAGTTCAAAGGGTGTACAAAGATGGATACGAGAAGGCGGACAATTGTAGGCAGCAATAGAGTGTGTGCAATGGTTTGAGGTAAATCACGTGAGGTGGTAGCTGATGGGCCTTCTACTCCGTACATGATCCCGATGTGTAATACCTCTATTGTCTCAAAGTCTCTAACCACAAGCATTCTGACTATTTCTTTTTAAAAAGTTTTCTTTTCTCTACATCTCCTTTCAAAGGCAGCAGAAGAGTGGGACAGAGCGGTTGACAACATAGCAACATAGGCTTTTGAACAAGGCATGGCTAAAAACCTCTCTCTTTGTTCCCCCTCAGACATTGTGGTTGAGAAGGTCCTTCACAAGTTGGCAGTACGCAATGCACCCTCCCAAAGCTCCCATCTCACAAGGTTTTTAAATTTGTTGCATGAATATCTAGGGTATAGTAAGTTTTTTGTAGTACTCCTCACTCCCCACTAAGCTCTGTTTATCTCTCGCCGAAGGTAGAGTGAAACATACTCGCTGGTAGGCTCGTTTGGACCACTAGTGACATTAAATGCCAGTGGAGAACGTTTTGGCCTAGATAGAAGTTCTACTTATATAGTCATTGAGGATGCTACATTCTGATATTACAAAAATTGACTCGTCATTTTTACTTGGTGAGCCCAAGGCTCTTTTTCCGATATATGAACGCAGCAGCCACCACGTGGCATTAGATTTAATTTTTTTAAAAAAAACATCGCTGCCAAACTTCGCCGTGAAAAGCTACCAGGTGAATAAAATAAAAAGCGCACTCTGCGTTGCGTTGCAGTCGCAGATCATCAAGTTGAAGGGTACGTCGGATGCTTGCCAATGTGATGAGCACTCCCAACGACAAGTCTACAGATAATTAGCAGCTCTTAGGGGGAGAAAGCATGGCCAACATGATGGAGAAGATCGACGACAAGCTGCATATGGGCGATCACAAGAAGGAGGAGCCCCACACTGTATGAGCAGCCCATGCGCCTCAGTATGCAGCCCCTGTCTATGGCGCCGCATGACAGAGGTCTCTGTTCTAGTGCTACTGGAACAAAAGACATCAGATTTCAATCAATGATCAGTTGGCCTAATCTGGAGTCGAATCACCAACACTCATTGCCTTCCCAAGTTGTTCAATACATTTTTTTGCTGATGCTATCAGGCTGTTGGTGATGCAGACGGTAGAGGCAGAAGAAATGGAACGAGTAAACGTCAAAGTGGACATGAGGTCAGAAAAGCATAGCAAGATCGATCACACCAAAGCTTTTGATGGTTATCCTCAAGTAATGATAAGCGAGTGGTTTCCGTGCTATCTACTTGCCCTTTTAGCAAAGTGTGTGAGGGGATTAGTGGCAGACAGCTCAATGTCGAGGGAAAGGCATTGGGAAATATTGCCACTAGTGCAAGTCATGGTCTGATGAGTCGTTGGCTTCAGTCGCACTCTTCGTCCAACTCTGTTGATAGCCTATCTGAAACTTTGATGAGGCAAGCATTTCCGAACAATCTGCAGACAAACAAAAACATCTCTCATGACCAATTCAACGTAGAACATGGTGTCCATGGGAGTTGGTTAATATGTAGCTCCAAGGAGATGCAACAACATTGCAGTGGAAGTCAAGTAGTAAATCATGCAGGTGCCTACGCTGCTGATCAGGATCAAAAGAATAGTCAAAGAGCGGAAGCAGAAGTTAATACTTTTTTCCACACAGAGAGATTTGATGCTGAAGAAGCTGACGAACATGAATTGCGGAGTAATTGCATTTCTGGAGACAATTAGCATACCAATATGTCAATACCTATTAGCCTTCAGTAGCAGTTCACTGCTATCCATTCAACAACTCGGTGGGAAAGCAGAAACTCTATAGACAATATGGCCAATATTGTCTATTAGCCTCGAGGAGCAGTTCACTGCTGTCCATTCAACAACTCGGTGGGATAGCATAAACTTTATAGACAATATGGCCAATATTGCCGCCTGTAAAGAGATTCTCTTGCTAATAACCATGATTCGCTGGCGGACCCTATGAGCAAAGTTCCATGTACGCAGCAGCTATCGGATCAAGTTCACATGGCTGCAAATGACAGGCATCAGTTTGGTATTGTAGCCAACACAAACCCTCATTTTTCGTTGGGGCAGTGATAATCTATTCACATTTTCTGAAAGGTCTTTTGTGCAACAGACGATTGAGGTAGAAACCACATATAGCAAGCGCGACTCCAGCTCGATAACACTGCAAGGTTCGTTTTCTACATCCAATTTTCCACGCGCATGCGTTTGCTTGGCACAACACATAAATGCTACGGGGCAGGGCACGGCTTCCGTTTCTTATAATTTTTTGGAGAGACCACAGTGCCAACTCTCCACCATACTTTTGTATGGCATCTCTGTATGACATGCACTGTATACTTTGCACTTTCAATCTATGACATTTCATTGCAAGACGATATGTTTAACTATTCACATTGCTTTTTTGTAGCTCGACTCAAAAATCGGCCTGTAGATTGGACAATCAAAAAGCAGCAAAACAAACATTGCAGGTCAGTAAAGCACCTCATTTATTGTTGCAAGCCATTTATGATTTATCTATTTGCTTGTTTTAGAATTTTTTGCATCGAAAAAAGACATTTATTAAAATTATAGAGGAGCTATCCGTGTTAATCCAGCAACATTTTAACTTATCGTAAGACAAAATGTTAATGTAACAAGGAATACATTGGCAGATCCCTTCAACAACAAATGTGTTCTCTTTCTCGGTGATCTTGCCCAAGTACCCCCAGTTTGTAGTCACACACGAGAGCTTTGTAACACATGCCATATCATAAGCTCGATCCACTTTCTACATGCAATTCTCTATAGGATGTCATGCTCTGTAGACATGAAACGGACCCTAAATTGCTTCAGTTCTTGACCATTATTAGTGAAAGAAAACCAATTGTAGATGAGATTAATTGTACCTTGCGTACATGTATTATAGATGAAGCACATATGCATGACTACATCAACAACTCTACTCTGATAATTTGTACTCATAGATGAGACTCCAATACTACGAAAACCCGGCCTTGAATAAGTTGTACAAATCAAAATGACATTAGAAAAATTGAAATAAAGACGAAGTGGGGTAACATAAATGTCCTTCAATAGTGGCTCCTAGAGCCTAAGTTCAACGAGCTAGATTTGATCGCAATTGGCATGTGCTGCATGATCACTGAAACATCGACTTGACAATCGGTGTGGCAAACGGTGCAACATGCGTTGTAGATGCCATAGCACAAAACAAAGAAGGTGAGGTTACATGTATTGCTGTCCTCGTTCATTGTACTCATAATAACTACAAAGGAAGAAAGGAAAAACACAAATAACTACAAAAGAAGAAAGGCAAAACACATTCAACATCCACCTTCTATGCTACCAACCATTCGATGAAAATTTTCTTTTCGAATTACTTTCCATCTGCAAGAATTTACATCTGGCACGTATACTAGAAAAAAAACATTCATCAGTAGACAATCTCGATTGGATATAAGCTCAACTATCGAATAATTGATGCACTTAACTTTGTCTACTCCCATAAACATTATTTCAAATGTATATCCCTTTCATGGAGCATCCTCCTTGTCAAATTAGTCATGCTCTTGTTTCCTTCAGTGCTAGATACTAAATGTCAATTTGCATATGTCCTAGTGTATTCTATAGATGTTATATAGCAAGGCCCCCCAAGCAAGACTAGTTGTGATATTTCATCGTGAGAAGCAAAAATGGAAATAATTTCTTGCATTGAGAAGGGTACACCTTGGCGCGGGAGGATGTACTAATCCCACCGCTGTCACTCTAATCGCGACGACCGTTAGCGGAAGGTTTTCATCGCAGAATACACGGGGGACGAGAGAGAGAGAGAGAGAGAGAGAGAGAGAGCGCGATGGAGAAGGGAGGAGGGGCGGAAGAGCTGGATGTGGTCATCTCCGCCAAAGGCCCAACAGAGCTGCGCTCCTTTTTGGAGACTTGGCGACCCATTCTCAGTCCCTACCATCTCATCATCATCGTCCCCTCCGCCGATGCTGTGCAGGTCCCCCTTGGCTTCCTCCACCATCTCTACACCTTCCATGACATCGCCCTCGCGTCAGCTCACTCCGATCTCACCTCCGCCCTCACCGTTTCTCTCCACTCCTGTAAGTCCTTCGGCTTCCTCATCTCCACCAAGCGCTACATCCTCACCCTGGACACAGATTGCGCGCCTGCTAAAGATCCTCTCACAGGAGCCATCTTTGACCCCATTGCCCGACATTTGCAGAACCTCAAGCAGCAGTCTACCCCTTTCTTCTTCAACACACTCTATGATCCTTACAGAGAAGGAACAAATTTTGTGCGAGGTTACCCATTCAGCCTGAGAGAGGGAGTTGTGTCAGCTGTTTCTCATGGGCTATGGCTGAACGTGCCAGATCTGGATGCGCCGACACGGATTGTGAAACCCCATTTCATGAACCGCACGTATGTGGATGCCGTTTTGACAGTGCCCAAAGGAAGTCTCTTTCCCATGAGCTCGATAAACCTCGCCTTTGATCGGAAATGTGTGGGCGTGGTTATGTTTTTCGGGCTTCAAAGCCTGTCAGGATCTAGCAGGTATGCGTCTTTTGACGACATATGGGCAGGTCTATGTTGTAAGGTTATCTGTGATCATCTTGGGTTGGGTGTAAAGTCGGGTTTGCCGTATGTATGGAGGAATGAGTCTGCCATTTCAAATGCCATGGAGGGCCTCCAGCAAGTTCCAGAAGGAGTGCAGTTGTTAGAGCACATTTTACCCTTTTTCCAAACCCTTCGATT
Source organism: Adiantum capillus-veneris (assembly GCF_014529385.1). Classification (NCBI taxonomy): domain Eukaryota; kingdom Viridiplantae; phylum Streptophyta; class Polypodiopsida; order Polypodiales; family Pteridaceae; genus Adiantum; species Adiantum capillus-veneris. The sequence goes on along the minus strand of NC_140956.1, from coordinate 77,581,781 downwards.
CTCGCGCGCGGCTGTCACGGCCGAGGATTGCTACCTTGAAGTTGCGAAACAACTCAAAGAGGGGAAGCTGAACTCTGTTGACAAGCTTTTCCAACAAATAGGGGTTCTTATGGAAAGTTGGATCAAGGTCTGGAACTCTCGATCGGCTTGAGCCATGGAGGCTTGGTTGCATGTGAAAATGAGAAGGGTGTAGGCATTGCCAAATTTTTTAAGAATGGCGATGAATGCGTGCAGGTAATTTTGTACTTTGAACGGCAATAAAATTTTGTAATGTGGGATTGAGGTGCTACTTTTCAGTCTCTCACAAAGGGCAAAGTCCAAATTTTCACCCAGATGCTTGCACTCATGGCCTACCATAGAAAGCTTTGTTGCATTTCCCTTGCCTGAGGGTGTGCCAAGGATCAGAGCTCGGGTCCGTACTCACCTGCACAAAGACCTTGACTGCTTTAATGTCTGTTTTTCATGAAATTTGACTTGAGAGGTAGTCCATGACACCAGGATCACATTGCTATGCATGGAATCTACATATGAAGCCATCATCGGCTGGTACTTTGTTTATTTAACAATTGGTGCTTTTGCCTACACATTGCTGCCAAAAGTATGATCATTTATGCTAAGGCTCTCAAGATCTTTAATGTGACAATGTGTCAGTGCTGTATGCATGCACACAATAATATGGTGTTTGTGGTTTTTCTGCGTTCTAAAACAAGCCTTAGTGAGAAAGGGAGTCGGGCATACTTTTGATGTGAAACATTGATTGATTGATATTTTAGTTTGCCTTTCATTTAAAAGTCCTATGGTTCCATTTTATTGAATTCTTTCATAATGCCAGTGTGACCCTTTACCTTGTTGAAGCTTGGATGCTAGTGCCAGCCCTTGTTAATCTGATAGAAATTGATACATAAAGATGGTTGTTCTTCTTGGTTCCACTTTTATTTCTTTGATTTAGAAGCCCTTGCCTAGAGTGAGGGCAAAAAATTTCTAGATGAGTTTAGTGATCTTTTCTATCACATATAAAGTTAAGAATCATGATTCTTAACTTTTGCTCTTTTTTGGCCAGCTTTTGCGTATTGTTCCCCAACGCTTTGTGAACCCATCAGTGTCTTGAAATGCGAATTGGTTTCAGTATTGATAATGTAATTCAAGCAATTTATGCGCTTTTCTAGCGAGTTAGTGGCTCTGTGCTTTGTTTAGTGGTCCAAACACACCCAAACTTCATACACAAGCTGTAGACAATATATACAAGCAATTTGCACTGCCAAAATGTACAGAAATCAACAAAGGTTAAGAATCACAATTCGTAACTGCTAATGAAAATTGAAGATGGCTTTGACAAGATTCCACCTGTAGTGGAAGATTGGATTAATCATCTATTAGATGTTGTACGAATGATGGAAGCCAGACCATAAGTTCGATTTACAAGATTTGTGTTTAGATAATCTATTCAGTCATTATATGGAGATTGTGGTTTAAAAAAATGTAGGTAATCAAAAGCAAATACCTTGAAAATCCTATTCCTATGTGTGGGTAGACACAAGTTTTTTGTTAGTGGCAAGACTATTGAGATGCTTAAAGCAACGGATGTTAGTCTATAATGGCCACTCTAATTTGTTGCATGTTAATGCTTGGAGAATTGCTAAAGCTTAGACCTAACCTATAGAGTGATCTTCATAAGACTTTAAAGAAAATGGGAATTGAGGGTTTAATGCAAGAGCATATTGAGGAGAAGAAATAAGAAGAGTCTCCCAAGAAAACTATCAAATTTGTTCGAGTGAACAAGGTAGAAAATTATCGTGAGGGCAAAGAGGGCAATCTGACTTTACATGTAGAGTATGATGGGATTAAATCTCTAGCTATACTAGATAGTGGAGTAGGAATTGCCATTGTGTTAGCAGATTGTTGCGTCGGATGTTTATAGCATAGCTATCCGGCACTAACACACTCAATGTCGATATTTAAGGAAGGGGGCACAAAGATGCAATGGAGGGTCAATCACAACATAGTACATAAAAATTTACAAGAGCAATCACGAATCAACAATTAGTCATTGTCAGGCATCTTGTCAATCCTCACACCAACTGATCACTCGATGTTTTCTCAATCATATGAGCTTGGGATACTTCAAAAATGAAAGAGATGATAGGTAAGACTTCAGAGAAAACCTAGACCATTGAAATCTAATTTTGAAGGTAACACAAATCGTGATCCTTCATTCTTATGGTCATTAAAACATGCACGTAAATAGTCTAACAACTTCTCCTAAGGTTTAAAATCAACCTCCTTTCAAAATATTAGCACTTCAACTTGAATACATCCCAAAATATCAAATTAAGGCTTTAACAACATAGGCATGATTTTGCACCAAATTGATAGTGAATATACTCAAGCGATAGATCAAGAGAAGAGAAACACAATGCAATTGATAAGATTCGATTTGGATTACCAAATTGCAAAATATGATGATTACAAAAATAGCTATGCTCACTTTACAACTTCTCGTACAAAGATGTTCACCGCATATTGTTAGTCGAGTTTTGTTAATAATTGGCTTTTATACCTAGGGATTCTAAAAATGACCACTAAGCTCAGTTCCCATCGGTAATATACATCAAAATTAAGTGGGACAATTCCAGTTGCATCACGATCTGGTGGGTTTCATCCATATTCACAATCCGGCAATCAAATAAGAACTAGAATTACAAATGAGGACTTTAGTGGAAATTTGGGTAGAAGGGATGTTCCTTGTCAACATCTGCAAACACTCCCCCCTTCTAGATGATGTAGTTCCTTGTCATCACCTTATTCACAATAGAAATGCCCATCGAGGGTCTCGAGAGCTTTGTTGAACTTCGCGGCCCAGACATCTACCTATGCTTTGTAGGCGATCTTTTGTAAGTGGGTTTGCCTCAAGGTGTTGCAGGTGATTTATCATAGTGGGTTTGCCTCAATGTGTTGTGGTAGGTAATGTACCTAGCTTGCAACTCTCATGTAAATGGGTTGAACATTGATGACTCAACCTTGATAAATACACTCATAAAACATTCTTCAAATGGCTGGAGGTAGTGTGAGGGCAAAAGCATGAGCCGTGCGTACATTCCAATGATGATATTCTTTAATGGAGTGTTCCTCAAATCCCAACATAGTACTCTGTTGCCTTCTATGAACATCGTCCATGGACGTCCAACCTTCTCTACATCATCAAAACCTTGTATGGCTATAATGATCATTTTGGCAGTTTTGCACAACATCCGGCATGCTAGGTCTGGAACATCCCATAGTAGAGTGATTGTTGATTTCAAGGTTTGATTTGCATGTCTTTGATATAAATCTGATCTTCCTTCTCCTACAACTCTCTTTTATGCTTTATGGCTTGCACCTCCATTTTCGCTTTGGCTTTGGCTACCTTTTCTACCATTTCCTTGATTTTTAGCTCATTTTGAAGTGTGGTGGCCATGATGACACCACAATTCAAAATGATGCCACTAATTAGAAGCTATCTTTGTAGTCTTTCTTCTTCCAATTAATTTAAGCTTTGTCAACTCCTCATCATTTGTTGAGCTTGAAGGAGTGGCCATTGAGGTGCGTGACACTAAACTTGTGCTAACAATGTGGATTTGATAGAGTCATAAGTAATCACTAGCTATTCGTACTATTTTCTTTTCTACGCGCTCTCTTCTTCCAATTCTATATTATTTATTGATTTTGGATATCCAATGCAAGGAGAGATTCTACATCTTCTTGTGTGAGTTGCAACTCTCTTTCCAACTTCTCCTTTTCCCTTTGGAGCTCGTATATCTCCTTCTACAAATCTAGTACTCTCATATTTAAGCTCTATTCTTTAGTTACTTCAGCTTCATATGTTGCTCTCACTTTGACTCACTCTTTCTCTAGAATACAAATTATAGATTTGTGGGTGATGAATTGGGTTTCCATCATTTCAAGTGTTTCTTCCATGTCAAAATCTTTGATGGGGTGTCGAAGAAATTAGTAATGGTGCTTTTGAGGGCTATGAGACCGTCAGTCATAGGGATGTTGGGGTAGAGGGAGGTCACATCGAAGGTAAAAAGGAGACAATGGGGGGGGGAAGGTATTCGAGTGGAGATCGATGACGATGGATAGCGAGTGTTTGAGGTGTTGTTTTTGTGAAAGGAGGACAGGATAAAGTTGGAAGTGTAGCCATTTGGAAGCATTTTCAAACAAGTATCCACGGTAAGAGCAAATAGGACGGGCTACAAATATAGGTTTGTGTAACTTAGGGAGAAATTGGATAGGGCAGGGTTTGAAGGGTTTATGGAGTGGTGTGAGGATAAAGGTGGATTCATCTCGGGTGAGGAGAGTGTATTTGAGGGTGATGGAGTGGAGTAAAGAGGCGAGGTAATTATGTGGTGGTGGGGTTAAGGGTTGGTATGTGGAGGGATCATTGAGTTGTCTATGGGCTTCTTGTTCATACCATTCCCGTGATAGGATGGTAAGACCTAGATTTTTATCCGCCGGTTTAATGACTATAGTGTAGTCCGTTGAAAGGGTTTTGAGGGCACGCTTGACAAATCTGGAAAATTTTGAGTGCGAAGTTTTGTAGTGTGTAAGTGTATCTTTCAGATTTATGAGGTTAAGGGATGTGATCTCCTCTAGTGTAGGATCTAAAGAGGGGGGTATCCAAGAGGGGTTAGGGGTTTTGAAAAGGGGGGGTTTGTCGGACGTAGAAGATTGAAAAAACATATTGAGTTGTAATTTTCTTGCCAAGGAGTTGTGGGCTTTAATAATGTGTTCCGCGGGGGGGTTAGGGGGAGGGGGAATGTACTTAAGCCCTAGATCTAAGCATTTCTTTTCGTCGATAGAGAGGGGGCGGGAGGTGAGATTATGAACAAAGTTAGTACAAGGGTTATTGACCAAGGTGCAGGAAGAGAGCTTACCAAAAACTATAAGTTTGTAGGCGTGCGGATTTATGAGTGGAAGCCAAAATTTATGCCTCTTCCTTCCTCTATTTGTGGAATCTTTTCTAAGAGGGAAGTTGGGGGCTTTGTTTAAAAAGGATAGGGTAGATGGTGGTGTGGTAGAGATGGAAGGGACAGAGCGTTGAGTGTTTTTCCAAAGAGAAGGGAGGAGGGGGGGCTTATTGAAAAGTAAGTGTAACCAAGAAGTTGGACAAGAATTCCCTAATCCCTCCTCCCTTTTCCTTTTCCCAAATCTTTGTGGGAGCGTTTGTGGTTGTTGTTGTAGTTGTTGTAGTTGTGGTTGGTGCTGTCGTTGTTGTCGCCATCAAGAGAAAGATTGGGAGGTTTGGTGAGTTTGTTATAGGGGAAAGGCTTAGGTTTATGTTTAGGATTGGAGGAAGAAGGTATAATTGGTGTGAAGAGGTTATGAATGCGATTGAGGGGGTATTTTGGATTTGTCGTAGGTTTATTAGGAGGGGAGTAAAAGAAGGGTTTTTTGGAGGGCGGGGAATAGGGAGGCGAGTGGGGTGGTTCTTGTTTATTGAGGAGGGTTGGGATTGTGGAGGCATTGGGGGTCCTTTTGGAGGTTTTGATGTGTGATGATGGAGGGTGTGTAAGGTGGGAGGATGAGGAGAGAGAGGTTCTAGGGGGGTAGAAGGGAGCTTTGGCCGGGGTATGGTTTTTTAAAGATTTAGTGAGATGGGTGTGGAGATAGAGGGTTTGATGAGAGGGAGAGATTGGAAATGTTTACGTACTTCAAGTTCTATGAGCTCCTTGATGGTTTGCTCCTTAGGGAGGTGGGTGATAGTTTCTTTCAGGGTGGAGATGGTGCGCTTTCTAGTTTTAAAAGCTTCTTCTTCTTTGGTGTAGGCCAAATGAGAGTTAACTATAAGGGATTGCATTTGAGAGAGGAAGAGTTGGATGGAGGTGTCTTTCCATTGGTTTAGGTATTTGAGCCAATCTCCCGAGGCTAATTGGGGTAAAGTAATAGACGAAAGCTTGTTGACGAGGTCTGTGAGGCGGCTTTTTACTTCAAGGTGGTAATTATCCACTATCGTTTGGAGGTTTTGAACAAGGATTTTTGTGCTTGGATGAGGGCAAAAGTGCAATCTAGTTGATATTGGATTGTGAGGGCGGTGAACTTGGCGTTAAGAAGGGCTTGAGCTTGGGTATCTTCTAGTTGCAAACGAGGGGGTTTCATGTTAAGACTATTGGGATTGGCATTATTTTTGTGTAATTCCGTTAGGTGTGCGGTGTAGGTAGAGGCTTTGGCTAGCTTTTTGTGTAGCTTGGTAAATTCAAGCAGGGAGAGATTGACGATATCATCGAACTCTTTGGGTTTTGAAAGAGAGTGAGGGAAAGGTTTGGGAGAGGGAGGGGGTGGTGGTTGGGGTTCCTTGGTTGAAGAAGATACCGAGGGTGTGGTTTTGATGGTGGAGAGGGAAATATGAATTTTGGACTGGGACTTCTTTGGAGGGTTTGAGTATGGAGGGAAGGGCTCCGTGTCGGGGTTTGGGTCTAGGCGAACGGGTGAATCTTCTACCCTAAGATCGTCTTGATGAGGGTTGGGGGAGAAGTCAAAAGATTCCTCCGAAAGTTGCTCGAAGTCGTCATCATCCATAATTTTGTAGGGGTTATTTTCCAAGATGTGTGTGTTGTCATTGAGTGGGTTGTTGAATGTTGGGGTATCTACCGGGGTAGAGGGGTCGTCGAGGTTAGGCGTATCCATGTAGAGGTTACCATGCTATTGGTGGGCGAATCCATGCTATTGTTGAGGCTTTCTCCATTATTGTGGTGTGCATCCATGTAGAGGTTACCGAGAGTGTTTGATGGTCGAGGTAGATGAAGAGTCGTCCTAGAAGACGCAAGTGGCGAGTCCGGCGAGAGCCGACTTTGGTGACGAGGGTGAGGGAGAGTGCTCCAAGGTGGTTGAAGCTTGACGGCTGCGGCTTAGTGAGAGGCTGTTCAGCGTATGGTTGTAGACCTTCGGGTCATTGAAGTGTTTTGTAGATAAGTAGGTTGCCGAGTAGGGTTAAGACCATTAAGCTTGAGGGCCATTATGATTGAGGGCCGATTACTTGCGGGTGCGAAGAGTCGCAAAGCCGATTTCTTACAGCTGCGAAGATTGTGGTGTATTGTAGCGCACTGGGTTGAAGGGCTGAATATTTGAAATAGGTTTAACTGGCAGTAGGATTAAGTGGCAAAGCAAGCATAGGTAAAAACTAATAAGCTTTACAGTGGGATTGCCGGGCAGAGCAGGCTAAAAAAAACTTATGCGCCATTAACGGGCTTGAGTAAGCTAAAGCGTTTAACATCATGCAGTGGAAGTTACCATTCAGCAGTATCTTTTTCTGGTGTCGTTAGTGGGTAACTAGGAGGCGGGCTCTGTGTATAGCAGCGTGGAGATAACTGCATATGCACGAGGGGTGAGATACCGTGCTACGCCATGGCTTGATAATGTAGTGGTGCGCAACAGCTTGTGAGAGCAGTGGGAGTAAGGTTGTAGGGTGATGCAGAGCTGGCAGGAGCAAGGCTGAGAGTGTGCATGATAGGCAGGAGCAAGGCTTTGATAACGCAATGGTGCGCAACAGCATGTGACATGTAGAGGCTTGGATTGCTAGACTTGCTGGAACTGAGCAGGCAATCTGACTTTACATGTAGAGTATGATGGGATTAAATCTCTAGCTATACTAGATAGTGGAGTGGGAATTGCCATTGTGTTAGCAGATTGTTGCGTCGGATGTTTATAGGACTGGGTGTAAGGTGCTAATAGGGGGGGGTGATTTGAGAGTTTAAAAGGAGTAGTTTGATTTCCAAAAAATGGTGTTCTAGGAGTATATTACAAAGGGACAAAATTTGGAATGTAGGATCAAAAATGTGAAAGGGGTGTCCGTGTTGTTGAAGAACTACGGGCTTTGAGAGTCAACCTGCAAAATGAGCGGTAAGAGTTAGGGTAGGTTATAAAGAGTATTTGTTAACCCTCGTGGCTCACGGACACCCTATCGCCTACGACGGACACTGCAACCGTATTATTTATTTAAGTAGAGTCAGGCACCGGGCTTGTCGGTCCAATAGGGAAAGGTAGAGTGATCGCCGATGAGAGGCGCACTCTAACACGAACATGCTAGGGTTAGTTGGCTAAGAATGGGCGCCCAAGTGTGAATGGGGTGAGCTCACATAAAAGCCAATTAAACCTAAAATTGAGTCATTCTCTCATTGTGCAATAGAAGCTGCTCTTGCTCCATCTCCACCTTCTCCTTCACCATCTCCTTGTGTGTGTGTGTGTGTGTGTGTGTGTGTGTGTGTGTGTGTGTGTGTGTGTGTGTGTGTGTGTGTGAGAGAGAGAGAGAGAGAGAGAGAGAGAGAGAGAGAGAGTGCGATCGAGCGTTGCGGCGGCACGACGGCGGTGAGGCGGTTGAGCGCGGCGTAGCGGCGTCTCCCTCTTCTTCGCGGCGAGGAATCCTCTACGGCACGAGCATAAGGCGGTGAGTGACACACCATTGCCCTCTTTGAGCTTACTAGTTAAACTAGTTGTGTGCTTGGAGCCGTCTGCGGCTCGTACACGGTGTATCGGCAAGTCCCTTGCTTTGACAGTGCGGCAAGGAGCGGACATTTTTGGCGCCGCTGCCGGGGAATAGCCCTGCACTAAGCCCAAGAGGCACTTTGTGCTTCTTGTATGAGTGGTTTGCAGTAGGAAAGAAGAGGGAGAGGAAGGCGTATTTTTTCTGCAAGTTGTTAATTCTGTTTTTCTGTTGCGCACAGTTTGCATTTTCTATTTTTCTGCTGCGTACATTTAGTATTAGTTAGACAGTTAGCAAAATTCTGTTTTTCTGTTTGCACACAGTTAACATTAGTCACACAGTTAGCATTTCTTGCGTTTTTTGCATTTTCTGTGTTTTCTGGTTTGTGCACAGTTAGGCGTACAGTTAGTTAATTAAGTAGGTTAGTAATTAGGTGAACCACTGATTAGCAGTTCAGTAGGTAGGTGGGACAGTAAATAGTTAGGTGAGGTCAACGCGCACCAAAACGCGTACCAAATAATATCTCAAAAAAAAAAAATTGAAAAGAAAAAAAGAAAAAAAATGTTTTTAAAAAAAAAATTGTGAAAAAAAAAAATCCGAAAAAAAAAAAACGTGAGCGAGGGGAGGTTAGATCATTTCCCCAAGCCTAAGCCCAAGCCCAGGCCCAGGCCCAGGCCTCAATCCTCAGTCTTACGATATATACTAGACTCACTCTTATATATATACCCTACCTCCTCAAGAGGGAATGAGAGCATGTGGGACAAGTCCTCCACTCTCCTCCCTTCTCTTCCCACTTGCACCTTTAGACTTGCTATTTGGAGCCTAGTTCCCCAGCTAGGAAAAGACTGTTTCGGGCTTTTTTGGAGCAAAATAGAACCAAACGGTGGGCTGTAAAGCACAGCGCGTCCCTCCTAGCGATACGCTCGTTTCGAGCTATCACACGGCCCATTCCACGACACGCTCTAAAAAATCTAGCAAAAAAACAAACAAAAAACACGCTAAAAACTAATCACAAGGCCTCTTAGAGCAGCTTTTTGACACCTTAGGGTATCAAAAGCACATGCACTTACGCTCTGGGCGGGTGCTAGAACACGAGCATATTGAGGGTGCCTCTGTTCATACGGACACCCATTACCCATCCACGATAGGTTCTAGACCCTCAGCGGGGACACAAGGTAGCACCACCCAAGACCCTAAAATAGCCGCTAGTGATTCCTCCTCCGACTCAGAAATCATGGAAGCATACCCTACCCAAAACACTGAGAGAGAAGGCCATGCACCTCCCGAAGCTCCACAGCCTAGTACTAGTATGTTTAGCCGTTTCATGGAAACATTGGTAGAGCTACTTACTCGGAACCTGATGCAAATGAAGCACACGAAGGGGGTGGGGAAGTGGACTCTCCTTTCACATCGCACGTGGACCCCACACCCCCAACGAGTGTCCATGTGGATATCCTGCCAACTTCTTACCAAGAAGGCCCTGTTGAGCTGCCTCCTTCAGAAGTTCCCTCTAGAGTACCGTTGGTAACAAGTAAAACCACGGGGAGCAACATTGCTTCTACCTCACAAGAAACCGTTAACAAGTCGACTCTAGAAGGATTGTTCATTAATGATCATTGGACATACGACCTCCACACTGAGGTGTTGACGGATCTACACTCTGGCCACGCCTACCATGTAGGATGGATAGAGATTGTACAATCCACCTCTAGTGCCACGAGCATCGAAGATCAACAGAAAATGATCTGTAATGTTATCCATGGCATTATTCAATCAGAAAGGCAAAACCGAGGGGTAAATATACTCTCAACTGGCCCCATGAGATTTCTGGATACGAGCAAGGCTCAACAGCCTACTCTATCACAAATGGAGACTCCTCTAATGAGCCCCATAGACCCATCTTACGTCATTTCACCTGGGGTCTCTATGCAATCTGAGCCTCCGAGCGACAACTTTAGCTTCCCTAACTTGGCTCAACCCTCTATTAAGGAAAACACAGTGCTCACTCCAAGGATAAGCCTGACAGAGAATGTACCGATGACATCTACGGTTAGCGCAGTGCCACTACCTAGTGTCGTAATACCTAATATGGGGCCTCGACCGTATGTACCTCTAGCCCCTTATGCACACATGGCCCCCACACCTCCAATTGTACCACTTGTTTATGCTCCTCGAGTGCCACTCCCTAGCCCTTATCCGAGTGGACCTATGCCCGGTTATGTTCCATATCCTGCATCATCCACACATATGCCAAGACCGGTACCCGTCCCTCTCCCACATATGATTCCAAGAGTACCTCCACCGGCCCTGCCTCCTCACATAGGTGACTTGGCAGCGTTTGCTCAAACCATAGGTCGATCTATCGCGGAAAATATGCGTCACACATCTGATAGAGAGCCTAGAAGTAAGGCAGTACAAATTGCCAAACTCACGCAAAAATTCAATGGGGACGAAGATGCTAGAAAACACATTGAAGTGTTTGAACAAGTATGTGATTCCTTAGGGGAACGCAATGAACTACATAAGTGCAATGCCTTAAGCTTGACATTAAGTGGGAAGGCTGGAGATTGGTATAGAACCCTAAGGGTGGACGAGAAAACAATCTACCCTACCCTTCGAAGGTTGTTTCTAAAGGAGTACATACGAGAAGGTGTGCTTTGGGGTGTAGCATCTCAGCTACAGAAGGCCGAACGTAAGGAAGGAGAGTCAGTAAGGGACTTCATTAGTCGTCTAAAGCACTTAAACTCTCGCTGCCCTATAAATGAGCGCTTCAACAATAACCAACTGCTTGATCGATTCATTCGAGGGTTGAGGAATGAAGGAATCTATAATGGACTAGTGATTAGAGGTATCACAACCTGGGAAGATGTCACTGCCAATGCAATCCAATTAGAGGACAACTTGATGATAGCAGGCATGAGGGTGTCTACTGACACGAGATCCACTAGCTCACAAGCCATTGAGTATGAACCCATGACTGCAAAGCCCATTGCCAATGAGCCAAAGGTATTTGAGACATTCTTGACAGACCTCACCAAGGCAATCCAAGAGTCTCTTAAGGATAATCGACCCCCTCAAAATAGTCACATGTATCCAAGAAGGGAGCAACAATGGTGTTCCATTTGCTTAGGTCCACATAGCACTAGTGAGTGCCCTACGTTTAGAGTAAAATTTAATGGAACTTGCAACGCATGTGGTAGGTATGGTCACCAAGCTAAGGATTGTTTAATGATCAAACGTATGATGGCAAATAGACCACCTGTAGCCTGGACGGATGCACCTCGAGCTCCTGTATTGATGCCTGCTCCACCTGTTGAGCAACTACTGCAACACATGGTCCCTAGATCTCAAAATGTTGTACAAGCTACACCGCTACCACCTCCTGTGCTAGGACCGCAGCCCCCGCATCCAAGAGTCGCCCCTATGAACCAAGTGGGTTGCGAGCCATCAAATGCTTATGCAGATGGCTGTGAGGAGGAAATAGACACTAGTATTGCCTATGGACTTGATACATTGGAAGAGTGTCCTATATACTACATGGAAGATTGTTGGGGGCAAGTCAAGCCGGTTTATCAAGCTGCTGCTCTCGCATCCAGAGGTCAAAATATCAACACCCAGGCTAGGAGGCCACCTCTTCAATGCTACGAGTGTGGTGGACCACATCGGGCAGCGGAGTGCCCTATTAGGCTGCAAAAGAATGCTGCACAGATGCAAATGAATCAAGGGAGCGCGTCTGCAATGCCAATACTCACATGTAATCGTTGTGGCATAGATCACTTGATTGCCCAATGCCATTATAACCCAAATGCGCCTAAAATCACACCCCTAAATTTGGTCGAAATTGCTAGTGTGACATCGTCAATACCACCCGTCGCACCCGCTTATGCGATTACACGGTCCATGCTTCAAGGGCCAGGCCATATCCTCGAAGAGAGAGATACCGCGTCAGTTATCCAAGCAAAGAAAAAGAAGACACGAAGGAAGAGGTCGCAGAATACGGGAAATTCAAAGCCAAGTTCCAAAACAAACATAGGAACAGGAGATGACCCCGTGTATATGAATGACCTCGAGGATGATTCAGATTCAATATAGACAATGGAGACTAGAACCAATACCACAAAGGGAAAGACCGACAAAGAAAACCGTAACATGGAACCAAATGAAAACCGAATAAGAGAAAACCATAAAGAGCCTCTGAAAACACCACAAGTGTTTCCAAATCCAATCCAAGACCCCCAAGATAAACCGCAGAGGCAAAAAGGGAAGAATCGTAAAAAGAAGATTGGGACGTACCCAAACCCAGTAGACGAGATTGAGCGGGTGAAACATCTAAGAGGTTTAGTGGAGGAGACTCAAAGGAAACTAGAACCAGAACCCATGCATGTCAAAATTCATGACACAGTGTTTCCCACGCAAGTTCATCCACCCCACATGAACCATAGACCGTTAGCCATATCTAGTATCATCCAAGAAGGGAGTGAGGACGGGACATCAGAAAGTGAGCATACACCTCTCTTGTTGGAAAGGATGTTTAACGAAGGAATACCTGATCCCATTGAGGAATATGAGATTCCATCCTCACCAGTTCCTAGTCAAGGACCTACACCCTGCAAAATGCCAATGAATGTTGCCAAACTAGTGGACTTCATGTCTTCTGAGGTCCGAACCACGATCATAGCAAAGCTGTATGGAGATCCTGAGTTATTCCTTGCACTTCGAGCATTCCTTAACGGAGAGCTACGAACGGGATTACCGCAGTTTGCGCAACCAAATAGGCCTGACTCGATTATGATTGATGAGGAAAATCATGTGCAATCACTTGACTTAGATGGACACGAGTTTGTGATCGAGGTACCCATTAACGAATTAGGGCAGTATTTTGAAGGCGACGTGTCTAATGCGACCCTACCCATCACTACCAAGGGATTAACTATAAAGGGAATTCTTGATGGTGGTGCGGGAGTTAGCATCGTTACAAAATATTGTTGGGAATCCATGGGAAAACCCCGCCTCAGTGTTACTAACATTGTGGTAAAGATGGCAAATGGTACCATAGCCAAACCTATGGGGATGCTCAAGGATCTTAAGATCAAAGTTCTAGGACACAAGGTACGACATACGTTCATTGTAATGGATTTCTCTAAACACCTTATGTCATATGAAATGATTTTAGGACGACCATTCATGAGGGAAGCACAAATGGTTCATGATTGGTCTAAAAATCATGTCTATTTGCAATTCCAAGACTCTGTCCTTAGAGTGGATTTGGTGACTGGTAAGGTACACCCCTTAGGGAGTAAAACCATTATTGATCATCGCTCTGACACCACAGTTCACTCGGCCCCACTACAATATTGTTACACTTGTAAGAAGGATACAGACATTGGCCAAGATTCTCCTTACATGGATGTGTTACCGGGTATGACGGAATCAGAAAACGTAGACTGGGTACACCTAGCTGCAACCATAGATACCTGGGGAAATAGAGGAACCACTTGGGTCACACCAGAGGGGGAAGAGGTACCACAAATTGCACCTCTGAACATGATAAGTGCCATACATGCATCTTCTAAGGGCAAGGCAATTGTGGACCAATCTGACAGTGACACCGATAGCTCAATAGAAGACTTTGACCAACACGACTTGGACACTGACTCCCAGAGTGAAACGGATTCTGAATCTCATGAATTAGGGAGTGGAGCAAGTTCAGAGTCAAAACATTCGAAAGGACCGAGCACATCAACCAATGATAGCTCCCCCGAGAGTGAAGAGGACACCCAAGAGGACTCCTTAGGTGAGCCAGATCTAAATGCAAATCAAAAGCAAGTCTCAAATAAGAAAAAGAAAAACCTTAAGAGGCGTCGATATCGAGCCAATGTACGTGCTAGGATAAAAAAGAAGAGATCCTCAGCAGAATGGCTCAGTTATATAGGAGCATGTGATGCTCATCGAAAATTGGTAGACAATTGGGGTGAATATCTCCAAAATGTTATGTGGTGTAGACCACGACCCCATGACATAGCCCAATTAGAGATCATAGACAAGCCAAAGTTGAGCCGCACTGCAAGGAGGCGTCAAAACCAAGAGTTAGCTCGACAACACAAGAAAGCAGAAATGGAAGCACAAACCAAAGCACAACCAGAATCCACAGACTTGCATCCTGCACCAGAACATTTCAAATCTTACACCACAGGGGAAGCAAAGGTTGTGTACACAAAAGCCCAAAGAATACCTATCGATGGGAATAATGGAATCTATGATGGTCCGGCAATAGTTAAAGAAATAGAATTAGCTGACCCCGGTGAAGAATCAAAACCTGTTTTTATTGCCCAAGACCTCACAGAAGTTGAAGAGGCGGTCCTCAAAGAGCTTCTCAAGGAATTCAAGGACGTATTCGCTTGGACATACCATGATATGAAAGGTGTTCCACCTTCTGTGGTCCAACATACAATCCCTATGATTAGCACTGCGAAGCCCGTACAACAAAGACCCTACCCGATGAATCCTAAGTACGCAAAGATCATTCAAGAAGAACTAGAAAAGCTTATCAAATGTGGGTTCATATATCCTATTGAACACTCTGAATGGGTGTCTCCAATAGTTATCGTGCCAAAAAAGAATGGGAAACTCAGGGTGTGCGTGGACCTCAAAAAAGTTAATGCAGCTACTAGAAGAGACCATTACCCCCTACCATATTCCGAACATGTACTCGAAAGAGTTGCAGGCAAGGAAGCTTATAGTTTTCTAGATGGGTACTCAGGCTACAACCAAATCATGATAGCGCTAGAGGACCAAGCTAAAATTGCCTTCATCACAGAATTTGGCGTGTTTGCATTTCGTGTGATGGCTTTTGGGTTAACAAATGCCCCTGCTACATTCCAACGATTAATAAACACTGCTTTTAAAGAATATTTGAGAGAGTTTTGTGAAGCTTTCTTAGACGACCTTTGTGTTTACTCTTCTTGGAAAGAACATCTATCATGTTTGCGGAAGGTGTTTGAAAAGTGTAGGTTATATCGTATCTCATTGAACCCGTTCAAATGCCAATTTTGGGTCAAGCATGGAGTTATTTTAGGGCATATAGTATCCAAGAATGGTATCTCAACCGATGAGAGCAAAATTAAAGTGATTCTAGAGTTACCACCACCAACCAATTACAAGGGAGTTCAAAGGTTCATGGGACACGTGGGTTATTATCGACGGTTTATTTTATTTTTCGCTGAGATAGCACGTCCTTTGTACAAGCTTCTCATTGAATTTAAATGGACTGAAGAGTGTGACCAGGCCTATGAACAATTGAAGAAAACACTAGCAAGTGCTCCGATTTTAAGGACACCTAACTGGGATGTCATTTTCCATGTGCATATTGATGCATCAAACTTTGCTATTGGGTGTGTTCTCACTCAACCAGGAGAACATAAATTGGACTATCCCATTAGCTTTGCAAGCCGTCAATTGAACGATGCTGAAAGGAACTACACCACTACAGAGCGAGAAGGTTTGGCAATGGTTTATGCAGTAAAGAAATTTTGCTACTACCTTCTGGCAAACAAGTTTGTATTTTATGTGGACCATCAAGCATTGCTCTATCTGGTAAACAAGCCATGCTCCACAGGAAGAATCACACGATGGTTGTTAATTCTTCTGGAGTTTGATTTCACGATTGTAGTGAGACCCGGTAAAAGGCACGTCATGGATGATCATTTGTCTCGCATACCCAATGGTGAAGCCCCTACAGGAGTTGATGATGAATTACCCGATACTTCCCTATTCATAGTTGAGACTATGCCTGAATGGAGTGAGAACATTGTTAACTTTCTAGTTAATGGTTTTCCACCCAAGGAACTTCGTAAGGATATCGCTCGAAGGCTAGTAAAAGAATGTGAACCCTATTGTTTGATTGCCGGAACTCTGTATAGATTAGGCAAGGATGATATTCTTAGGCGTTGTGCCCGCGAGGATGAATATTTGTATATCTTGCAAGAAGCACATATGGGCATAGCAGGAGGTCATTTTTCAGGAGACCTGACTGCTAGAAAGGTGCTGCAATCAGGCTATTGGTGGCCAACTTTATTTAAGGATGCATCACTTTTTACAAGAGGGTGTGATGAGTGCCAACATTACAAGACCACACAGCGCAAAGACAGAATGCCCTTACATCCTATTAAAGTAACCCAACCATTTGAAAAATGGGGCTTAGACTTTGTAGGCCCAATTAGTCCCGCAGCTCGCAACACTCAATCTCGATATATTCTAGTTGCTACGGACTATGTAACAAAGTGGGCTGAAGCTAAGGCTTCACAAAAAGCTGACGCGAGGACAACAGCTAAGTTTCTTTTTGAGAACATTATCACAAGATTTGGTTGCTCTTTTGAAATTGTTAGTGATAATGGTATCCATTTTATAAATGAGGTAATAAGAGAGCTTACCACGACTTTTATGATATCCCACCATAAGTCTACACCTTATTACCCGCAAGCTAATGGACAAGCCGAGAGCACCAACAAGACTCTAATCTCTATTTTAACCAAGACGGTAGAAGCTCATCGAACTGATTGGGATTTGAAGTTGACATCTGCTCTATGGGCTTATCGTACTGCTTATAAAGTGGCTATTAATTGTACGCCATTCAAAATGGTATACGGCCAAGAAGCGGTTATGCCTTGGGAGTTTGTCATTCCTAGTCTTAGGGTAGCTTCGCAAGAAGGATGGAATGGTAACCCCTTAACCGAGCGTTTGTATATCTTAGAAAAACTAGACGAAGAGAGACAGTTGGCTATGCAAAATGCTTTTGTGGAAAAGGATAGGAGAAAGAAGTGGTTTGATCGCCATGTGAAGGACAAGGACATCAAAGTTGGTGATAAAGTCCTTATGTATGGAGTACGTAAAGAGAAGAAAAAGTTGAAATATGCTGGTAAAGGACCATATAGAGTATGTGAAATTACCCCACAAGGTACCCTTCGTGTGGAAACTCTTGATGGAGTTGAAACCATTGGATTCCTCAATGGGAGTAAATTCAAAAGATATTATGATCCTTTAAGCCAAGGAGAACTATGGGCCATTCATCAAAAGAAGGCCGCTAAAGCACAAACCGAGTTAAACAAGATACAAGCTCAAGCTGAGGCTAAGGAGCGACAACAACGTATAAGACAAAAACGAGAGGCTAACCTTGGAGTCACAAATGCATTCCACGTGGAAATCGAAGAGGATGGGTTGGACTCTGACACACCTCTACGATACCCTATTGAGTTAAATAGTGCCTATGGAAAAGTGCTATATAACGCCTTATTGGACACGGGTGCTAAATATAATCTGCTATCCTATGGGGTGTGGTGTAAGTTAGGGAAGCCACCTCTATCTGAGAGTATTATCCAAGTCAAGGGTGTCAACAAGAAAAAAACTACGGTTTTTGGAATCTGGCACACTTCTGTCAGTTATGACAATGGGATTGTAGCTCAAGACTTTTTGGTCATGCCTACTGGAACTATGGAGGGTAATATAAACCTAGGCCGCACGTGGATGATAGCCACCAAATGCACTATTGATTGGGGGACTGGGGGTGTTACAACGCAAAAACCAACTCTTAGCCCTACCACTCAAGCCATAGTCCCTGAGATATTGCCTAAGGAAATAAAACCCAAGACATTGCATGTCCAGGAGGTTGAACCATATGTCCCCATAGCCCAACTCTCTAGAGCTTCAACTGATGTAGTTGAAAGAAAGCTTGAGACACACAAGAACCATCCTAATATAACAAAGAAAACATACAAGTGGGTCCCTAAAGCCTCTGTAGTGAGCATGGTTGATGCAAAAAAACGGAAACCTACTAAGAACCGTCCCACTCACTCCAAGAAATGTAAAGAAACGTTGCGTTGGATTCCTAAACGACTATTGGAAGCCCAAGGATACTATGAAGGAAATGATCAAATCTGGGTGCCCAAACGTAAAGTGTACTCTTACCTGTCACCTGGCCCATGTAAACCCAATCCTGTGGCTCCAAAACAAATTGAAAATCGCGGAAAAGAAAAAATCATGGAATGTTACACACCCGATCTAGAGCTAGTTTGGGTACCAAAGAAAGAACGATTTGTTCCACCTAGCTCAGGAACAGGAAAATCAAATGAAGCTTCTTGTTCTTCATGTAGTTCCTATACGCAAATAGAAGCTTCGACACAACCTCCACCTACCACTGTACATATCCACACAAGCACGAAAGAGTTTGCACCTCCCGGGGTAAGTTCACCACCTACAACAACGTTGCAAATAAAATCATGGGAGAGTACCTTACCACCCTTGCAACTAGATGAAACGCATAGGACGGTCAAAAACTATTGGTTAAAACCTTCACCCATAACAACTTGGAACAATTGGTTTCAAAAGGTGACGACCTCATTCCAAAAGGTATGATCTACCCAAGGAAGGGGGGAGTGTTTGCTAACATCAATCATTCACTCGCTTCCCTCTCAACCTTCCTCCCTGACCTCTCAATTCCAATCTTAGGGAATGTATATATATAGCCTTATACTCACAAAAAACAAAAATAGTAAAGAGCAAGAGCGACTAGCAACGAGAGAGCACCCTATCAGATCTTACATATAAGTCCAAATTCACCGTGTCAATTCAAGCAACCACAAAAACAACTCTTATGTTTTAAAGGCCTAACCAAATCTATCTGTCTTGTCACAAATGGCTACTTCACCAGAGGCATGCACTTCTATTTTTGATGAAAGATACCCTTTGTCTTTTCCTCAAGTGTTCTACGTATGCTACCCTATACTTTCTTGCGAATGGGATTTGATAGAGAGCCTTGCATGTGAGAGAAATTTTGAGGAGTTAGAATGGCTGATACGTCTATGGCTAACTAGTGATCCCTTCCCAGTAGCGAATGTGTCTCCAATGGCACATGCTTATTCTTTTGCACAAGATGAGTATCCACGCATCGCGAGGTTCTTGATTAGCATGCTTGCACAAGAGGATGATGAAGAGGAACTAATAGAGACCGAGGAAGACTATGGCCTCACGGACAACGATTTTATTTATCTAGATGATGAGGATAGAGTCCTAGCCTTAGGGTGGCCACCCGGTTTATATAATATCCTCTTTCCTTGATTCTAAAAGGGGTGACAGATAGGTAGGTTAGGGGTCTAGATTGTGTTTTGAGTTTGTTTTTTAGGAGTTTTAATTTTTCACACTCACATGCCTCCTAGAGGTATGCTCACTTTACAACTTCTCGTACAAAGATGTTCACCGCATATTGTTAGTCGAGTTTTGTTAATAATTGGCTTTTATACCTAGGGATTCTAAAAATGACCACTAAGCTCACTTCCCATCGGTGATATACATCAAAATTAAGTGGGACAATTCCAGTTGCATCACGATCTGGTGGGTTTCATCCATATTCACAATCCGGCAATCAAATAAGAACTAGAATTACAAATGAGGACTTTAGTGGAAATTTGGGTAGAAGGGATGTTCCTTGTCAACATCTGCAAACACTCCCCCCTTCTAGATGATGTAGTTCCTTGTCATCACCTTATTCACAATAGAAATGCCCATCGAGGGTCTCGAGAGCTTTGTTGAACTTCGCGGCCCAGACATCTACCTATGCTTTGTAGGCGATCTTTTGTAAGTGGGTTTACCTCAAGGTGTTGCAGGTGATTTATCATAGTGGGTTTGCCTCAATGTGTTGTGGTAGGTAATGTACCTAGCTTGCAACTCTCATGTAAATGGGTTGAACATTGATGACTCAACCTTGATAAATACACTCATAAAACATTCTTCAAATGGTTGGAGGTAGTGTGAGGGCAAAAGCATGAGCCGTGCGTACATTCCAATGATGATATTCTTTAATGGAGTGTTCCTCAAATCCCAACATAGTACTCTGTTGCCTTCTATGAACATCGTCCATGGACGTCCAACCTTCTCTACATCATCAAAACCTTGTATGGCTATAATGATCATTTTGGCAGTTTTGCACAACATCCGGCATGCTAGGTCTGGAACATCCCATAGTAGAGTGATTGTTTATTTCAAGGTTTGATTTGCATGTCTTTGATATAAATCTGATCTTCCTTCTCCTACAACTCTCTTTTATGCTTTATGGCTTGCACCTCCATTTTCGCTTTGGCTTTGGCTACCTTTTCTACCATTTCCTTGATTAAGAGAATCTTTCGTAATCATGCATTAATCCTTGGTTAAGGATGAGGAATGGCTGCATCATTTAGCTAATTGAATGACAATTATGTAATGGAGTATAGCTATGGAGATTTAGAGAGCAGCTATAGGGAATTATAGCCAGGATTAAGCATAGTAGCTAAGGAATTTGGAGAATAAAGATGAGAATTAAGAAGAGCAGTAATTAAACCATGATTACCGTGATTAGGGGCTGAGAATCCTCTGATTTTTCTGATCCAATGAATCCTCAAGATGAGAATTTCGGCAGCACCTCCCTCCTTGCTTCTCCTTCAAAAACTGTGTGTGTATCGGCAGCACCTTCCCAGTATGTGTAGGTATGTGTGTGTGCACTGTGTGTGTGTGAGCATGTGTGTGTGTGTGTGTGTGTGTGTGTGTGTGTGAGCACACCTTTAAATAGGCCTCCTCAAGCTGAAAATCGATCTGGGTTGCTATTTGCATTTGGGAGCCTGGAACCTGTTCCCACACAGCCCCGGGCCCCCGGTGCCTCCCCGGACAATTTTATGAAAAATTGGTTTTAGGCTAAAACGGGCCATACGAGTCGGATTTTGATGCCGTAAATTGCTATAATGAGCTCTAACAAAGGCGTACTGGACCGAGTACCTGCCATATTTAGCAGCCCTCGGGGTTCGAAAATGCATTTTTTCAAATTTGGAGTACGGGTGCAGTTTTTCGAGACGGTCAAAACTGGATGGGTCGGGTGACCAAAAACTTACTATTTTTGGAATTTTTTTAAACAAAAATTATTTTAATTCACATTTCAAAGCTTTATAACATTCTAAACATCATGGCACGACAAAATTCGGAAAACTACTAAAAATAGTAACTTTTTTTCATTATGATCATTTCATGGTACAAGGGTGCTCTTTTTGGTTGGGGTCAGAGACCTTACATAAAATGGTGTGCCATTGAGCAAAAATGGACCAATCATGAGATGAGTGAGTGCTACTATAATCAAACCTACACGAGGAAAAAACAAATGCCATTAACAAATCATCCATTATTTCAAAATAGGGTTGTATCAAGGGCTTTACAAAGAGCTGAGGTATCACAACCTAGGCTAGGGCAAGAACCTATGAGAAAATTCTATTCATTGAATGAGGACACTCTGATGTTCATAGCCAAGCAAGAGCGTAGACCAGAGACTATTCTGGCTAAGCAAGAACAACCATCAATTGTGCCACCAGTGACTCAACAAGATGGACCATGCTACAAGTGTGGAAGTAATCATTGGGCCAAGAATTGTTCTCGTGTAGAGATAATTGGATATTGTTTGGAGTGTGCCATTACACACATTGTTTCAAATTGTCCAAAACACCCAAACAAACAGGGGAAAACAACAATGAATGTTGTGGGAGGGTTACCTTTTCCAAGTGGATCAGAGGCAGAACCCAAAATTCCTGTGAAGGTAGTGACTAGAGACCAAGCAAAAGAAAATGCTGAGGACCAAGCTAATGAGGAGAAATATCAACAACCCAAACAAGGGGAAACAACTAGTGTGTCAGTGAGGACTGGGAGAAAATCCTGAAGAGACAGAATTAAAGCAAAAACAATTATGAATCAAACTGCACTACAAACAGAATTACAAGACACAAAGCAGCAGTTAAAACAAGAATAGGAAAACAAAACGGTGGTGAGCGATAAGAAACCAAGGAAGGCGTCTTCCGGAGGATCTGTGTTGGTAGACAAAGTCCTAGAGCCATTAGATGCTGCAATGGAAGCATATGAGGCTAGATTGAAACCCAACCAAGCCCTAGAGCAACAAGGGATGAAATATCTTCATGCTGAGGTAGAGACTGAGAGGTTGAAAATGTGTAAGGAATTGGTAAAAACTGCACAGGCAATGATGGAGCCTGAAGCACCAATTCCACCTCCAGAAACAAAACCAAAAAGTGTTGGATTTGAAATGCCTAAGGCAAAGGTTGTTGAAACATTAACTCAAAGAAACATTGAGCTAGAATCACAAAAGGATGTGCAAGCAAAGACTGCAACACAAGAAACCAACAACCTAGAAATTCAACTAGATGATCAAGTAGTGGCCAACACCACTAATGATGCAAGGTCAAGATCACAATTTATGGCACCTATCCCAGAGATAGATGAGCCATGGCCAAATGAATTGTGGGAAGCAATTAGAAGTGCAAAAGATGGAAGTGCGACTTTCCAATCTGCACCCATAACTGAGGTCAATACAGGGCATGAAGTCTATCAGGGAGACATTCAATCTCTAAATGGAGATGCAGGGACATAAGTTTCAATTGAAAGCAAACCAGAGTCCTTGAAGACCTTACCCTCATACATAGGAGAACATGAGGCAGACTCAGAGACTAGAGTGGTGCCATCTCAGAGGAAAGCCATATCCAAGATGATGGATACAAAGAGTATGCAAGAGTTGATGTCAACTCCAATACACTGTACCATTACTCTATCTGAACTGCTTAAGATTAGACCACATGTATGGGATGAAGGAGGCAACAATTTGGGGAAGATGGGATTAAAGATACCTCTTCAAGATCTACCCTCAAATGAACAATCAAACAAAACTCAACAAGAAAGTGCAAACGCTAAACCTGTGCCAATAAACAAGGTGGGGGAATATTGCGAAGGAGAAGAAGGAAACACCACCTTACCTGTGGAATACAAAGGAGTTAAAACATTGGCTATACTTGATAGTGGGGCTGGAGTAGCCATAGCCACAAAAGACATTTGGGAAAAATGGGGTAGACCAGCGCTTAGGAAAACTAGAATGAAGATGCAACTTACAGATGGATACACGAAAAAACCTCTGGGTATCCTAGAGCAAATTATTGTGACTTCTTGTGGAATTGAATATGAACATACATTTGCAATAGCAAATTTTGGAAAAGGGAACAATTTTGATATCATTTTAGGAAGACCTTTCATGAGTCAACTTAAGATGGTTCAAGATTGGGGCTATTGAGACAT
The DNA here is from genome assembly GCF_014529385.1 of Adiantum capillus-veneris. NCBI lineage: Eukaryota > Viridiplantae > Streptophyta > Polypodiopsida > Polypodiales > Pteridaceae > Adiantum > Adiantum capillus-veneris. The sequence goes on along the minus strand of NC_140956.1, from coordinate 77,558,188 downwards.
AAAAAGATCACCACAAAAATAATCATAAAAGACCATAGCTATAGACATGTGAATAGAACTCCTTTAGAAGAAATTGACTCTACTATAGTCGATGGGAAAGAGATGCCTGCGTGGCTACAAACCAAACAAGAACTTTGGATGTGTGGTGCGTCGAAGTGTGGAAGCTCAGTGAAGGAGGATTGCATCCTAGAAAGATCAATGGACGATGAAGCTTACATACCGGAACCCTTTCCAGAGAAATTATTTGAGCCATTTGGATAGACTCAAATATTGGCAACCTTGGATGTGTGTGTAAATGAGCTAACTCCAACCAAGTTTTGTGATGAAGAAGGCTACGACCTAGTTTCATGTTTTATGTTGAAAGTGATGATAAATGCTAATGAGATTTGTGAGAATGAAAATAGAGGGACAAATAGCTATGTCATGGAGGATGCTGCACAAACACAAACTAGGAGAGCAATACAACCATGTGGAGATATCATCATTGACATACTTGAAGAGTCAACAGCATCTACTCCAAAGAAACTAACTTCAAATGATGCAGAGTTGAAAGTACATGAAGAATCAAATGTGCAAAGCTCCACATCAACAAATGTTCCACAAACTCAAGATCAAAGGAAGAATGAGGAAGAAGCCAAAGATGAAAAATATCCCACATTGATCAAATTCAATTTATGCGGACAAACAGGGCTCAAGGTTACATGTTCGGCCGCAATTGATCCTTATGCTACTAAGAATATAATGTCATATGGCACTTGGATAATGATGGGAAAGCCGACAATTAAAGAAGTGGAGGAAAGAGTATACACCAGTGCCGAAACTATGCAGCATAGTTAATAAATTGTCAGCCATTAATAGTGTAGATTTGATGAAATTCATTCTTTTACCACTCAATAGTGTTGTAATTAAATTAGACTCAATCTTCACCCACATTAAAATGTGATTAAGGCTGAAAATTAATCCGCCATTAGGCCATTAAGAAGAGAATTTTATGTCACACATGCCTGCGGCAATTCTGCATCTTCATATTGCTCTAGGAAAATGAATGAGCTTGCTTACTTCATCTCTTTCGTGAATCAATTAGTAAAATTCTGAATTTCTTAATCATCTAAGCCAAGTAATTCACCTTAGAGCCAATTCTCATAGGGTAAGTAAGGAATAACCCATAAAATTGCTAGGTCTCGAAGGAAAAATCTAATCTCTTGCCTAAGGAGGATTCTTTAATAATTCTAATCCCCCATTTGGTTGTTATGATGCTCTCATACTCTAGCTCTTTTCTTCAAGTTTATCATTTAACGTAGTGAGTAAAATGGCCCCGGTTAAGAGAACTCACTTCGGTGGTGTCCACGACCACGAGGCGGGAACGAGCAATACAAATGGAAAAGGAAAAGCTCCCATGGTCGAACAAGCACCAGCCATCTCACGAGCCAATGACGAAGAAATGGAAGAGGTAGATCACAGTTTATTCAAGTTGTTTAATTTAACATTGCAAACGTTTAGCTAGGAATGAACATATCCCCAAACATGTTGGAGAAATCCGACGGAAACCTCAGCAATTAGAGTTCCTAGTTAAGGGCTCTTGAATCCACGTCTGCTGGTTAAGCAGTGGATACCCACGACTGCTGGTTAAGCGGTGGGAACCCACGTCTGCTGGTTAAGCGGTGGGAATGTCCATGTCGTGCTTTCTATGTGGTGGACATACCTAGTTGTATGGGCAGCTGGGCGACAACGGGAGGAGTGAACTCTCGCTGGAGGGGGGATGTTGTACCTCCAGAACATTGGAATTTCAATGAATAAGTTTGAGTAGAATTTTTACTAAAAATATGTCTTGGCGCCGATTTGCAATATGTTTGAAGGGCTGTCTTAACGAATACTGTGATTCGGAATATAATCAAGGAATCTTTATGTTGAACAACCAATGTGGTAGTAATTAGGACACACAAGGAAGTGTGAGTATGGGGGTGGAAAGTGGGGGCTTGGCTCAGGTTTCCAATGCCTATGAGAAGGGTGGTCCCGATTGGTCGGGAACTCTCCGTCCCCATAGTGCTTACTTCGATATTAGTAACACTCATTGGCCCTAGAGCGGTGAAATCTCAAGAGTACGTGCCTCTGAAACATGGAGAAAAAGGCACTCGGGGTTTCTCTCCTTTTGGAAGGTGGGTCTTAGGATCGCTAGATAGTTTAAGTACGCTTCCCCTGCGAGGTGGAGCTAGATCTCCTTGCTAGTAGGCGCGAACTCGACTCACTTTGTGATGAGAGATCGTCCGCTAGTCGAACCCTGAACCATTTTGTTTGCTTCCGCAATAGATCTAGTGGCCACCAGGTTCACCATCAAATCCGCTGGTTGATACGGCGGGGTGGGGACCTCACATTTTATTCCTTGTGCTACTTGCGTTGCTCACTCATCTATGTTGGTCATTAATTGAGACATAACCACTTGCCTTGTGTTGGTTTCACTAGATGCTAAAGGAGCATTATCCATAGTGATCTTTGTATCACCAATTTCCTCGCCATAGGCTTTACAATTGTCAACTAGGTATAACGCTTCTCTCGTGACTTGCTCAAAGGAAGTACATCCTTTTAAGTGCAAGTCTTTCTTGAGAGTTTCATTTTTCAAACCCTCTATGAAGAGAATTGATAATCTTTCATCGTGTGGTAACTCGCGTTCCGGACATCTCTCTATATATTGTTTGAAGCGTAGCGATGAATCCTTCACTCTCTCATCTTCTTTTTGCTTGAATGCATAGATTTGGGACACTGTGTTATGCTTGATTTCCCTTTTAGATAACTCCACAACAAATTCTTGCAACAGTTGTTCAACGTTTGAGAAGGCATTTTTGTCCAACGGTTGGAACCAATTCAATGCTATCCCTTCCAAGGTTAAGCCAAATCCCTCATACTGTGTATGAAAATAAAATACTTGTTCGGCTCTTAACACTTGTTTGAACAAGGATGCATGTACGTATGGATCCCTTAATCCATCATACTTCTTCTTGACACATTTGGCAAATTGATATGGTCTCATTGGTTCTGGTTCAACCATGTATCTTAGCGTGTTGGGGTCTCTCACAAAGACATCCCTCGTTCCTTCTTCTCGTCTTGGAGCAAATCCTGGTGGAATCCCCTTTGAGATATGTTTTAAAAATGTTGATGGATTTGTAAGTCTAATTGGTGGTCTCTTGCTTCCACTCAATGAGGTAGGAGCTACACTCCCATGAATAGCTATTTTGGATGTTTGAGGTCCATTTGATTCCATAGTTTCAGTGTTAGCTTCCTTCAAATCAGTCTCAAAAAACCCTGGTACGCTTACACTCGGTTGAAAGTAGTAAGCAGAAATTGGAGTACCCATGTATGTATATCTTTCTAGCTCAATTGGGCTGATAAGTTTGTACTCTCGTCCATACTTATCTACCATTAGAACTTGCACTCCCTGGTCATCTATGTATGTGAAGGCATAGAGGTTCTTGTAGCCTGTCAACTCTTCAATGATGGAATTTAAACATCTATAGAAGTTGTTTTGATCCCCAATAGGTAACCTATAAAGGCCATCATAAGTGTAATCCGTTAGAACTCTCGTGGCTTCATTGGTTTTGATGAACCTCATGTTGGGTTTGTTGATTAGAGGATGCTTCTGCTCTAAGTCTCCAGCAATTTCCACTTTTGCTCTTCCAAACTCCCGCATTTTAGTTGATTGGTTTGGCTTCCAGTGAGCTACATGATCACTTGACAAATATCCATGAGCCATGACTTGAGGTTTGGCTTGATATGATTGATAAGCCTCATGGTCTTGTCTCAACCCTCTTGTTATAGGTGTTGCAGTATTTCTGGATGTTTGTGTAGGTGGCATAGCTCTGAGTTGAGTGGGAAACCCTAATGATGGATGAGTTGTCATGTTTAAGCCTCACTCAATACTCTCAAGATGGTCCTTGATAAGAACACCTTGGCTTAGTGCACACAATCCCTTCCTACCTCTGGTCAAGTCTCTAAAAAGTCAGGCTTTCGTGCCCCACTGACCTTTGGATACTGGTTTTGGGTACCCTAAAAGTTTGTAAATGGGAATCCAAGAAAATTTCACTCTAGCTTGTGGTCGAGTGCTTTAAAGTCCACCAAAGAAAGGGAAACAATCTTATTGAACTCCAAGGGCTTTTTGATTGCGGGTAGAATGGGAGAAAAAGGAGAGGGAACTTCCGCAAGGGAAGAAGAGCTTGCGGGAAGAGAGCCAAAAGAGGAAGGGAAGGCAAGGGGACGATTAGCGAGGAGGCCTCCTTGAGTAATGTTGGAGAAAATGCCACCAAGTTTGGTTTGAAGAGAGCTAGTAAGGCCGAGGTGATGGGAGAGGGAGGGGTTAGCGATGCCGAGGTTTTTTGTCACGAGAAGGGAAAGTTGTTCAAGATCCTCAAGACGTAGGTTGGCGGTGAGGCCGCGGATTTCTTCTGAGCTAAAAAGGGTTTTTTTTAAGGAAGTGGGAAAGGTTGCCGTTGGAGAAGTTAGATAGATGATTTTTTCCACCATAGTAAAGCCAAGAAACGTAGGATTACTAGCAAGAGGGGTGATGGGTTTCAAAGGAATTACAAGGGCCGCGGAAGCGGATGAGGATGTTAGAGGTTTTGGGGGGTGGACTGCCAAATCGGACATCGGAGATGCCGTAATGGAAGGGGCCGGAGAAGAGACCGTGGGAGTGCCCTCTAATGTCATAGGGGTGGGATAGGATCCCACGTTTGTTGACGAAGAGGGTGCAGGAGTTGACATTGGAAAGAGGTTAGCGGTGAGAGCACCCCTTTGACTAGCAAAGGAAAGGTAAAAACACCTTGCTAGTTTAGTCGGTTTTGTAAAGAGAGTGACGCTGCCACTACTTCAAGACAAGCTGGGACTCGCCAAATGAGCAAAAGCTTGAACCCAACAGCACTAATGAGGTATCTCATAAAAACTACGCAGCAGCCATGCTAGTTGGTCAAGGGTAGCTTCCTTATCTCACAAGCTTTCTTCCTAGCTATAGGAGACTCAGTTTGGAGTTGTGTGTCAAAAGTTAGAGAAGTTTTGGTAAATTGCACTTGAAACAGCACTCAAAAAAGTTTCAGGATCAGGACACAAAGAGATTTTGTGCTTGTATCTTGGCTTCTAGAGGGTATTTTTCACTCAAACTTGAGATTTGGGATGTACTCAAGTAGATCTACAAACTTATGAAGTCAAATACCCTCACTATGTATAGGTACACCGATCGCGATCGTTGACCCCATGTCACAAATTTGGAAGATTTTTGCACAGTAGCTAGCCCTTGATGTCTTGATACCAAGTGTCTTTGTATTTTGAATTTGGAGATGTTTTGACCAATGAAAACCCAAATCCCAGGTGGTTTTGTGGTTATTGGCCTGATTGTGTAACTGGGACTTTTGACCACTTTCTTTTTCTTTTTTGACGTTGCTCCTTTTGGAAAATATGTTGCACTAGATGACAGCTATCTACTCACCAAGTCTCAACTCAAAATGTCACTGGGGTACACCGATCGCGATCGTAGTTCCAGCTCCTTTTCAAGTGAAACTTGTGGATATGGTAGACAATGATGTGTACAGTCTACTCCTCAAATATTTTTTAATTTGGATAAGAAAAAGTCAAGTTTTTACCAGATCTTGGTCTGCTGCAGTGGTTTTCTGACTGTCCGCTGTTTTTGGCTATTTTGGTGACTTTTTTTGAATTTTGACATCTCCTGGTATCTTATATAACCTAGGTGTATGTGTGGGTCAAATCTGGGTCAGATCTGGAACTGAGGTACACCGATCGCGATCGTAGTTTGGAGCCCAAATTGGATGAAACTTCACTAGCTTGTTCACTAGGCTATTTTAAAACTACTTGCCAGAAACTTTTGAATTTGGACTCAAAAAAGTCAAGAATTTACAGTTTCTTGGTTTGAAGTGCCTGATTTTCCAATGTTATCAGGATTGATTGATTTTGATGTTTGATTTGGGATTTGAGAGATACCTAGGCTTGTCCTATGCATACGCTATCCCTCTGCATGGTTTCGTCCTAGTTTTGATGTGTTTCGGTCTACTGAAAGTCAATTTCTATGCCAGTTTAGTAGTTTTTGACTTGGATCTGTATTCAGTGGTTTTGACCAGTTTTTTGTGGTTTTAGACCCTAGCTCCTTTAGACTTTTATGTTTGTATACCCTGGAAGAGTCTACTCATCAAATCTGGTACAAATCTGAGGTCTAGGTACACCGATCGCGATCGTAGTTCTAAGCCCAAATTCAACCAAATTTGGCATGCTTGTAGACACTGATGTTTTAAGGCTATCCCCCAAGTCTTTTTGCATTTGGATCACCAAAAGTCAAGATTTTACAGTTTCTGGGTCTGTCAGGCTAGTTTTACCCAAGTGGCTTGATTTCCTTGATTTTTGATGTTTTTGGGTGTGGTTGCTTTAGACAAACTTGTTTAGAATCTTATCAGGAAGGCACATGTCAAATCTTGTACAATTTTGACATTGAGGTACACCGATCGCGATTGTAGTACCAGAGCCAAATCTGATGAAATTTTACAGGCTCTCTCTAACAAGTATTTTCCAGTGTTTGGTGCTACCACTTTGTAATTTGAATCAATTTCAGCTCTGTTTGGTCAGATTTTCTAATTTCAGAGTCTTATGGCTCTTTTGCCAAAGTTATGGTTTTCTGGTGTTTTTGACTCTATCTTTTGTCTCAAATCTAAGTGGAATGTGATTTACTTCTCCTACTCCTAAGTACAGAGATGAAAGAACATAAGGAAATGAATCAAACAAAACAAACAGGATAAAAAACTGATGATGGATCAGTACTCCATCAATACGAAGAAATTTTAAGAGTAAAAGTGCTTAAAGCAACCTCACTCACAACTCCCTATATCTCTCAAGAGTAGATCTAGCCAGTCCATCGACCCTAGACTCCACTAAGCACTAACCCCTGTCTAGATGCTTCACTGAAATGTAAATGGAATGGAAATTATCTTTTGGAACAATAAGAAAACTCTGAATACGCACTCGGTCACTCATCACCTAAGATTTATTCCCCGGCAACGGCGCCAATGTTTGCGGGTCGCCGCGAGGGATGTAGTTGTAGGACTTAAGGCTTTTTTGGTAGCAATGGGTATCTAAGACTCCATAAGCGCCAAAAGAGGGTCCCTTGAAGAAATGAATATCTAGAATAAAAGCTTCTTGTGAGGATGTCGCAACGGAGATTTTGATATGTTCTTGGAGAGGGTGTCCATACTTCTGGAGGAGCTTGTTTAGGCTAGAGAGAGAACCATCCCATATTCCAAAGGCATCATCTACAAATCTCTTGAAATAGAGAAGGGAAGGGAAAGAAAGGAGATTCATGCCCTCTTCTAAAAAGCAAAGAAAAAGGCAAGCATATACAACCGCAAAGTTTGACCCCATAGCGGTGCCCTTAATTTCGTGCCAAAACTGTCCATTGAAAGAGAGATAATGGTGGTTGAGGATAAGCGACGCTAAGGACAAAATAAAGTGGATCTTAGGGGAAGGGAAGAACCCCTTGATGGAATGTTTAAGGGCAAAGAGGCCATCATGTAGGGGGATACTGGGATATAGAGACTCCACATCAAAGGTGAAGAGGATAATGTTGGGAGGAAAAGAAATAGAAGCTAGGTCTAAAATCAGAGAGTGAGAGTCCTTCAAGTGTTGACTTTTGGACAAAAGAATGGGGTAAAGTTGTGCATGGATCCATTTAGAGTCATTCTCCAAAATGTGCCTTTGTACGAACAAATGGGACGGCCAACGAGGATGGGTTTGTGGATTTTAGGTAAAAGAAAGAAGGGGTAGGGTTTTGGGTTTTCATGCAAGGAGGAGAGGATGAAGTTTCTTTCGTTGCCGGGAAGAAGAGGGTAATTGGTGACAATAGAGGAAAGGAGGAGTGTACAAAAAGGTAAAGGGGATGTGGAGATTTTGGAGTAGGTGAAAGGGTCCATGAGATGACGCAAGGCTTCATAACAATACCAAGACCTAGAGAGGATTACGGGACCTAAATTCTTATCTGCAGGTTTGATAATGATGCTACTATCCTTTCTTAATGATGAGATGGAATTCATTAAAAGAGGTTTAGAGTGAAAAGGAGGAAGAGAGGAGAGAAGATTCCTAAGGAGAGAAGAGGTAAGCTCAAAGGTTTGGCTAAGACAAGTGAAGGGAGAGGGAGGATTCCAAACAGGATTAGAGACAGAGGAAGGGGAGGGAGGAAGACAGGGTTCATTTTTAAGAAACATTTTGAGTTGTAAACCTCTTTCTAAATTGGAGTAAGCTTGAAGAAAAGAGGAGAGGGGGGGAGGGGGAGAGGGAGGAATGTAGTTGACACCCATGCCTACAAGCCTTTGCTCGGAGTGGGAGAGAGGGCGATTGGAGAGAGTATGGTAGGAGAGGTTGGTAACCTTGTGCTCGAGGGAAAACGTAGTAATTTTGCTAAGAGACAAAATCTTAAAAAGGTGGGGGTTAGTGAGGGGGAGCCAAAATTTACAACGCTTCCTACCCGAGAAGGGGGAGTGGGAAAGGAGAGGAAATATACACGGAGGAGGGTCCAAATATGGGGAAAGAGAGGGGCTTGTGAGAAGAGCAAGTGGACCCAAGTGGTAGGGTGCTCCTTCCCTACTGCACTCTCCTCCATTGCAAGTTTTTTGAAGTTCTAGGCAAACTGTGCTTAGGGTAGAGGGGCTTGGATTGTGGTGTGAGAGAGTTGAGGGGATAATTGGGGGTTTTGAGTAGAGAGGGTAGGGGCACGATGTTGGATGAGGATGAAGATGGGAAGGAGTTCTTTGGAGTGTTTAAAATGGGAGGATTGTAAGAGGGGGAAGTAGACCAAGGGTGGCCCAAAGGAGGCGAGGTTTTAGGCTTTTTAAAAGGTTGATGGGCAAGGTTTTCATGGGGGGTTCCAATCAAAGGGGAGGGCTTCTTGAAGGTTTGGCGAGTGGTATTTCCATCTAAGTTTACCTTCGGAGAAGAGGGTTTGTAGGGTTTTTTGCGGTGGGAGTTGTTAGCGGGCTTCTTTTGAGGGGGTGAAAGAAGCTTTTTCATTTGTGTGGTGAATTCATGAAGCACCAATTCTCCCACCGTTTCCTCCTTAGGTAACGACTCCACTTCTTCCAAGATGGAGGATTGGGTTCTCTGCCTAGCATTGTGTACCGCGATGCTCAAGGAGGAGGCCAATAGGGCTTGGAGAATTTTATTTTGAAGATGTGCATCAAAATTGTTAAGGGAGGTTTGCTTCCAAAGCAAGAGTTGATTCGCCCAAGTCGCAGGTTGCACTCTTGGGAAAGAGATGGCTGCCAGCTTTTTGGTAAGGTCTGCCAGCCTCTCTTCCACAAGATCGCGGTAATCATCAAATGATTTTTGGAGGTTATTGACAGGCAACTCTTGAGCTTGGATGTAAGCTTTAGTGCAATCTAATTGGAATTGTATATTGAGAGCATTAAGCTTGGCGCTTAAGAGTGCCTGAGCTTGACATTCTTCTATGGTAAGGTGAGGCGGCTTCATACAAAGGCTATGTGGTGCTTTTTGCAAAGAATGAAGGCTTTACAAATGAGAAAGGTGTGATTTGGCTCTACTAAGCTTGTGGTTAAAGTGCTTTAAACTCCACCAAAGAAAGGGAAACAATCTTATTGAACTCCAAGGGCTTTTCGATTGCGGGTAGAATGGGAGAATGAGGAGAGGGAACTTCCGCAAGGAAAGAAGAGCTCTCAGGAAGAGAGCCAAAAGAGGAAGTGAAGGCAAGGGGAGGATTAGCGAGGAAGCCTCCTTGAGTGTTGTTGGATAAAATGCCACCAGGTTTAGTTTGAGGAGAGCTAGTGAGGCCGAGGTGGCGGGAGACGGAGGGGTTAGCGATGCCGAGGTTTTTTGTCACAGGAAGGGAAAGTTGTTCAAGATCCTCAAGAGGTAGGTTGGCGGTGAGGCCGCGGATTTCTTCCGAGCGCAAAAGGGTTTTTTAAGAGGAAATGGGAAGGTTGCCGTTGGAGAAGGTAGATTGATGAGTTTTGTAGCCGTAGTAAAGCCGGGAAACGTAGGATTACTAGCGGGAGGGGTGATGGGTTTCAAAGGAATTACAAGGGCCGGGGAAGCGGATGAGGATGTTAGAGGTTTTGGGGGGTGGACTACCAAATCGGACATCGAGATGCCGTAATGGAAGGGGCCAGAGCAGAGACCGTGGGAGTTCCCTTTAATGCCATAGGGGTGGGATAGGGTCCCACGTTTGTTTACGAAGAGGGTGCAGAAGTTGTCATTGGAAAAAGGTTATCGGTGAGAGAACCCCTTTGACTAGAAAAGGAAAGGTAAAAACACCTTGCTAGTTTAGTCGGTTTTGTAGAGAGTGTGACGCTGCCACTGCTTCAAGACAAGCTGGTACCTACCAAATGAGCAAAAGCTTGAACCGAGCAACACTAATGAGGTATCTCCTGAAAACTACGGAGCAGCCATGCTAGTTGGTCAAGGGTAGCTTCCTTATCTCACAAGCTTTCTTCCTATCTATAGGAGACTCAGTTTGGAGTTCTATGTCAACAGTTAGAGCAGTTTTGGTAAATTGCACTTGAAACAGCACTCAAAACAGTTTCAGGATCAGGACACAAAGAGATTTTTTGCTTGTATCTTGGCTTCCAAAGGGCATTTTTCACTCAAACTTGAGATTTGGGATGTACTCAAGTAGATCTACAAACTTATGAAGTCAAATACCCTCACTATGTAGAGGTACACCGATCGCGATCGTTGAACCCATGTCACAGATTTGGAAGATTTTTGCACAGTAGCTAGCCCTTGATGTCTTGATACCAAGTGTCTTTGTATTTTTGAATTTGGAGATGTTTTGACCAATAAAAACCCAAATCCCAGGTGGTTTTGCGGTTATTGGCCTGATTGTGTAACTGGGACTTTTGACCATTTTCTTTTGCTTTTTTGACGTTGCTCCTTTTGGAAAATATGTTGCACTAGATGACAGCTATCTACTCACCAAGTCTCAACTCAAAATGTCACTGGGGTACACCGATCGCGATCGTAGTTCCAGCTCCTTTTCAAGTGAAACTTGTGGATATGGTAGACAATGATGTGTAAACTCTACTCCTCAAATAGTTTTGAATTTGGACAAGAAAAAGTCAAGTTTTTACCGGATCTTGGTGTGCTACAGTGGTTTTCTGACTGTCTGCTGTTTTTGGCTATTTAGGTGACTTTTTTTGAATTTTGACATCTCCTGGTATCTTATAAAACCTAGGTGTATGTGTGGGTCAAATCTGGGTCAGATCTGGAACTGAGATACACCGATCGCGATCGTAGTTTGGAGCACAAATTGGATGAAACTTCACCAGCTTGTTCACTAGGCTATTTTAAGACTACCTGCCAGACACGTTTGTATTTGAACAAAAAAAGTCAAGAATTTACAGTTTCTTGGTCTGAAGTGCTTGATTTTCCAATTTTATCACATTTGATTTGGGATTTGAGAGATACCTAGGCTTGTCCTATGCATACGCTATCCCTCTGCATGGTTTCGTCCTAGTTTTGATGTGTTTCGGTCTACTGAAAGTCAATTTCTATGCCAGTTTAGTAGTTTTTGACTTGGATCTGTATTCAGTGGTTTTGACCAGTTTTTTGTGGTTTTAGACCCTAGCTCCTTTAGACTTTTATGTTTGTATACCCTGGAAGAGTCTACTCATCAAATCTGGTACAAATCTGAGGTCTAGGTACACCGATCGCGATCGTAATTCTAAGCCCAAATTCAACCAAATTTGGCATGCTTGTAGACACTGATGTTTTAAGGCTATCCCCCAAGTCTTTTTCCATTTGGATCACCAAAAGTCAAGATTTTACAGTTTCTGGGTCTGTCATGCTAGTTTTACCCAATTGGCCTGATTTCCTTGATTTTTGATGTTTTTGGGTGTGGTTGCTTTAGACAAACTTGTTTAGAATCTTATCAAGAAGGCACATGTCAAATCTTGTACAATTTTGACATTGAGGTACACCGATCGCGATCGTAGTACCAGAGCCAAATCTGATGAAATTTTACAGGCTCTCTTTGAAAAATATTTCCTAGTGTTTGGTGCTACCACTTTGTGATTTGAATCAATTTCAGCTCTGTTTGGTCAGATTTTCTAATTTCAGAGTCTTGTGGCCCTTTTGCCAAAGTTATGGTTTTCTGATGTTTTTGACTCTATCTTTTGTCCCAAATCTGACTGGAATGTGATTTACTTATCCTACTCCTAAGTACAGAAATGAAAGAACATAAGAAAATGAATCAAACAAAACAAACAGGATAAAAAACGGATGATGGATCAGTACTCAATCAATACAAAGAAATTTGAAGAGAAAAAGTGCTTAAAGCAACCTCACTCACAACTCCCTATACCTCTCAAGAGTAGATCTAGCCAGTCCACCGACCCTAGACTCCACTAAGTACTAAACCCCTGTCTAGATGCTTCACTGAAATGTAAATGGAATGGAAATTATCTTTTGGAACAATAAGAAAACTATGAATACGCACTCGGTCACTCATCACCTAAGATTCATTCCCCGGCAACGGCGCCAATGTTTGCGGGTCGCCGCGAGGCATGTAGTTGTAGGAATTCAGGCTTTTTTGGTAGCAATGGGTATCTAAGAATCCATAAGCGCCAAAAGAGGGTCCCTTGAGGAAATGAATATCCAGAATAAAAGCTTCTTGCGAGGATGTCGCAATGGAGATTTTGATATGTTTTTGGAGAGGGTGTCCATACTTCTGGAGGAGCTTGTTTAGGCTAGAGAGAGAACCGTCCCATATTCCAAAGGCATCATCTACAAATCTCTTGAAATAGAGAAGGGAAGGGGAAGAAAGGAGATTCATGCCCTGTTCTAAAAAGCAAAGAAAAAGGCAAGCATATACAACCGCAAAGTTTGACCCCATAGCGGTGCCCTTAATTTGGTGCCAAAACTGTCCATTGAAAGAGAAATAATGGTGGTTGAGGATAAGAGACGCTAAGGACAAAATAAAGTGGATCTTAGGGGAAGGGAAAGAACCCCTTGATGGAATGTTTAAGGGCAAACAGGCCATCATGTAGGGGGATACTGGGATATAGAGACTCCACATCAAAGGTGAAGAGGATAATGTTGGGAGGAAAAGAAATAGAAGCTAGGTCTAAAATCAGAGAGTGAGAGTCCTTCAAGTGTTGACTTTTGGACAAAACAATGGGGTAAAGTTGTGCATGGAGCCATTTAGAGGCATTCTCCAAAATGTAGCCTTTGTACGAACAAATGGGACGGCCAACGAGGATGGGTTTGTGGATTTTAGGTAAAAGAAAGAAGGGGCAGGGTTTTGGGTTTTCATGCAAGGAGGAGAGGATGAAGGCTCTTTGTTTGCCGGGAAGAAGAGGGTAATTGGTGACAATAGAGGAAAGGAGGGAGTGTACAAAAGGTAAAGGGGGTGTGGAGATTTTGGAGTAGGTGAAACAGTCCATGAGATGACGCAAGGCTTCATAACAATACCAAGACCTAGAAAGGATTACGGGACCTAAATTCTTATCTGCAGGTTTGATAATGATGCTACTATCCTTTCTTAATGATGAGATGGAATTCATTAAAAGAGGTTTAGAGTGAAAAGGAGCAAGAGAGGAGAGAAGATTCCTAAGGAGAGAAGAGGTAAGCTCAAAGGTTCGGCTAAGAGAAGTAGAGGGAGAGGGAGGATTCCAAAGAGTATTAGAGATAGAGAAATCGGAGGGAGGAAGAGAGGGTTCATTTTTAAAAAACTTTTTCAGTTGTAAACCTCTTTCTAAATTGGAGTAAGCTTGAAGAAAAGAGGAGAGGGGGAGAGGGGGAGAGGGAGGAATGTAGTTGAGACCCATGCCTACAAGCCTTTGTTCGGAGTGGGAAAGAGGGCGATTGGAGAGATTATGGTAGGAGAGGTTGGTAACCTTGTGCTCAAGGAAAAACGTAGTAATTTTGCTAAGAGACAAAATCTTAAAAAGGTGGGGGTTAGTGAGGGGGAGCCAAAATTTACAACGCTTCCTACCCGAGTAGCGGGAGTGGGAAAGGAGAGGAAATATACAAGGAGGAGGGGTCCAAATATGGGGAAAGAGTGTTGGGGTATAATTCCCAATGTGGTCGCCCAGGTAAGTGGGCGGGCCGCTAGGTATGTACACATATTCTTTTGTAAAACCTAATAAGAACTCACTATGCTCTACACATTACAGTAGAGCGAGTTCACCATATCGCCGTGCTCTTCTTTTCGCACTCTCTCTCGCGTCGCACTTCCGCTCGTACTCCTTCAACTGGTATCAGAGCTCAGATCGAGGCTCGGGGCAGCACTGCAGGAGGCTAGAGTCACCAACTCAGATTGGAGTGAAATTCGACAGGCGAAGACACGGCCCCAAATCTCGTGGGACAGCCCGAGGGGCTTGGTGTTGTCAGAATTTCATTCTCAGGTCATCTTGGCCACCGTTCGGCTTCGACAAAGGTCTGCGCAGGCCATTTTCGACTACGTGGTCTCGACGGGTGCATATCCGACATTGCAAATTTGGGGTTTTCGGCCTACGACTGCAGGTGCTGAGGATATCGACACTCCCAGAGTGTTGATTTGTGGCTGTCTACACATCGAAGGACGGCTCACAGTTCTTGGAGGCGTGTCACATACGACACGGGTGCATCTACACACAGACTGTAGGCGACATCCACTAGTTCATCAGGTAGCTTGTGTTTGCTGCTTAATATTCCAGATTTCATCCTGACATTGCAGGTACTTCCACATGGGACGTATTGTCAGAGATGATGTATGTCTGTTGAGGGTTTGCTGGTTGTGAGTCACGCAGCAAACAACCGCCGCAGCGGTTACAGCATACAGAGGGAAATTTGTGGATGTATGACGTTGTGGGAAGTCTATGTATTGTCAGATTTACTGCAGCCTTTGTTGAGGGTCGAGTGAGGTTTTATTGAGCTGGGGGATTCTCGAATGTTGAGATCCTTTCAGTGATACAGGTGTTGGAGCGATCCCTCGAGCACCCTTAGATAGGCAGCTAGGATGTATTGACTGTGAGTTAGACATTTGGGATTGCATCTTTGCTTTACTGCCGTTGAGGCATTGTCGCAGTCTATGCTTATAGGACAGTGACAGGACAGTGAGAGACAGTACAGGTGCAGGACAGGTTTACCCGCAGCTTACAGTGTCAGAGAGATTGTGTTTTTTGAGCTGTTTTTATGTCTGTTTTTAGTACACCAGAGCCATTTACAAAGGAGACTCTGCCAAAATTTCTGCAGAATCTGAAGCTTTCTTGGTTCATTTGACAGGTTGATATTGGTTCAGAGGTCAGTTTACAGGGAAAACTCTGCCGAATTTTTCCCAGAAAAGTAAACTACTGTGAAGCGTAGCTATGGCTGGATCACAGGACACTACTCTTTACAATATCAAGAAGCTGGATGGAACCAATTTCCCATTGTGGAAGAAGCAGATTTGGCACGTGCTGGTACAAAAGAAGCAGATAAAACCTATAAATCTCAAGGGGATAAAACCAGAAGATATGGACGAAGATGAATGGAGCGAAATGGATGAATTGGCACTTTCTACCATTATGCTGACTTTGGCAGAAAGCGTTTACTTCAATGTAGCAGACGAGATGTCGGCTTATCAAGCATGGTTAAAGCTGAGTGATCTTTATGAGAAGCAGAGTGCAGCTTCACAGGTATACTGGCTTAAGAAGCTTGTTGACTTCAAGATGAAAGAAGGGACACCTATGTCCAATCATCTAAATGAATTCAACACAATCTATAGTCAGTTGTCAGCTCAAGGTGTCAAGTTTGATGAACCTGTTAAAGCTATGTTCCTGTTGATCACATTGCCTGAAAGTTGGGACACTTTTCGCACAGTTTTGAGTAATTCTGCACCTCCAGATGGTTTGAACATAGCAGGTGTAGAAGGAAGTCTACTTACTGAAGAAACCAATAGAAAGACAATGGACAAAGGCAAAGGAACAGCCTTAGTTGTCAGGGGAAGGACCAAAGAAAAGTACAAAGGTGGAAAGAGGAATCAGTCTCGTAGCAAGTCCCGCAGTGCTAAAGGCAAGAGTGACATAGAATGCTACCATTGTGGCAAGAAGGGTCACATGAAAAGAGACTGCAGAGAATGGAAAGCAGAAAAAGGCAAAGAGAAAGCTGAAGACCATGGTGAGAAGAACAAGTCCTCAGTGAAGATTCAAGAAATAAATGTGACAAACACTGTTGCAGAGGATGATAGTCTAGTGTCAGGAGACATCTACTTCTTGAAGAATACAATGGACTCAGCTCTTCTTACAGCATCTGATGGAAATGCACTGAGTGACTGGATAATAGACTCAGGGGCATCACTTCATGTGTCTCCAAACAAGGAGTAGTTTACTTCTTATGTGACCACTAAAGATCATGTTCGGCTAGGCAATGGGCAGACATGTGAGATCTTAGGTGTTGGAGATGTTCAATTGAAGTTTCAGAATGGCTCTTCTTTCACGCTGAAGAATGTGAGACATGTTCCCACAATTACAAAGAGCTTGATCAGCATAGGTTTACTTGATGATGCTGGCTACGTCACCATTTTTGGACAGAACATGTGGAAGATATCCAAGGGTTCTATGACAGTAGCACATGGAGTAAATTCTGGAGGACTTTACATGATTTATGTATCAAATGTCTCTAAAAATGTAATCAATGTAACCGAGCAGCCGAACGTTTCTTTGTGGCATAGCCGGTTAGGACATATGTCCAAGAAGGGAATGGAAATCTTGTCTCGTTCTAGTTATTTTCCTGGCTTTTCATTTAATGATTTTGAATTCTGTGAACATTGTCTGTATGGTAAGCAAACACAGCAGCCACATAAGCATAGAAGCAGTAGAAGAGATACACAGTTGGCACTTGTTCATAGTGATTTGTGTGGACCTATGCCTAACCTATCTCTAGGGGGAGCTTCTTACTTTATGACATTTATAGATGATTACTCGAGGAAAGTATGGGTTAACTTTCTCAAGCACAAGGATGAAGCGTTTAGTGTTTTCAAAACGTTTGTGACACTTGTGGAGAATCAGAGTGGCAAGAAGCTTAAATGCTTACGCACTGACAATGGTGGAGAGTATGTTTCAAAGGCCTTTCAGGACTTTTGTGAGTCAAAAGGTATAAAACGTGAACTTACTGCTCCTTACAATCCTCCTCAAAATGGTGTTGCTGAGAGGATGAATAGGACCATACACGAGAAGGTCAAAAGTATGTTGTCTAATGCACAGCTGCCAAATGGGTTTTGGGATGAAGCTGTATCAACAGCTGTTCATCTTGTAAATAGATCTCCTAGCAAGGTTTTGCAAAAGGATTCACTATCAGAGATGGTATGGTCAGGCAAAATGCCCTCATACAAGCATCTCAGAGTCTTTGGCTGTGAGGCATATACTCACGTTCCAAAGGAATTTAGGAACAAACTTGAGCCAAAGAGTAGAAAGTGCATCTTTCTAGGCTATGGTAATTCTGGTGAGATGGGGTACAGACTTTGGGATCCCGAATCCAGAAAGGTTGTCCGCAGCAATGATGTTCACTTTAATGAATCCAAATATCATTCTAAACCAGAGAGGGTTGAGGAGATTAGAAGAGTTGTCTTCCAAGAAGATGGACCTGCACGTGCAAGACAAAATGTCAGAGCTCAAGAGGAACAAGGACAGGATAGAGTGGAACCACAGGTTGTGGCTGAGCCTGAACCACCTATTGTGCGTAGATCTGGACGTGTCACGCGACCTCCTGATAGGTTTGTTCCATCTATGAATTATGTCATGTTGACTGATTGCAATGAGCCTTCATGTTATAAGGAAGCAGTGCAAAAGAAGGACTCCGGGAATTGGCAATTGGCCATGCAGTCACAGATGACAGCTCTGCATAAAAACCAGACATGGAAGCTAGTTAAATTACCACGGGGCAAAAAGGCTCTACCCTGTAAATGGGTTTACAAGTATAAGATCACCGCTCATGATAGTCAGCCAAAGTACAAAGCAAGGCTTGTCGCCAAGGGCTTTAAGCAAGAACAAGGCATTGACTTTGATGAAGTCTTCTCTCCGGTGGTCAAGATGACTACATTGAGATGCTTTCTTGCATTGGTTGCCATATTAGATTTGGTGTTGCACCAAATGGATGTCAAGACAGCGTTCTTGCATGGTGATTTAGATGTGGAAATTTACATGCAACAGCCAGAAGGGTTTGTTGAGAAAGGCAAGGAAGATTGGGTATGCCAGTATTTAAAGAGTCTTTATGGCTTAAAACAATCACCGAGGGCATGGTACCATAAATTCCACAAGTTTATGCTTTCTCAAGGCTACAAACGTAGTGAGTTCGATCACTGTCTATATACAAAGAAGGCTAAGGATGGCAGTTGGCTGATCCTTATTTTGTATGTGGATGACATGTTGATTGCTGGCAAGCACTTGGAAGAAATTTCAGCTTTGAAGTCAAAGATGGCAAAATCGTTTGACATGAAAGACATGGGTGAGGCAAGTCATATACTTGGTATGCGCATTGAGAGAGACAGATCAAAGAAGTTGATTTGGTTATCTCAAACAGAGTATATTGACAAGGTTTTGCAACGTTTCAATATGGAGAAGGGAAAGGCATTGAGTGTTCCATTGCCACCATACGTGAAACTTAGCAAACAACATTGTCCAGTGTCTGAGGAAGAACAGGCTGAAATGGATAAGATTCCATATGCGTCTGCAGTGGGT
The DNA here is from genome assembly GCF_014529385.1 of Adiantum capillus-veneris. NCBI lineage: Eukaryota > Viridiplantae > Streptophyta > Polypodiopsida > Polypodiales > Pteridaceae > Adiantum > Adiantum capillus-veneris. The sequence goes on along the minus strand of NC_140956.1, from coordinate 77,539,505 downwards.
AGTTTGATGTATGCAATGATTGTTACTCGCCCAGACATTGCATTTGCAGTGGGAGTAGTAAGTCGATACATGTCAAACCCAGGCAAGAAACATTGGGAGGCAGTGAAAGGAATATTGAGATACCTGAAAGCTACAAAGAGTATGCGTATATGCTATGGGAGTCAGGAGCTAAGTGTAAAGGGTTTTACAGACTCAGATACTGCAGGTGACTTAGACAACCGAAGGTCTATGTCAAGGTATGTCTTTACATTGGCTGGTGGAGCAGTATCATGGCATTCTAGATTACAAGATTGTGTTGCTCAGTCTACTACAGAGGTTGAATATGTTGCAGCATCAGAGGCATGCAAAGAATCAATTTGGCTTTATCGACTAGTAACAGATTTGGGAATCAAAGAAGAGATGCCTGTGTTATATTGTGATAGCAATCCAGTTTATCACTCAAAGACAAAGCATGTGGATGTGAAGTATCATTTCATCAAGGAAATGCTCGAGGATAAGCAACTTCAGCTTGTCAAAGTTCACACCACAGAAAATCCTGCTGATCTACTTACAAAAGGACTTCCCTCAGAGAGCTTTGCGCATTTTCGCAAGCAGTTAGGTGTAGGGTAGTACATCACTTCTCTACATCTCTTGTATATTAGCTCGTATAGTAGCTTCTCTCACACTTAAAGTACCACATTGGACTTTAAGTGGGAGGTTGTTGGGGTATAAAGCCCAATGTGGTCGCCCAGGTAAGTGGGCGGGCCGCCAGGTATGTACACATATTCTTTTGTAAAAACCTAATAAGAACTCACTATGCTCTACACATTACAGTAGAGCGAGTTCACCATATCGTCGTGCTCTTCTTCTCGCACTCTCTCTCGCATCGCACTTCCTCTTGTACTCCTTCAAAGAGAGGCGCTTGTGAGAAGAGCAAATGGACCCAACTGGTAGGGTGCTCCTTCCCTACTGCACTCTCCTCCATTGCAAGTTTTTTGAAGTTCTAGGAAAACTGTGCTTAGGGTGGAGGGGCTTGGATTGTGGTGTGAGAGAGTTGAGGGGATAATTGGGGGTTTTGAGTAGAGACGGTAGGGGCACGATGTTGGATGAGGATGAAGATGGGAAGGAGTTCTTTGGAGTGTTTAAAATGGGAGGATTGTAAGAGGGGGAAGTAGAGCAGGGGTGGCCCAAAGGAGGCAAGGTTTTAGACTTTTTAAAAGGTTGATGGGCAAGGTTTTCATGAGGGGTTCCAATCAAAGGGGAGGGCTTCTTGAAGGTTTGGCGAGTGGTATTTCCATGTGAGTCTACCTTCGGAGGAGAGGGTTTGTAGGGTTTTGAGCTGTGGGAGTTGTTAGCGGGCTTCTTTCGAGGGGGTGAAAGAAGCTTTTTCATTTGTGTGGTGACTTCATGAAGCACCAATTCTCCCACCGTTTCCTCCTTAGGTAACGACTCCACTTCTTCCAAGATGGAGGATTGGGTGTTCTCTGCCTAGCATTGTGTGCCGCTATGCTCAAGGAGGAGCCCAAATGGGCTTGGAGAATTTCATTTTGAAGATGTGCATCAAAATCGTTGAGGGAGGTTTGCTTCCAAAGCAAGAGTTGATTCGCCCAATTTGCGGGTTGCACTCTTGGGAAAGAGATGGGTGCCAGATTTTGGTGAGGTCCGCCAACCTATCTTCCACAAGATCGTGGTAATCATCAAAGGATTTCTGGAGGTTATTGACAAGCAACTCTTGAGCTTTAATGTAAGCTTAAGTGCAATCTAATTGGAATTGTATATTCAGACCGTTAAGCTTGGCGCTTCAGAGTGCCTGAGCTTGAGAGTCTTCTATGGTAAGGCGAGGCGGCTTCATACAAAGGCTATGTGGTGCTTTTTGCAAAGAATGAAGGATTTGCAAATGAGAAAGGTGCAATTTGGATCTACTAAGCTTGTGGTTAAAGTGCTTTAAACTCCACCAAAGAAAGGCAAACAATCTTATTGAAGTCCAAGGGCTTTTTGATTGCGGGTAGAATGGGAGAAAAAGGAGAGGGAACTTCCGCAAGGGAAGAAGAGCTTGCGGGAAGAGAGCCAAAAGAGGAAGGGAAGGCAAGGGGACGATTAGCGAGGAGGCCTCCTTGAGTAATGTTGGAGAAAATGCCACCAAGTTTGGTTTGAAGAGAGCTAGTAAGGCCGAGGTGATGGGAGAGGGAGGGGTTAGCGATGCCGAGGTTTTTTGTCACGAGAAGGGAAAGTTGTTCAAGATCCTCAAGACGTAGGTTGGCGGTGAGGCCGCGGATTTCTTCTGAGCTAAAAAGGGTTTTTTTTAAGGAAGTGGGAAAGGTTGCCGTTGGAGAAGTTAGATAGATGATTTTTTCCACCATAGTAAAGCCAAGAAACGTAGGATTACTAGCAAGAGGGGTGATGGGTTTCAAAGGAATTACAAGGGCCGCGGAAGCGGATGAGGATGTTAGAGGTTTTGGGGGGTGGACTGCCAAATCGGACATCGGAGATGCCGTAATGGAAGGGGCCGGAGAAGAGACCGTGGGAGTGCCCTCTAATGTCATAGGGGTGGGATAGGATCCCACGTTTGTTGACGAAGAGGGTGCAGGAGTTGACGTTGGAAAGAGGTTAGCGGTGAGAGCACCCCTTTGACTAGCAAAGGAAAGGTAAAAACACCTTGCTAGTTTAGTCGGTTTTGTAAAGAGAGTGACGCTGCCACTACTTCAAGACAAGCTGGGACTCGCCAAATGAGCAAAAGCTTGAACCCAACAGCACTAATGAGGTATCTCATGAAAACTACGCTTGGATCTACTAAGCTTGTGGTTAAAGTGCTTTAAACTCCACCAAAGAAAGGCAAACAATCTTATTGAACTCCAAGGGCTTTTCGATTGCGGGTAGAATGGGAGAATGAGGAGAGGGAACTTCCGCAAGGAAAGAAGAGCTCTCAGGAAGAGAGCCAAAAGAGGAAGGGAAGGCAAGGGGAGGATTAGCGAGGAGGCCTCCTTGAGTGTTGTTGGAGAAAATGCCACCAAGTTTGGTTTGAGGAGAGCTAGTGAGGCCGAGGTGGCGGGAGACGGAGGGGTTAGCGATGCCGAGGTTTTTTGTCACGGGAAGGGAAAGTTGTTCAAGATCCTCAAGAGGTAGTTTGGCGGTGAGGCTGCGTATTTCTTCCGAGCTAAAAAGGGTTTTTTTAGAGGAAGTGGGAAGGTTGCCGTTGGAGAAGGTAGATTGATGAGTTTTGCCGCCGTAGTAAAGCCGGGAAACATAGGATTACATCAGGAGGGGTGATTGGTTTCAAAGGAATTACAAGGGCCAGGGAAGCGGATGAGGATGTTAGAGGTTTTGGAGGGTGGACTGCCAAATCGGACATCGGAGATGCCGTAATGGAAGGGGCCGGAGCAGAGACCATGGGAGTGCCCTCTAATGCCATAGGGGTGGGATAGGATCCCACCTTTGTTGACGAAGAGCGTGCAGAAGTTGTCATTGGAAAGAGGTTAGCGGTGAGAGCACCCCTTTGACTAGCAAAGGAAAGGTAAAAACACCTTGCTAGTTTAGTCGGTTTTGTAGAGAGTCTGACGCTGCCACTGCTTCAAGACAAGCTGGGACCTTCCAAATGAGCAAAAGCTTCAACCGAGCAACACTAATGAGGTATCTCCTGAAAACTACGGAGCAGCCATGCTAGTTGGTCAAGGGTAGCTTCCTTATCTCACAAGCTTTGTTCCTATCTATAGTAGACTCAGTTTGGAGTTGTGTGACAAAAGTTAGAGCAGTTTTGGTAAACTGCACTTGAAACAGCACTCAAAACAGTTTCAGGATAAGGACACAAAGAGATTTTGTGCTTGCATCTTGGCTTCCAGAGGGCATTTTTCACTCAAACTTGAGATTTGGGATGTACTCAAGTAGATCTACAAACTTATGAAGTCAAATACCCTCACTATGTAGAGGTACACCGATCGCGATCGTTGACCCCATGTCACAAATTTGAAAGATTTTTGCACAGTAGCTAGCCCTTGATGTCTTGATACCAAGTGTCTTTGTATTTTTCAATTTGGAGATGTTTTGACCAATGAAAACCCAAATCCCAAGTGGTTTTCGGTTATTGTCCTGATTATGTAACTAGGACTTTTGACCATTTTCTTTTGCTTTTTTGATCTTGCTCCTTTTGGAAAATATGTTGCACTAGATGTCAACTATCTACTCACCAAGTCTCAACTCAAAATGTCACTGGGGTACACCGATCGCGATCGTAGTTCCAGCTCCTTTTCAAGTGAAACTTGTGGATATGGTAGACAATGATGTGTACAGTCTACTCCTAAAATACTTTTGAATTTGGACAACAAAATGTCAAGTTTTTACCAGATCTTGGTCTGCTGCAGTGGTTTTCTAACTATCCGCTGTTTTTGGCTATTTTGGTGACTTTTTTTGAATTTTGACATCTCTTGGTATCTTATATAACTTAGGTGTATGTGTGGGTCAAATCTGGGTCAAATCTGGAACTGAGGTACACCGATCGCGATCGTAGTTTGGAGCACAAATTGGATGAAACTTCACTAGTTTGTTCACTACGCTATTTTAAGACTACCTGCCAGACACTTTTGTATTTGGACTCAAAAAAGTCAAGAATTTACAGTTCCTATGCACAGGCTATCCCTCTCCATGGTTTCTTCCCAGTTTTCATGTGTTTTAGTCTATTGAAAGTCAATTTCTATGCCAGTTTAGTAGTTTTTGACTTGGATCTGTGTTCAAAGGTTTTGACCAGTTTTTTATGGTTTTTGACCCTAGGTCCTCTAGACTTTTATGTTTGTATACCCTTGAATAGTCTACTCATCAAATCTGGTACAAATCTGAGGTCTAGGTACACCGATCGCGATCGTAGTTCTGAGCCCAAATTCAACCAAAGTTGGCATGCTTGTAGACACTGATGTTTTAAGGCTATCCCCCAAGTCTTTTTGCATTTGGATCACCAAAAGTCAAGATTTTACACTTTCTGAGTCTGTCAGGCTAGTTTTACCCAAGTGGCCTGATTTCCTTGATTTTTGATGTTTTTGGGTGTGGTTGCTTTAGACAAACTTCTTTAAAATCTTAACAAGAAGGCACATGTCAAATCTTGTACAATTTTGACATTGAGGTACACCGATCGCGATCGTAGTACCAGAGCCAAATCTGATGAAATTTTACAGGCTCTCTCTGACAAGTATTTCCTAGTGTTTGGTGCTACCACTTTGTGATTTGAATCAATTTCAGCTCTGTTTGGTCAGATTTTCTAATTTCAGAGTCTTGTGGCCCTTTTGCCAAAGTTATGGTTTTCTGGTGTTTTTGACTCTATCTTTTGTCCCAAATCTGACTGGGATGTGATTTACTTATCCTACTCCTAAGTACAGAAATGAAAGAACATAAGAAAATGAATCAAACAAAACAAACAGGATAAAAAACGGATGATGGATCAGTACTCAATCAATACAAAGAAATTTGAAGAGAAAAAGTGCTTAAAGCAACCTCACTCACAACTCCCTATATCTCTCAAGAGTAGATCTAGCCAGTCCATTGACCCTAGACTCCACTAAGTACTAAACCCTTGTCTAGATGCTTCACTGAAATGTAAATGGAATGGAAATTATCTTTTGGAACAATAAGAAAACTATGAATCCGCACTCGGTCACTCATCACCTAAGATTCATTCCCTGGCAACGGCGCCAATGTTTGCGGGTCACCGCGAGGGATATAGTTGTAGGAGTTAAGGCTTTTTCGGTAGCAATGGGTATCTAAGAATCCATAAGCACCAAAAGAGGGTCCCTTGAAGAAATGAATATCCAGAATAAAAGCTTCTTGCGAGGATGTCGCAACGGAGATTTTGATATGTTCTTGGAGAGGGTGTCTATACTTCTGGAGGAGCTTGTTTAGGCTAGAGCGAGAACCGTCCCATATTCCAAAGGCATCATCTACAAATCTCTTGAAATAGAGAAGGGAAGGGGAAGAAAGGAGATTCATGCCCTCTTCTAAAAAGCAAAGAAAAAGGCAAGCATATACAACCGCAAAGTTTGACCCCATAGCGGTGCCCTTAATTTCGTGCCAAAACTATCCATTGAAAGAGAGATAATGGTGGTTGAGGATAAGCGACGCTAAGGACAAAATAAAGTGGATCTTAGGGGAAGGGAAGAACCCCTTGATGGAATGTTTAAGGGCAAAGAGGCCATCATGTAGGGGGATACTGGGATACAGAGACTCCACATCAAAGGTGAAGAGGATAATGTTGGGAGGAAAAGAAATAGAAGCTAAGTCTAAAATCAGAGAGTGAGAGTCCTACAAGTGTTGACTTTTGGACAAAAGAATGGGGTAAAGTTGTGCATGGAGCCATTTAGAGGCATTCTCCAATATGTAGCCTTTGTACGAACAAATGGGACGGCCAACGAGGATGGGTTTGTGGATTTTAGGTAAAAGAAAGAAGGGGCAGGGTTTTGGGTTTTCATGCAAGGAGGAGAGGATGAAGGCTCTTTGTTGCCGGGAAGAAGAGGGTAATTGGTGACAATAGAGGAAAGGAGGGAGTGTACAAAAGGTAAGGGGGGTGTGGAGATTTTGGAGTAGGTGAAACAGTCCATGAGATGACGCAAGGCTTCATAACAATACCAAGACCTAGAGAGGATTACGGGACCTAAATTCTTATCTGCAGGTTTGATAATGATGCTACTATCCTTTCTTAATGATGAGATGGAATTCATTAAAAGAGGTTTAGAGTGAAAAGGAGGAAGAGAGGAGAGAAGATTCCTAAGGAGAGAAGAGGTACGCTCAAAGGTTCGGCTAAGAGAAGTGGAGGGAGAGGGAGGATTCCAAAGAGGATTAGAGATAGAGAAATGGAAGGAAGGAAGAGAGGGTTCATTTTTAATAAAAATTTTGAGTTGTAAACCTCTTTCTAAATTGGAGTAAGCTTGAAGAAAAGAGGAGAGGGGGGGAGGGGAGAGGAGAGGGAGGAATGTAGTTGAGACCCAGGCCTACAAGCCTTTGTTCGGAGTGGGAGAGAGGGTGATTGGAGAGAGTATGGTAGGAGAGGTTGGTAACCTTGTGCTCAAGGGATAACGTAGTAATGTTTCTAAGTGACAAAATCTTAAAAAGGTGGGGGTTAGTGAGGGGGAGCCAAAATTTACAACGCTTCCTACCCGAGTAGGGGGAGTGGGAAAGGAGAGGAAATATACACGGAGGAAGGATCCAAATATGGGGAAAGAGAGGGGCTTGTGAGAAGAGCAAGTGGACCAAGTGGTAGGGTGCTCCTTCCCTACTGCACTCTCCTCCATTGCAAGTTTTTTGCAGTTCTAGGCAAATTGGGCTTAGGGTGGAGGGGCTTGGATTGTGGTGTGAGAGAGTTGAGGGGATAATTGGGGGTTTTGAGTAGAGAGGGTAGGGGCACCATGTTGGATGAGGATGAAGATGGGAAGGAGTTCTTTGGAGTGTTTAAAATGGGAGGATTGTAAGAGGGGGAAGTAGAGCAGGGGTGGCCCAAAGGAGGCGAGGTTTTAGGCGTTTTAAAAGGTTGATGGGGAGGGTTTTCATGGGGGGTTCCAATCAAAGGGGAGAGCCTCTTGAAGGTTTGGCGAGTGGTATTTCCATGTCAGTTTACCTTCGGAGAAGAGGGTTTGTAGGGTTTTGAGAGGTGGGAGTTGTTAGCGGGCTTCTTTCGGGGGGGTGAAAGAAGCTTTTTCATTTGTGTGGTGACTTCATGAAGCACCAATTCTCCCACTGTTTCCTCCTTAGGTAACGACTCCACTTCTTCCAAGATGGAGGATTGGGTTCTTGCCTAGCATTGTGTGCCGCTCTGCTCAAGCAGGAGGCCAAATGGGCTTGGAGAATTTCATTTTGAAGATGTGCATTAAAATCGTTGAGGGAGGTTTGCTTCCAAAGCAAGAGTTGATTCGCCCAAGTCACGGATTGCACTCTCAGGAAAGAGATGGGGGTGCCAGCTTTTTGGTGAGGTCTGCCAACCTCTCTTCCACAAGATCGCGGTAATCATCGAAGGATTTCTGGAGGTTGTTGACAAGCAACTCTTGAGCTTTAATGTAAGCTTAAGTGCAATCTAATTGGAATTGTATATTCAGACCGTTAAGCTTGGCGCTTAAGAGTGCCTGAGCTTGAGAGTCTTCTATGGTAAGGCGAGGCGGCTTCATACAATGGCTATGTGGTGCTTTTTGCAAAGAATGAAGGATTTGCAAATGAGAAAATGCCACCAAGTTTGGTTTGAGGAGAGCTCGTGAGGCCGAGGTCACGGGAGAGGGAGGGGTTAGCGATGCCGAGGTTTTTTGTCACGGGAAGGGAAAGTTGTTCAAGATCCTCAAGAGGTAGGTTGGCGGTGAGGCCGCGGATTTCATTCGAGCTAAAAAGGGTTTTTTTAGAGGAAGTGGGAAAGGTTGCCGTTGGAGGAGGTAGATTGATGAGTTTTGCCGCCGTAGTAAAGCCGAGAAACGTAGGATTACTAGGAGGAGGGGTGATGGGTTTCAAAGGAATTGCAAGGGCCGAGGAAGCGGATGCGGATGTTAGAGGTTTTGGGGGGTGGACTGCCAAATCGGACATCGGAGATGCCGTAATGGAAGGGGCCGCAGCAGAGACCGTGGGAGTGCCCTCTAATGCCATAGGGGTGCGATAGGATCCCACGTTTGTTGACGAAGAGGGTGCAGGAGTTGTCATTGCAAAGAGGTTAGCAATAAGAGCACCCCTCTGACTAGCAAAGGAAAGGTAAAAACACCTTGCTAGTTTAGTCGGTTTTGTAGATAGTGTGACGATGCCACTGCTTCAAGACAAGCTGGGACCCGCCAAATGAGCAAAATCTTGATCCGAGCAGCACTAATGAGGTATCTCCTGAAAACTACGCAGTAGCCATGCTAGTTGGTCAAGGGTTGCTTCCTTATCTCACAAGCTTTCTTCCTAGCTATAGGAGACTCAGTTTGGAGTTGTGTGTCAAAAGTTAGAGCAGTTTTGGTAAACTGCACTTGAAACAGCATTTTAAACAGTTTCAGGTTCATGACACAAAGAGATTTTGTGCTTGTATCTTAGCTTCCAGAGGGTATTTTTCACTCAAACTTGAGATTTGGGATGTACTCAGGTACCTCTACAAACATATGAAGTCAAATACCCTCACTATGTAGAGGTACACTGATCGCGATCATTGACCCCATGTCACAGATTTGGAAGATTTTTGCATAGTAGCTAGCCCTTGATGTCTTGATACCAAGTGTCTTTGTATTTTTCAATTTGGAGATGTTTTGACCAATGAAAACCCAAATCCTAGGTGGTTTTGCGGTTATTGGGTTGATTGTGTAACTAGGACTTTTGACCACTTTCTTTTGCTTTTTTGACCTTGCTCCTTTTGGAAAATATGTTGCACTAGATGTCAGCTATCTACTCACCAAGTCTTAACTCAAAATGTCACTGGGGTACACCGATCGCGATCGTAGTTCCAGCTCCTTTTCAAGTGAAACTTGTGGATATGGTAGACAATGATGTGTACAGTCTACTCCTCAAATATTTTTGAATTTGGACAAGAAAAAGTCAAGTTTTTACCAAATCTTGGTCTGTTGCCGTGGTTGTCTAACTATCCGCTGTTTTTGGCTATTTTGGTAACTTTTTTTGAATTTTGACATCTCCTGGTATCTTATATAACTTAGGTGTATGTGTGGGTCAAATCTGGGTCAGATCTGGAACTGAGGTACACCGATCGCAATCGTAGTTTGGAGCACAAATTGGATGAAACTTCACCAGCTTGTTCACTAGGCTATTTTAAGACTACGTGCCAGACACTTTTGTATTTGGACTCAAAAAAGTTAAGAATTTACAGTTTCTTGGTCTGAAGTGCCTGATTTTCCAATTTTATCAGGTTTGATTTGGGATTTGAGAGATACCTAGGCTTGTCCTATGCACAGGCTATCCCTCTGCATGGTTTCTTCCCGGTTTTGATGTGTTTTGGTCTATTGAAAGTCAATTTCTATGCCAGTTTAGTAGTTTTTGACTTGGATTTGTATTCAGTGGTTTTGACCAGTTTTTTGTGGTTTTTGACCCTAGGTCTTTTAGACTTTTATGTTTGTATACCCTTGAAGAGTCTAGTCATCAAATTATGTACAAATCTGAGGTCTAGGTATACCGATCGTGATCGTAGTTCTGAGCCCAAATTCAACCAAATTTGGCATGCTTGTAGACACTGAGGTTGCTTTAGACAAACTTGTTTAGAATCTTATCAAGAAGGCACATGTCAAATCTTGTACAATTTTGACATTGAGGTACACCGATCGCGATCGTAGTACCAGAGCCAAATCTGAGGAAATTTTACAGGCTCTCTCTGACAAGTATTTCCTAGTGTTTAGTGCTATCACTTTGTGATTTGAATCAATTTCAGCTCTGTTTTGTCATATTTTCTAATTTCAGAGTCTTATGGCCCTTTTGCCAAAGTTATGGTTTTTTGGTGTTTTTGACTCTATCTTTTGACCCAAATCTGACTGGAATGTGATTTACTTATCCTACTCCTAAGTACAGAAATGAAAGAACATAAGAAAATGAATCAAACAAAACAAACAGGATAAAAAACGGATGATGGATCAGTACTCAATCAATACAAAGAAATTTGAAGAGAAAAAGTGCTTAAAGCAACCTCACTCACAACTCCCTAATCTCTCAAGAGTAGATCTAGCCAGTCCACCGACCCTAGACTCCACTAAGCACGAAACCCCTGTCTAGATGCTTCACTAAAATGTAAATGGAATGGAAATTATCTTTTGGAACAATAAGAAAACTCTGAATACGCACTCGGTCACTCATCACCTAAGATTCATTCCCCGGCAACGGCGCCAATGTTTGTGGGTTGCCGCGATGACGGGCGTCCATAGCATAGCCTTCAGGCATCAACATAAATATCAATACTAGGAAAGCGACTCGGATGAGGCATGAAAACTCACTAGGGTGTCAATCCTAATGAAGTGAACTCGAAGAGATGCAACTACTAACTCTACAAGCAAATTAAACGCACTAAAGCCAAGTAATTTGCCTATGTCCTTCTACACAGCTCTATAGTCATCACGACTGTTTACCATGAAAATCATATCGGATTCGCACAAAACTTGAAGGAAAGCTACAAGGGACTATCAGGAGCATATCCTATCACAGTCATAGCATTCTGGATGGGCACACGGATCGCGATCGTTCGTCCCAAATTACGCAAAAACAGTAAACGAATGATCCTAAAGGGTCATTTTTGGGTCCTTAAAGCCTCTCCTAGGGTCAAAACAACATAAAATACGCATATAGATACTCAAAACAGTGATTTGAGGCCACAACGGTTGCGTTTGATACCTACACGGAATCTTGAATGCTTACACTTGAATGAAAGAGCAAAGTAAGAAGAACACAATGCAATAAACAAAACTGAATTTGGATTACCGTAGCCACAATAGCGATGATTACAAGTTGGAGCCAAGAGGTCGCTCTCTGTGCGTACAACAATAGTCACTTATCTTCAAAAATAATCCCCCCTTCCCACTAACCTTAGTGTATTATATACCTAGGGCTTTCTAAAGTGGCCGGCGGCCAACTTCTCATGGACCTTTACATACATCATTGGAAAAATTACATCTTTGACTTAGACTTGACATAGACGATTGTTAGTAGGCTTTTACAGGGTTTGATGTATTAAACATTGAAAAAATAATGTGACCACATCAAAACTTTGGTCGGCTGACCCGACGGGTGCCTTGGCCATGTGGGCACTTGTATGTTGTTATCACTTCCAAACAGTCTTAATTTTTTTATAAACAAGGTAAATCTAATGTGCAATGGAATAATTGTGAAACACCTCTTCATACAAGTGAAGCCACTCTTCACAAAATTTGCAATAAAAAGAAATCCAAGCGAGCGAAGCTTGCAAGAGAACATAGAGACCAAGGAGGTGGTTTGGGGGGGGGGGGGGGGGGGCAGGGGGGTTGGGTTTGTAGAAACAAAAGCATGTATTACATCAAACGCATTTTTCTTGATAAGCTCTTCAGAGGTGTAAACAATAGGAGGATATGGAGGGGGTATAAATAGTAAGGTGTGGCTCAAAAAACTGCATTAGGTACTATATCAAAGAGGGGTAGTACCCATTGAAACACAGATAATGACCACTCTTTAAGTGGGTACCTTACAAAAAAGGGAGGGAAAGGGAGGGAAAGGAAGAGCTTTGGTAGGGTAATAAAGTTTGTGTATGGGCTACTAAAAGGAGTGGCCAAAAATGTACAAAAAAGGAAAAAATCCAAGTATGTTGACTCCGTCTAGGGAATGGGTGTAGTTATTTAGAGGGGTTGCATAGAACCAAGAGGTCAACGATAATCGAAGTAAGCTGAGGCAGGGTTTAGTCAAAAATGGAGGGTGGAATTCCTTTTTTCTTGGAAGGGGAGGGGGGGGGGGGGGGGGGGGTTTAGAGAGCAAAGTGCCGAGATTGGGCACATTTGTCCAACATACCAAAGGTTTAGGTAAATGCGTGAGGTCGGTGTTGGATTAAGGAACCTTAGTGACGGGTTTGATAGTAGAACGGGACAGATTGAGATGGTGTATTAGAGGTGAGAAAGGAATCTTCATGATGGTTGGAGCGGGTTTGGTTTTGGACACAGATTGGAGGAGAGAGGGTCTCAGGTTGTACGAAAGGTATAGGAAGCAAGCTTCCAAGAGGGGAGAGGGATAACCCTTCGCTCTTAGCCTAGCAAAGAAAAGGTTACGAATGGAAATAAAGCCTGAAAGAGAGCTTTCTCTAATAATGTATCTCTGAAGCTCTAAGAAAATAAAGGCAATCTTTTGGTGCGTAGGGTGCCAAGATTGCCAAGGGATGTAGTTGTACGAATTAAGGCTTTTTTGGTAGCAATGGGTATCTAAGAATCCATAAGCGCCAAAAGAGGGTCCCTTGAAGAAATGAATATCCAGAATAAAAGCTTCTTGCGAGGATGTCGCAACGGAGATTTTGATATGTTCTTGGAGAGGGTGTCCATACTTCTGGAGGAGCTTGTTTAGGCTAGAGAGAGGACCGTCCCATATTCCAAAGGCATCATCTACAAATCTCTTGAAATAGAGAAGGGAAGGGAAAGAAAGAAGATTCATGCCCTCTTCTAAAAAGCAAAGAAAAAGGCAAGCATATACAACCACAAAGTTTCACCCCATGGCGGTGCCCTTAATTTGGTGTCAAAATTGTCCATTGAAAGAGAGATAATGGTGGTTGAGGATAAGCGACGCTAAGGACAAAATAAAGTGGATCTTAGGGGAAGGGAAAGAACCCCTTGATGGAATGCTTAAGGGCAAAGAGGCCATCATGTATGGGGATACTGGGATACAGAGACTCCACATCAAAGGTGAAGAGGATAATGTTGGGAGGAAAAGAAATAGAAGCTAGGTCTAAAATCAGAGAGTGAGAGTCCTTCAAGTGTTGACTTTTAGACAAAAGAATGGGGTAAAGTTGTGCATGGAGCCATTTAGAGGCATTCTCCAAAATGTAGCCTTTGTACGAACAAATGGGACGGCCAACGAGGATGGGTTTGTGGATTTTAGGTAAAAGAAAGAAGGGGCAGGGTTTTGGGTTTTCATGCAAGGAGGAGAGCATGAAGGCTCTTTGTTGCCGGGAAGAAGAGGGTAATTGGTGACAATAGAGGAAAGGAGGGAGTGTACAAAAGGTAAGGGGGGTGTGGAGATTTTGGAGTAGGTGAAACGGTCCATGAGATGACGCAAGGCTTCATAACAACACCAAGACCTAGAGAGGATTACGGGACCTAAATTCTTATCTGCAGGTTTGATAATGATGCTACTATCCTTTCTTAAATTGGAGTAATCTTGAAGAAAAGAGGAGAGGCGGGGAGGGGGAGAGGGAGGAATGTAGTTGAGACCCAGGCCTACAAACCTTTGTTCGGAATGGGAGAGAGGGCGATTGGAGAGATTATGGTAGGAGAGGTTGGTAACCTTGTGCTTAAGGGAAAACGTAGTAATTTTTCTAAGTGACAAAATCTTAAAAAGGTGGGGGTTAATGAGGGGGAGCCAAAATTTACAACGCTTCCTACCCGAGTAGGGGGAGTGGGAAAGGAGAGGAAATATACACGGAGGAGGGGTCCAAATATGGGGAAAGAGAGGGTCTTGTGAGAAGAGCAAATGGACCCAAGTGATAGGGTGCTCCTTCCCTACTGCACTCTCCTCCATTGCAAGTTTTTTGAAGTTCTAGGCAAACTGTGCTTAGGGTGGAGGGGCTTGGATTGTGGTGTGAGAGAGTTGAGGGGATAATTGGGGGTTTTGAATAGAGAGGGTAGGGGCACGATGTTGGATGAGGATGAAGATGGGAAGGAGTTCTTTGGAGTGTTTAAAATGGGAGGATTGTAAGAGGGGGAAGTAGACCAAGGGTAGCCCAAAGGAGGCGAGGTTTTCGGCTTTTTAAAAGGTTGATAGGCAAGGTTTTCATGGGGGGTTCCAATCAAAGGGGAGGGCTTCTTGAAGGTTTGGTGAGTGGTATTTCCATCTGAGTTTACCTTCGGAGGAGAGGGATTGTAGGGTTTTGAGCGGTGGGAGTTGTTAGCGGGCTTCTTTCGGGGGGGTGAAAGAAGCTTTTTCATTCGTGTGGTGACTTCATGAAGCACCAATTCTCCCACCGTTTCCTCCTTAGGTAACGACTCCACTTCTTCCAAGATGGAGGATTGGGTTTTGTGCCTAGCATTGTGTGCTGCTATGCTTAAGGAGGAGGCCAAATGGGCTTGGAGAATTTCATTTTGAAGATGTGCATCAAAATCGTTGAGGGAGGTTTGCTTCCAAAGCAAGAGTTGATTCGCCCAATTTGCGGGTTGCACTCTTGGGAAAGAGATGGGTGCCAGATTTTGGTGAGGTCCGCCAACCTATCTTCCACAAGATCGTGGTAATCATCAAAGGATTTCTGGAGGTTATTGACAAGCAACTCTTGAGCTTTAATGTAAGCTTAAGTGCAATCTAATTGGAATTGTATATTCAGACCGTTAAGCTTGGCGCTTAAGAGTGCCTGAGCTTGAGAGTCTTCTATGGTAAGGCGAGGCGGCTTCATACAAAGGCTATGTGGTGCTTTTTGCAAAGAATGAAGGATTTGCAAATGAGAAAGGTGCGATTTGGCTCTACTAAGCTTGTGGTTGAGTGCTTTAAACTCCACCAAGGAAAGGGAAACAATCTTATTGAACTCTAAGGGCTTTTCGATTGCGGGTAGAATGGGAGAAAAAGGAGACGGAACTTCCACAAGGGAAGAAGAGCTTGCAGGAAGAGAGCCAAAAGAGGAAGGGAAGGCAAGGGGAGGATTAGCGAGGAGGCCTCCTTGAGTGTTGTTGGAGAAAATTCCACCAAGTTTGGTCTGAGGAGAGCTGGTGAGGCCGAGGTGACGGGAGAGGGAGGGGTTAGCGATGCCGAGGTTTTTTGTCATGGGAAGGGAAAGTTGTTCAAGATCCTCAAGATGTAGGTTGGTGGTGAGGCCGCGGATTTCTTCCGAGCAAAAAAGGGTTTTTTTAGAGGAAGTGGGAAAGGTTGCCGTTTGGAGAAGGTAGATTGATAAGTTATGCCGCCGTAGTAAAGTCGGGAAACGTAGGATTACTAGCGGGAGGTGTGATGGGTTTCAAAGGAATTACAAGGGCCGGGGAAGCGGATGAGGATGTTAGAGGTTTTGGGGGGTGGACTGCCAAATCGGACATCTGAGATGCCGTAATGGAAGGGGCCGGAGCAGAGACCGTGGGAGTTCCCTCTAATGCCATAGGGGTGGGATAGGATCCCACGTTTGTTTACGAAGAGGGTGCAGAAGTTGTCATTGGAAAAAGGTTATCGGTGAGAGAACCCCTTTGACTAGCAAAGGAAAGGTAAAAACACCTTGCTAGTTTAGTCGGTTTTGTAGAGAGAGTGACGCTGCCACTGCTTCAAGACAAGCTGGTACCTGCCAAATGAGCAAAAGCTTGAACCGAGCAACACTCATGAGGTATCTCCTGAAAACTACGGAGCAGCCATGCTAGTTGGTCAAGGGTAGCTTCCTTATCTCACAAGCTTTCTTCCTATCTATAGGAGACTCAGTTTGGAGTTCTGTGTCAAAAGTTAGAGCAGTTTTGGTAAACTGCACTTGAAACAGCACTCAAAACAGTTTCAGGATCAGGACACAAAGAGATTTTTTGCTTGTATCTTGGCTTCCAAAGGGCATTTTTCACTCAAACTTGAGATTTGGGATGTACTCAAGTAGATCTACAAACTTATGAAGTCAAATACCCTCACTATGTAATGGTACACCGATCGCGATTGTTGACCCCATGTCACAGATTTGGAAGATTTTTGCACAGTAGCTAGCCCTTTATGTCTTGATACCAAGTGTCTTTGTATTTTTGAATTTGGAGATGTTTTGAACAATGAAAACCCAAATCCCAGGTGGTTTTGCGGTTATTGGCCTGATTGTGTAACTGGGACTTTTGACCATTTTCTTTTGCTTTTTTGACGTTGCTCCTTTTGGAAAATATGTTGCACTAGATGACAGCTATCTACTCACCAAGTCTCAACTCAAAATGTCACTGGGGTACACCGATCGCGATCGTAGTTCCAGCTCCTTTTCAAGTGAAACTTGTGGATATGGTAAACAATGATGTGTACAGCCTACTCCTCAAATATTTTTGAATCTGGACAAGAAAAAGTCAAGTTTTTACCAGATCTTGGTCTGCTACAGTGGTTTTCTGACTATCCGCTGTTTTTGGCTATTTTGGTGACTTTTTTTGAATTTTGACATCTCCTAGTATCTTATATAACCTAGGTGTATGTGTGGATCAAATCTGGGTCAGATCTGGAACTGAGATACACCGATCGCGATCGTAGTTTGGAGCACAAATTGAATGAAACTTCACGAGCTTGTTCACTAGGCTATTTTAAGACTACCTACCAGACACTTCTGTATTTGGACTCAAAAAAGTCAAGAATTTACAGTTTCTTGGTCTGAAGTGCCTGATTTTCCAATTTTATCAGGTTTGATTTGGGATTTGAGAGATACCTAGGCTTGTCCTATGCACAGGCTAGTTTTGCTCTATTGAAAGTCAATTTCTATGCCAGTTTAGTAGTTTTTGACTTGGATCTGTATTCAGTGGTTTTGACCAGTTTTTTGTGGTTTTTGACCCTAGATCCTTTAGACTTTTATGTTCGTATACCCTTGAAGAGTTTACTCATCAAATCTAGTACAAATTTGAGGTCTAGGTACACCGATTCATCGATCGTAGTTCTGAGCCGAAATTCAATCAAATTTGGCATGCTTGTAGACACTGATGTTTTAAGGCTATCCCCAAAGTCTTTTTGCATTTGGATCACCAAAAGTCAAGATTTTACAGTTTCTGGGTCTATCAGGCTAGTTTTACCCAAGTGGCCTGATTTCCTTGATTTTTGATGTTTTTGGGTGTGGTTGCTTTAGACAAACTTGTTTAGAATCTTATCAGAAAGGCACATATCAAATCTTGTACAATTCTGACATTGAGGTACACCGATCGCGATCGTAGTACCAGAGCCAAATCTGATGAAATTTTACAGGCTCTCTCTGACAAGTATTTCCTAGTGTTTAGTGCTACCACTTTGTGATTTGAATCAATTTCAGCTCTGTTTTGTCGTATTTTCTAATTTCAGAGTCTTATGGCCCTTTTGCCAAAGTTATGGTTTTTTGGTGTTTTTGACTCTATCTTTTGACCCAAATCTGACTGGAATGTGATTTACTTATCCTACTCCTAAGTATAGAAATGAAAGAACATAAGAAAATGAATCAAACAAAACAAACAGGATAAAAAACGGATGATGGATCAGTACTCAATCAATACAAAGAAATTTGAAGAGAAAAAGTGCTTAAAGCAACCTCACTCACAACTCCCTATATCTCTCAAGAGTAGATCTAGCCAGTCCACCGACCCTAGACTCCACTAAGCACGAAACCCCTGTGTAGATGCTTCACTAAAATGTAAATGGAATGGAAATTATCTTTTGGAACAATAAGAAAACTATGAATACGCACTCGGTCACTCATCACCTAAGATTCATTCCCCGGCAACTGCGCCAATGTTTGTGGTTCGCCGCGACGACGGACGTCCATAGCATAGCCTTCAGGCATCAACATAAATATCAATACTAGGGAAGCGACTCGGATGAGGCATGAAAACTCACTAGGGTGTCAATCCTAATGAAGTGAACTCGAAGAGATGCAACTACTAACTCTACAAGCAAATTAAACGCACTAAAGCCAAGTAATTTGCCTATGTCCTTCTACACAGCTCTATAGTCATCACGACTGTTTACCATGAAAATCATATCGGATTCGCACAAAACTTGAAGGAAAGCTACAAGGGACTATCAGGAGCATATCCTATCACAGTCACAGCATTCTGGATGGGTACACGAATCGCGATCGTTCGTCCCAAAGTATGCAAAAACAGTAAACGAATTATCCTAAAGGGTCGTTTTTGGGTCCCTAAAGCCTCTCCTAGGGTCAAAACAACATAAAATACGCATATAAGCACTCAAAACAGCGATTTGAGGCCACAACGGTTGCATTTGATACCTACACCGAATCTTGAATGCTTACACTTGAATGAAAGAGCAAAGTAAGAAGAACACAATGCAATAAACAAAACTGAATTTGGATTATCGTAGCCACAATAGCGATGATTACAAGTTGGAGCCAAGAGGTCGCTCTCTGTGCGTACAGCAATAGTCACTTATCTTCAAAAATAATCCCCCCTTCCCACTAACCTTAGTGTATTATATACCTAGGGCTTTCTAAAGTGGCCGGCGGCCAACTTCTCATGGACCTTTACATACATCTTTGACTTAGACTTGACATAGACGATTGTCATTAGGCTTTTACAGGGTTTGATGTATTAAACATCGGAAAAACAATGTGACCACATCAAAACTTTGGCCGGCTGACCCAACGGGCGCCTTGGCTAGGTGGGCACTTGTGTGTTGTTATCACCTCCAAATAGTCTTAATTTTTTTACAAACAAGGTAAATCTAATGTGCAATGGAATAATTGTGAAACACCTCTTCATACAAGTGAAGCGACTCTTCACAAATTTCTCTCTCTAATACAAAATTTACCCTTGTTTAGCAATGGGTGCTAGTTGCTCCTAACAAGAGGCCTTGAATGATTTTTATTTTCTTCATGGGAATGCTCTCATTTTTTGGTTGACTCGGGTTCTACATGCTTATAAGTCGCGGGAAATCTCCCCTCTTTGCAACAAGGCTTGGCTGAGTTGCAGATTGTGGGAATAGGCTCCAAGCTAGCACATGTGAATGCAAAACACCAAGGGTGTCATAAAATATAATATCTAACTTTACCAAATTATTTTCTCATATTAAACTGTTTAATATGGGAAGATAAAAAGGAAACAAGAGTTAGTATATAGATATGTGCTTTTGGACCTATCTCAATAGGGGACCAAAAGGAGAAATAGTTGCATCTCAATAGGGGTCCAAAAAGAGACGGTCTACCAAAGAGCAATGTGCAATAAGTGCTTCTAGATTTACCTCAACAAGGGACCAAGAGGAGAGATGGTTACATCTCAATAGGGGTCCAAAAGGAGGTAGTCTATCAAAGACCAATGTGCAAAAGACCTTAAGATTAGCTTCATTAAAGACCTCCAAAAGTTAGTGTTAAAAAGTCCTTTGACCTTAGGCAAGCTAGGGCTAACCTTGAGATGGGAATCCTACCCAAGCATGAGGTGCTTGTCAGTTTGCTAACTAAAGTTCTTAAAGTGTTTATGGGAACCTTGCCCAAGCTTGAGGTGATTCACATGCTTAAATGACTAAGGTTCTTGAAGTGTTCAATTCATAGATAAACTCTCAAGAGGCATAAATGGTTTCCATGCTTAATTGACTAAGTGCTTGAAGTATTCAATTCAAACCAAATGACTTAAGAAGCATAAAACACACATGTCAAAATCCTCCACATAAGCCCCTCATGATGTGCTTGAATCCTATTAGATAGGCCTTAAAGGGGTCCAATGAGAATTTAGATACATAAAAAAGAAATAATTAAGTTATTTCTCTCAAAGAGGAAAAAGAGGACACGTTTGCAAATGATATAATTAAATAATACGAGAGACAGAGAGAGAGAGAGGGGGGTGGACCAATCTTGAGAGGGGGGATATACTCTTCCACACACACACACACACACACTCATTCTCTCATTGTGTGGAGTGCAAAGTGCAAGAGCTCCATCTCCTTCTCCAAGCTTGTTGAGAAGTTGAGAGCCTACACCAACAATCTTGGCTATGGAATGCAAATCCAACCAAGAGCCATGCTTCAATGCTTAAGCTTGCCATCTTCTTTATCTTCATTACTATGCTATTATGCTATGATAATCAAGAAGAGTGATGATAAGTGAGGGACTATTTCTTTCTCCTATGAATGATTTGTCTTCCTCTTTCCTACCCTCATTTCCCGCTAGCTCTCTCCACCTTCAAAGGTGTTTGAGGCCTTGGGACTGAGGCTTGGGATAGTAAATGCTTTTTACAAAGTTTATGAAGCTTTCCATCTTCATAGCATCACCAAGGTCACAAGGAACACAAAGATTGTATTGTACCAAGTCTCTCTTGATGGGAGAATCTATAATACAAACGCCTTTTGGAGGGGGGACCGCCGGCTCCAAGTAAATACGGTCCTCAACTACTGTCATGTTCTCTAATACTCTCTCTCTTGCAAAAGTATTGTTCATTAAGTACTATGTTCATGTTGCTACCATCAAATAAGTTCACCCTCTATGTTCTCAAAGTAATCTCACAAATATGCTCACCCTAATTCTCTTAATTCCGTTATTCTCAAAGTTCATAGGCCATTCCCATTACATTGGTATCAGAGCATTTGGTTTCTCTTTTCTTGCTTAAGAAGAGAGGTCCTTAAGTAGCCTAGAAATGGTTGATTTTGTTAATTATACTAGGGTAAGTGGGATTGGGATCTATTATCGGTTTTGTTGAGCCCACTATGTGGGATATGGTGCACACCTCGGGAGCTTTGGTCTTAGTAATGGGGTCATTTTAGACTTGCCTACGGCTTTACCATTATTGAGCCATAAGAAGTCCAAAATGAGCTATCCCTTGGCAATTTTGTTATGTTGGACCCACCCCACTACTCTCTACAATTAACCAATTCGATCCCTGGGTGTAGATACTTCAGTGCTTATTTTCAAAGGCTAAGAGGAGTAGCAACTAAGGTTTTGAATTGCCAAAAAATACACTAAGTAAACACATAAGTATAATTAGCATGGTTGACAATAACCAAGAGAGTAGAATGAATATTGATAACTTTGATTTTGCACATGAAGGTGCTAATGATGATGCCCTGCTCAGAATATCAATTTGGGCTCATTTCGGCCTCTGTTTCCACTACAGGCAGTACTACACAATCTACTTTGTCATTTTGTGCAAAATTTTTGTCAGTGCGGTTTTTTGCATAACAGGTCCCTAATAGTCTTCAACGGCTTGTGCTATATAGCACGTGTTGTTCTCGCTTCATTTCTCCTCTTTTCGGGAAGTTTTCACATCAAGTGCAGGCATTTGTCATGCTGGCACAAAGCACATTGAGGTGCATTACCACTATGTCAGGGAGAGGCTCTTAGCAGGAGAGGTCAGCTTGGCTTATGTGCCAACATAGGACGACCTTGCATAGCTTTTTACAAAGGCATTGTCTCATGAGAAGTTCGAAGCTTTTTGCAAAGCTTTGGGATTACTCCCTTTGTGGACTGATCATCTCCTCAGGGCATGGCACTTCCCTTTACTCTGTGCCAACTCTCGTTCACCGCATCACTCCAGGGGGAATTTGTTACCATATACATGTGGTAGTGATGTGTGTGAACACACTTAGGATCGTCACTAGGAGGTTTTTTTCCCCATGTATTTTATATACGCCCATCACTCTAGGGCTATCTTATCTTTTTATTGCACGCTAAGTAAAACACTCTCTATTGTGTGCCTTGAGCTTCCTTCGTCTTCTCCAAGTTGTGTGTGTTTTCCTCCAACCCTAATTCCAACAACTCTCTCTTTGCACTTTCCTCCCATGGTAGCACACTCACAGCATAGAGGGCAGCCCTCATGGATCCCCCTTCCTCTCTTGATCCCCCCTTCTCTGCCTGGCGACAACCCCTCTCTCTCCTTGTGACCCCACATGCCCTCTCTCTCCTCGCGGAGGTTCAGAACTGCCTACCGACCGCAAAAACGTTTTTTAAGTTTTTATTTTTTGTTTTAAAACAATGTGAAGCCATGGTCTTTAAGACCCTACTCCCACCTTTGAAAAGGTTTACAATCCCCGAGGCCTCAAAGATCTACTCCAACTTAGGTCTCTACTCAGATTAGGAGGGTTGAACATAAGACCCTTCTCTCTCTATTCCTTTGAAGGCTCACCATTTCCCGGTCTTTAAGTCAAAACTTCAAGTTTTTATCGATAATTACACTAATACTTGTGTATATATTTCTTGTTTCCTCAAAGGCAAACTCAAAATCTAATTGGGATTTTACAATCTCAACCGGTTAAACTGTATTGTCTCCCGTTTTTTCTAATACGGCTTGGTAAATTTTGCCAAAGTCTGTCATGAAAGAGACATTTTAAGGTCGTAAAGACAATCCCAAAACAACTCAAAGATTTATTCTC
Source organism: Adiantum capillus-veneris (assembly GCF_014529385.1). Lineage (NCBI taxonomy): Eukaryota > Viridiplantae > Streptophyta > Polypodiopsida > Polypodiales > Pteridaceae > Adiantum > Adiantum capillus-veneris. The sequence continues at coordinate 77,516,921 of NC_140956.1, read as the reverse complement.
GCTAGTTTTGAACTCAAGTCGACTCTCCAACTTACTATGTCGCTCAATATTGTCACCCCTTTATACCTACATGTTAAGGCCCCCATGAAAATTGATACGGCTATGCCTGGTAGTCTTGACAATCGCATAAGGTCTCAAAACTGGTAATGAACTTTCAAAGCAACTAGCAAAGCATTCAAATTTCAATGTAAATATCAGCAAGTGATTCACCTCCTATCTAATTATTCATATGCGACACGCATAAAACCATGCTAAGCAAACATCATTATGCAGTGATTTGTATGCAAATGCTCCTAATATGCCCATGCATATCCCCATATTAACCCAAGTTTCGCACAAACTTTCAAAATATTGAGAGGTCTATATTCCTCCCCCACTGAAATGTGAAGCCATCGTCGACGAACAAAAATATCTGCTACACTTCTTTATTGCAGCTCCCCAGCTCTGCAACTACACTTCATAGCAACTGTTGAAAAATAACTCCCTCCTCTCCTCTCAAATGCAAACGCCCTCGTGAGCACTGAATCCTGAAAAACATCACAATGACACTAGTCATCTTACTTAAAATATGATAGAACATAACAATTTACACATTCTCATCAAATTAACACATAGTCAGTGTAAATAACTACAGTAAATTGAGCCTACTAACTATAGCAACTTATATATTTGAACTAACTAATCAATTATAAACATTATCCAATCAAAAAACCGCTTACTTGCCACTGGTAACTAAGAAGTACATACTAAAGGTGATTAGTTGATATAAATATGGAAACCTCACCAACTCTAGACAATAAATTTATAACCGTTTAATAATGAGAACACCCCCCTTCCATGTCTTAAGTCTCTACAAAGGTCATATCACCTAGTTCTTAACATATAAGAACTATAAAATCAATTACTTATATGGAAGTCATGGTCTGATTTTAATTCTCTTGTTTTTTAATTTAATTCAATTCCCATTTATTCATTTATTGTAATCATTCAAGTAGTTTTTTCTTAAAGTTGTCTTGTTTTTTTTTTAAGCTAGTTACACTTGCATTTTTGTTTTTGTGGTTTTTTTTTCTTTTTAAAATTTCATGCAAACATGCATTCCACCCTCACTGCTACGTCGAGTAGGAATATCCTTTCACATTACACTTACCATCCCATATAAGAGTTGAATGCGGCTCGTGGCTCTGACACTAGAGACAGAGTGGACCCACACACCTACCAAACTTATATGGCGATAGCCACACAACATATAAAACATATAAATTCCCTCCCCAGGCTCATCATATGTGAAAAACATTCTATCATACCTCTAATAAGCTAAAGTCAAGGGACAAACCCAACCATATAGACTGACTACACTTCCAAAAGATGTAAATCGGTATTTAGAGCATAAATATATCGAACTAAAAATTACTTTAGTTATAGTACCTGTATTAATTAATCATCTCTACTATCTGTTTTAGGTACTAATAAACTAAGTCAAGAACTCTTAAGTAATAAGTCTAACAAAATAATAGTAATTCAACTATATAAACTACTAAGCTAACAATTCAGAATACTATGGAAGGTAACACTTTAATTTTCAGTGACTTTACATTTTCTCAAACATTATCTTTAACAACTAACAACAAGACTAGAATTGGAAAGGAAACGCCTTTTCTATTGTCTTCATATCCTTGTCAGCCAGTCCAAGCTATAGCATTTGTCACATCAGTCAACTTTCATTATCAAATCCACTTCTGTTGTGTACATATTTAGCTTACTCTATAAAAGTAAAATTAAACAAACCCTACAAAGAAGAGGTAGGATATCTACTCCTAATTTTTATGGTTTTTTGTTTTGTTTTGTTTTGTGTTTTTGGTTTTGGTGGTTTTCTTTTGTGTGTCTAAATAAAATGAAAAGTCAAACATAAAAGAAAATATCTCTTTTTGGATTTTGTTAGATTCTTTTTTATTTTGTTTGGGTTTTGTGATTTTGTTTTTTTTTTTTTCACAGCATGTGCATGCACGGCTAGGCAAACCTAAAGTCCATCTCCTCCCTCTGCATCATCATCAGGGTCTCTCACAAACATATGACAAAATAGTGCAGGTGCATTAGCTACACCAAAACATGCTACAGGTTATGGACTACAGGGATTCATACATGGTTCAAATGCCTACTCTTAGTAAAAGCTTCAGAATCCTACTCACATACCATGTCCTAGTTAGAGGCATCTATACAATTTGCAAAAACTTGCTTTTACCCAAAAGGTACAACTCCCTACATGCATGTCATCCCCTATCCACCATGCATTTGTGTTTCTCCCGTTGTGCTATGTATCTCAAGCATACGTACATGCTACAGACACCTAGGTCAACTAAAAAGTTGCAGTGCCCTACGTGTACAATGCCTTATCCACTACACAAATTTTTAATAGAAAAAAATCTTCTTTTCCAAAACCAATATGTATATGCAAATAAGGTACCATCATGTGTCATAACTCACTAGGTACAATCAATAATATTTTTCCATTGCATCATTCTCATTCATCTCACATTATCTAATTCATCCCAAACAAATTTATCTCTCATTAGTTTTAAACTAACATTGCACTCTAAAAAATAGCTCACACAAATATTTATCTCCAAATAGTTAGAGGTTTCAATATATGTCTCTTTATTCAAGTGCAAATGGATTTATGAACACTTAGAAAAAGATTTTGCTCTTTGATATGAAACTAACACAACAAACAGTGATAAACTAACATCTCCAAACTTTCTCTCAAACCTCACATCTCAAAATCTTGTAGCATTTCTAACTCTCGAACATCTCATACCTCTCAGAAAATATCTCCCCTATATCTCTCAAACATCTCAATTCTCTACCTTCTCTACTCTACTTTTCAACATCTCTCAACTTCTTAACATCTCTAACTCTCAAGCATCTCTCGGCTTGCTAACATCTCTACAAACATCTCCCACTTCTCTAGCATCTTTTCAATTTACACCCTCTAACTTCTATTATTTCAAACTCTGCTCTCATGCACTTCTTTGTCCCCTAAACACCAATATTTCTTTCATCACAAACATGCACTGCAATTTTGAAACACGGAACACACTAGACATGGCATCTACTAAGATTAAATTGCTTTATGCCCATTTTAATATACCTAAAATTATGAACTTTTTTTTCTCATTCAACCAACTCTCATGGAAAATTTTGCTAAAATTCTATTAGTCAAGCACCAAAGTTTTTCCAAATATATTTGAATTTGAATTTCACTGGAAGTCATTATTCTTCCTACAATTAAATGTAAACGACTCGCATGTGAGCAAGGATAAACAAGGAACTCTCTCCTCAACTATATCTTATCTTACACCACTCAAGTCACACTTACTTACTCCTACTCTTTACTCACTTCTCACTCTCCCTCGAACTCACAATCTTTTTTAACTCAACCACTTAATCAACTTCCATCAGAACATGGATTCTTAGTCATATTGCACACACATAAAATCACTAAACATCCAATTAACAAAAGCTTCTCACTATAGCCCAAATACCTACTCACAAATGACACTACCTTAGAACTCACACGACTCACTATCCATATTACATGGAATCACACCTCCTTAGTTTATGTATCTCAATTAAAAATGAGCTAGCTATTTCATATCACAAACAAGAAAATATGTCATAATAATCAATATTAAATTCTCATAAATGATTTTCTCATCTTAAACTGATCATTTAATATGGGGAACTGTCAGGGGAGAAAAAGCTAGAATATTGAATAAGTTAGCAGACCGGCCACAGTAGGGATCCAAAGGAGGGAAAATAGGGATCCAAAGGGGGGGCCATCTGCAAAAGAGCTATGTGCAACAATGGGCCCAAAAGACCCTAAGGTTAAGCCCATTAAGACTTTGAAAATGCTAAGGTTCCAAAATTCAAAGGTTGAGTCCAAAGGTCAAACATTAGGGGAATTGAATGCTTTATGTGTGTCCCAAAAAGTCTTTGTCAAGCCCTACATAGGAGGGGGCGAGCCCAAGAAGTAGGGGATGAGAAAGAAACACCCACACACACTCACAAGCTTCATTTGTACACAAGGGGAAAGAGGGACACCCCAGATGCCCACAATGTGTACTCAAATCCTATTGGATGGCCTTGGAGGTGGACGAATGAGAATTAGGCTAGAGTAGATCTAGTTTAATTAATTTAAAAACACTTAATAAAAGAACCAATAAGAATTAAGCTCTCTAGAAGACTATTGGACAGTCTCCCAAGGGGTCCAATGAGCATTCAGCAGCCCAATGGCTTGCCTGATTCCTATGGGCCAGGAGGCAAAGGGGTCCAATGAGAGTTTAATTGCATTTATTAATTACCTAAAGCTCTCACAAAAGGGGAAAGGGGGACACATGTCAGAAGGCTATCACTTATACTGCTTTATTCCCATTAGCTAGGCCTCGGGAGGTCCAATACGACTGTAGCAAGAGCAAATAGCAAGAGGGGTCGACCAAGAGAGAGAGGGGCCGGCTGATTTTTGCAAGGCATTATCACACACACACTCACACAATCTCATGTGTGAATCAAAGAAGACTCTCTCTCCTTCTCAAGCTTTAATGGAAAGCTTACTACCTACTCCAAGCTTGTGAGAAGGAAGGCCTACACCAACAACTCTTGGCTTTGTGATGCAAATCCAACCAAAAGCCAAGCTTCAATGCATGCTCATCTCCTCTACCATGCTAATTACTAAGCTAAGCTATGCTAATATGAGTGATTATGTGAGCAGATGTACATCTTTCTTGTAAGAATACTCCTTCTTCCTCTCAATCTACTCTCATACCCCGCTAGCTCTCACCATCTTCGAAGGTGTGTGAGGTCTTGGGTCTGAGACCGTGAGGGAATTGATGTTGTGTTTGATAAGTGTTTTGCTTAGTGCATGAAGTTTCCATCTTCATTGCACTAGCTAGTATTGAAGGAACACAAAAAATTGTATTGTAAAATGTCTCTCTTGATGGGAGAAACCATAATACAAAGCCTTTTGGAGGGGGGATCGGCTCCATGCAAATCCGGTCCTCAATTGTTATCAATTGCTTAATTCTCTCTCTTTTGAAGTATTGTTCATGCTATCTAACTAGGTGTTATGCTTTTGTTGCTCTCTCCACCCAATCACTCTTGTTATTCTCATTAGGAAGCTATTCTAATGAAATGCTCACTATGTTCATGCTATTTTCCGCTACACACAAGTTACTAGGCCATTAAATGTTACAAAATATTTTGTTTAATTTTTCATTTTTCTAGACCAAATAGTCACTACTTACTCTCTCCTATGATTCCCTCGTCATTGAGCTAAAATGATATGGTTACTATTTCCACAAGCTTCACAATATGTCCTACACACCATAATATTTATACCTAGATTGTTTCTTCTTATGTAGTTTATTATCCCTAGCTTCTATCCACTCTTTTATAGGCTCTATTTGAAACTTTGTTTGCACATTTTGCCTCCTAGGCATACTTTTTTCCTCTACTCTCTCTGATTTGTCCCCCTCTTGCACATGTGCAATATATTTTCTAATTATCTCTTATGCTTGTCACCACCATCATTAAAACGTTCAATGTGTTCTTCTATTGGTTTCTCAAACTCATTCAATGCTAAGGCTTTTTCTAGATTTTGTTGCTCACAAACACTAGTCTCAAAGGTAGAAGAACCTGACACAATTTCAATATGAAAGTTCTCATATGCAAAGTGCTTCATATATGCATCCTTACAAGCAACTATATTTCTCTGCTATATTCCACCAAAAGGAAAGTACACCTCTCTTCTTTACTATAACACACACCACTAAATTCATAGGGTACTAAAGTTTTAAAATAAATTTGTTGAAATATTCATAAATGCTCCCTACTATAAATGTGCGCTTCTAACAAGGCTTGCTTTTCTCGATCTCTATCAATGTAGCTATGTTATCATCCAATAGCTCTCTTTCCTCTCTGCACACATCTCTTAATAAACACGGATTCTCAATAGAAATATCTACATTGTTATTGATATGATATTGTCAATAAAATGATTATTATCAACTTTAGAGATCATAGCCTCACTCTCATACGGGCTTCTCATCATTGCAAGGGACTTGAAATCCTAATCTAAGATGCTTATACCCATCCAGATCCTCTTTCATCTCTCTAGCATACTCACTCATAGTTTCCACTTCCTCAGCAAGAGATCGTTCTTCTTCTAAAATCAGACAGATCTCTCCTATTTGTTCCTTTACTTAGGACATCTCTTGTTTTAATAAAGCTATTTGCTAACTTTGCTGACTCTTTATTATGTGTAGCTTTCAACAGAGCTTCTCCTTTCTCTAATTCTAATATAGTCATTTATCACAAGGTGCATGTTGAAGTCGGTCGTATCACGTTCATCACTTAATTGTTCCTATAAAAGTTTAATCTTCGATCTCAATTCCTTAATACAATTAGATTTCATACGCATTAATTCTCCTTCTATTGTCATACTAAGACTCATTCTAATGACTTATATTCTACTAGAATCCTAAGCTTGCAAATTCTATCCACTAGGCTCTCCCAAAGCTTAAAGGCTTGCCTCTCTCTGCTCTACTACACACACTTTGCCTCTCTCGAATTTGAAAATAGAACAAAGATACTACTTAGATTCAAGGTCATGTTCTCAATTATTCTCTCAAATTAACAAACCCTGGGTATCAGCATGCAAAGTACATGCACCGGGTTACCCCGTAGCTCTAACAGCTACTAGTTGGCTCTCGACGAACGCACCAAAAATGACTAAGCCTTCCAAGTCTTACTAACATAGTCCAACTATATCTAATTTATACTAATTTCCCAATATGCGTTCTCAAATTTACTAAAACCAAGTATAAAACACACAAAAATGCCCTAGCAACTTCACTCTTTCAAGCATTTCTTTCTAACACACACCAACAATAATCACAAATATATTCAATATCTCATTTCAAAAATACATCTTTATCAACAACCATAGACACCATATTGCACTTTCAGACTGACAAATAGACTCAACAATCTATAAAAATGATGGTTTTACTTTGCACAATCAAAATTCACTCCCATACACTTGTTCTTGACACAATTAATTAATGAATTTTATAATTTATCTATTCAAATGATTTATTGTTTTGCAAATGTTCACTTCCCCCCACTCCCAATGCTTCTATTATAAATTATTTTCTCAATTTAAATCTCTAGCAGACACTCAATCAGAAATCATAAACATACAAGACCCTTCTCTCTCTATTCCTTTGAAGGCTCACCATTTCCCAGTCTTTAAGTCAAAACTTGAATCTTTTATCGATAATTACACTAAAACTTGTGTAAATTTTTCATGTTTCCTCAAAGGCAAACTCAAAATCTAACTAGGAATTTCAACCATTTAAATTGTATTGTATCCCGTTTTTTCTAATACAACTTGGTATATTTTGCCAAAGTCAGTCATGAAAGAGACATTTTAACGTCGTAAAGACAATCCCAAAAGACCTTAAAGATTAATTCTGGCTAGTTTTGAACTCAATTCGACTCTCCAACTTACTCTGTCTCTCAATATTGTCACCCTTTATAACTACATGTTAAGGCCCCCATGAAAACTGATATGGCTATGCCTAGTAGTCTTGACAATTGCATAAGGTCTCAAAAGTGGTAACGAACTTTCAAAGCAACTGGCAAAGCATTCAAATTTCAATGTAAATATCAGCAAGTGATTCACGTCCTATCTAATCATTCATATGCAACAGGCATAAAACCATGCTAAGCAAACATCATTATGCAATGATTTGTATGCAAATGTTTCTAATATGCCCATGCATATCCCCATATTAACCCAAGTTTGGTACAAACTTTCAAAATATTGAAAGGCCTACAAGAGCCAGGGTCAAAAAGGATAAAGGCATCATGCTCCCTCACCTTTCCCCAAGCATAGGAAAGGGATGATCCTCTGCAATGAGTAGCTTCAACCATGGCATTGCTAGGAGTCTCATTGCGTGCATTTCTTTTAGGGCAAGAACGATAGCCATGTCCTTGCTCTCCACACTTGAAACACTTATGGTCGTTACGAAAAGCTTCTAACTCTTCAAGAGAGAGTTTATTTTTACCTTTGTAAACTCCTTTCTCCTTGGTCTTTTTTTTTTTTTGCAAAACTCACAATGATGAGTGGATTATATTACCAGATCCAAAAATTACATATTCTTGTCATGCTCATGACGAGCCATGACCACTTCACTGGTTTCTAGATACATCGGCTAATGGGGGAGCCACTCCTTTCTCCTTGGTCTTGTTGTTGTTGTTATTGTTGTTGCTAGAATTTCCTTGGGAAGAGTTTTGAGCATTGTTCTTCCCTCTAGGTTCATTTTGGTCTTTAGTTTCCATGGGGTTAAAATTCATTTTAGCCCCTTGTTGGAAACTGATTCGTGAAGCGACCATAGTATGGTGTATCACTTCAGTGATGGTCCTAGGCCTTTGAGAGTTAACATACTTGGCCATATCTTCAAGTAGTCCTGCACCAAATTGTTGCTTTTGTTGGACGAAGTCTATCTTTTGGTAGATGGTAGCTTTGAGATGTAAATCCCAAAACTTATCCACATACTAGCTTCAAACTTCCCCATTGGGTAAGCACTTTGTCTTTGTTGTCGCTTGCAAGAAATTGCTTCATTATGGAGTTTTCCATGTCTTGGGAGCTTCGACATTACCTCGTATACTAGCCCACCATTTTTGGGCAGACTTTTGAAAATGCATAGCTACATGATGTAGCTTGGAGGATTATGTGAAGCCCTCATCTCCAAAGGCCGCATCAAATTGTTGGAATGAGAAAAGAGATGCTCTTTCCTCCCTCCTTGAACTTCTTGTAGGACCTTTTCCAAGCCTTTCATTGAAAGAGGAGGAAGATGATGAATATGGAGAAGAGGGTGACCTTTTTCTTTTTTTTATTCCTCTCTTCCCTCTTAGAATGACGAGGAGAAGGACTATATGATGATGTTTTCCTCTTGAGAGGAGTTGGGGATCGTCGAGACCGCCGCCTTCGTGGAGCCACATCCTCCAAAGAATTTGGAGATTCACTTGTTTCTCTTTCATAGGGTTCTTCTTCTTCTTCTCTCACCGGAGAGAGTATTCTTTGGGAGTCTCATTACGAGGCTTCCTAAGCTCTCTCTCGTCTTGGGGAGTTTGAAGAATCCCATGGGTACAAAGTTGTTGGGCAACTTTGGCTATAAAGCGGGGTTGCTTATAGCTTGTTTCAACCTAGTGACAAAAGAGTCACAAACATGGGGGCATCATTAGTAGCACCTTCATGTGAAAAATCAAAGTCATCAATATTCATTCTACTCTCTTTATTATTGTCAGCCATGCTAACTAAACTTATGTATATGCTACTTTGTGTTTTGGCAACTCAAAACTTTAATTTCTACTCTTCTTTACTTTTGAAAATTAGCTCTCAAGTAGCCACGCCCATGGTTTAGAGATTGTTGATTGCAAAGAGTAGTGGAGAGGGTCTAACATTGCTCGGTTGATTATGGTTCCTGTTGAGCTTGCTAGGAGCTCAATAATGGTTAAGCCAAAGGCAAGCCTCGAAAGACTCCATGATTAAGTCTATAGTTCCCAATGATGTACCTCGAACTAAGTTCTTTTTAATCAGGATAATAAATCCATGTCCCACTTACCCTCTTGCAATGAATAGGTCCAACCTTTCATGGACAACTTAAGGACCTCTCTTCTTAAGCAAGAAAAGAGAAACCTATTGTCATAATAATCAATATCTAATTCTCCTAAATGATTTTCTCATGTTAAACTGATCATTTAATATGGGGAAGTGCCAGGGGAGAAAAAGCTAGAATATTGGTTAAGCTAGCAGACCGGCCACAGTAGGGATCCAAAGGAGGGAAAATAGGGATCCAAAGGGGGGGGCATCTGCAAAAGAGCAATGTGCAACAATGGGCTTAAAAGACCCTAAGGTTCAGCCCATTAAGACTTCCAAAATGCTAAGATTCCAAAATTCAAAGGTTGTGTCCAAAGGCCAAACACTAGGGAAATTGGATGCTTAGTGTGTGTCACAAAAAAGTCTTTATCAATCCCTACATAGGAGGGGGCGAGCCTTGCAAGTAGGGGATGAGAGAGAAACTCTCTCTCTCTCACACACACACAAGCTCCCTTTACACAAAGGGAATGATGGACACATGTCAGCTCCCTAGCCCAGATGCCCACAAGGTGTACCCAATTCCTATTGGATGACCTTGGAGGTGGACCAATGAGAATTAAGCTAGAGTAAATCTAGTTTAATTAATTTAAAAACACTTAATAAAAGAACCAATAAGAATTAAGCTCTCTAGAAGACTATTGGACAGTCTCCCAAGGGGACCAATGAGCATTCAGCAGCCCAATGGCTTGCCTGATTCCTATTGGCCGGGAGGGAAAGGGGTCCAATGAGACTTTGGTTGCATTTATTAATTACCTAAAGCTCTCACAAAAGGGGAAAGGGGGACACATGTCAAACGACTATCACTTATGCTGCTTAATTTCCATTGGCTGAGGCTGGGGAGTCCAATAGGACTGTAGCATGAGTAATTAGCAAGGGGGGTCAACCAAGAGAGAGAGGGGGCTGATTTTTGCAAGGCATTATCACGCACACACACTCACACAATCTCATGTGTAAAGCAAAGAAGACTCTCTCTCCTTCTCAAGCTTTAATGGAAAGCTTATCACCTACTCCAAGCTTGTGAGAAGGAAGGCCTACACCAACAACTCTTGGCTTTGTGATGCAAATCCAACCAAGAGCCAAGCTTCAATGCATGCTCATCTCCTCTACCATGTCAATTGCTAAGCTAAGCTATGCTAATATGAGCGATTATGTGAGGAGATGTACATCTTTCTCGTAAGAATACTCCTTCTTCCTCTCAATCTACTCTCATACCCCGCTAGCTCTCACCATCTTCGAAGGTGTGTGAGGTCTTGGGTCTGAGACCGTGAGGGAATTGATGTTGTGTTTGATAAGTGTTTTGCTTAGTGCATGAAGTTTCCATCTTCACTGCACTAGCTAGTATTGAAGGAACACAAAGGATTGTATTGTAAAATGTCTCTCTTGATGGGAGAAACCATAATACAAAGCCTTTTGGAAGGGGGACTGGCTCCATGCAAATCCGGTCCTCAATTGTTGTCAATTTCTTAATTGCTCTCTCTTTTGAAGTATTGTTCATGCTATCTAACTAGGTGTTATGCTTTTTGTTGCTCTCTCCACCCAAGCACTCTTGTTATTCTCATTAGGAAGCTATTCTAATGAAATGCTCACTATGTTCATGCTATTTTCTGCTACACACAAGTTACTAGACCATTAAATGTTACACCTATCGCTCTAATACCAATGTAACGGAATATGGGTGTAACATTGATTGTAGCAAAATCAAGGTAACACTAGTGAGCATTTCCTTAAGAGAATTCTTAAAGAGCGTAAGGAGAGCACTTGATTAAAGATAGCAAAATGAACATTATACCTAGTTAGCTTGGCATGAACAATACTTGTAATAGAGAGAGAGAGAGAGAGAGAGAGAGAGAGAGAGAGAGAGAATTAGAGAAATTGACAACAATTGAGGACCGAATTTACTCGGAGTTGAGGACCGGATTTACTTGGAGTTGGTCCCTCCTCCAAAAGGATTTTGTATTATAGATTCTCCTATGAAGAGAGGCTTGGTACAATACATGCTTTGTGCTCCTTGAGACTTTCTTGATGCAATGAAGATGGTCATGCACCAAATTTATGTCCGTTACTATCTTGAAAAAACATTAACTTGTCCCCAGCCTCAATTCCAAGACCTCAAACACCTTCAAAGCTGGAGAGAGCTAGCAGAGAGTGAGGGAAGGGAAGAAGAAGAAGAAGTAGTAGCATACGAGAAAGAAGTAATTTCCTCACCATAGATTACTCTTGGAGCTTAGCTTAGCATATTAATATATATGGTAGAGAAGATGAGCATGCCATTGAAGCTTTGCTCTTGGTTGGATTTGCATTGCATAGCCAAGAGGTGTTGGTGTAGGCTCTCTAATTCTCAAGCTTGGAGAAGGAGACGGAGTTCTTGCTCCACACAATGAGAGAATGTGTGAGAGTATGTGTGTGTGTGAATGAGCAAAAAGCAAGTCCTCTCCTAGCCTTGGTCAACCCCTCTCACTCCCTACTCTTGCCTGCCTCTCATTGGCTCATGCTATGCTTAGCCAATCAAGGGCCTTGGTCAAAACTAGCAATAGAGGTAGCATTTGGACAAGTGTCCTACTTTCCCCTTTGAGAGAGAGGGCTTGAATAATGCTTGGATAATGATTTAATTAATCTAAATTCTCATAGGATCTCTCTAAAGGTCATCCAATAGGCTTTAAGCACATTATGAGGGAAACCTTGCTAGGGGCTTGACATGTATATATATGCCTCTTGTGGAAGGGGTGACCTTTGAGAGGGTGCATGTGTGTTCTCTCTCCTCCCCTACTTCTTGGGCTCGCCCCCTCTTTTGTAGGCACCTTTTTAACTTCAAGCTTCTCAAGTATCTTAGTCATGAAGCACCTCAAGCACCTTAAGCACCTTAGCCATGAAGCATGACAAGCACTTTAGTTAGCTCAAGCACCTTAAGCACCTTAGTCATGAAGCACGACAAGCACCTTAGTCAGCTCAAGCATGACAAGCATCTCAAGCACCTAAAGCACATGTCTAGCTTGCCTAAGGTCTAAAGTACCTAAAGGTCCTAGGTCTAAGACTTTTAACACTAACGTGTGGAGGTCTTTAATGAAGCTAACCCTAAGATCTTTTAAGCTCCATTACATACTCATTGCTCTTTGGAAGACCATCTCCATTTTGGACCCTTCATGAGATATAGCCTTCTCTCCCTTTGGTCCCATGTTGATATAGGTATAAAAGCACATATCTATATTCTAACTCTTGTTCCCATTTATTTTCCCACATTAAATGATCAGTTCAATATGAGAAAATCATTTGAAATAGTTAGATATTAGATTTTATGACACAACTTCTTTTCGCCCCTGAAAAAGCTCTTCATAGCGACAATGCCGATCACCCCTTTTATTGCACATACATACTCTTAGAACAACAAACCAGAGAAGCATTGTTTGTCTGCACACGTGTCAGAGAGAGAGAGAGAGAGAGAGAGAGTCAAAAATATTTTGCCATAAATTCTCAAAATATCCCTAGTTGTGAGATTTGGTTGTGTTGAATCAATAGCTTCATTATTTTTAGACGTAATTGCCGTTTTTTGTGAGATAATTTATGACAAATTACATGCTAAGCACTCAGAAATGAATTTCAATTGTCAAAAAGGAATAAAGATTAGAAAATCTTGAACAATCCAACCAAAATACATACATGCGTATTTTGGGAATTTTTGAAATTTGAGGGGTGTTTTGGGAATTTCCACAAATTAGACAACTATTTCGTTACTTTTGACTATAAAAAAAATCCACCATTGCTACTCCCGCATCGCCCTTTGTCTCTGTCTACCCGTATGCAAAAGATGTCACACTGACATATGGTGAATGTCCGCTTTTCCATTTCAATTCATTTTTATCACCCTTCCTTTTCCATTTCCATTCATTTGTATTAGATTCCCAACTTTATGGAAAAGTCCAAGGAAAAGTTGACCTCAACTTCTCAACTTCCTCTAAGTTTCACTTAAACCAAGCATGAGCATCTCCCGTGATTCCCATCAAAACAAAAAGAAGAAAACGTTTTGGCCACGTTTTTCGAACTCGGTCTACGATTTCAAAACCCAATTAATTTGACATTCAGATTTCAAAAGGAATCCACCGAATCTGAAAATCTTAAATAAAAAGTAATCCTAATTTACTGCAGTGCACGTCTTCGCCCTTCCCATTGCCTCCCTGCATGGACCACCTCCCAAACCCTCTTGGCCATAGCTCCTTCTGCGCTATCCACTCCCCCTTCCGTTCCTGCGTAGACCTACTCCCAAAGCCTAGATCTAGTCGCAGGAAGGAGAGAGAGGGAGAGAGAGAGAGAGAGAGCACAAAATATTCCAATAGCAGACAGAATTGAAGGCAGGCATCCAAGGGCTCGTGCAAAGTAGCATCCACAACGAGGGCCATGGCTCAAGCCACCGCCCTGGTCTGCAATGATTCCTGCAGTCCTCAAGATGCACAAAAACTTGCAATCAAGAGAGACTTCCCAGCTTGCGCACATCTACCTTGTGCTGCAGCAAGCAAGACAAACCTCCTATATACCCATCTACCGCTGCTTGCACAATCCCACCTAGGCACCGCCAACCCAATCCTTGATGCGTGCAATTTGCCCGCTGCCTACGTGCCCTCAACCGAGAGAGAGAGAGAGAGAGAGAGAGAGAGAACATAGACCCATTGCGCGCACAGGGAAAAAAATCTCTGTGCTCCTGTTGACACATGGAAGCACTATCTTTACCCCCCGGCGTCTCCCTCTGCGCCTCTCCTCCATGTCCAATCTCCCCGTTTCTCATTCAAGCGGTTTCCAAAAATTGAACAGACCGAACTTTCTTTGCGAGGTAATTTGTGGCAAATTCATGCTAAGCACTAAAAAAAATTGTCAAACAAAGAAAAAGAATAAGAATAAAGATTACAAAATCTTGAAAAATCCAACCAAAATAGATACAAAAGACATTTTGGAAATTTTAGAAATTTGAGAGGCACATTGGGAATTTTCACAAATCAGAGGGCTATTTTGGTAATTTTTCCTTTTTTTTAATATCGTGGCCTCTGCACGCATAACACGAAGTTGCTTGCAATTTTGACCTCTGTAAATAAATATTGAGTCACTATTGGCAAGTCAATAGATAGGTTGCGAGGGGAAAACCGAATCTCTTGAATTGAATCTCCAAAGATTCGGTGCATAGCCCCACAACCACGAATGGGTAGCTTTAAACAAAAAGTCGATGCTACCTCTTGGCTTGTGCGACAACTGTCCCTCCTCACCCCAACTCACACACCCTCGTATACCTCTTTCTTTAAAGAGGACCATTGATTTTGGTCACACACAATCTTTTTCGCTCTCTTCCACCTTTTTGGCTTTCTAAAAGAGGGTACTTTCAATGTTTTCAGTGATGATTGAGACTTACCTTAAATGTTATATCAATTTTAAAATAGTAAATGAATCTTTCTACTTCACCTTTCATTTCACATATAACACGTATTGACTTTTCTTACGTTTTAATTGTTTTAAAATGTTAAAGTGAAGCTTCACCTTGTATAATTTTAGTAAATTCTTTAGATATATACACACACACATATTTATATTCACACATACACACACACACACACACACACATATATATATATATATATTGACGAGTTCTTTTTGGATTTCTAAAAGAAACCCTTAGTGTTGGGTTGGGTTAGGGGGACTTTCATAGTTTTCAGTGCATGATGGAGACTTACCTTTCATTTCACATCATGTCTTTACTTTTCTTGCATTCTATTGTTTTAGAATGCTAAAGTGAAGTTTCAACTTACATAATTTTAATAAATTTTACACACACACACACATATATATATGTTTTTTGGCTTGTGGAAGACCATAGGGTTCATCGTACAAGGTTGTTGCAAGACTCAGGCCATTGGATTCTTTGGCTGGATGAGCGACACATGGCAAGGGTTTTTGTAAAATAACTTTGTTGTCCTTTTTGTTCTCTTACATCACCTTCTTTGAAAGACAAGTGTCCCTAAGGGATTCAAAAGTCTTCTGAATAGAAAGCTAAAACTTTGGAATAGAAAGCTATTCTCCAAGGCAACATTTACTTTCTCTGCATGCTTGAAAATGACTTTAGAGATCAAAACATTAAACAAAATATTCATAGGAGTTTGATCTTATGATGCAGTCTTCAAGAAAGTCCTTTTTGTCTAAGCGGCAAGTTTCCTCTTTATATAAATACAAAATGGAAATACTAGTAAAAAAATTTTAATTTGCAAAATATTCGAAGTATTTTCTAGTATATTTTATCGTTTTTTTCTCCTTTGCCATTCTTTGCAACCGGCTAATCTCAATTTTCAATCGGCTTAAGCTTAAACTCAGACACGTCTTGCTCAAATTATTGATAAATGATTCTCTTATTTGAGGATTTCAAATAAAATCACTTCACTAAATTGTTTAATTATTTTTTATGCTTATTTGAAAGCATTAAAATGTTCTTTTGTTTTGATTTTTAATGTGTTTTTATATTTTACTTCCTTTTTGTTTTATTTTGTCTTAATGTGCAATGTGCACCATTTACCTTATTATTGGGGCTCTTTCGTAATATATAAGCCATTTGTAAGTAGCGAGTACCGACTAAAAGAACATAAAAAAATGGCATGATTGAGACTTACCTTAAATGTTATTTAAATTTTATTTGTTTTCTCTCACATAGCCTTATGTAAACCATAATGAACTTTCACGTTATTTTTTTGGGACTTCATAAAGCTATTGTTAAAGGGTTACATTTTGGGTGCAATTGTGGACCATTGATTAAAAGGCTTGTTGATTAGTGATACATGGCAATAAACTATCATTTTTGGCTTTCTAAACGAAGCCTTAGAGATGTGTTGGGTTAGGATACTTTTAATGTTTTCAATGATGATTGAGACTTATTTACCTTAAATGTTATTTTGGTAAATAACATTTTAAAGTATTAAATGGATATTTTTATTTCATCTTAATTCTAGTAAGTTCTATACTACATACATACACATATACACACATATATATATTAATTAGTTTTATATATATATATTAATGAGCAAACCATGGTAAAGAGAAGAAAAACCGGTGCGATGATGTCAAAACTTAGGTCAAAAATCCTACAAATTTCAAAAAAATTACTAGTATATTTGGTTTGCTTCTTTGCGAGGAGGACACTCGATCGCTTAATAAAAGAGACATTCTTGAATAGTGCTTCACCTTATATAATTCTACTTAAACTCAACCTAAAGATTTTATTACTTTCTTATTGTTTTAGAAAGCCATCGTGATCCTTTCACTTGTTAATTTCACACCTTCACATGGCTTGAATTTTTCATGCATTCTATAACTTAATTCTAGTCAATATTTGGGAAAGTCCCTTTTATTAAGCGGCCGTTGGCCGAGTTTACTCCTCATAAGAAGTAAACCGGAAATATTAGCAACAATGCGAAATTTACATAATTATCAAATTATTTTCTCAAATATTTCACTGTTTTTTCTTCCCTTTACCATGGTTTGCAACCAGCTAGTCTCCATCTTCAACTGGCTCAAGGCTATGCTAAGCCAATTCTTTCTCGAACACTAAATTTCTAGTTGAACTCAACCTAATGATTTTATCCCTTTCTTATTGTTTTAGAAAGCCACCGTGACTCTTTTACTTGTTTTTTGTTATTTCAGTTTGTAAAAAAGTCATTTCATTTAAGAGCATGGGCTTCATTTCATTAAAATATTTAATATGTCAATTGATTGAATTGTTTTTTATAATTTAACTTAATAAAAGCCATTTAAATGTCAATATTAACTCTAAAATCCCAACCTATATTGAAATAATCACATTGGTTTCTTTACATAGTTGACTACAACATTTATCTCAAAAAAAAACAAGCTAAACTTATAAGTTCGACAAAGTTTGGTCAACAAGTAACTTCTCCATGTTTACCATTGAAACAACTTGTCCTACACCTACTAGTCAGCTTTTGCCATATATCTATTACTCCTTTTGTAATATACTCTCTCTACAACCTTTCAAAATATTTGTCGTGAAAAAATAAATCCTACAAACACAACTCTCATCTACTTTTGCATTACATTTCCTTAGCAGGCCATCGTGATTCTTCACCTTGCTATATCACTTTTCATTACTCACATTTGAACCCATCACATTTAATATCAAAGTGTTAAGTTAAACCACTAGGCTACAAGCCTATGATGGTGTGTATAGTGACCTTATTCATCAAATAGAAAAAAAAATGACCCGTCCTTTCCCCCTTTCTCACTTATCGTACCAAACTTCTCAGTCTACTCTTATAAAATCTCATAAGATCCGCCCCCTCCTCTCATTAGCCAAAGATGCAAAGCAGAAGTTCATGGATCTCAAGCTCACGACCTTGCAGAGCCAAACTAGCCATCGTAGCTAACCAACATGCAGCAACAGTGTGACTGTCTCTTAGGCGATGCATTAAAGAAAATATATACAATTTCGTGTGCTTGCTCTATTGCACGTCTCTCATTTTCCTTTCTTTCACTCCCAATCCCCCCCCCCTTTTTTTTTAACATATTCCCATTTCATTAATAGGAATCTATTCATATTCCCTCCTCTTCTATTTCTAAAATCCCAACGTGTTCACTTAAATGATGTTTACGTCCTCTCAATGCATCCCGAGCCCGCGTTCGTCTGCACAGTGCTCCCACCCCCCTCATCATGCTCATAGAGAGAAGAGAACGGGTTCGAGGTTGTGTCCTTCCTTACTTTGATCACCTATCCTCCCTTCAATGCCCAATTTCCTTCTTAGACAGAGACATGCCCTCCCTTCCTTTGCCTATGTGGCCTCTGCGAGTTTGCATGTCGCACCTTCTCGCCCTACCCCCACGATTCAACCATGGCATGATGCGCCTTGCACCTGGTTGCCCTTGCTTCACAGACCGCAGGGGGAAAATAAGCATCCCATCTCCACTGGCAGCTGTCGGCTACATCCACATGTGACAAAGAGGCATACAGGCCTCACGCCCTCGCTACTCTTGCTCGTCAAGCTGCACATGAGAGATCCCTCCCATCTGTGACAAAACCCGAATTTACTTGATATATATTTGTGTGTGTGTGTGTGTGTTTTGGGGGGGGGGGGGAGAGAGAGAGAGAGAGAGAGAGAGAGAGAGAGAGAGAGAGAGAGAGAGAGAGAGAGAGAGACCTAGAGCCTCTATGCACCGATCAAGGCACCGCTTTTCTTTTTCCTTTCCTTTTTCTATTCAACCCAAACTTGCTTTTCTTTTCCCTTTAAATGGGCGTCTATGCAAACCTCAACTTCCATTTTCCCTTTGGATGTCCCAAGATACTACCTAATGAAAAAACTTTTTGGCCACTTATTCGAAAACCAATTAATTTCACACTCATACTCCAAAGGAATCCACCGAATTTGAAAATCTTAAAGCAAAAGTAATCCTAATTTACTTCAGTGCACATCTTTGCCCTTCCCATTGCCTCCGTGCATGGACCACTTCCCAAACCCTCTTGGCCAAAACTCCTTTTGTGTTGTCCACTCCCCCTTCCCTTGCTACATAGACCAACTCCCAAAGCTTAGATCTACTCGCAACACACACAGAGTCTGCACACAAAATATTCCAATAGCGGACAAAATTGAAGGCAGGCATCGAAGAGCAAATCCAAGGGCTCGTGCAGAGTAGCATCCACAACTATGGCCTGCCCCTACTTGTCTTAGAATGGTTCTTCCCCCAACTTGCATCTACTGCGTTCTCGTGAAGCAGACATTGAAATTAGAAAATCTTGAAGAATCCAACCAAAATAGATACAAGGGCATTTTGGGAATTTTTGAAATTTGAGGGGCACATTGGGAATTTCCACAAATGAGAGGGGTATTTTGGTAATTTTTCCTTTTTTAAAAAATATCGTGGTCTTTGCACGCCTAGCACGGAGCTGCCTACGATTTTCGACCTTTGCAGACAAATATCGAGCCACTATTGGCAAGTCAATAGAAAGGTTGCGAGGGGGAAACCAAATCTCTTGAATCAAATCTCCAAGATTCAGTGCATAGCCCAAATCTCCAAATCTCGTTGGCTTGCCTTGTGGTTGCATGCATAAAATTCCCCCCCCCCCCCCCCCCCTTTTCAAAAAAAAAAAAAAAAAACAAAACTTATGAAATCAATAAAGGAAAATTTTTCCTTTCCTTTGCCCTTTCTCTTAGCCCAGTGGATCTTTCGATATTCCCTTTAAACCCAAAAACAATGTTTGCCACACTTAGTGTCCACGTGTTTGCTCCTTTATGTCCGCGCAGCTCCCTTGCCCTGTACCTCCTGGACCATCCTCGTCGTGCTTGCCTCCCCCCTTTCCACGTTAGGTTCTAGCCTCCGAGCCCTCCCCAATCCACACACACAGAGAGAGAGAGAGAGAGAGAGAGAGAGAGAGAGAGAGAGAGAGAGAGAGAGAGAGAGAGGCCCGCCTAAGCTGACCCTACACGTACTTCTTGTCCGCATACCACACACACACACACACACACACACACACACACACAAAGAGAGGGCGAGCTACTCGTGCCCCTTCTCTGCAGACAAGTGCTCGTTCGTGGCTTGAGAGCCTCAAAAAGTTGTCGCCCACCACCCTTCAAAGGCTTCGACAGGCTTAGAGAGAGAGACGTGTCGCACAGAGAGAAAACGAAGAAGAAGAGGAGTATTTTGACGTCCTAGGAAACCTAAGCATTTTAAATCGATTCTCTCCATTTGCGCTTTAGAAAAAACGACCAGACATACTAAGCTTTCATCTAAATCGTGACTTCTACTATTGGGAGCTTTGAAATAAATTCATTAGTGTGAGTGCGCGGATGCGGTGCACGTGTAGAGAGTGCGAAGGGAAGAGAGAGAGAGAGAGAGAGAGAGAGAGAGAGAGAGAGAGAGAGAGAGAGCACGACATAGGATGTGGGTGGAGCTCCCAAATCTCACTGTGTGAGCACCATGTGAGAATGAGTGAGAGCTCCTTATCTTTGTATGTATAAAGAATAAGGAGATAAATGTGGACGGCCGGACACTGGCCGACGAACACAGCAAAGCACGGTGAGGCACACCGCCTTTACCTAACATTCTCCCACTAAGGGCTGTGTTCCAATAAGTGGCAAGAAGACTAGCCTACAGCTAGTATATACAAGAGGTGAGTGCGTGGATGCGGTGCACGTGCAGAGAGTGCGAAGGGAAGAGAGGGAAAGAGAGAGAGAGAGAGCACGACATAGGATGTGGGTGGAGCTCCCAAATCTCACTGTGTGAGCACCATGTGAGAATGAGTGAGAGCTCCTTATCTTTGTATGTATAAAGAATAAGGAGATAAATGTGGGCGGCCGGACACTGGCCGACGAACACAGCAAAGCACGGTGAGGCACACCGCCTTTACCTAACATTCTCCCACTAAGGGCTGTGTGCCGATAAGTGGCAAGAAGACTAGCCTACAACTAGTATAAACAAGAGGTGAGTGCGCGGATGCGGTGCACGTGCAGAGAGTGCGAAGGAGAGAGAGGGAGAGAGAGAAAGCACGACACAAGATGTGGGTGGAGCTCCCAAATCTCACTGTGTGAGCACCATGTGAGAATGAGTGAGAGCTCCTTATTCTTTGTATGTATAAAGAATAAGGAGATAAATGTGGGCAGTCGGACACTGGCCGGCAAACACGGCAAAGCACGGTGAGGCACACCGCCTTTACCTAACACTCTCCCACTAAAGGCTGTGTGTCGATAAGTGGCGCAAAGACTAGCCTACAACTAGTATTTACAAGAGGTGAGAAAAGACGGCTCTCAACCTATGCCCACTGGCTCACTCCAACATGCTCTAGTGTAGATGCAACATGCATACCACGAGGGCTAGATCTACGATGAGACTCCTCATGCAGGTATCGAGTGACGACCTGCATGGCTCCACAATGCACAATGCCAATGTCAGTCATCGCAGGACTGACAACTCCCGCTGCAAATGCACCAACCGCATAAGCAAGATCAGGTCTCGAGACCAAAAGGTCAGACATGAGAGACCCAAAAGCCGACGAAACATGCACTATGTGTGCCAACCTATCCCTGTCAGCAACCTCAGTGCCATATGCATCCTCATCAGGAACCACCTGACTATGCATCACCATGTCAGCATCGTCTGGCAAAGGCATATATGGTGAGAATGACTGCAAAACCGAAAAATCGGCACCACTGCAATCACACACATCTTTCTGAAGGACACTATCGCCCTCAAATGTATCAGATGCATCATAGAACAATGCATCGATCTCTGGATCAATTGATGCCACCTCAACTGATGACTGACAAAGCTGTGCATCCCCAGAGATACCACTGTCTTGACAAGCCAAATGCACAACCAGTTGTGTCTCACAAGAGCATGCCTGCTCTAGCTGCCTAACCTCAGTAGGCACGCACACAACTGTCTCAGTGCTCTGCTGATACAAAGGCAAAGCATCATGCAACCCACTAGCAAAGGAAATCCGTCTCTGCTATCTACATGGCTGCAGCAATGTTACAGAGATAGTGTCATCTCTCACGTGACTAACATGCATCAGATATGTGCTATCAACACTAGCACTTCTCGCTAAAACAAGTTGTCCATGATGCAAACTAAAACCGTGCTCATCTAGCACAACATGGCACCCACTGTCTCTCAACTGACTCACGGAGACCAAACTCCGAGTCAAACTTGGCACATGGCGAACATGCCTCAGCACTAGCATTGCTCCACTCGGCAATGACATCTGAACATCTCCGCACCAACAATGTCATGGATTGAACCATCAGTCAAGCGCACACGTCCAAGCAAACCGCTAGCATATGAGCAAAAGTACTCGCATCTCGGCGAGACGTGAAATGAAGCATCAGTATCTAGCATCCACTACGAAGGTAATGTGCCATCGCATGACATGAGAACCTCAAGAGTAAACATGGAAGCAAGAACGACCTCATCGTCGTGTGTAGCCTCATACACAACATCTACCTCCGATGTAGTCAAAGCTGAAGCATCCAACTTGTACTGACGTTTACGATGTCGCATCCTGCAAAAACAACGCCTCTGATAGTGTCCTGTGTGTCCACAATGCCAACAAGTGTGCAGTCTCTGTCTCTGAGACCCGCATCTCGCTCTAGGAGCATCTTTAAACTCTGGTGTGCCATGTCTCTGACACAACAGCTGCCATAAATCTCTAGTTGTACGTGCTTGCATAACTATGCAATAGACTGACTCTACTAGGCTCAACATAATCGTCGACCGTGCTATGACCCATCAAATCTCGTAACAAAGAGCTCAAACTCTGACGTGCGTACTGCCATGTCTGGCAACCTGTACAACCAAAGAGCAGTAAAACCAGTCCAAAAAAGTGTCGACAACCACACAACTGAGATAGAACCAAAAAAGCAAGTGCGAAATAGCTCGACGCACAAAATACGCACAAGGTCTCCACTAGAACCACAATCTGTGGGCAAAAGAGATGGATGCGGAATACACGTCGCAATCCAAAGTGCCAAACAAATGGCAAATCTATGACCAACACTGCCACAAACCTGGATGCGAAAACTCGTCGCAATCCAAAGCCTGCTAGCACTATGGCAAACAAAGCAAACAATGCTCAAGATCACAAACTATGGCGAGTAATCCAAGCCAAAACTGAGTGCAATAACTCAAGCCAAATATGGTGGGTACCATGCGCATAAGAACAAGAACTCCTGGGAAAAATTTGTCAGAGTTCCGGCATAAAATGGCTATCTAACCCAAAATAACCATAAGCCAAAAGAACATGCTCAACAAGAGCCAATGCGCAGTCAATCTACACTCAATACATATGAGCTATCCCAAAATCTCAACACAAACTGTGCATATCAACTCATGAGACCATACATGCCAAATCACTCCTGATATGCAAAATCGTCTCACGCATGCACTGTGAAAATAGGCATATCAAATGGTAAGATATCTGGATGCATAATCATTGCCAAATCAAGGCACAAACGATGCTCAAAATAGCTCTTATTGCCTCGATAAATCAAGGACCACTATGTTCGGAAAGCGCACTACAAGCGCAACCACATGGCAATACAATAGAGCACCAGCCTATGCACTAGCCATGCATCAAATAAGCATCCACAATGGCTGCAAAATCAGCTCGTATACATGCCAAAATGCCTTTCAACTGCCACAACGTTGTGTACACAAAGCTCTCTGATGGCAACAAAGTACACCTGTCTCGTATGCAACACTACACAACCAACCACTGAGCATAACACGCTCACAATATCTTCCAAAACCCGCATAACAAACCTCCTTATAGAGTTTCTCAAGCTCAACAAGAGGAGATTATGCGGCAAGTGCATGAGTTAGTTGAGAAGGGCATGGTTAGGCCTAGCTCATCTCCATTTTGCTCACCTGTGCTATTAGTGCAAAAGAAAGACGGCACATATCGTATGTGTGTCGACTATAGAGCACTAAATAGGATCACTATCAAGAATAGGTTTCCCGTTCCACGGGTAGAAGACCTATTTGATAAGCTACAAGGATCGACCTACTTCAGTAGGATTGACCTAAAAAGTGGCTATCATCAAATAAGGATAGTTGATCAAGACATTGTAAAGACCGCATTTCGTACTACATTTGGTCTTTACGAATACATTGTCATGCCTTTTGGCTTGACTAATGCACCAGCCACATTTAACCGCTTGATGGAGAAGCTGTTCAGGCCTCATCGAACCTTCACTGGAGTGTTCTTTGATGATATTATCATCTACTCTAATTCATTGGAGGAACACAAGCAACACCTCCAGGTAATATTTCAAGTTTTAAGAGAGAATAAACTTTATGTTAATCGAAAGAAAAGTGAATTTTTCTTGCAAGAGATTCAATATTTAGGTCACATTATCTCTCAAGATGGAATCCAAATGGATCCATCCAAGTTAGAGGTAATAAAAGGATGGCCTAAACCAAGGAATCTTCATGAACTAAGAAGCTTTATAGGTATGTGTGCATACTATAGACGCTTCATAGAAAAGTTCTCACAAATTGCGAGACCATTACATGACCTAACAAAGAAAAATGTTAGGTATACGTGGTCTGCTAAAGAGAACAATGCTTTCGAAAAGCTTAAAGAAAAGCTTATCTCTCAACCTGTGCTTATACTACCGGATCTCTCAAAACCATTTGAGGTCCAATGTGATGCTTGTGGTGATTGCCTTGGGGCTGTTCTGCTCCAAGAAGGGCACGCCATAGGCTATGAGAGTCGAAGGCTCGACCCTGTTGAGCAAGCTCTAGGCATATACGAAAAAGAACTCCTTGCAGTTCTACATGCCTTAGACTCATGGAAGCACTATTTATTGGGGACTCCTTTCATTCTGCGAATGGATCAACCAAGTCTTAAGTCCTTCATGAAGCAGACCAAGCTCTTCGACAAACAAATGAGGTGGGCAAATTCCCTTTCGCAATTTCATTTTCATATTGCTCACATTGCTGGCAAGCATAATCAAGTAGCCGATGCACTCTCAAGACGACCGAGAGTGAATGCGGTTTCCATAGCAACTCACAATGATCTATCTTCAATGATAGATGAGTATGCTATTGATCCC
This sequence comes from Adiantum capillus-veneris, assembly GCF_014529385.1. Taxonomy (NCBI): domain Eukaryota; kingdom Viridiplantae; phylum Streptophyta; class Polypodiopsida; order Polypodiales; family Pteridaceae; genus Adiantum; species Adiantum capillus-veneris. The sequence goes on along the minus strand of NC_140956.1, from coordinate 77,491,622 downwards.
GATTTTAGAGATGTGATTTCAGCCCTTGCATTAGGGAAGAAAGAAGAACCATTTACTTTACAAGATGGTTATCTTCTCTATGGCAATAGACTATGCGTTACTAACTCACTACGTGAGAAAGTAATGTATGAATCTCATGCTCCCCCATATGCGGGGCATAGAGGGATTCAGTCTACCCTAAAGGGAATTGAAACATATTTCTATTGGCCTACCATGAGAGTGAACATACACGAGTATGTTTCCAAATGTGTGGTATGTCAAAAGACAAAATTTGATAGAGGGAAGCAACTTGGATTGCTTCAACCCTTGCCAATCCCTAATTCACCTTGGGAGAGCATATCCATGGATTTTATCTTTGGGTTGCCTAAGTCTATCCATGGGAATACGGGAATATGGACAATAGTAGACAGGTTCAGTAAACAAGCTCATTTTATACCTGTCAAAAAGACTATCAAAGCCCATCAAATGGAAACCCTCTTCATTTCACAAATTTTCAAGTACCATGGCTTGCCAATGTCCATAGTGTCGGATAGAGATCCTAGAATGACCAGTAATTTCTGGAAGGGTCTCTTTGAGAATTTAGGAACAAGGCTAAACTTCTCTTCGGCCTATCATCCACAAACTGATGGCCAAAGTGAAATAGCTAACCTAACCATTCTTGATCTACTAAAAGCCTATGTAACGGAAGTAGATCAAAGATCCCAATGGGAGAAGTACTTACCTTTAGTAGAGTATGCTTACAATAACATTGTACATACTTCCACAGGAAAAGCACCTTTCGAGGTAATTGAGGGAAGATCAAAAAGTCCCTTGCTACTTAAGGTACATGGGAAGATCTTCGCTGCAGATGAGTATAGCCGAGACCTACAAGAATCTTTCCAAAAGATTAAGGATGCTATCTCTATCTCACAGCAAAGGCAAAAGGCTGCTGCTGACAAGCACAGAAGAGCCCAAGCCTTTAAAGAAAACGATTGGGTCTTGTTAAAGTTTCCCAAGGCTCGATTAAGGCACACGACGGGCAAGAATCCTACGGGCCACCAAAAGTACTATGCTAAACTAGCAAAAAGGTATTATGGTCCCTTCCAGATTCTTAGGCCAATCAATGAGATGGCCTATCAACTTAAGTTGCCCAATCATTGGCTCATACACAATAATTTTCATGTGAGCCTATTAAAGCCTTACAAAGGAGAGCCACCTCAAGAACCAACTATTGAAGATCCACCGGAGATCGAGGACCACGAGGAGGTGCTGCAGCCCGAGTCCATTCTCCGACATGAAGACAAGGTATTAAGAGGCGGTAAGACTATCCGACGATATCTTATTAAGTTTAAGAATTATCCTTTTGAAGATGCTAGATGGATGCAAGGCATACAATTAAAGGATAACCTAAACCTTGTCAATGCTTACAATGCCTCCCAAGAGTAAGCAAATGTACAAAATGTTAAAAATGAACAAAAATTTTTGTCTTATAAGACTCTCTTTTTTTTTATTTGTGCACAAAAATGAAGTAGTATGCATGCTTAGATCAAGTTTGCGGAGACGACGTCTCCCAAACACCAAGTAGAGCTTGTCACTCTACTATGGAAGACTGATAGGACTAATGTGCAGACATGCTTGCGGCAGCCTCAGGCTCTCAAGCGCCAAATGGACTAGTCATCCATTATGGAATGATGTCGTAGGGTAACATAGGGATCCTCTACCCGCTAAGAAAAGGACTCATACATATGCTTTATCTTCTCTACACCATAGTCGAGGACGACTATGATTTCAAGAGAGAGGTAATGTCATAATAATCAATATCTAATTCTCCTAAATGATTTTCTCATATTAAACTGATCATTTAATGTGGGGAAGTGCCAAGGAGAAAAAGCTAGAATATTGGTTAAGCTAGCAGACCAGGCCACAGTAGGGATCCAAAGGAGGGAAAATAGGGATCCAAAGGGGGGGCCATCTGCAAAAGAGCCATGTGAAACAATGGGCCAAAAAGACCCTAAGGTTCAGCCCATTAAGACTTCCAAAATGCTAAGGTTCCAAAATTCAAAGGTTGTGTCCAAAGGTCAACCCTAGGGAAAATTGGATGCTTAGTGTGTGCCCTAAAAAGTCTTTGCACATCCCTACATGGGAGGGGGCGAGCCCCAAAGCTAGGGGATGAGAGAGAAAGCCACACACACACACACACAGGCTCCCTTTACACAAAGGGAATGAGGGACACATGTCAGCTCCCTAGGCCAGATGCCCACAAGGTGTGCCCAATTCCTATTGGAAGACCCTTGAAGTGGACCAATGAGAATTAAGCTAGAGTAAATCTAGTTTAAATAATTTAAAAACATTTAATAAAAGAAACCAATGAGAATTAAGTCTCCTAGAAGACTATTGGGCAGTCTCCCAAGGGGTCCAATGAGCATTCAGGAGCCCCATGGCTTGCCTGATTCCTATTGGCCAGGAGGCAAAGGGGTCCAATGAGAGTTTAGTTTAATTATTTAATTACCTAAAGCTCTCACAAAAGGGGAAAGGGGGACACATGTCAGAAGGCTATCACTTATGCTGCTTAATTCCTATTGGCTTGACCTGGGGAGGTCCAATGAGGCAAAAGCCAGACCTATTTAGCAGCTAGGGCTCGCCCAAGAGAGAGGGGGGGCTGATTTTTGCTTGGCATTGACACACACACACACTCACACTTGACCATGTGTGAAGGAAGAATACTCTATCTCCTCCCAAGCTTTAATGGAGAGCTCATCACCTAATCCAAGCTTGTGAGATAGAAGCCTACATCAACACTCTCTTGGCATATGGATGCAAATCCAACCAAGAGCCAAGCTTCAATGCATGCTCATCTTCTCTACCAAGCTAATTACTAAGCTAAGCTATGCTAATATGAGTGATTATGTGAGGAGATGTACATCTTTCTCGTAAGATACTTCTTTTTCTTCTCAATCTACTCTCATACCCTGCTAGCTCTCACCATCTTCGAAGGTGTGTGAGGTCTTGGGTCTGAGAACGGGGATAATTCAAGTTGTGTTTGATTAAGTGTTTTGCTTGGTGTATGAAGCTTCCATCTTCATTGCACTAGCTAGTCTTGAAGGAACACAAAGAATTGTATTGTACAATGTCTCTCTTGATGGGAGAAACCATAATACAAAGCCTTTTGGAGGGGGGACCGGCTCCATGCAAATCCGGTCCTCAACTGTTGTCAATAGCTTAATTGCTCTCTCTTTTGAAAGTATTGTCGATGCTATCTAACTAGGTGTTATGCTTTTTGTTGCTCTCTCCACCCAAGCACTCTTGTAATTCTCATTAGGAATCTATTCTAATGAAATGCCCACTATATTCATGCTAATTTCCGCTACACATAAGATTTTAGGCCATTAAATGTTACATTGGTATCAGAGCTCAAGGTTTCTCTTTTCTTGCTCAAGAAGGGAGGTCCTCAAGCTAGCTACAAATGGTTGGTATTATTAATTGCCTGTGAGTAAGTAGAATAGGGATTTTTCAGCCTTGCAGTGCGCCTGCCTTTGTGCAGTTAACGGGGCATCACCGTCGAGAGCTATGGTCTTAATAGTGGAGTCCTACGGGGCTTGCCTACGGCTTAACCACTATTGAGCTATTAGAAGCTTGACAGGAGCCGGTGCTGTTTTGGTGTCGAAAGACCCTCTCTTCTATTCCTTGCAATTAATGGTATTCGAGCCGCGGGTACAGTAGCTTGAGTGCTTTTTCTAAAGGGGTAAAGAGGAGTAGCAACTAGGGCTTGAAGTGCCAAAGTACACCTAAAAAGTTTACACCTAAAAGTTGTTAGAATGGCTGACAATAGTAAAGAGAGTGAAATTAATGTTGATAACTTTGATTTTGCTCATGAGCAAGCTACTAATGATGCTTCAATGCTTGTTAACTATCTTGTTTCTAGGCTTCAACAAGCCATGGGCAATCCATCTCTCCAAAGTGAAGTGCAACGGCAGCTCCGTGCTCACGGGATTCTCCAAGCTCATCACCATGACGAGAGAACACCTAGAAAGCCTCCTTGTGAGACTACCAAAAGAGGTCTCTCTCCGATTCGGGAAGAAGAAGAGAATCCATATGAAGGGCTCAAGAACTTACTTCTTGATGATGCATCTCCTTCCCAAAGGAGAACTCAAGAGCCTCAACCGAAGGAACGAGAAAGAAGCGAGTCTCCCGCCACCTCGGCGGAGATGGCTCCACGAAGACGGCGGGCTAAACGCTCTCCATCACCACCAAAGCGGAGAAGACCATCACACTCTTCTCCACGCCATAATTCAAAGAGGGATGATAAAAAGCAAGAGAAGAAAAAGGCGAGAAAGAGGACACCCTCTTCTCCATCTTCTTCATCCTCTTCCTCTTATGAAAGCTATCGTGGAGATGACAAAGATCAAGACAAGAAAAAGGCGAGAAAGAGGTCACCCTCTTCTCCACCTTCTTCAAATTCTTCATCTTCTGAAGAAAGTGATGGTGCAACTTTTGAACCATCAAAAAGAAGAGGCCATAGGAAATCCTATGCCGCATGGAAGAGGTCGTCCAAGCTGAAGAAATTCAAAGAGGGAGGGAAGAGCATTTCTTTCCTTACCTATGATGGCACCTTCGGTGCTACAGACAAAGTTTTGGCCTTTATCCAACAATTCGATGCGGCGTTTGGAGATGAGGGCTTCACGGAGTCCTCTAAGCTACGCCATGTAGCTATGCACTTTCAAAAGTCCGCCAGACAATGGTGGTCTAGCCTACGAGCCAACGGTGAAGCTCCACGAACATGGAAGGCTTTAAGAGCTTCCATTATGAAGCAGTTTTTGGCCACCGATGCCAAAGATAAAGTACTCACCGAATGGCGAAGCTTAAAGCTCTCTCCCAATGAATCCATCCACAAATATGTAGACAAGTTTTGGGACCTACAACTCAAAGCCACTGTCTTCAAAAAGTTGGATTTTGGAGAGCAAAAGCAACAATTTTGTGCGGGCTTAACCGAAGAAATGGCGGAGTATGTCAACTCCCAAAGGCCACGTACCATATCGGCGGTAATACACCATACTATGGTGGCCTCGCGAATCAATTTCCAAACGGGGGGTAAAAGAAATAATAAGCCCCCGGAAAACAAGGGTTCCAATGAGCCTAAGGGGAAGGACAATGTCCAAAAGTCTCCTAAGGGCACTTCCAACAAAGCTAAAGAGAAGGGAGTTTACAAAGGAAAGAATAAACTCTCTCCTGAAGAGCTTGAGCGTTATCGTAAAGATAACCGGTGTTTCAAGTGCGGCGAACAAGGGCATGCGTACCGCGCTTGTCCCCAAAAGAACAACCGCCAAGATCCTCCTAGAGCTTCTTTGGTTGAAATCCAAGAGGAGGAGATTCATCAAACTCACCACAAAGGATCTCCTCTATGCCATGCTTGGGGAAAGGTAAGAGAACATGATGCTTTTATTCTCTTTGACCCTGGTTCTACTCACAATTTCATATCTATGGAGTTAGCCACCAAGCTAGGCATACAATCCTACGAGATGGGAGATATCCTATCCGCAGACAGTGCCTTCATGGGGCAAGATGCTTCAGTCACTCCCTTAATCGGGAAATTGAGGCTTCATGTCCAAGGCTATGTGGACAAAGAGGACTTCTTTATCTCTCCTCTCAAGCATGAGGATGTAATCCTAGGGGCACCATGGTTTGACCGCCTGGCTGCCCATGTTAAATTTCCTGAAAGGAGAATCTCCTTTAAGTTCAGGGAAAAGGACATGTATATAGATGCTAAGGAGATGGGTAACACCATCCCCATTGTACATACACCAGCTTTCAACAAGTCAATAAAGAGCTCTATTTCCGTGTACATGATTTTTGTTAAAGATTCTCAAAATGAACCTAATGCTTTAGCAAAAGAAAATAAAAGCAACCAAAAGGAATTAGAGTTATCCAATTTTCTCAAGGGGTTTCAAGATGTCTTTATTGACGACATCCCTTGTGAGCTACCTCCTAAACGAGGTAATGACGACCATGCAATTGAACTTCTTCCAAGAAGTTCACCGCCTAACAAACCTCCTTATAGAGTTTCTCAAGCTCAACAAGAGGAGATTATGCGGCAAGTGCATGAGTTAGTTGAGAAGGGCATGGTTAGGCCTAGCTCATCTCCATTTTGCTCACCTGTGCTATTAGTGCAAAAGAAAGACGGCACATATCGTATGTGTGTCGACTATAGAGCACTAAATAGGATCACTATCAAGAATAGGTTTCCCGTTCCACGGGTAGAAGACCTATTTGATAAGCTACAAGGATCGACCTACTTCAGTAGGATTGACCTAAAAAGTGGCTATCATCAAATAAGGATAGTTGATCAAGACATTGTAAAGACCGCATTTCGTACTACATTTGGTCTTTACGAATACATTGTCATGCCTTTTGGCTTGACTAATGCACCAGCCACATTTAACCGCTTGATGGAGAAGCTGTTCAGGCCTCATCGAACCTTCACTGGAGTGTTCTTTGATGATATTATCATCTACTCTAATTCATTGGAGGAACACAAGCAACACCTCCAGGTAATATTTCAAGTTTTAAGAGAGAATAAACTTTATGTTAATCGAAAGAAAAGTGAATTTTTCTTGCAAGAGATTCAATATTTAGGTCACATTATCTCTCAAGATGGAATCCAAATGGATCCATCCAAGTTAGAGGTAATAAAAGGATGGCCTAAACCAAGGAATCTTCATGAACTAAGAAGCTTTATAGGTATGTGTGCATACTATAGACGCTTCATAGAAAAGTTCTCACAAATTGCGAGACCATTACATGACCTAACAAAGAAAAATGTTAGGTATACGTGGTCTGCTAAAGAGAACAATGCTTTCGAAAAGCTTAAAGAAAAGCTTATCTCTCAACCTGTGCTTATACTACCGGATCTCTCAAAACCATTTGAGGTCCAATGTGATGCTTGTGGTGATTGCCTTGGGGCTGTTCTGCTCCAAGAAGGGCACGCCATAGGCTATGAGAGTCGAAGGCTCGACCCTGTTGAGCAAGCTCTAGGCATATACGAAAAAGAACTCCTTGCAGTTCTACATGCCTTAGACTCATGGAAGCACTATTTATTGGGGACTCCTTTCATTCTGCGAATGGATCACCAAAGTCTTAAGTACTTCATGACGCAGACCAAGCTCTTCGACAAACAAATGAGGTGGGCAAATTTCCTTTCGCAATTTCATTTTCATATTGCTCACATTGCTGGCAAGCATAATCAAGTAGCCGATGCACTCTCAAGACGACCGAGAGTGAATGCGGTTTCCATAGCAACTCACAATGATCTATCTTCAATGATAGATGAGTATGCTATTGATCCCGATTTTAGAGATGTGATTTCAGCCCTTGCATTAGGGAAGAAAGAAGAACCATTTACTTTACAAGATGGTTATCTTCTCTATGGCAATAGACTATGCGTTACTAACTCACTACGTGAGAAAGTAATGTATGAATCTCATGCTCCCCCATATGCGGGGCATAGAGGGATTCAGTCTACCCTAAAGGGAATTGAAACATATTTCTATTGGCCTACCATGAGAGTGAACATACACGAGTATGTTTCCAAATGTGTGGTATGTCAAAAGACAAAATTTGATAGAGGGAAGCAACTTGGATTGCTTCAACCCTTGCCAATCCCTAATTCACCTTGGGAGAGCATATCCATGGATTTTATCTTTGGGTTGCCTAAGTCTATCCATGGGAATACGGGAATATGGACAATAGTAGACAGGTTCAGTAAACAAGCTCATTTTATACCTGTCAAAAAGACTATCAAAGCCCATCAAATGGAAACCCTCTTCATTTCACAAATTTTCAAGTACCATGGCTTGCCAATGTCCATAGTGTCGGATAGAGATCCTAGAATGACCAGTAATTTCTGGAAGGGTCTCTTTGAGAATTTAGGAACAAGGCTAAACTTCTCTTCGGCCTATCATCCACAAACTGATGGCCAAAGTGAAATAGCTAACCTAACCATTCTTGATCTACTAAAAGCCTATGTAACGGAAGTAGATCAAAGATCCCAATGGGAGAAGTACTTACCTTTAGTAGAGTATGCTTACAATAACATTGTACATACTTCCACAGGAAAAGCACCTTTCGAGGTAATTGAGGGAAGATCAAAAAGTCCCTTGCTACTTAAGGTACATGGGAAGATCTTCGCTGCAGATGAGTATAGCCGAGACCTACAAGAATCTTTCCAAAAGATTAAGGATGCTATCTCTATCTCACAGCAAAGGCAAAAGGCTGCTGCTGACAAGCACAGAAGAGCCCAAGCCTTTAAAGAAAACGATTGGGTCTTGTTAAAGTTTCCCAAGGCTCGATTAAGGCACACGACGGGCAAGAATCCTACGGGCCACCAAAAGTACTATGCTAAACTAGCAAAAAGGTATTATGGTCCCTTCCAGATTCTTAGGCCAATCAATGAGATGGCCTATCAACTTAAGTTGCCCAATCATTGGCTCATACACAATAATTTTCATGTGAGCCTATTAAAGCCTTACAAAGGAGAGCCACCTCAAGAACCAACTATTGAAGATCCACCGGAGATCGAGGACCACGAGGAGGTGCTGCAGCCCGAGTCCATTCTCCGACATGAAGACAAGGTATTAAGAGGCGGTAAGACTATCCGACGATATCTTATTAAGTTTAAGAATTATCCTTTTGAAGATGCTAGATGGATGCAAGGCATACAATTAAAGGATAACCTAAACCTTGTCAATGCTTACAATGCCTCCCAAGAGTAAGCAAATGTACAAAATGTTAAAAATGAACAAAAATTTTTGTCTTATAAGACTCTCTTTTTTTTTATTTGTGCACAAAAATGAAGTAGTATGCATGCTTAGATCAAGTTTGCGGAGACGACGTCTCCCAAACACCAAGTAGAGCTTGTCACTCTACTATGGAAGACTGATAGGACTAATGTGCAGACATGCTTGCGGCAGCCTCAGGCTCTCAAGCGCCAAATGGACTAGTCATCCATTATGGAATGATGTCGTAGGGTAACATAGGGATCCTCTACCCGCTAAGAAAAGGACTCATACATATGCTTTATCTTCTCTACACCATAGTCGAGGACGACTATGATTTCAAGAGAGAGGTAATGTCATAATAATCAATATCTAATTCTCCTAAATGATTTTCTCATATTAAACTGATCATTTAATGTGGGGAAGTGCCAAGGAGAAAAAGCTAGAATATTGGTTAAGCTAGCAGACCAGGCCACAGTAGGGATCCAAAGGAGGGAAAATAGGGATCCAAAGGGGGGGCCATCTGCAAAAGAGCCATGTGAAACAATGGGCCAAAAAGACCCTAAGGTTCAGCCCATTAAGACTTCCAAAATGCTAAGGTTCCAAAATTCAAAGGTTGTGTCCAAAGGTCAACCCTAGGGAAAATTGGATGCTTAGTGTGTGCCCTAAAAAGTCTTTGCACATCCCTACATGGGAGGGGGCGAGCCCCAAAGCTAGGGGATGAGAGAGAAAGCCACACACACACACACAGGCTCCCTTTACACAAAGGGAATGAGGGACACATGTCAGCTCCCTAGGCCAGATGCCCACAAGGTGTGCCCAATTCCTATTGGAAGACCCTTGAAGTGGACCAATGAGAATTAAGCTAGAGTAAATCTAGTTTAAATAATTTAAAAACATTTAATAAAAGAAACCAATGAGAATTAAGTCTCCTAGAAGACTATTGGGCAGTCTCCCAAGGGGTCCAATGAGCATTCAGGAGCCCCATGGCTTGCCTGATTCCTATTGGCCAGGAGGCAAAGGGGTCCAATGAGAGTTTAGTTTAATTATTTAATTACCTAAAGCTCTCACAAAAGGGGAAAGGGGGACACATGTCAGAAGGCTATCACTTATGCTGCTTAATTCCTATTGGCTTGACCTGGGGAGGTCCAATGAGGCAAAAGCCAGACCTATTTAGCAGCTAGGGCTCGCCCAAGAGAGAGGGGGGGCTGATTTTTGCTTGGCATTGACACACACACACACTCACACTTGACCATGTGTGAAGGAAGAATACTCTATCTCCTCCCAAGCTTTAATGGAGAGCTCATCACCTAATCCAAGCTTGTGAGATAGAAGCCTACATCAACACTCTCTTGGCATATGGATGCAAATCCAACCAAGAGCCAAGCTTCAATGCATGCTCATCTTCTCTACCAAGCTAATTACTAAGCTAAGCTATGCTAATATGAGTGATTATGTGAGGAGATGTACATCTTTCTCGTAAGATACTTCTTTTTCTTCTCAATCTACTCTCATACCCTGCTAGCTCTCACCATCTTCGAAGGTGTGTGAGGTCTTGGGTCTGAGAACGGGGATAATTCAAGTTGTGTTTGATTAAGTGTTTTGCTTGGTGTATGAAGCTTCCATCTTCATTGCACTAGCTAGTCTTGAAGGAACACAAAGAATTGTATTGTACAATGTCTCTCTTGATGGGAGAAACCATAATACAAAGCCTTTTGGAGGGGGGACCGGCTCCATGCAAATCCGGTCCTCAACTGTTGTCAATAGCTTAATTGCTCTCTCTTTTGAAAGTATTGTCGATGCTATCTAACTAGGTGTTATGCTTTTTGTTGCTCTCTCCACCCAAGCACTCTTGTAATTCTCATTAGGAATCTATTCTAATGAAATGCCCACTATATTCATGCTAATTTCCGCTACACATAAGATTTTAGGCCATTAAATGTTACAAGAGTCTTGGGTTGCGCAGTTCTAAGTTCGTGTGAAAGAGTTATGCCCAAAAATGTGTTTTTCGAGCAAAAAACACACTTGCGGAAATCAATTTCTGCAAACCTCCTGCAAGTGTGGCTGCAAATAACCATACACACATGCAATACACTCTCCCCCTCAAGCTTGGGAATGTCCCTCAAGCTTCCATGAGCTCAGTTATGTTGCATCACAAGCTCTCTCTGCCATAGCCGAGCTCCGAGCTCAAGGCACTGTCATACTCCACCGCCCCGCAGCTCTGATACCAATTGTGAGTGTGCGATGCGGTGCACGCGTAGAGAGTGCGAACGGGAGAGAGGGAGAGAGAGAGAGAGAGAGAGCACGACACAGGATGTGGGTGGAGCTCCCAAATCTCAGTGTGAGCACCATGTGAGAATGAGTGAGAGCTCCTCATTCTTTGTATGTATAAAGAATAAGGAGATAAATGTGGGCGACCGGACACCACGTGAGAATGAGTGAGAGCTCCTTATTCTTTGTATGTATAAAGAATAAGGAGATAAATGTGGGAGGCTAGACACTGACCGGCAAACACAGTAAAGCACAGTGAGGCACACCGCCTTTACCTAACAATAAGTAGAATGATGCTTTTCAATGGCGAAGATTCTCCCTGGCCCAAATGTGCAAGGACGATGCGTAACAGAGGGAGAAAGAGAAATACAACGAGCGCATGTGCAGGCTTCTCTCTCTCTCTCTCTCTCTCTCTCACACACACACACACACACACACACACACATGTGACTCGTGCAATAGCTATAGTCCAGTTGGGCAAGCTGTAGGAGTCACCCTCCTCTTTATGTGAGAAGCACTGCAAATTGGTAGTCTGGGGGTTCGATGCAGAAGGGGAGGAACCGTGAGAGGATGGATGACAAGGGCGTAGGCAACCTTTAGAGAGAGAGGTGAGCCTGAGAGAGAGAGAGAGAGAGAGAGAGAGAGAGAGAGAGAGAGAGAGAGAGAGAGAGAGAGAGAGATGAAAAGGGAAAGAGAGAGAGGTGTTTTCGCATGGTATACCCCCCTCTTCTTTCCATTTCCTTCGAGTTCTTCTTTTCCATTTAGAACTATTGTCACAATTTTTTGGTTTTCTATCAGCTGGTAAAAGCGTCAATTCGACACAGATCGTAATAGAGCATATGCTACTGAACATCGAAACAACATTGTACCAGAAACAAGCTGCGTCCTATGTTCAATTGCTCTAGACAGAATACTTCATGTACGTGATGGTTCACTTTTTATTGTTGATTCTGGTGCTACAGGAAATATGACATATCAGTCTCAGTGGCTCCATAACTATCATCCACTAACAGTTCAACGTGTTGTTTATCTTGCTGATGATACGACTTGTCAAGTAAAGGGTATTGGAGATTTATATCTTGGTACCTTATCTTCTTCCACTCGAATTTTGTGAGGAGTATTACATGTACCAGATCTTCAACGTAATCTTCTTTCATTTGCTAGACTTGTTGATCTTGGTCTTTTTGTTGGATTTGATCATACCAAATGCCGAATTGAGAAAGATGGACACACTATAGCCACTGCTCCTCAAAACGGTAATTTGTTTGAACTCTCTCTCAATGATGCTATAGCATATGTTGTTACTGCTCCAGGTGATCATGATTGCAAAGTATGGCATCACCATTTTGTTCATGCTGATTTCTCAAAACTCCTTGATCTTCAACATCGTGATCTTGTTCATGGCATGGATCTTAAAGCTCATCCCCATATGGGAATTTGTGAGTTTTGTGCTCTTGGGAAACATAATCGTAAACCCTTTCCTCTTTCAAATACAACTCATTCTCATGACATATTGGATCTTGTTCATACAGATATATGTGAACCTCTACCTTCTTGGAGATCTCAATATCGCTACTTCATTACTTTCATTGATGATTTCTCACTGTATACGGCTGTATTTTTACTTAGACAAAAATCTGAGGCCTTATCTGTTTTCAAACAATTCCACAAAGCTGCGGAACTTCAAACTGGTCGTTGCCTTAAGAAGCTTCGTAGTGATAATGGAGGCGAATATGTTTCTCGAGAGTTTGTGAATTAGTGTGTTGACAATGGTCATGAACACACTATTCCATATTCACCTCAACAGAACGGTGTTGCTGAACGAAAGAATCGTACTATTCTCAATGTTGTAAGATGTATGCTGATTCATTCTGGTTTATCTCGTGTTTTCTGGGCTGAAGCTACTTTGACAGCAGTATTTATTCAGAATCATCTTCCTACTACTGCACCCTCTGGTAAGATACCCATCACAACGTGGACAGGTGGACATGTATCTCATTTCAGAACCTTTGGATGTATTGCTTATATTCATGTTCCCAAAGAAACATTAACAAAGCTTGATGCTCCTGGTCTTAAGGTTATTTTTATTGGATATTCTGACACTTCCAAAGGCTACAAATTCTATGACCCTTCCTCTAAGAAAGTAATTGTGAATCGTGATGCTACTTTTAACGAATAGCTTATGGGAGGCTCATGGTCCATGGATTATACTAAATCATTGCTTCAGGCTTTTCCATTTCTTTCAGATGATGAAACTCTTCCTATAGAGAAACTTTCCTCTTCACAACCATCCATTCCGAATGTTGCCAATGACAATATTGATATTTTTGTTGATCTGCCTATTGATTTTGAACATGGCTCATGTCATGTTTATGATGATGATATTGTTGATAATGTTTTTTCTACTTCTGAAGATCCCGTTACTTATGATGAAGCTATCTCTTCACCACAAAAGGATCAATGGAAAGAGGCTATGGAAGCAGAGTACGATTCTCTTATCCCTAAAGGTACATGGATACTAATTGAATTACCTCCTGCTCGTACAGCTATTAAGTGTAAGTGGGTGTATAAGACAAAAGTAAAAACAGATGGATCTTTTGACAAGTTCAAGGCACGTTTAGTTGCAAAAGGTTACTCCTAAGTAATTGGTGTTGATTATCAAGAGACCTTTTCACCAGTTGTTCGCATTACAAGTGTTCAAGTTTTATTGGCATTTGCTGTTCAATTTGATTTAGAAGCTCATCAAATGGATGTGCGAACTGCTTTTCTTAACATATGGAACAACCAGAAGGGTTTGCTATTCCAAGTAAAGATGACCTTGTTGCTCAACTCCATAAGGCACTATATGGTCTCAAACAAGCTTCGCGAGCCTGGTATACAAATTTTGATCTTTTTCTCATCTCTAAAGGATTCATCTCTTGCTCTTCAGACCCCAACCTATACATAAAACGTCAAGGTAACAATTTTGTGATTCTTGCTCTTTATGTCGATGATACCATCCTTGTTTCCAATGATTTAGGATTTCTTCAGCAAGTGACAAAGTTATTGTCTTCTGCATTTGATATGGTGGATCTTGGAGAGATACACTCGTGTCTTGGCATTCAAATCCAATGGAATCGTACAAAAGGTATTGTATTCCTTCAACAGTCAAAGTTTATTGCAGATACTATTCAAAAGTTTGGTATGGAATCTGCACATTCAGCCAACACACTTTGTCTTGCGAGCTCTACGAAGAACACTTCTGACAATGGCGGTCAACTTGTCACAAATCAGCCTTATGCTAACTTGATTGGATGTCTTCAGTTTGTTGGCATGAACACTCGTCCTGATATTCTGTTTGTTGCTAATTATCTTTGACAACATCTTGCACGTCCTTCTCTTAAGCATTGGTCTGCAGCAAAGCGTGTGTTGAAATAGTAAGTTGCAGCATCATGTTATCTACTACATCTATACTAATAGATAATGGGGGAGGGGATTCCGGTTCCCCCCCCACCACGTGTCAAACCTTGAGGCCTTAGGCAGGCTTGAGAAAAACCTCGGGCGGCGGGCTCAGCAAGAAGGTTCAAAAAAATATTTAAATAAAAACACCGCCAGCCGCCTCTTGAGTAGGCACGCTTGGCGAGGACGTGATGAAAGCGGGGCAAGGGAGAGAGAGAGAGAGAGAGAGAGAGAGAGAGAGAGAGAGAGAGAGAGAGAGAGAGAGGGGGGGGGGGGGGAGGTCCTGCAGCTTTGTCATCCTCATCGCTGCAGTCCTCAAGAGAGAGAGAGAGAGGTCCTCATCGCCGCAGTCCTAGAGAGAGAGAGAGAGAGAGAGAGAGAGAGAGAGAGAGAGAGAGAGAGAGAGAGAGAGACCTGCAGCTCCGAACCTGCGGCTTCTGCTACTGTCTCCACACGCTCCTCACAACCCAACGGCTTCGTCATCCTCGCTCCGAACCTGCGTTGGAAGGTTTCTCAGCAGCTTCTGCTACTGCGCTGGCATACTGCCTCCACACGCTTCGTCATCCTCATCACCTGTTCTTCAGCGGAGGGGCTTCGTCATCCTCACCTGCGGCTTCTTCTACTTCACCGGCATACTGCCTCCACACGCTTCGTCATCCTCATCATATGTTCTTCAGCGGAGGGGCTTCGTCATCCTCACCTGCGGCAAACAATGCCACTTATCCTCATCTTCGGCTTCTTCACCTGCGGCTTCTTATCCTCGCCTCAGCGGCTGAGGATACTGCGCATCTGCAGTCCACCTTGTGCGGCTCCCTTCGTCATCCTCACCTGCGCCAGACAATGCCACTTATCCTCACCTTCAGGTAAGGGCCTTAGCGAGACTTAAGGGAGGAGAGAATTTCGAAAAGAAAGTAACGCTTTTTATTCTTTTTATTTACGTGAGCCAGTAGGATCCCTTCAGTAGGACCCATAATTAGTAGTATAGGGTAAAGGAGCGAGTAGGACCCAAAATTACACTTTTTTTCTTGAGTGTCTCTAAACTGGCTCCTTTACCCTATACTACTTGAAAAGTATCAACAAATTGCGTATCGATCCGAAACCTTGCATTCGTAAAAACCTGTAAGCATTTCATAATAGTCAGGACCCAGAAGGCAGCAAATGAGAGTATTCTTCATAGCTAAAAAAAACGAGGCTTTACTAGTAAGACATGGAGAGCTCTACCTTGGCTCCTGCTCCTCCCTCACAGTAAGTCTCTCTCTCTCTCTCTCTCTCTCTCTCTCTCTCTCTCTCTCTCTCTCACACACACACACACACACACACACACACACACACATGCCACAAGTTTGGATGAATCAGGATGCAAAGAGAATATTTTTTCCTTCATGTGCACACGTTTCTTCTGCATCTTTCTGAAATTGTAGAAAAGCACTACTTCTTTTTTTCATCAGTTCGGATAGTTGTAGAATTGTTTCTGCAGACGCTCATTGCAGCTTCTATTGCTTAGGCTTGCTTCCGGAAGATATGGGCCTTTGCCATGGAATGGCCACTTTGATGAAGAAAGAGATGTTGTGATACAAAGCTCTGGAGATGTGGGTATATAAAGGTTTTCACGGTTGTTTGTGATTGTACTTGCTCCTCTTCTTTGTGTGTGTGTGTGTGAGAGAGAGAGAGAGAGAGAGAGAGAGAGAGAGAGAGAGAGAGAGAGAGAGAGAGAGAGAGAGAGCTCCTCTAGAGGCCGAGCATGATCTACGAGACAAATCAATGTACAACTGTGGTATCTCCTCTGGCAAATGCAATGACAAAAACTAGAACTAAGGCTAGTACTGTCACTGGAATGAGAAGAGATGACTGACGGGAGTGTACAATGGCTGGGGGCGATAGCATGATAGTGTAAGGTAGAGGAGGGATGGAGCTCTATGACTAGTGGCTCAAAAATGCAGACTTTATGCATCAGGTATACAAGTATGATATGCATAATTCAACTAGCTCCATCCATTGTCATAATGAGGATGTAGTATGGCATACAGTGCTTTGTATTAATCAATTCTCCGAGATGCTTTTGAAATGATCCTGAAATGCTCCCTATAGTATAGCCTCTTTGGCGGAAGAGGGTGGTCGGGGGAGATCTCCATCATATATAAACAAGGTACACAGGCAATGGTCTCACATATGGTACTGAGCTAGCTGTTTTTCGTACTTATGAAGCTGCCTGAGGAAAACGAGATGGCTGCAAGGACATTACATTTGTAGATCATGAAGAAAAAGCTGGGTTTTGATGATTTCAGCTCTTTTCTCATTGAGGAGGAACCAGATTTGACTGTTTTCTTTACACTCTCTAGAATCTGTGGATTTTCTCTCTGTAGATTCTACGTTGTTTCTCTCTCCAAATTGGACATCAAGTTTGCTGTAAATTTAATGCAAAAAAACTTTGGAAAATTTTTGCTTTTTCTTCTAGCTTACAGTGACCCTCCGAAACGAGGACACTGGCAAAAAGGTATCCCAAAACCTCTGGCAATAGTCATCCAGCTTGTCTTTCTTAGTCATTCTCAAATGATGCCGAGCCGTAATGACATCTTCTTCATATTCTTCTGATATCCAAGTTGAATTGAAAATTCTCTTGAATGTGCTTCTCTGCGTAACAATAGAATAGACCATCGTGTCTCTGCATTTCCTTTCAAGTACGATGCTGCCCTCCGCACCTTGGAGTGTTCCAAGAACCGACCTCCCAAGAAGGCGACGTCAAACTGCTGTATAAACTCAAGGGCTCGATGGGTGTCCAGGTAGCCTGAGAACATATCAAACATGATTGCTTGACCCCCATTCTTGAACTCCTTGGTCTTGTTGTCCATCTGTTCCCTGCCTGAAGAGGACAAGCTCTCTCCCTCTCATGGCCTCCCATGCCTTCTAGACTTTTCAAAAATCTGCTTTCTTGCTTTTTCTCCGCTTTTTCTCATACCCTCTCAAGGGCCCCCACACCGTTGTTGATGTGGTATTTGCTTTTGATTGCAGAAATGGAATGTACACACGTGCAATACCTCAATACCGACTCTACTGACTCGAATGAGGAATGTCACCGTGGTAACTCTTCAAAATGAACCTCCAGGGCTGATTTGATGCACCTTTGGATTCGTCTCGATAAGGGGTTGGCAACCAAGGGGTAGATCTGGGGCTGATTTGCACTCCCAATGTGAGAGGGATCAAGGGCTGAAAGCTGGCTGCAAAAACGTAGCCGATTCGTCGCATAAAACGGGGCTGAAAAGTTAAACGCAGATGATGATGGAGCCAATGGGCTGTTTTTGGCTGGCAGATTTTGAGCAAAGCTTTTGGATTACATTTGCTTTTGAGTTTAAAAAGCTCTTGCGTTTGAGATTTTGGGGCTCTGCTTTTGGGTTTTTGCCGTGTCGCGGTAGAATCTAGACTTGGGGTGTCCAAGTTTGTTATAGCGAGGGAATGGTGGAGAAGAGGCTCAATGGGTTGCCAAAGTACCGGTTGCAACAGGGAAAATAGCGTCAGCACATCCACCATGGTCCTGACGAGGAGATGGGCTGAAAACTGAAAACGCTGGGCTGAATAGCTGAACCGACACGAATGCGCTCGCGAGGGTGAGCCAAAACACCAAAAACTGCAATTGCAAAATGTTGGTTGGGCTGAAGTGCTTTCACTGGCTCATGTGTCCCAAAACGCTGGCTCTACTACTCCCTTTATAGGGTAAGATACTGGTCATGAACTTTTTAGGACTTAGATGGGGCAAAACCTCTGTCAAAGTTTATAAAAATAAATCATAAAAGTAACTTATTAATAAACTTGACCAAGACGAAGTTTTGGGGTGAAACTATCCTACATCTGTTGACTCGGGAATCCGATTGACGCGGGAAATGGCTCGTTAAATTCCTCTATCCTAACTCTACATACACGTCATGCCATATGCCCACCGTAGTGTAACAACATCTATCAAAATGTGTGTACAAACCATTTATACAAGAGGGTTTCAAAATTGAAAAACCTAATATAATGGACTCGTCCGGATAGGTAGGTCCTACAAACAGGCTCACAAAATTGGCAGTACTAATCCTCCTAGGATTCTAGACACTCTTATCGAGGGATAGTTACAAAATTGGCTCTAGAAGTCGATGAAGCATGTCCACGTGGCACATAGAGCCACGTGCACGTGACATCATCCTCATTGGAACTAGAGGACGACAAACTGTTGGAACTCTCTGAAGACGAAGAAAAATCTGGGTCATCCTCAAAACGAACACGCTTCTTGGATCTGCTTACCACCTCAAAAGTCAACTTCCCGGCCCAAATAATCAGGGAAATCCGTTGATTTCCTCTTCTTTCGAGAGTGCTTGAAGCCTTTTCTTAACCGGTTCATCTTCTTTTCAAGAGCTTTGTCAAACTCCTTATGCAAGTACAGTTTCCACTTTTCTACACTCGGCACTCGGCACTTTTCCAGCTTCCTTCCCACTTTGAGAGGAGAATGGACGGCCTCTGGCCATCTCGAGTGAATCTCATCAATCAGGTAATCCTTCAGATGTTTCACATATTTCGGGTTTGTGGAGTACTTTATTAATCTTTTCGCATATGTGTCGACCTGCAATTGACGTGTGTACTCCGCTCTGGCAAAATTCCTCACCGAAAATTTGCCTAAATGTCCGTTGGTTTCTTCAGTTCTCGCATTGGGTTTCCACTTTTCTTCATCTCCCCACAGAGGGGTGTCGTCTTTGTGTGTTGGAGAAGCGATCGGATCATGTAAGCTTTTGAGTGCAATTGCTTTTGGATTAAGTGCTTTTGGGGCTCTGCTTTTGGGCATCCCTTGTACTGTTTATAAGTGCCCTTGGGATCACTCTTCCGCAGAGCATCTGGACGTAGAGTCTCAGAGAGAGTTGAACCCTCGGGAGTTGTACTTTGCAAGCATAATAATATAGAAATACCAAAAGAGGCGCCAGTCTTTGGGGCCAGTGTGTCTTGGCTCAGAATCCGCCGCACTGTGTCGATTCTCCTCTCTCTATCTCTCTTCAGTGATTTTGCAGTTTTTGTTCGTGTGTTGCTTTTGATTTCTCGCTTGGAGTGTCCAAGCTTGTAACGATATCCTACATGTGCAATCATCCACATGAAATAACAAATGCGAGGGCTGACACTGAGGTGCCAAATGCATGACCGAAACTATAGCCAAAAAGCAAGAGAGATGCCTTGCTCAAACCAAAATCTCTAACTAACAAGGACGATGTGGAGAGTAATGCACCCTCAAAAGGATCTGCCTCCCAATGGTGATAATGTACTCAAAGGAAGAAACTGGCTCCCTATCAATCTACACAGAAGGCCATTGCCACCCACCAAGATCCATACTAACTCTACCCAGGGAAGGCCATTCCAAATCCATAGCCTCGTGAGTGTTGTCTCCTCACATGATAACTCTTGGACGAGGGAGATTGTCTATGATATTTTACAAGAGCAAACGAGGGTTGAGGCCGGTTATTACATTGAT
Organism: Adiantum capillus-veneris; assembly: GCF_014529385.1. NCBI lineage: Eukaryota > Viridiplantae > Streptophyta > Polypodiopsida > Polypodiales > Pteridaceae > Adiantum > Adiantum capillus-veneris. Next base: position 77,471,678 of record NC_140956.1, on the reverse strand, counting down.
ATTAGACAGTTTGCAAATTTGTATGAGCGACAGATTAATGATGCCTTGGGAAGCTAATTTGGTAAGAGAATTGCTCATCTTGGTACCTTCCTTTGGCTTTTGTGATGAAGGACAAGTGGGTTCCTTTCTTACGGTTTGGTTGTGGCTCAAGATCTGCATCGTATTTAGGAGTGCCACATTCAGAGATGATGGAATGGATGCGGATGATTTTGGAGGCACAGCACAAGGATTTTTTAGTCCTTTGGCTTCTGTGGGCTGCCATAGAGATTTTGGCAGATTCGTGTAGGCTTCCATCAAATAGAGCTCAGCACCACTTCATGATTGAGTGCATATTTTTTGATGCATCTTGTGGTTGTATTAGTGTTTTTCCCCATGATAAAATTGTTTCTCTTTCAGGATTTTTCCCATATTTCTTGTATATGGCCATTTGGTTGATTTTATGTAATGCACAGAGTCACAAACCCCACTATTAGAGAGAGAGAGAGAGGAAAAAAGAAAGATTACATTACCGTCCTTTGAACGCCAAACTTGACCTGAAGGACATATCTGTTACATCTTTGTTACAATCCACTCTAGGTATCTATGCAATAGAGGCATAAAAGCAAAAAGAACATAACAATGTTTTTTGAATGGCTCTTAGGACTCCTAAGAGTTATTGTAACCAATTTTGGCAAGTGGCCCAAATGAAAAGAGTCAATCTGCAAGACTTGACCCACTTAAATTGCTTCACAAACAACTGAATAACAGAGCAAAAAAAGAGAGCGAAGGGAGATGGACAAGATTTCAAAGCGGGATGCCCCTTTAGACAAGTCGGCGGTCCTAAACCGCCACTATCAACACCCCCCATTGGAAATTTTCATATTCATTTGATGTGTGTGTACAATAGATGACAAGAATCTACAAGTCGTCTTCTTCTTTAAGTTGCAATCCTCATGCACCATGCGTGTGTGCGTGTGTGCTTCTATCCTATGTTCTCTATGTGTCTAAGATTGTGCCCATGTGCATGATTTTGTAGCAACCAAAAAAATAACACCTCACACTCTAAAAATTGGCACTCAAAAACTGCCATACGTAAAAGAAAAGCTGCCAAACAAGATTAAGCGGTTTTGTTGTTGTGGTTTGCCAAAAGAGATCTGACGGTATTGTCTGCAAGAGAAGTCTGACTCTATTCAGAGACTTATGGGACATGCCAAGCAAGGTTTTGGAATGCATGCCGGCTCTTTGACTTATCCTACGGACGGGCTAGTGTCCACCTCAACAGGGAAAGAGTCTTCCAATGAAGAGAATGAACTAGGGGAACCACATGAAAGTTCATCAAAGGATTTTTAAGAAGTGAGGGAATCACATGATAGTTCATCCAAGGGTTTCGATGAACCAAGGGAACCAAATGCACGTTTATGAGAGGATCTCGGAGAAGACAAGGAATCAGATGATAGTGCATCTGGGGGTTTCGACGAAGTAGGGGAATTAGTTGATGTCTCCTATTCAGATGATTCAGAATGAGGTGCCAAAGGACAAGGGAGGCCAACAAGGCTACCAACAGGTCACAGGGCACAAGAAAGCTGGATAATTTGCCCTCGATGCAAAGTGGATGTGGAAGGAGAACATCACAAATTCTCTATAGCGTTGTACCTGAAGCCTTTGGACTATTAGGAGTGTTTGTGCCAAAATCGATCAGCAGGTTCAATCTGGTGCGATGCAGATTGCATAAGAGGGGAGCCACTCCACTCTTTGTCACAGACTGCCTAGATTGAATAAAGCCACTAATTTCTCTTTTAAGATTTTAGGGATATTGACAGACTGACAAAATTTTGTGTAATGACTTTATGAATATATGTACATTGAATTGGAAATTTCCTTGATTGAACTTAAGACATGTCCTCTTTCATGTGTGTACTGTTACAGACATGTAGAGAAAGATGAATGTGTGCAACATTTTTTCTGATGAATGAGTTGAACTTAGTGCATCCAGACATCTGTGCGAGATTTGGATGTGATGGCTAAGTGAATGAGAATTGAATGAGATTCTAGTGTATCAAGATGTCTATCTGGGTGAGATGGCTGGATACTCTTGTGAGTGCATCAAGAGTTCCGGAAGGATGAGATGGCTGCACAATGATCGAGGTGTATCAAGAGTTCTAGATGGAATGGGATGGCTAGATTGAATGATTGGAACACAAGTGTGTGAACTATGAATTGTATGCTTTGTGGATGTACTGTCTTGTGGGGATGGTCATGGGCATGATTTTCTTGATTGAAATGTGAAAAGAAAGGATATGAATGTTATAGTAACAAGATTTAGTAGATCAAGACATCCATGGAAAGATTAGCGCGGTCTGGATGTGATTGCTAAAGAGGTTACAATGATCATGATTTGTATCCGAGACCCTCGACAGAAATGTGATCGATCAGTGACTCATGTCTTTGTAGAAGTGCGGGATTAATGGAGTCTGGTGCATGGATACATAGATTGAGTGTCTATTCAAGAAAGTTTCTATCCTATGGCTGTTTTTTAGGCGTAATCGAGGGCGATTACTATTTTTCAAGAGGGGGAAATGTCACAAAGTGATGATGTGGTGTGTCCAACTGGAAAGGGATGGCCGAGAGGACGAGAAATTGAACTCAAAAGAAGTTTTACCAACTTGCAGATTTAGGCGAGAGGCCTAAAAAAGGGGTTTTAGGATTTTCAAAATCTAACCCACCAACTTAAAGTACTTATGGAGCACTGGCCGAGGGGCCTAAAATCCTAAAAATTAAAAGCTTGATCTCTGGCTGAGAATCCCATAAATCACGCTCACATGCTGACATGACGGGTTGTACGGATTTTTGTGAATTGCGTTGCTAGTGCTGACTTGGCAGACTGTATTGATTTCCGCGTTTTGCGTTGCTTGTTGTTTTGCCTCCGTAGAAGAAGAATTGTTCCAAGCGCGGATACCACTGTTACAGCTTGGGACACTCTAAGCGAGCAATCAATAGCAACACACGAACAGAAACTGCAAAATCACTGAGAGAGAGAGAGAGAGAGAGAGAGAGAGAGAGAGAGAGAGAGAGAGAGAGAGAGAGAGAGAGACGGCGCGACGAGAAGAAGAATTGCCTCCGTAGAAGAAGAATTGTTCCAAGCGCGGATACCACTGTTACAGCTTGGGACTCTCTAAGCGAGCAATCAATAGCAACACACGAACAGAAACTGCAAAATCACTGAGAGAGAGAGAGAGAGAGAGAGAGAGAGAGAGAGAGAGAGAGAGAGAGAGAGAGAGAGAGAGAGAGAGAGAGAGAGAGAGAGAGAGAGAGAGACGGCGCGACGAAGTTTGGAAGCAAGACGCATTGGCCCCAAAGACTGGGACCCCTTTCGGTATCTCTTTATTATTGTAATATTTTAGCTACGGCTACAGACAATATGAAAATGATTTTTTTGCACACTTTGAATTGATGAACTTATGAATTTATTGGTACCAAATAATTATTTAAAATAGAATTGATAAATTTTTCTAGTGCAATTTGGAAATTTATCCGTGTCCGGATAGAATGACAAGTAGAGCAGAAGTCGAATGCAGTGCAGAACAAATTAGAACAAAGGCATGAATAAGATGGTGTCCCTAGTGGGCTCAGAAAATCCATTATCAAATATTTTCACTATGGCCGCCCACGCAAGTGGTCGGAAATCCATTATTAAACACACACTGTGACCGCCCACGCAAGTGGCCGGCCGGATACAGTGTAAATACGTTCTGGCCGGAGCAGGCAGGCTGAGTCGATAGAGGCATGAAGACGGTCGAGCTAATTATGCTCCAGTTCTGTCCGAAAATCAGGTTTTCATGCCTATTTTTAAGCGAAAGGTTAAAAACCTTTTAAAATAAGTGATCGGCCAGTTTGAACGTGGCCAAAACTCTTAAACATTAAAAAACTCAGCTGGTAGCGTAAAAAAAAACTGAAGACCAGCATAGAAAGATTTCTATCTCTCTCTCTTCACTCTTATGCAACGCCTCCTGGCAATTTTTGCCGCAAGACTAACAAGAAATGCTAGCGCTTCCTCATGGGGGTGCTGTGCAGAAGTTTCTAGACACAGAGAGCTCTCTCTCTCTCTCTCTCAGTCTCAGTGATCAATTCAGCCCCCCCCCCCCCCCCCAGGCGATTTGCTGCTCTGGTTCCAAGAAGAGTGTGTAGAGGCCACGAAACGCGTAGGAACGGTGTAGGGCGGCCACAAAGCTTGTGTGCATCCCTATGGGGAATAGACGCACTCAGAGAAGCGTAGAACCGGCTCTCCACACAAATTGTAGCACTCCAACTGCATCCAGAAGCAGAATTCAGCCAATAAGAACTCGTGTGGGTATTCCCTACTCTAGCAGATAATAACGGAAGCATTTCCAACGTAGGAAATCTCAGTACGAAGCAGAATTAGCCATTCACGGCTACAATTATGAAATTTCAGCCAATAGGTCTATGAGTTTTTTATGCATTCTTGTCAAAATGGTATCTGCGATACGAGTAGCGTAGTTGTGGTCCGGGAGGCTTTGCAGAAATCTCAAGAAAGACAGAAAAAGGCAGCAGATCGCCATCGTCGCGATTTGAAATTGAAGGAGAACAATTGGATGCTCTTACGTTTTGAGAAGGCACGCCTGAGAAAGAAAAAGGGAAAGGAGAGGCTTTTTCCAAAGCTCAGATTACTATGGACCTTTCCAGATTTCCGAAAAGATAAGTGGTGTCTCCTTTAGACTGAAGCTGCCCGATACTTGGAGAATTCATAATGCTTTTCATGTCAGTCTCTTGAAGCGTTTAGAGGCGATGTGTCCGATGATGGGGAGCCTGATGAGCAACCCAAAGTGGAAGAAAACGAGGAGATCCTTGTTCCAGAACAGATATTGGCACATAAAGACAAAAAGATAAAGGGTAAAGCGATAAGAAGGTTTTTGGGTAAATTCAAGAACTATCCCGCATTGGATACGAAGTGGATGGAGGAGGAGGACCTAGCAGATACTCCTCATATTGTGAATCTTTACCTTGAAGCATTTGGATTAGCTTAGTCTATTCTAAATGGAACCTCGAACTCAGCTTGGGCGGAATCTGTAACAGACTTGGACACTCCAAGTCAAGAATCTATTGCGACAGCACCAAATAACCACTTCAACACAGTTCACAGTTCACAATTTATTCGACACTAGCCCGGCGGAGTTCCGTGCCTAGAGATATTGGCCCCAAAGACTGGGGCCCCTTTCGGTATTTTCTTTTTGTATTAATCCGTGTTCAAAGTACAAGAGTGCGGGCAGGCGCTCACACTTAGACCTTGCGTCTAGATGCTCTGAGTTGTGAGAGGCCTGCTCACATATTTAAAGGTACAAGGGTTGCCAAAAGCAGAGCCCAAAAGCTGTTCCAAAAGCTTCAAATGAAAAGCACTTGAAAATAAAGCAAAAGGTTCTTTCTCTCTCTCTTTATGCTTTATTGAAAATAAAGCAAGAGGCTTTCTCTCTCTGTGGCTACATTGCTTAGAAAAAGCAATGATCAAAAGTTGGCGCAATTCACGCTGTAAAACGTGGAATGCGTACAACTGCCACATGTCATCCTGCCATGTCAGCAAATCAGGGTTAGGGTTTCCCAACAAATTAGGGTTTTTGATTTTTTGCAGTTAGGGTTAGGGTTTCCTGTAGATTAGGGTTTTTGATTTTCAACAGTTAGGGTTAGGGTTTCTTGCAGAGCGAGCAACCACGTCATCACTTTGTGACAGAATCTGGTGCAGCGGGTATGCACAAGAGGGGAGTCGCTCCGCTCCTTTGTCAACAAATTGCCTCGATTTTTGATACTAAAGTCACTGATGTCTCTTTTGAATTTCAGGGATACTGTGAGCTGACAGTATTCTACTGTATGACTTTATGAATCGGAATTCCCGATAATATGATATTAATTTGTTCTTGACTTGTTTGAGTATAGAAACTAATAGACGAAATGACTGCAGCATTTCGGTCTGAAAGATCTCGATAGACATGGTTGCAATAAGGATTAGCTAATCAGGCATCTATGAGGTTCCGAGTAGATCTAGGTGCGATTGCTAAATACGTTGCCGATTATTCACTGTTTGAGATCCGAATGAATTTTTGAATGTGATTTGTCATGTGATGTCCTGATATGTCAAGTGATGTCCTGTGATGTGACTGTCGATTGGTACATGTGCTAGATGTGTGTTCCTAGTGCGTCGGTACTAACAATCAGTGTCTGCTAAGACAGTTTATGGCCTCTGTCTGTTTTGTAGGCGTAATCGAGGGCCATTACAATGCTTTCAAGAGGGGGGGTATGTCACAAACTAGGTGACGTGGCATGGTGGGCATGTGGTGACAGACCCGGCACACACAAATGCGTGGCAGTGACGTGCAAGGCTTCCGGATTTTATGCTGAATGCTGACGTGGCACTACCGTACGGACCCCCGCGATTTACGACGCAAAAAGCGAAACTTGATGACGTGGCTGGCTTACGGAAATTGGCTATGCTGATTTTTTGGCTACGCAAAGCATGAGAGAGAGAGAGCTCTTTTGATAAAAATTGCTTTATTTGTGAATGCTTTTAATGGGCAGCAATTGGGGCTCTGCTTTTAGCATCCCTTGTAAACCTTTATAAGTGTGGGCAGGGGTCCCACTCTGCAGAGCATCTGGACGCAGAGTCTAAGAGTGAGACCCTCCCACTCCCTTGTACTTTGAGTACAGATTTAATACAAAAAGAAATACCAAAAGGGATGCCATTCTTTGGGGCCAATACCTCTTGCACGGAACTCCATCGGGGGCCGGTGTCGAATCAAATTGTGAATTGTTTTGAAGTGAATTCCTGTCGTGTCGTAGTAGATTCTTGACTTGGAGTGTCCAAGTTTGTTACAGAATTTGCAATCTCAGATTGCCCATCTGTCTGCGGGTGGAAAGATGACGAGAACTACAACCGTGTCCCAATGTTCTCCCAAATAGCCTTCCAAAACAAACTCGTGAATCGGGGATCTCTATCGGAGACAATTGTCTCCGGCTTGACTGTTTCTTCACTGGAATGAAATGAGCTTGCCTGCTAAATCTATCAATAACAGTCCAGATACCATCATGCCCACTCTGTGTCTTTGGGAGACCAAAAATGAAATCCATAGCAATACTTTCCCAGGGGCGAATGGGAATGGGTAAAGGATGTAACAATCCCTGTGCTTTATGCCTGTCAAACTTTGACCTTCTGGCATACCAAGCAACTGCGTACAAAATCGTCCACGTCCTCCTTGAGTCTTGGCCAATAGAAGTATCGCTCCACACCTTTCAAGGTGGTATCAATGCCGCGGTGGCCCGTAAATGGTGGACAGTGGCATTCGGTTAGAACCTTTTCCCTCAACGGCTGTGTAACGCACAACATCGTTTTCTTCATCAAGTAGCAATTCCGAATGGAATATCTCGCTACTACCTCCCCATTTTGTATTCGACTGAATACATCTGCAAAATCTGGATCTGTGGCGTACTGATCGACCATGTCCTCAAAGCTTCTATGACGTGTCACGGAAATAGCCAAGACCTACGTCTTCCGGGACAAAGCATCTGCCACCAAGTTCTTCTGTCCCTGCACATGGACAATTTGGAAGTGAAACTGTGACAAGATGTTCGCCCACCGTATCTGCTTTGCCGATAGCTGCTTCTGTGACAAGAAGTAGCGTATGCCGTAAACTCTGGTGATTTGTGAAGACCGTAAATCGGTTCCGAGTAGGTAATGTTGCCACTGAGTAAGAGCATGGATAACTTCCAAAAGCTCTTTCTCATATATATGTACTGTCAATTCTGGCCTTGAAAACAATTGGCTCTCATAGGCAATGACATGGCCTTCTTGCATAAGACCGCACCGAGACTACGACCACAAGCATCACAATATACTTCGAATGACTTTTGCAAATCCGGCAGAGTCAAAACTGGTCCTGTAGTCAATTTCTCTTTCAATGTCTGAAAAGCAGTCACCTCTGTGGGTCCGCACGAGAGACCCTCCTTTCTGTGTCAAGATATGCAAAGGGGAAGCAACCTCTGCAAACTTTCTAATGAACCGCCAGTAGTAAGAACATAAGCCCAAGAAGCTTCTAACTTCATGGACATTCTTCAAATTGGGCAAATCACGTATAGTCTCAATCTTGGCCGGGTCCATCTGCACTCCTGCTGCTGAGATGATGTGTCCCAAAAAGTGTATCTCTGATTCAAACAATTCCCTTGTGCAGACTGTTCTTGATGCCTTGTCAGATTCTTACCAAACTTTTGCTAGTACTTGGAGACTTATGATCCAAAGAAATCCTGAAGTTGTCAAGTTTGATGCATTGTGCACATTGCTGCTGCAAGAGTCACTTTCCAGGAAAAACAGGACTAGACAGCGTGCAGTTGAACAAGCTTTTAATGCTGCTCAAAGAAAAGGTGGTAACAGCAATGCAGCCACTTCTCATGGTTCTTCTGCGAGTGGAAAATCACCCGTTTCTAATGTTTTTGCTGGTAGTATTTCGTTTGGGAATTCTGGTGATAAGGGTAGAAAGAAGATGCATTGCCATTATTGTAAAGCTAATGATCACTTGATCAAGCAATGTCCTAAGTTGAAGGCCAAAGAGGCTAAGAAGAAAGAGGGTGGTTCCACTGCAAATGCTGGTTCCACTACAAATGCAGCTATTATTGAGTCTTCTGTGAAAGGAGACTGTGATGTTGATGTTGATGCAGAATGGGCTTTTAGTGCAGAGTGCACTTATAATCCTATTGTCCATGATGCATGCATGTTAGTTGCTGCAGATTCACATGTGTGGTATTTTGACAGTGGTGCTACAAAGCACATTACTTCACATCGTGATTTGTTCACCTCTCTTGAGTCTGTCTCTCATGGAAATTTAGTTACTTGTGCCAACAATGCCTCTTATCCGGTTCAAGGAGTTGGGAAGATTGTGCTTACTGTTGCAAATGGCAGTTCTTTCACACTTGTTGATGCACTTTATGTACCTGGGATCAAGAAGAATCTTGTGTCTGTATGTGCACTTGCTAGACTTGGTCTTGTAGTCAAATTTGTGAATGACAGATGTACAATACATGATCTCAGTTTTGGTGATGAAATTGGTGCATCTGGCATTTTATGTCGTGGGTTGTATAAGCTTACTTTGTATGACAAGTGTGGGCAGAATTTTGCAAATGCAGTTGTGGATTCTAAGGCTATTTTAGATGCGAAACTTTGGCATGCACGTTTTGGACATCTGAATTACGTTTTGGACATCTGAATTTTGCTAATTTGTTGTGCTTGCAGAAATCTGATATGGTTGCTTCTTTGCCGCCTCTTGAAGCACCTGTCAAACATGTTTGTGAAGGCTGTATTTGGGTAAGATGCAACGTTCTAAGTTTCCAAAGGATGGTTCAGTTAGGGCCACATGCAGGTTGCAGCTTGTGCATAGTGATGTTTGTGGGCCCATGCAAACTCCGTCCTTGGACAATTAGCTTTACTTCGCGACTTTCATTGATGATTACTCCAGGCATGCATGGGTATATCCGTTTAAAGCGAAGTACGAAGTGTTTATGTGCTTCAAACAATTTCTGGCTATGGCTGAAAATGTTTCGAAATGTACTATGGACACCTCCGTTCTGATCGAGGGGGGGAGTATATGTCTCTGCATTTCTGGCTAGTCGTGGGATAAAACACCAATGTACAGTGCCTTATACGCCTCAGTAAAATGGTGTTGCTGAGAGGAAAAACATGTCACTTACAGAAACGCACGATATATGGTCAAAAGTAAAGCTTTGCCGCATTCGTTTTGGCTTGAGGCAATCATGTGTCCACTTATGTACTAAACAGGTGTCCTACGAAAGCTTTACAATCTATGACTCCATAGAAGCATGGCATGATAGAAAGCCTTCTATTGAGCACATGCGTGTTTTTGGCTGTTTGGCATATGCTTTGGTGCCACAAACGTAGCGCAGGAAATTGAATGATAAGATTGTCAAATGTATTTTTGTTGGTTATAGTGCTGAAAGCAAAGGTCACAGGTTGTATCATCCGCAAACAAAGTGTATCTTGGTCTCACGGGATGTTGTGTTTGTGGAAGATTCTGTTCAGCCCTTGCTGTCATTTACTAGAGACAATAATGTAAGCTCACAGACATTTATGACACTATGTTGTCTCTTTTCAATGGTGGAAGTTCGAATGTAGATTCCAATGAGGCAAATGTGTACAGCCTATGAGGGTTTCTAAAAATGTTACAGATGAGCCTATATTGATGCAGATGTACATGATGTAGTTGATGAGGAAAGGGCTGAGAATGAGCAGGCTAGAGGTATGCCTAAATTGCTGGTGCATACTTTGCGTGACAGTAAATTGAATTTACCTTTGTCTAGTCGTACTCGTTCAGGTTCTTGCCATGCATCTTATGCATCAGATTGTTATGCTTTGGGTGTGTCTAGCTTACATGATGTTGAGGAACCTCTGTCTTTTGATGAAGCTTAGAATTCAGAAAATTGGATGGCTGCCATGCAATCAGAATATGATACACTTATAGAAAATGACTTGTACAAAGTGGGTTTACAAGTTGAAACGCAAGCCGGATGGTGAGATTGTCGCCATAAGGCTCGACGTGTTGCAAAAGGTTATGCACAGCAAAAAGACATAGATTATAAAGACTTTTTTGCTCCCACTCGTTGTAGGACTACTGTGCGTTTTCTATGTGCATTGGTAGCTCATTTTGGTTGGGATGTACATCAATCTGACATTGTTATTGCTTTCTTGAATGGTGACGTATTTGAGGAAGTTTATGTAACGCAGCTTCGTGGTTTTGTCAAGAAAGGACAAGAGGATAAAGTGTGCAGATGTAAGAAAGCTTTGTATGTGTTGAATCAATCTCCTCGTGCTTGATATGAGAAGGCTGACACTCATTTGGTCAAACGAGGCTTTCGTAACAATCCAATAGAAAGCACATTGTATGTAAAGCGTGAGAATGATGTACTTCTCATTGTGGTTCTTTATGTGAATTTAAGGCTACTTTCAAGATGAAAGATTGGGGGTTGTTGCATCATTACTTGGGTATACAGTTTAAGCAGTGTGATGGTGATATTGCCTTGTGTCAAAAAAGTTACATAGAGACATTGCTATGTAAGTTTGGACTTGAGGATTGCAAACCTATTGCCACTCCCATGGAAACAGGTTTGAAATTGAGTCTTCATGATACTGGTGATCCTGTAGATGTCACTCTTTACTAAAATGTTGTTGGATGCCTCATTTATGTATGCAACACGAGGCCGGATATTTAGTTTGCAATCTTATAGGTTAGCAGATTTATGCATAGCCCAGGGTCTAAGCATTGGCAGGTTGTCAAGAGGATTTTCCGCTACTTGAGTTGCACTTTACATCTTGGCTTGTTTTATCCCAAGAGGAGATCATTGCCGCCAGACTTACATGCTTTTTCAGACTCAGACTGGGTTGGCTGTTTTGACACGCGAGTCTCCACAAGTGGTTTTTGTTTCATGCTTGGCAGTTCATGTATATCATGGTTGAGCAAGAAGCAACCTACTGTGGCCACTTCTAGTTGTGAGGCTGAGTACAGGGCAGTCTTCACAGCTATGGTTGAGTGTGTATGGCTCAAACGCCTTATGGCTGATTTGGGTGTTGGACATGACACTGCCAACACTATCTATACTGACAGTCAGAGCGCATTGGCAGTTGCGAGGAACCTAGTTTTTCATGCTCGCACAAAGCACATTGAGGTGCACTACCGCTATGTCAGGGAGAGGCTCTCAGCAGGAGAGATGTGCCAACACAGGACAACCTTGCAGATCTTTTCACAAAGGCATTGTCTCGTGAGAAGTTTGAAGCTTTCCGGAAAGCTTTTGGCTTACTCCCCTTTATCGACTGATCATGTCCTCAGGGCATGGCACTTCCCTTTACTCTATGTGCCAGTTCTCGTTCACCGCATCACTCCAGGGGGATTTGTTACCATATACATGTGGTAGTGATGCGTGTGAACACACTTAGGACCGTCTGGGCATTTTTTTCCTCACTAGGAGTTTTTTTTCTCCGTGCATTGTATATACGCCCATCATTCTAGGGCTATCTATCTTTCCATTGCATACTAAGTAATATTTTCTTTGTTGTGTGCCTTGAGCTTCCTTCTTCTTCTCCAAGCTGTGTGTTTTTTCCTGCAACCCTAATTCCAACACTCCGTATTGCTCTGTTAGGTCATCAATATATGCTGCCACGTCATCAGTTTGTGACAGTCATTATCATGTCAACATCATGAATGGTTCTCTTATCCATCCTCCCTGAACTCTACAAGTGGTATCAAAGCCTGTGGTTACTCCTAGGTCATTACTTAATCAACATCTCCTAATCTCTCACTAGATCATTAGCCTAGGATGCATCAATAAAGATTAGTTTTTCCTCTTGCTAATGTGAGCACGTTGTTGGGTTCTTCCCCTTCGGCCACTACTCTCTTGGCTAGTAGAAATACTAATGCTCGATTACCGATCGTTTACAGCCTCTCATTTGCATTGCAATTAGTGCTTTTTCTATTAATTTTTCACTCCCTTTTTGCTCACCTTTAAGCCCTAATTGCTCCGCCCTCAAGCATACATTTGAAAGCCCACCTTATGTAGAAAGCCTCTGCAACAAAGCCTTTCTTTTGAGCTATGAACCTTTGAGAATGGGCATCACAACCCCCTGTAATTGTTGTGACCAAGTATATGCAAAGCTCTTGGCTTGCAGACTGTAATAGCGACTCATCACCCTTTTTCGGGTCTGTCAAACTAGGTGGCCCCCCTTCCCACGGCCATCAGCCTCTCTTCAAGAGCCCAAGCTCCCCAAAAGCTTAGGCAATTCAAGTGCCTTTTCCCACGGCCAGTAGAGCAGGCAGAGCAGGCACATTTCCCTTGGGCCTCAAGCAATCTAAGGGACTTTTTCTCGCGAGCTGAAAAGCCGAAGAACAACCAATTCTTCCAAATGCCTTCAACGGTGTCTTCATTTGAACTTCAAAGCCATCAAGGCAGATCTAAGCATAAGTTTTCCCCCCCCCCTAAGGGCTACTCTCTCTCTCTCTCTCTCTCTCTCTCTCTCTCTCTCTCTCTCTCTCACACACACACACACACACACACACACACACACACACACACACACACAGAGGGAATCAAAGTTTTTTAAAGGAACTCAAGCTTCAAAAATTCAAGCGAAGGAAAAGGCAGCATTCTCATCTTTTCTACCTAGTGGAGGGTGACTTCACTTTCGAGTGAAGAGGTACTCCACGTAAGAGATTAAAGGGAAAATTCTCTCTCCCTTTCTTTTATCCAAAAGAATTAAATCTACATCTTTTTTTTTGTAACCCAGCATTACATAAGGCAATGTATGTGTATACATCCATCATTGAGGATATTGTCATGTACGCTTGTAAGGAGCTAGACACTAGCCTTGGTCTAAGACCACTCCATTGCACTAGGAGGGATTGGGAGATTAGAAACTCACTTCAAGCGGAGGAGCATTAGCATCAGTTTTCTGTTTTGCATTAGTGTTATTTAGCATTGCATTTCCATTCAAGAAAGCTCATGAGAAGGCTATGGCAGTGACCGTGGCAACAGCAGCACCAAGATGGTGCGGGTAGCAAAATCGGAGACGACGAAGTAGAAGCGGAGGATGACAAACAATGAAGCTGTGGCAATGAAATTTCTTTTGCAGACTCTTGGACTAGAGTTGTATAGTGGATTCGTGGATTGGAATTATGCCCCTGGATTGGAGTGATTATCATCAGTTGTCTCCTTGATTGGAGATTATGGTTAGCCTGGAATTGGCGTAGCTATTTCTATTGTCATAGTCCAAACCTCAAGGGGAGGGTTGTTGGGAATTGTGGGCTTTGTCCTATGTTGGTGTGTATCTCTCCTATCCTACTAGGATGAATAGGTGGCACATAACCATGTGGTAGTATGTGGAAAAGATACCTAACGGTGTGGGTACCCATGGGGTGGGTCATTACTAGAGGGTGTGGACTCACCTAGAGTTAGTTAATGGACTCCCAAAGTGCCTTGAAAGGTCACCCACGAGTTTGCAAGTTGGATAAGCTGATTTGGATCCTTTGTATGATGTCACAGGGTCCCAACTTCATGATCTGGAAGTCAACTTTGCCATGGTACCCCTTAATGATGACGTGAAGGAGCACCAATAAGAGAAACAATTGTACTAGTATTTCCTGTGGCTAGCTCAACTTCAATGCCTCCCAACAACTGGTTGTACTCAAAATCCATGGTTTTCGAAAATTCTGGAGGGATGAAGTTTTCAGGGGTTACTGGGTCAAAGAAGATAAGTGCATTATTGCCACAAATCTTTTCATTAGCTCTGGCATCTACATAATATTTTAGTAGAATCGGATGTAGAAATTGCGTAGATGTCCGGAACAAGTCCTACTATGGTTTTGGCCTTCTTGGTGGAGGTTGCTCAAGAGTTTTATCCCCTTTGTGTGGACAAACATTTAGTCAATACTATGCATGATATTGGCTATCTTCTCTTATCAGTTAGGGTTTATTGCAGTCTGAGAGAGCTCATACAGTGGGCACTGGTGAGTATGCACATATCTGTAGAATGGCAGTCATTGAAAATTGAGAGTTAAAGCTGAATTAATGAACATCATTCAAAGCTGGAGCACAAAAAAGAGCAGGTAAAGGGAAGGGTGTCTCTGAAACGCGCTATCAATCTGAAGAGAAGGCATTTTTATGATTCTTTGGGCAAGGGAGTAGTTGATCGCTGGATATGAAATATGAGATTATTATATTGGTGCACTGTCAATATGTTAAGATTGCCCATTTCTATGTAAAGAATAAAAGTTAGTGAGAAACAGCAATATGTTCGCTACTTGTATTGCTTCAAAATTTATAGATAACACACTCAGCAATACTAAATTAGCATTTTCTCTTTTGAACAGAAGTTTCATCTTTACTTGGCTGGATCTGAAGGTCCTGTTGTATTCTGTCTACATGGAGGCGGTTATTCCGGGTATGTTGTTTTCACTGCATGTGTATATAGTATCTTTTGGAGTATGTTTTCTTTTGAAACCATACCTGTTTTTTGAAACATGGAGGTGGTTGTTGAGGGTGTGTTAATGGGGGTCTACGCTGCATATGTATGTATGTACCATTCACTTGAGTACTTTGGGGCATATTGCTTTTGAAACTTACTGTAGTGACTCTTAGAAATTGTATGATGTATCTGCCTGTGTTTCATCTAGTCATCAAGAAGATGTATTTGGGATATAGCTTGATTTGGGTTTATCCAGTCATGAAAAGGAAGACCATCATGGTTTTTGTAACAGGTATGCCCTTTTACTTGTCTGGATTTCTTTTAGTTTGGCACACGCTTTGAAGGTATTTTTGCTGCCTTAATGAGCACCATGGAGCAATAGTTCAGTTGCTAAGGGGCATGAATAGTACCCTTACAAATCCCAATTGATGCAAGCCTGGGAAAAAGCGTAGCGAGTACTCATTGTAGAGTATATCCCAATTGATGCAAGCCTCAGTGGAATTGTGGTCAATGCATCCTCTCTAGGCGCACTCGAGCATGTCCAATCTCTCTCTCTCTCTCTCTCTCTCTCTCTCTCTCTCTCTCTCTCACACACACACACACACACACACACACATTTTTGTTGTAATATCAGATTGAATTACCAATGGGAAACCTC
This sequence comes from Adiantum capillus-veneris, assembly GCF_014529385.1. Classification (NCBI taxonomy): domain Eukaryota; kingdom Viridiplantae; phylum Streptophyta; class Polypodiopsida; order Polypodiales; family Pteridaceae; genus Adiantum; species Adiantum capillus-veneris. The sequence goes on along the minus strand of NC_140956.1, from coordinate 77,456,025 downwards.
AAGACGAGGAAAACCCATGAAAGTTACAAACAGGAAATCAGAAACAGTCAATGTAGAACTCGTAATGGGTAACGGGAAGCTCGGCCAAGTCATAGGCAGCTCGGAGAGACTGTAGAAGAGATGTCTTGAAGAAGGAAACATAATCCACTCAAATGTGCTGAAACATGAGGGAATTACGAACTCTCCACACCGTCCAAAGCGCCCAGAATCTGACCCAGCCAAAAAAGCAGGCATACGGCCGAAGCAGTGGCGGAAGTACTCCAAATATCCAAAAAAATTTACCGAAATGCATGGCAGGAAAACGCGTGCGAAGAGCCGTGGAGATGCAATCCACAAACTGTAGAGTGCGAGAACAAGACCACAATAAATGTGGAATGTTCTCAATTGCTGCACCACATCGGACACATCGCGAAGAGGCCAATCTTTGAGATCGTAGAAACTTGCCAATCGGGAGAACCTCAACGTATCTCCACATAAGTTGCTCCTTCAGAGGCAATTTTGCATGCCACACTTTCACGACTTTACTCTGCCACCATGTGACGCTCTTGTGCATATTCCATACCTTATTACAATGTTCATGGATCCAGAGGACGACTGCAAATGATAGTACACTTTCTTTGCAGAAATCGAAGAGAGCGAAGAACTAGCGTAGTGCCAATCACAAATTCGGTTTTCCATAACCAGTGGTGGAACAGGGGATATGGAGTCAACCAGAGTTTTAATATTGTCCCACATGCGCCTATAGTGCATCCCAAGTCCAAAAGTAGGAGCAGCCTGTCTAAATGAGAGCACCTGTCCAGTAGTGTCCGTCACATCAGGTATGCTGTCAATACCTTCCTGGGAGAGAAAATAAGCCTGTATAGGAGAGCATTGAACAAGAGTTTGATCAAAAACCCGACTCCAATGTAAACTTTCTAATCGAAGTGAGTTTTCACAGGCATCATCTCTACCATGCAACAATAACTCCCGTGTGACCAATTTCCAATCCGCTACAAGACTGGAAGCAAAGGGGCATCCAGGTATTGTGGCCTCAAACTTACCAAAAACCACATCCCCATACGACGGCTGCCAATGGCCAAAAGCTGGCGTAGAAACCGCATGAGAGCACAGAAACGCAAACATTTGCGTCCAAGGCTGCTTTTGCTCAACCAACACCAACAACAAAGTGGCCTTTCTTGCTATAACATGAGAACCCAAATGCAGAATATTCAGACCACCACAACGCTTTGGAGTACATAATTTATCTATCGCATGCAGGCGCAGACCCTTTTTCTGAGAAGAAGTAGACCAGAAGTGCTCCAGTATTTGAGACATCAAGGTCCGAAGACGACGGGGTGGCCAATGCAACATAGCCTATAGGTAAGGAAAATTGCATGTATGCCACCAATATGGATTGTACTATTATGAGGCTTACATGTAGCGGCCAAGTGGATAATTTCCAATAGTGCAATTTAGACCTCAATTTGTTCTCAATCCAATCCAATAATTTTGCATTGTTAACTGACCAAGCGAATGGATATCCAAGATGTCTCACAATTTGATCAGGCTTCACTATTTCACCTGGCCAAAATATCGAGTGCCAATCCATTTGACGCAACGGTAACAATTTAGATTTTAGGAAATTCACTTGCAGACCTGTAGCCAACCCATAAAGATGTAGTGCTTTCATAATGCATTGAACATCCTCAGGTCTATTTCTAGGCCAAAACATGGAGTCACCTGCATACGCTTGCACCACAAAATGAGCACGAGACGGCAGCTCCAATCCATGCAAATGCTCGGATGCAGTTAAGGAGTCCAAATACAACAATAGAGGGTGCGTAGCAATAGCATACAACATAGCACTCAAAGGGCAACCTTGCCGAACCGATCTACCAAGATCCCATAAACGAGTCAGCTCACCATCAAGAATTCCAGCAGATTGACTATTCTCATATAGAAAATAGACCACTCGACACAATCTGGAACCAAAGCCCAAAGGCGTCATGATCTGAGCAATGAAGTCCCACTGAATAGTGTCAAATGCTTTCTCTATATCGACCTGCATGATAAGTACATCTTGTCCAGTATATTTTGCATACTCAATTCCAACGAAAGCATTAGCAATATTATCCATAATTTGCCTGCGAGGGATGAATCCATATTGAGCAGGATGTATGCCTGAGAACAGATGGTCGTTAATACGGGAAGCTATCATTTTTGACAACAATTTGTAAACTACCGGCATAAGCGTGATCGGACGCCAATGTGAGAAGTATTCACATAATGGTTGCTTGGGCAACAATTTCACTAATCCTTCTTTCCACGATTGCGGCAATGATTGTGTAGTCCATGCATGATTGATCATGAAAAGTAGAGGCTGTTTAAGGGACTCCCAAAAACGAAGGAAAACTCAACCGTAAGACCGTCCCATCCAGGAGATTTCCAATGGCCAAATTGCAACAAGCTGTCATGCAGCTCAGCCTCAGTAAAACTAGCCTCAAGGGCAACTCCATCATTCATTGTTAGTATAGGATGCACATATGACAACAGTAGCTGTCTGGCTTGCAAAACCTCACTTGAGGGAGCTTGCGGCTTGGCAAAAACCCGTTGAAAATGATCCACCATGGAATTTGCCAATTGACTTTTATTAACCGTCCATTGCCCACCAACAACCTTAACCCTTTTGATAGATACGGATTGCCTCGAATGATGCAAATGCTTAAAGAACTGTTTCGATGAACAACCTTTATCCATTAAGGCATACTGTCTTGATCTAACTTTCCATTTTTCAAGTTTCCTCCTGTTATTATGCGTCAAAGAGGCTTCTGTGGCACATAATTCGTCTTGTTCCGACTGAGTAAGCCGTCTAGTGTCTGCAAGATTTTCTAAGGCTTGACTAGTCAGTCACCTTGTCTTTCTGTACTTTATCTCTCAACCAATGCATGTACCACAAGCCATAATCCTTTATGACAGCTTGGATCCGCATGACAAAACAATACCAAGCCACATCCACATCGATAAACATATGAGAGATAAGTGGAGGAATCACCGCTTCAATCAAGTTTTGGATGCCTTGTGCCAGAGATACGCATTATTAATATGGAACAATCGCTTAGTGGGAAGTGGGGTATCTGCATCCAATGCCTCAATATGGATCAAGAGCCAAATAGGAAAATGATCCGATAGGGGAAAAGAGCGATCGATCCTCATGTCACATGCAAACATATCATATTGTGGAGAGCCCAATACATACCACCTATCCAATCGTGCTCTATATTCCGAGCGAGCATTATGAGCAAAAGTGTAGCCCCGCTCCGAGGAGCAAGTATTGGCCCACAGATCCAAAACACCTGTCACTGAGCATAGCATCCCAAGTAGAACGCTCTGAGTTCAACATATGCGAATGGCCAGTTGTATTGTGCGAGTTTGCTGGTGCATTATTAAAATCCTCGCACCAAAAAGCATGTGAACGCTTGGGATATTTGACCAAATCTTGCCAGAGACGAGATCTTTGTGCCAAAGCAGTATAAGCATAAATGCCAGCAAATTCCAGAATATTGCCTTGCACTAGACATTGAACAACCATCCAACGCCCCGGTGGATCATTATGGGCCAAAACCGACTGCAATTCATGACTCACCATCATCAAAACTTCGGAAAAAGAGCCAGTACCAGCATAAGAAATCGAGAATCCCGTATAATACGATGATTGACCAACAAAATCGTGTTGATTATGCTCCTGTAATACCACAAAATATGTACATACTTGTATGTACATAGTGCCAGATTAGCTTCCACTTGTCATGGTTGCACAATCCACGCACATTATACGTAAAACATCTAAGAGGAGAATGCATATGTACAATATTTACAAGAGAATCACAAGGCACAATCATCAAGTAGGATTGCCCATAGGCACATCCGCCTCCATACTAACATTTAATAAAACGGATTCCATATGTGTTCCTTGCTGGGGATTTTGATACATCGGCAATGACGTAGATGTCGACCCAAGCAGAGCGTCTTTGTATGAATGAACCACTCTATCCCACGCTTCAACAAGCGACTTATGATCATGGGATGCGGATGCAAAAGTTCCACCACCTCTCCCATCCAAAGCAGCTACATAATTCCTCGAGACAGGCGAAGCACGAGGAATTCCTCGAGACAGGCGAAGCACGAGGTTTTGTAGTTTTCTTGGGCGTTTGCCAACCATCAGTGGAATCTGCCAGTTTGGCTTTACCTTTGGTATTAGCCTTTGCAGCAGGTTGCGCATTAGCCAAGCTCTTAGTCGAGTCTTTACCTTGTTTGGCCTGCATGCTTCCATTAGAATCCCCCATCTTCGGCCTCACGGACGAAGAGGAGGGAGAAGCAAGACGAATTCCAGCCGTAGGAACAACAGGTGGTGGCAATTTAAACAAAGACTCTTGGCATTCAGACTGCATATGGCCAAATTTGTCACAGCTAAAACATGCACCTGCAAACTTCCCCCATCTAAGTTTAAAAGTCCTTTTGCCTACCATTGGATCACCAGAGTCAACCGTAATCCCTGATGGGGTCGGCTTGCCTGTATCCTACAACACACAAACTCTATTGGAATTAGTATCCAAGTTTGGGGGGCAAATCACTTTACCCAACTGCGCAGCCAGAAGAGGCAAAAAATGCTTCCAAGTCCGCGAAAATCCGACTATTTCCACCCAGATCGGGCACCTGTGTCGTATCAAACTCTGATCGTCTTTAGTAAGCGCCCATGGCAGTACATGTGTCAATTGCATGTTGAAAAACAAAGGCGACATTTGCAACAAACGCGAACGGGCATCCATGTGTGCCAGTTAGCACCTCATAAAACCCGCGGGCACCAAAATATACCCCTCGGACTGCTTGTCTTTTCAGCAGAAAATCAACCCATTGACCTACATCTTGTGCCAAGGGTATTTTGCCGGGGAAAAACAAAATAAGTGCATTCAACGCATACTGTGCAACCGGATCCATCAACTGCTGAACCGGAATGATCACTTCAGTATCAGGATGCTGGCCTTCCCAAGCATTTCTAGCGTCTGCAAAATCCTCCAACAAACACTCTTTAATGATGTTCGCAGCATCCATCAAGGAAAGATCTACCTGTTTCCTACGCTTATATATGGCTTCTTCTGCCATGACCAACCGAAACCACACTTTCTACTGACAAATATGATCTTTAATTAGAGAGCAGTACTTAAAAGACACTAGACTGTCACTCACTTTTTTGTTTTTTCAAAGTATCTCTGTACAAAGCACAAAACTGTACATGAAATTATCTATGTTCTACAGAACTCTGAACACAGTTGCAGCAGAAGGACTAGCAGCATAGAAATCTAGAACGCTGCAGAGGCAATTATAGGAGGGCTAACCAAACCTACTGAAGAAAATTCTGCGCAGGCTGAAATCTGCACTCTGTCGAGCTAGGCTGTGGCACTGGTTGCTTGATTGTGTGAAGATCACGCGGAGAGCAGTCTGAACAGGCAGTTTGCACAAGGCTGATGGACGCGCAGGTGCTGAAAACTGTGCAGAGCTGAAATCCGCGCAGGTTCAAGGGTGAGCAGGACAGCACACAATTCTCACTGACGCGCACACACACGTGTGCACGCGCGCTGAGGGGCTGAGCTCGCTGGAGAAGAGCACGCAGGCGCAGAGAACAGCTTCTCGCGCTTGACTTTCTCTCCTCGCTACACAGACCACACGCTCGCTTCCTCTCTCCACCACACCTCTCTCACACACACACACCTCTCTCTCTCTCTCTCACACACACACACACACACACACTCACCTCTCTCTCTCTCTCTCTCACACACACACACACACACACAGAGTGTCCTGTCAGGCATCCCAGCTATGTGGCTACCCAAATTTTCTTCTTTCTTTTCCTTGGTGTTTTGTGTATTGTGGGGAGAGTGATTTCCTTGTTTGCCTTTCTTTATGGCTGTTTTTGGTTTTTCTGCTTGCGATTTTGATCTTGTCTGTTTTTATTTAAAAAAAAAAAAAAAACATTTTCTTGTCTTTGTTTGAGTGGATTGTATGGGCGGGTGGGTATATGTGTGCTTGCTCGAGTGCTTGTCTCTGCTTGCCTTATATTTTGTTGTTTTTGTTAAACAGAAATCCAATTCTATTCAAAGGCTTATGGGGCATGCCAAGGAAGGATTTGCAATGCACGACGGCACTCTAACATATCCTTCGGACAAGCCAGTGTCCAAGGCAACAAGACAAGATTCTTCTAGCCATAAATCACTTCCGCTACACACCACAAGGTAGCATGGAAGTTTTCGTACGTTGTATGAATGCCCATATCGTACAGTCGTACGGTATACATTTGTACGGCCTGCTTATACAAATATGGTCCAACCTTTCTTTAAAAAAATTGTAACGAGTACCTTGAGTCTTTGGTCTTTCTTCCCACTCCCTAGGTCATTTTTCATAAGTTTGTTAGGCCCTTTAACCTTAGACCTAGATATAGATCTATAGTCATGAGGTAATTTGGAGATTTTTTTTACGGTTTTGAAGAGTTTTTTTTTAAAACACACCGTATTTATCCAATCCGTATGAATTATTTCGAAGTACACTGTATTTTTTCGTACAAAATTGTATCGTACGTTATTGTACGATTGTACAGTGACAACCCAACACGGCAGATAGAGATTCCCATGTGTCCAAAGGTCAATGGCTTTGGCTCCTACCATTCGAAGTTGGTCTGGAATGGTAATATGCGTGCTGCGTAAAGTAGCATACTCTGCATCCAAATCTTTATGCAAATGAAACTTGGATGGCTTGTTGGTGATATCTTGCAATGACATTTGTTGGAATGACAAGAGAAAAGCTCTACGGATGGAAGGGTATGCAGGTGGAGAATGAGACTAGGGAGAATGAGAATATGCTTTGGTTTCTTGAGCTTAGAACATGGAGATGGAAATAGGGGGCAAGCAAGGTGGTAGGGTTGGTGGTGGAGAGAGATTGGAGGGTGGGAATGGAGATATTGTGTAGATCTCATAACTATGGCTTGTAGAGCGAGAGAATGGTGGTGGATAGAGGCTGGAGGGTGAGAATGGAGATGGAGATGGAGATGGAGATGGAGATGGAGATGGAGATGAAGATGAAGATGAAGATGGTGCAGATCTGCTAGCTATGGCTTGTAGAGAGAGAAAATGAAGCACTTTTCTATATAGAACTAGTCTAGTGCGTTTTAGAGAGAGGGTAGAGAGAGAATGTCGATTTGTAGCTCCTTGAAAAGTTGGAGGGAAACATGGATGAAAATTTGAAGAGTAGAAGGGGAATAATGAGAAATATGTGATTTGGGGTAATGTGGGAGATCTATGATAGCATACAAGTATCTCCTAGGTAGTTAAGGCTACATTTTTTCCTTATGAGCTTGAATGCAATCATTACCTCATTTTTTGGCTAGTCTCTATTTTGTAAAAATAAAATTATGTATTTTCAAGCCTATTTCTTTAGGCTTGGTCAAACTTAAATCAAGAGTTAAGCATTTCACTAAACGTCCATATAAAAGAGCCCATGAAGACTCCGTTGAGGCCCTAATGCAAGATACGTGGCTGCTTGATGTACCCATTGGTTGGTGCTGTGCATGATTAGAGAGTAGGCAATTGACGCAAAAGATCTTGTAGGTAAGTAAGTACATGTATAAAGGGACTCTACAACTGGAAGTTCATCTTCTTTAGACGGTCTCTCTACATTAGCAGCTGTCATAACTTTGATACGTGGCATGGCCTAACTTAACCTCTCCGAACTTACAGACATTAGCCGACGGGCCCTAAACCCTAAAGTAGAAACCCAAATCGCGTGGAGCATGCTGACGTGGCAGATTGTACGGCTTGGCCATAAAATTGCGGTAGCTGATGCCATGGCACAACGTACGGATTTCCCGTTTTACGGGGCTTTCTCTGGGCGCCAACTTTTTGAGAAGAAGCGTTTTGGGAGCCATAGCTTTTTGAGCAAAGCTTTTCACTGTATCCTTTTGACAACGGGCCTTCAAATAAGTGCCAGGGCCTTTCTCTTGGTAGATTAGCTTGGAGCATTGCTAGAGAGAGGACCCTTGGACATTGTACTTTGCGAAACATAAATAATAAAGAAATACCAAGAAGGGGCACAGTCTTTGGGGCCAGTGTGTCTGGGCGCGAAACCACACCGTGCCGTGTCGACTCTTCTCTCTTCCTCTCTTTTTAAGTTCCGTTCAGTTGTTCCCAGTTCTCTCACGTGTGTTGCTGTAGATTTTCTTCTTGGAGTGTCCAAGTCTATTACAGTGGTATCAAAGCTTAGACGATTCTTCTTCTACGAAGGATCCGATCCCTTTTTAGGAGCACATGGATTGCAGCAATGAATCTAGTAGGGAGGAAACGGTTCTAGCTATCACACAAGAGAGGAGACCATCAGAGGTTCTAGTGGGAGTCGCACCTCTTCTGAGGACTCGGGAGCCGAGTATGGCCCTCTTCCGCCGAGTGACCTCGAAAAGATGGAAGCCCAACGACAACTTCAGGTTGACATCTGTGTCAACTAGATGCTCCAATACGACAAGGATCTGCAGTATGCAAATTTTTTGAAGAATCACCGACTTGATGAGATCTATTTGGGAGGGTAGGCGGCCATTCACTCACCTCTCAAGTCGGCAATGAAATAGAAATCCAAGCCGAGTGTAGATAAACGAAAACTGTGCTCGCAAGATGAGTTTGATAGTGCGGTAGAGCAACAGCTCAACAAAGTCATGAAGTCTTAGAACAACTCTCGAAAGGAAAGTCGTGCAGTAGATTACCCCGGCTACCTACGCCGGAAATCTACATTCGAAGCAACTAGCAGATTCAAGAAGCATGTACGCTGTTAGGATGATCCCAGTTCATCTTCGTCTTCATACAGCTCTGAGAGTTCCTCTTCCTCCCACTTCAACGAGGAGGACGGGAAGCATCGGAAGCGGAGAAAGATTCGAAAGAACAAGAAGAACCGACCAACCAAGAAGAGCAGATCTGGCAAAGGATCTTGGAAGCATAGAAAGCAATTTGAAAGTTCTAACGAGGATACGTCGTTCTCGGACAATTCTGATCCGGACGAGTCAATGTTTGGAAAGAGGCGGAGATGAGGTTATCGATTGAATCAGTTTGACCATCTTGCGAAGATGGGCGGGAAGACTAAGGACTTTAAAGAGGGTAGGCAGGGATGTAATATTTTTAGCTATGGCTATAGATGAATGAGAATGATTTTTGTGCACACAGAATAGATTTACCAATTTATTGGTACCAATTGATAATTTAAATGAACGGGTAAATTTTCCGATGCAATGTGCCATCTGGAAATTTATCAGTGTCTAGATAGTATGATAAGTAGAACAGTAGCCGGACGCAGTGCGAAACAGATCAGAACAAGCACATGAATAAGATGGTGTCCCCAGTTTGCTCAAAAAAGTTATAATTTAAATTTTTTATTGTGGCCGCCCAAGGAAGTGGCTTGTCGGACACAATGTAAATACGTCCTGGCGGGAGCAGACTAATTGAGTCGGGAGAGGCATGAAAATTGTAGAGCTAATAATGCTCCACATTGTCCAGAAACTCACCGTTTAGCACTTGTTTTCAAACTTAAAGGTTAAAGCCGTTAAAAACAAGTGGCTGGGCTAGTATGAAATAGGCTAAATTTAAAAGTATTAAATACAATTGTGCTCTAGCGTGGAAATTTAGAAACAGCCAGCGGTGGAGTTATACGAGCACTCTCTCTGTCCCTCATGCAACGCCAGATGGCCAAAAATTCATACGCAAGGCTATAAGAAGGCTAGCGCTACCATTTGATGTCACGTGCACATTTAACCGTGTATGCACGTGGACAAGCTAACTCCTACTTCTAGGGTTTAGGACAGCCTAGGAAGTGTTCTGGCACCCTTTGAGCTTGTACACCAGACGTGCATGTCTAGGCACTTTAGATTAGTTGCATACCCTCTAATTGCACATGAGCGTAGCCAATGTCTGCTATGTGTAGGTAGTGGGGAGTGTTCCCATATAGCTGTATTAGTACCCAACCTAGGTATTTATCTGCATGTGAATCACCTCTTATTAATAGTTCATCAACTTATTAATAAATGACATTTTTGCATCATTTTAGAGATCGTGGGATTTTAAGTTGCATTGCTCAACCCAGCTTTTATCCCATATATATGTGACCCTAGGGGTCACTTCTCAATGATGACTCAATACCCACAGTACAAGTACCAATACTCACAGTACCTCAGCACCTCTGGCGTATTCGCACCAGATCAGCCAACATTTTCAGTTTTTTTGCCAAAGTATCAGATCAGCCCAGCATTTTCAGGTTCAGCCTCAGATCAGATCAGCGTTTTTTCGGTCTCAGATCAGATCAGCGTTTTCAGTTTGGCCTCAGATCAGATCAGCGTTTTCAGATTCCGCCTCAGATCAGCATTTCAGATTTGGCCCCAGGTCACCTAAGCGTTTTTCAGTTTCAGCCCATCGCCGACATTAACATTAGCGGTTCAGCCCATAGCCTCATCGTCGTTCGCAGATCCCATCAGTTCAAAGCATCTACCGCAAGTTCCCTTTAGCATCTCAGCATCTAGTACCCTTGTAGCAGCATTTGTGCAATCTAAAGCAAATACTTCTCTAGCTTAGAGAGGGGAGCCCTTGGAGGGGGGTTTGGGACCCCATCTGGTGTTAAGGCTTCTCTCTCTCTCTCTCTCTCTCTCTCTCTCTCTCTCAACCTTCACTCATAGTGTCATTCTCTTGTCTCTCTAGTCTATTGCACAATTCTCATGAAGTAAACTATCTCATTCAGTAAAAGGAACCTTGCGTACGCACTGAGCACTCATCCTTGGTATTAGAGCTCTTTGGTAGTGTTCTATCATCACTCAAGAAAAGAACCTAAAGAATCTCTCTCAAATTTTTTATCTGAAAGAATCTTCGTGTCCCTGCCTCGGACTTATTAGTCACTCCCACCCTTAGTCCAACACGCATCGGACGCGCTCCCATCTTCATCGCTTTGTCTTAAGGGCAATTAAGCCACAAAGAACCTTTTTTTTTTTGCTTGTTTGAGATTGCACGTAACCCAACACCACTCGGGCGGTCGATCTCTCTAATTTGTTTTTTTGAAGAGTGACAGGTAACCCAAAAAAGGACTTGTCCAGCCTCCCCTCATTCCTCTTTTCCACTCATTGAGAGTGGACCTTGCACATTACATGTCACAAATTGCGGACATGTCAAGCCACTGAAGAAACAGAGCCAACCTGTAGATCCTGGCTCAGAGGCCTAAACCATAGTTACTTGGAACGCGGAACGGGAACAACGTTGGGCCTCCCTACGGAACGGGGGAATGGGAACATGCCCAGAACGGGAACGACGTGGAACGGGAGGCTTAAAAAACACCCAAATAATGCAATTTTTAGCGTTATGTGTTTGAAAAGTAGTACTAGAGTCCTTTGACTCTAATACCCACAAAAAACACGATTTGAAGACAATTCAACCTTATTATGACTTGAATGTGATGTGCGGTGCCGCGGTCATCGTACATACACAATGCCCATACACAATAACACATGCAATTATAGATTAGAGCTCTCAAATAATTGCAAGAGTAGAAGTCAGAGATAAGACTTGAAAATTGAGCCATAACATTGAGCAAAATACACTTTTCGCTTAATTTTGGCTAACAAGACCCGCCAAGGCGCTACAAAAAAACCAAAGGTGACATCTACCATATGGCATAATGAGACTATAAGCGGGGCAAAGTTCAAACCACACTACAAAAAGATTAAAGGTGACATATACCATATGGCATAAAGAAGCTACAAAGAGGGCAAACCGCAATACAAAAAGGTAAGGATAATGGATTATGGAAGTCCTAAAGTCTCAACTCTCGAGTTTCAAGACTCAAGACTCAAGACTCAAGAGCCACTAGCTTGAGAAGCCTCCCAATTCGTAGTAGCTGGCTATATGTCATGCACTTCCTCCCATTCTCATCATCGAGCTCTAGGCCCGGCTCGACCCCAACCATGGATGAAGTACCTGGTGTCGGTGCCCTGGTGTCAGTGCCTTTGTATCTCCACTTGCCTGAGGAGCCTCTTGCTCCATCTCCCACTCTGTAAAAGGATCTATCTGTTTACCTGTACTCTTGCATAGCATTTTCAAATTTGCGCTGACAAAGACAAGATCATTTGCCTTCTCCACTCCAAGCCGATTCCTCTTCTTGGAAGCAATGTGGCTAAAGGTACTCCACAGGCCCTAAACCCTAAGAAGCAGAAGAAGAAGCGGAAGAAGCTCCCACCAACTTATGGGATCCCGTCTGATGGGGCCCAAGTGACCTAAAGACAAGTGGTTCATTCAAAAGTTTGCAGAGATTGCTTGTCCCCTGCACACTTTGACTTAGAAAGGAGTTTCCTTTGCTTGGGGACCATCGGAATTGTTGCATTTAAGACTCTTAAAGAAAAATTGACAACTGGTCCTGTGTTGATTCTACGAGATTTGCAGAAACAATTTGAGGTTTACTGTGATGCTTGTGAACGTAGTCGGGGGCGGTCTTAATGTGGGAGGGCCATGTTGTAGCTTATGAGAGTAGAATGTTTTCATGACCAGAGCGGGTTGCACAAAATCTACGAAAAGGATCTATTGGCAGTCATACATGCTCTTACTCAATGGGTCATTCGGAGCAGATTTTACAGTGTTCATCGATCACTAGAGTTTGAGATACTTCTTGTCCCATAAACAACTTTTGGATAAGCAGATGAGATGGGCAAACATGTTATCCTCGCAGTTTTGCTTTCAGATAGTCCACATTATGGGAAAAAAGAACTCGGTGGCCGACGCGTTGTCTTGAAAGCCACAGATATCGGCTATTTCGGCGACACACCATCAAAATTTCGAGGATGCGATTGATTAGTACACCACAGATCCAGATTTTGCAAACATCTTTGACCGGTTAGAGAGTGGGGAGACAGTTGTAGGCTATGCTCTGAAGGAAGTTTATTTAATGCAGAAGACAATGCTGTATGTTACACAGTTGTTGAGAACAAGGTCTTGACAGAGTGCCATAATTCACCTTTTGTTGGGTATAGAGGCATGGAAAGCACCTCGAAAGGTGTGAAAAAATATTTCTATTGGCCGAGGCTCAAAAAGGATTTGGACGAGTTTGCTCATAGTTGTTTAGTGTTTCAGAAGGTCAAGTTTGACTCACACAAGGCACCTGCTCTACTACAACCTTAACCCATTCCTAACCGACCTTGGGAGTGTATAGCAATGGACTTTATTTTTATCTTCCAAAGACTTAGAGTGGGCATGATGGCGCTTGGACATTTATCGACCGGTTCAGCAAACAGGCTCACTTTATTCCGGTAAAGAAGACACTAAAAGCTGACCATTTGGCTAAGTTGTTTGTGTCACAGATTTTCAAATTACATGGTATGCGTGAATCTATTGTTTCAAATAGAGATCCCCGCTTCACAAGTTTGTTTTGGAGAGCAATATGGGAGATTATAGGCACACGGCTTAAATTCTCGTCCTCATTTTATCCACAGGTAGATGGGTAGTCGGAGATAGGTAATTCAGTCGTTTTAGACTTATTAAAGTCATACATCTCTGATCAAAAAACTTAGTGGGAGAAGTTTTTGCCCTTGGTGGAGTTTGCTTACAACAACACAGTTCACACGTCTACAAGGAAGGCACTATTTGAGATTATCGGGGGTGTTAGAAAGGTTCCACCCATTCTGAGCACCAAAGATAAGATTTTTGAAGCAGATCAGTATTCACAGGATCTGGACACTGCTTTTGCCAAGGTACGAGAGGCTTTGGAGAAGTCTCAAGCACGGCATAAGAAGGTAGCCAACAAGGATCGACGTGACTTGCAACTGAAGGAAGATGATTGGGTGCTACTCAGGTTTAAGAAAGCACGATTACGAAAGCGAAATGGTAAGGAGAGGCTTTTTCCAAAGCTATGTATGCGGTACTATGGACCTTCTCAAATACTAGAAAAGATAAATGATGTATCCTTCAAACTGAGGTTACGAGATACTTGGAAGATTTACAATGCATTTCATGTGAGTCTATTGAGACCTTTCAAAGGTGAAGTGCCAACGGACAGGGAGTGTCACGTGACACATCCAACCCTATGTGTCCGTGGACAAGCTACACCATAGCAGGGTTCCCTTCAGTCCAGTCAGTCTAGATTAGAAGTGATCAGGCACTTTTTGTGAGTCTATTCATAGACCGTGCATGCCCAGTCACTTAGCATAGATGCATATCCTCCGGTTGCACACAGCATGATCATCAGTATTCCCTTCAGAATCCATCAGATTCAGTCAGGGGAATTTTCCAATGCATTTAGCCTATTTTCCCTATTTTTGGTATTTTCACTTATTATTTTTAAGTGACTTTCCAACAAAAGTAGGTAGGGCAATTTTACTAAGTTAATATATAAGCAAACCCAAGTTAGCACTTTCTGGCAGAAGAGGCAGCAGGCGCTCCCCGCTCAACAGGCAACTTCTCAGTAGAACCCGCAGGACCCCCCCCAACCTTGGCGTTTCCTCTCACAGCAGCAGGTAGCGTTTTTGTTTTCCCCAGCAGTACCTCCACAAGACTTGGCGTTTCAGCCATTGCTTCATCGCCATCAACACAGAGCCCTAGCGTTTTCATCTATGCATCATCGCCAGCACTCCAGACCAGCAGGAATTCACTAACGCTAGGAAAGGGCAGTAGCGTTTTTCATTTGCAGCCAACCTGTAGCAGATGCATTAGCGTTTTTGATTCTCATCAGCAACTTCAGCAATCAGCCAGCGTTTTTGGTTTTCAGCCAATGTCGCGTCAGAAGGTTAGCGTTTTCAGCCCTATTGGACAGCAGTAGATTCAGCCTAAGTGGTTGTAGAAGAACCTCCATTTTCAGCCATAAAAACGCACCCAAAACAGAGATTTTCAGCCACCGAAACAATCCCGAAAATTAGCAGATAGAATAGAACCAAAAACAGCCCTAAAGTCATCATCATCGTCATCAACATAGTCCCCGTTGCATCAGTCCATGCATCATCATTGTACACCTTTGTGCAATCAAAGTTAGACCACTCTCGCCGACTAGAGTGGGGCCTTCGGAGGAGGGTTTTACAACCTCTCGGGTGTCGTATCTCTTTTCTCTCCTTTTCTCAGTCTCATACACTTGCATGCACAATATCCACTCACTTTGTTCGTGATCATAGCACTCTCCATAAGACGGAAGGCTCTCTCCTTCCCTAAGAACTAAAAGGAACCTTGAGCAAATAAAGATCACTAATCTTGAGAAAATACAACATTCATTCCGCTGCACGTTACAGGGAGCCAATGGAGCAACTCGAAGTGGAAGAGACGGAAGAGATCTTTAGTCTCGAACAAGTCATGGCAGCTCTCTAGGTGCCCCAACTTTTGGAGGAGAAGCTTTTTGGGAGCCATAGCTTTTGGAGCAGAGCTTTTCATTGTATGCTTTTGGCCAAGGGCCTTTAAATAATTTCTAGGGCCTCTTCTCTTGGTAGATTAGCTTGGGAGCATCACAAGAGAGAGGACCCTTGGACATTGTACTTTGTGAACGATAAATAATATAAAGAAATACCGAGAAGGGGTGCTAGTCTTTGGGGCCAGTGCGTCTAGGCGTGGAACTACGCTGTGCCGTATCGACTCTTTTCTTCTCTCCCCCTCTCTTTTCAAGTTCTGCTTAGTTATTTGTAGTTCTTTCACGTGCGTTGTTGTAGTTATTCGGCTTGAAGTGCAGTGCAATAGGGAACGGGCAGAACGCAACCCAAACGTTCCGAAACGGAATCGGGGATGGAATGCTGTTCCGAAATGGGGTGTAACCGGAACGGTGTTCGGGAACGGGGTGAAATTGGCAAAAATAGGCATTTGGAGGATAGATTTGGGGCAATTTGAGGGAAGTTTTGGGGTTGTTTAGGAGTTGATTCGGGACTAAGTTGAATGAAGGTAATTCAAACCTTACTTTAGTCGATTGTTCTGGCCCTGTTCCTGTTTTGACCCCCCCTCCTCCTCTCTATTCCCGTCTCATTCCGGATCCTCCCTTTCCCTTTCCCGTTCCCCGTTCCCGTTCCGGGTAACTATGTTGGAGTGTCCAAAACTATTAAAGCAGCAATAGACTATCCTCTTCGATATTGGATTGCTTACCTCTCGATAGTGTACCTTTGTGCAATAGTTGTAGAGATGACTGAAACAAACACGCGAAGGGGATCTCCCGGATACTTGGACCGCCTATGGAGACACGTCAGATGAACCACCCTATCGTAGCCACCATCTGGCAACTCCTTCGTGCTGGAGCCAGCGTTCGAGGATGTAGGCATGCATGTGTAAGACCGAGCGGCTCATACCACCCGGCCTCACCTCCTCGAGGTGACCTCGCGCACTCGTAGCTCACGGGCTAACCACTGGCACTCTTCCAATGGGGGTTGATAGATACAAATGAGGCCTTGACCTCCTTTTATAAAAATGACCGGCCACACTGCCGGGTTCAGACTACTTCCGCCTAGACACTGGACGCCCATCCCGACGGTGTCATAGACTAGATCCTTCTCGTGTAAGCGGGACATAACAATGACATTCCTTTGGTTGTGATTGATGACAAAATTTGAGGCGTAGTTTGCTCTTGCATTTGATAGAGTTTATATGCTAGCAGAATTGAGAGGTTGAAAGGCAAGAAATAGGCGCAAGCACATGCGCGCGCACACATATATGTGTGTCTTTTCAAATTTATATATACATGACAGAGGCCATAGCCTCTACCCATCCTCTGTAACAAACTTGGACACCCCAAGTCAAGATTCTACCGCGACACAGCAGAGATTCACTTCAAAACAGTTCACAATTCATAATTAAGACGACAGGCCCGGCGTAATTCCGTGCCAAGAGGTATTGGCCCCAAAGACTGGTGCCCCTTTCGGTATTTGTTTTTGTATTAATCTGTGTTCAAAGTACAAGAGAGTGAGTAGGTGCTCACTCTCAGACTTTGCGTCCAGATGCTCTGAGAAGTGAGGCCCTGCCCACTTATTTATTGGTACAAGGGGTGCCCAAAAGCAGAGTCCCAAAAGCATTCATCTTTTAAAAGCTTTTAAAATAAAGCAATTATCCAAAAGCTGCCAATTCAGCCAGTGCACTTAAGCCAACGTAAAAGCAGGATTTCCATACGGTAGGCAACGTCAACACTGTCAACGCTTTTCACGTTGCAAAATCCGGAGCAGTGCGTACAACCTGCTACGTTAGCCTACGATTGCGTTTTGCGGGCCTGTACCCTGCTGCCAGCCTTTGTGAGTGTGTCCGGGGGACCTGCTGCCACGTCACCAGTTTGTGAGATATCCCCCTCTTGAAAGTATTGTAATCGCCCTCGATTACGTCTACAAAACAGACAGAGGCCATAAATTGTCTTAGCAGACACTGACTGTTAGTACCGACGCACTGGGAATAACACATTTAGCACATGTACCAATCGACAGTCACATCACAGGACATCACTTGACATCACAGGACATCACATGACAAATCGCATTCAAAATTCATTCCAAATCTTAGACCATGATTAATCGGCAACGTATTTAGCAATCGCATCTAGATCCAGTCGGGACCTCACATATGCTCGATTAACTAATCCATATTGCAATCATGTCTATAGAGATTTATGAGACCGAAATGCTGTAGTCATTTCGTCTATCAGTCCTTACACTCAAACAAGTCAAGTACAAATCAATCAGTATCATTTTCATTATCGGGAATTCCAGTTCATAAAGCCATACAGCAAAATACTATCAGCTTAGCAGTATCCCTGAAACTCAAAGGGACATTATTCTATGGGAGGTGCATGCTATTTTGTCTCCTTTGTTGATGGTCATTCTATGAAAATTTGGGTTTATTTGCTTAAATCTAACGATGAAGCCTTTGCTGCGTTTAAGAAATTTCATGCATTTATGACCACCCAAACAGGTAGAAAGCTGAAATGCTTGCGTACGGACAATGGGGGAGAGTTCACAAGTGCTGAATTTAACAAATTTTGTGAAAATTTGGGCATTAAGAGGGAGCTTACTATGCCATACAGCCCCTCTTCTAATGGTGTGGCTGAAAGATTCAATAGGACACTTTGTGAGAGGGTGAGATGCATGTTGTTCACAGCTAATCTCCCTCATGGATTTTGGGGAGAAGCTTTGAAAACTGCAGTGCATATATGCAATCGATCCCCTCACGTGTCTTTGAAAGGTGACATCCCTGAAGAGGTTTGGTCTAGCAAGCCTGCTTCATATGATCACTTACACATTTTTGGTTGCGAAGCTTTTGTGCATATTAGACCTGAGTTGAGAAGCAAACCAGATGCCAAGTCCATTAAAGGCCTCTTCATGGGATATGGTGAAGAAGGCGAAATGGGTTACAGGATTTGGTTACCTCAGCTCAAAAGGGTTCTACGCAGCCGGGATGTTGTTTTTAATGAGGCAAAGTTGCTTCAAAACAATTGTGCTTCAAAGCATGACCATAAAAGCGTCAAATTTCAGCATGACCAGCCACCTGTTAGGCCTATTCTTGACCCTCAGGATGCACCACATATGGCTGAAAATGTAGATGATCCAGTGGTGTTTGAGCCAGATGATGTTGGGCAGCAAATTGAGGCTCCTGAAGGGCATTTGCAGCCACAAAACAATGCTGAAAATGGTGCTGAAAATGATGTACAACAGCCCATTGTTGATGATTTTATCATGCCACCTGATGGAGACCCATTACCGGATAATGTGGATCATTGGGTGAGGCGGTCTACTCGTCCGAGACGGACTGTGAGTAGATATGATCCCTCTTTGCATTACATTATGTTGACAGATGAGAGAGAGTCTCTTACGTATAAAGAGGCAAAGACATGTGAGCACAGTGACAAGTGGGAGCTTGCTATGCAGGAAGAGATTAAAGCTTTGCATGCTAATCATACTTGGGATTTGGTGGAATTGCCCAAAGGTAGGAAGGCTATTCCTAACAAATGGGTGTATAAAATCAAGACAGTTGATGCAAAACCGAAGTATAAGGCAAGGCTGGTTGCAAAGGGATATGTTCAAACCAAGGGCATAGTCTTTCAGGAAGTGTTCTCTCTTGTAGTGAAGATGACCACTTTGCGTGTATTGTTTGCCATAGTAGCTGCCCTTGATTTGGAATTGGACCAAATGGATGTACATACCGCTTTCTTGCATGGTGATGTGGAGGAAGAGCTTTACATGAAGCAACCCGAAGGTTTTGTTATTCCTGGCAAGAAACATTTGGTATGTATGCTCAATCGAAGCTTGTATGGGCTGAAACAATCATGTAGACAATGGTATAAGAAGTTTGACCGCTTCATGCTCAAACATGGTTACAAAAGAAGCCATGTAGACCATTGTTTGTATACCAAACGTGATGAGGATGGCAGCCCTATCATTCTTGTGCTCTATGTGGATGATATGTTGATAGCTGCAAAGAAAAGAAGCACTGTTGATGCTCTTAAAGAGCAACTGAAATCTGCATTTTCAATGAAAGACCTTGGGGCAGCTGAACATATACTTGGAGTAAGGGTTAGAAGGCAAAGGGACCAGCGCATATTGTATTTGTCGCAAGAAAAGTACATTGAAAAGGTGCTGGACAGATTTAACATGGCTGAAGCAAGGCCTTTTGGCGTGCCATTACAACCATATGTCAAAATCTCCGAGGATGATTGCTCCAAGTCAAAGGAAGAAGCCAATGACATGCAAAGTGTGCCTTACGCTTCAGCTTGTGGTTCACTTATGTATGCTATGGTTGCTACTAGGCTTGACATAGCCCATGCAGTGGGAGTTGTGAGCCGGTTTATGGCTAATCCAGGCAGGTTGCATTGGGATGCAGTGAAGTCCATTATGAGGTACTTGAAAGGGACTAAAAACAAATGCCTCTGCTATGGTAAAGGACCATTGGAGTTGAAGGGATTTTGTGACTCTGACATGGCTGGTGATGTGGATACACGGAAATCCACAAGTGGTTATGTGTTTACTCTTGCAAGAGGTGCTGTTTCGTGGTGTTCTAGATGGCAAAAGATAGTTGCATTGTCTACTGCAGAGGCTGAATATATTTCAGCCACTGAGGCTTCCAAAGAAGCCATTTGGTTAGCACGTCTAGGCAGTGATTTTGGTTTGCCTAACAAGGCACCTATGCTTGGTTGTGATAGCCAGAGCGCCATATGTCTGGCAAAGAATGCCATGTTTCATGCACGCACAAAGCATATTGATGTGTGGTATCACTTCATTCGAGAAGTGCTTGAGGATGGCCTTATTACATTGGTTAAGGTCCATACATCACAAAATCCAGCAGATGCTCTCACTAAGTGCTTACCCAAAGCACAACATCAGCTATGCATACAGATGGTGGGAGTCACGTAGCTTAAAGGCGCCATTTATGCCTTTAAGTGGGAGGTTGTTGGGTTAAAGGCCCAAATGGCCAGTCCAAATGACCCCTTTTGTGTATAGTTTTTAAAGGTTACTAACCTTTGTGAACTTGGCCACTAACTTAAAAATGGTCCTATACTTTAATAACGGAAATGAGAGCCCAATTTACTCTCAACTTATTCCCCTTACAAGAATCATGCAGCCTCTCTCTCTCTCTCTCTCTCTCTCTCTCTCTCTCCTACTTCGACCTCTCACGCCCCCATCTCTGCACACCAACGCCTCCTCTCCAAGGCTCAAGTCTTGCACATCTCCTCGTGCTCTATCACTTGCACACATTGCTGCGCACTCATTAGATGATTCCAAGCGGTCATATATCTCGTTCGTACTCCCGAGAAGAAATAAAGAGCCTTTTGAATTTCAACCATTTAACTGGAGCTTCCTTCCTCAGAAGAAGAGTGGACCACCATATTCGAGCATTTCCCTTGAAGAAAGATGCAGCCCTCCTAATCTTGGAGTGCTCTAAGTGATGCCCTCCAGAGAAAGCTATGTCAAACTTCTGAATGAAGGCCAAAGCCGTCGGAGCATCTCGGAACCTAGAAAAGGATTCAAATTTAATCGATTATCCACCTTCTTTACATTCTTTTGTTTTCTTGCTCTTGTCTTCGAGGAAGTCGTATTGGTTGGCCCTGTAGAAGTGACTCTTTCAAGAGTGCTCGTCCATGTCTTTCTGCGAGTACATGTTCCGCTTTTTTGCACTCGTCTGTCTTTTCGACTTTCCTCTCTACCTGAGAGGAGAAGCAATGGCCACATGCCATCTCAAGTAAATCTTATCAATCGGGTAATCCTTCAGGTGTTTCGCCAATCTCGGGTACCTGGAGTACTTAATCAATCTGTTCACACATATGCCAATCTGCACTTGACGTTTGTACTCCTTTTTTGGCAAACTTGTTCGAAAAACAATTTGCCCAAATCTTCATTCTTTTCTTTAGTTCTGCACTGGATTTCCAACTTTTCTTTGCCTTCCCATTGAGAGATGTCATCTCTGTCAGATTCTTCACGAGAACCCATGTGTAATCTGGGATTCTTTATGGCTTTATGCCCTGTAAGATAGAGTGATGAAGACGGGAGCGCGCCCGATGCGTGATGTATGAAGGATGGGAGTGGCTTATAAGTCCCAAAAGCTGTGTGCGCTGCAGAAATGATCGGATCCTCCGTAGAAGAAGAATCTTTCTGTGGTCTGATACCACTGTAACAAACTTGGACACCCCTAGTCAAGATTCTACCGCGACACAGCAGAGATTCACTTCAAAACAATTTGCAATTAAGTTGACACGGCCTGGCGTTATTCCGTGCCAAGAGGTATTGGCCCCAAATACTGGCGCCCCTTTCGGTATTTCTTTTTGTATTAATCTATGTTCAAAGTACAAGAGAGTGGGTAGGTGCTCACTCTCAGACTTTGTGTCCAGATGCTCTGATAAGTGAGGCCCTGCCCTCTTATTTATTGGTACAAGGGATGCCCAAAAGCAGAGCCCCAAAAGCATTCATCTTTTAAAATAAAGCAATTATCCAAAAGATGCCAATTCAGCTAGTGAACTTCAGCCAGCGTAAAAGCAGGATTTCCGTACGGCAGGCCACGTCAGCACTGTCAACTCTTTACACGCCGCAAAATATGGAGCAGTCTGTACAACCTGCCACGTTAGCCTGCCGCTGTGTTTTGTGGGCCTATACCTTGTTGTGAGCCTGTGTGAGTGTGTCCGGGGGCCTGTTGCCACGTCACCAGTTTGTGACATCCTCTTTACGTAGAAATTCCATTAAGGAATTCTTATTTCCTGATCTGAAACTTGATAGTATGTAACTCACGGATATGAGAGTCTAAACAAAATCTAAGGGTGTGGCAACCCTTTGGGTTGATCTGGCTTTGATCATACAGGCTGATGTGGCTTTGATTATACAATGCTCTTTCTTGAGCGGAGGACTTAGCCTTCTCCTTCTCCTATTCCTTCCTGCAAAGAAGATCACCTACAACCAAACAATCATGCTAAATCAATTCATAACAAGGAAAAAATCTATTGTAGAAGCTCGGAATGTAGAAAGCATCTTGCGGAGAGACAACATTGTAGAAAGATTCTTCTCTAATGACCCAACACACAAGAGGGTGTTTTTTCAAGATCCTGGCTGAATTCAACCCCCTCTACGACATTTATGTGTTGAAACAAGAGAAAAACTTGTCTCTATGGATGAATCTTCTGAAGGCACTTCTTCGCGATGGACCTCTTTTACCAAGTCATAACATCAT
This sequence comes from Adiantum capillus-veneris, assembly GCF_014529385.1. NCBI lineage: Eukaryota > Viridiplantae > Streptophyta > Polypodiopsida > Polypodiales > Pteridaceae > Adiantum > Adiantum capillus-veneris. Next base: position 77,433,346 of record NC_140956.1, on the reverse strand, counting down.
TTGGTACAATCAGGTAGGTGTACAGAGGGCTCAGTCATTATCTTTGTGGTTGAAAACTGCAACAACATGTGGACACCCCTAGCGATTGGGGGCAGGTTTTCTGGCCAAAATAGGGAGCAAATGGGGCGATTTGATGAGGAGAGAGAGAGAGAGAGAGAGAGAGAGAGAGAGAGAGAGAGAGAGAGAGAGAGAGAGAGAGAGAGAGGGGTCTCTGGAAGAAGAGGGAGGTGATGCTTTTAGGGGGTGCCCCAGGTTTGGGACACCTTTTCAAGTCCTCAATTGGTTTTTGAAGTGAGCCAGGGTCAATCGAACCTGCAAAACTTATTAAAAGTTCTGTAAGATGTAGTTATGCTAGCGCACACACTACGCAGGTGTTCCCGTATGCAATCTCATACACAGGTACAGAGTTGACACGTACTCCTTCGCGGAAAAGCATTTACATTCTCGACAAGCAACTAAAAAGCGACTTAATTTTTGAGAAAGTAACTGCTTTTCAGGAAAGCTTCTATCACAAGGATCTGGCAATTGCTGATTACTGTCACGAGGATGTGGCAACTGCTAACCTTAGTTGTTGGTTTCTTTCCAATAATTTTTATTTATTTTTTGTTTCCCTCTTTCTGAAGTTGCAAATGGACGGATATCGTGTGGCCAGTGTGAAATGGTCGACGACCGAGAGTTTCACCCGCAGGTGGGAAGGGCAGGTCGCCACGAGATGGCCGGGCCAATCGGAGTTGTAATCCGAGCAGTAAAAGGGTGGCTAGGCTCAGCTCAAAGTCATTTAGGCCCCCTCGCTACACTTATAAGTCGGTGAGTACTAGGAATTAACTCTAAAGAGGCAAACTGGACACATGACGGATCTGCAGCAAATTGCCAGATCCATCAGCATGAGAAGGTGCCCATTTCAAGGGAGGAGACTTTTTTGAACTCATATGTGACTACAGAGTGTGTGTGAGTAGTGGGTGCAGGTGATCACAGCTTTAATGAAAAGCTTACCTTCTCCCTTGCTCTATGTAGCGTGACGATTTGCTCTCGCGCATCTCTCTCTCCCCTTAGGCACATATGGATGGGCTACTCAATTGACCATGTACAGTTCTGAGGGTTTATGCGCGTTTGCCAAGGCAAGAGCCTTTTGAACAGGAACCGGATTAGCTAATTGCTAATCCCCCACAAGTATGCACAGTCCATCGTGAAGGATTGTGAAAATGAGGAGTTTTCTGGTGTGGAAACTCGTCCGTTTCAAAGGGGAACCGTTCCATTGCGTGCGGGAGCACCTCAGACACGCGTAGGTGTGCTCGCTCCGTCCAAAACGATTCAAAATAGAGAATTACAGTCTGCTGTGTTTTTATGCAGGTTTAGGGTTTTGCACGTAAACTGCAGGACAACGTCGGGGGAGCCTCGGGATGCTTAAACCGGGCTTTGGGCACTTGATAGTGTTAAAACAGGGATTTACAGCACGCTGAAATTGAACTGCAGCTTCTTGGAAAGCTTCCTAATCGCAAGGGAAAATGTCCTTGACGTGTATTTTGACCTACAAAGGGTTTTGCGCTGTTATGCTGGCGAGGTTGGGTCAAAAACCTACAATTACGGCCATGGACAGGTTTGGACAGCTTGGTGAGAGATAGGTGAAAGTGTTCGGGTCGTCTATTCGCAATAACAATAAAAAAATACCGAAAGGGGCGTCATTCTATGGGGCCTATAGGGTGTCTGCGTTTGCTTGGAGCGCTCTAGCTTCCGGGCCGTGTGTTTGACGTGTCAATTCTCGTTATAGGTTTTTATTTGCAAAGTTTCTCTGTCTCTTAAAGTCTAAAGTAAAGTTTCGGGTGAAAGCCAAAGTCTTACCGCCCTACAGGCCGGTTTCATGGTTCCATGCCTGGATAGAATCACTTTTTCCTCAAGAAGCGAGCCTTGGTTGGTTTGCGACGAAGACACAGAGTACAGGAACACGGGATTACACTATGACCGACAAAGGGAAAGGCATTATGGAAGAGGGTTCCTCTTCACTGGACATGCAAGCAATTCCTACAGTGTTTGAGGTTGGCAAGAGTTCACGGCCACGTCTGTCTGTACCTCTTGTTGATGTGAATGCTCCACCAGTGCAGGGTTTTGTGATTGGGCAACTTGAAGATGATGCGTTCAGGACTCAGTTGGTTGCTGCTGTGAATGTGTTTTCCCGAATGGTGCCGAACCCAAGGTTTATGGAGTTTTTGCAAGGGCCACCAGTGCCACAGCAGACAAAAGGCAACTCACACAGCCAGTAGAGCCCGATGAGGCTCAAGCCTAGGTACTTCATGCGTCTCAGCAGGATAGGGAGCACTCGCACGTTGCGGAGTCAAGGGCTCCAAGATAGGTTCCTCTCGTCCATGAACAGGTGGTTAGGACGCCAATTCCACAGGTTTTGCCAGTTCAGCCCGCCACCTTTCAGAGTCCACATGTTGCATTAAATGGAGAGGAAACTAGTTTCTAGACAATGTATCAAGTTTTCCACCACCCACGGTACATCCTTGGTATTTCGGGGGTGGATCTGTGTTCCAAAGTATGGCTGGTTATGTGCCTGGAAACCAGCAGGATATGCCAGGAACAGTGTTTGGGGGTATGCAAGGCATGATGCCAAACCCCCTGTATGGTAATATTGGCATGTAGCAAGGCTTTCAGAGAAATTAGGGCCAATTTGAGGTGCCACAGGGCAATTTTGGCATGGCTGGTTTTTCTGGACAGCAGCAAGATATGGCACTTACGACACAAAATGTCAATGGCCAAGGAATGCCGATGATCCCTACTACAGTGCCCATGTTGCAGACAATTCCTTATGACAATTTTGGGGCACTGGAAAAGCCAAAAGCTTACAAAGAAGGTGGTGCAGCTGTAAAGTTTAGCACTGCAAGAGGGAATTTTACAGAGGCCTCTAAGGTTAGGAAAGCTGCCACTTGCTTGAAAGACAATGCGCTTACATGGTGGAAAACATTGTTGATGCAAGGACAGGCATCCGCTACATGAGTAGCATCTGCATGGCTGTCAAATGAATTTGAAGCCGATGTCATGACAGATTGGCACCAACTCACTGTGGCTACTTGCAAGAGCCTACAGGAGTACAATCGGAGGTTTTGCAAAGCGTTGCTCGTAGTAACCTCCTATAGGTTTGTGTCACTGACAGAGCAGATTGAGAAGTATTGTTGTGGGCTGCCTAAAGGGCTTCGAGATTACTGTACAAACAAAGTGGCTACCCTCACGTAGCTTATGGAAGTTGCCAACAATGGTCTTGCCTTGTTGAAGGGAGAGGACAATGGGTTTTTGGGCAACATGAAAGGGGGGCAGCAAAAGAAAAATTCAGCAAAGAAGCCCTTTGTGAAAACGGCTCTTGAAGCGTCATAGGGGTCAGAAAAGGTCAACAAGGACAAGGACTCAGCCGCGACTTCTGGAGCACAGGCAAAGAAACAGAAAAGGAAGCCTTTTGTGCATACGTCGCTCAAGGAAAAGAAGGTCTTGATGGCTGAGAATAAATGCTTTATATGCGAGCAGCCTGGTCACTTTGCTGCATATTGTCCACAAAGGAAAAGACCAGTTGACTCAAATGATAAAGACGACAAGAAAGGAAAGAAGCCCAAACCCACGGCAGGTTCAGTGCGAGACATGGTGGTTGACAGGCCAAGCACGGATGCCAGGAGTTATGCAGAGCATGGGGTAAAGTCAGAGACCAGAGGACACTGGTTTTCTTTGATTCAGGTGCCAAAGCGAACTTTCTTTATCTCACGAGAGTTAGCTATGAAGCTGGGCATCAGAGCTGAAGAGATGGGGTACACGGTAGAGGCAGGGTTGGCATGTCCTGGCCACTCAGAGTGTGTTACTCCCATCATTGGAAAGTTGCGTCTGCATATTCAGTCGTATGTGGACACAGAAGAGTTCTATATCATGCCATTGGAAGGGTGTGATGCGCTTCTGGGAATCCCGTGGATGTTCAAGATACTTCATCAAAAGATGTTCAAGATACTCAAAAGATGTGAAGATACCTCATCAATTGTCCAAAGAAGTCAATTGGAAGCCAGCCATGTAATCTTATTGAACGCATAACCAAAAACTCTTCTGACTTAGCATAATCTAGAAACCAAAACTTGTACTATACAACCTGTTACAACAGATAACTGGTACTCTTCAAATCTGCAACTGGCACTTTAGTAGCCCCCGGGATCAAACGGGAAACTAATCATTTGCCCCACTGTGAGCATTCCTTTAAAAAAAATTGCACCATCCTCCAGGATCATAAGGAAAATACAAGAATTTTCAATCAATAGAGCATAAACATAAATTAACCCACAAATCTTCATGCAAACCGCCTGGATCACATGGCATATAAATTAATTGCCCCGGACCATGCATATATCTATCACCTCCTGGGTCAAACGCTAGCTCAAAATCTCCTACATCATAGGGTAACATCAAATCCCATATAGCACCAGGTAGCACTAGATACTGCCATATCCCTTGTGCAACTGGCTCATCCAATTGTCGATCATTAATCACAGGAAAAAGCATTGGCAGTACGCCTTCACTCTCACTAGTACTAGAATCCCAATCATGAATATCTGAATATATCAAGTCTTTGGCAAAACTCTCTTCATTAGGCTCGCAAGATGCATCAGAAAACAATTCTCTGTCTTGTAGAGGCTCAAAATCAAGTAGAGCATCATCCAACAACTGCATAAGGTCATCATCATCTGCATCTGAACAAACTTGCACATGCATGAATCGGGATTGATTGGTATCCTTAGTATCTGTATTTGAGAACCCTTCAAAGCTTCGTCCAATAAGCACATAAGATCTAGGTCCACCGCTTAAGAAGATTCTCCATCTTGCACATCTCAGGCTGCTGTAAACTAAGATTTCTACATATGACATGGATACTAAATACATCTGCTGTAAACTCCTCTTTAAGTCTTTCACCCTCATCCAAATATCTTTGCACTTTAGTAGCACAAAGTTCAGCATGCACACTGAAAATTTCATCTACTGTCTTGTCTGTATCATCGGTACAATGAAACCAATCATATTCAACACCAAGAGATTGCACTTCACTATGCACCCCCTTTGAATCAGCATCATCAAGTTCATGATCATTCTGCCATAGTGTGAACCTTGTGTCACAAAATCTTGATAGAGAAGAAGACTGATCCCCCTCTAAATCATCACCAAATTCAGGATCAGTCTGCCATATTGGTAGCTCTAGGTCATAGAAACTTGACAAAGAAGGAGTCTGCACCTCTTTGATTCATCATCATCATGTTGAAGACCAATTTTCCACTTCGGTAGCTTGGCTTCACAACAACTTGTCAATGAAGGAGTTTGCACCCCCTCTGAATCAACATTTTGCAGACCTTCAAGCACATACTCTTGCTTAACCAAGTCCTCAAAATCTGGCATATTCAAATTTGAAAAATGTGGTATATCAAAATCCATGGTCCTGCTGCTCTCAACAGCAGCAGCCTTGCTTTGACCTATAACATCTGTATCATCATTCAACTCTATGGTAGAATCTGTACCAGTATCATCAATCAACTCTATGGTAGAATCTGTACTAGACAAATTTTGCTCTAATTCTGAGTCAGTAGCAAAAGTATCAGTTGTAACCGAATCTTCATGCATGTCTTCTTGAATATGGCTGCACTCATTCACCTGCACAATTTCTTCCTGAGCTCTAGCCACTTCGTTGTTTTGATCCCATGATTTCTTTTCCTCCTGTACTGCATGCATAGGTTCTCTGCAAAAGTCATTCTGTGTATCCTGAAGCTGTAAAGCCTCACCCTCAAAGGCTTCTACTTCATGCACGGCATCTGCAAAACCCAACTTTTTATACACAGCTTTAACTATATCTTCATCATTAGCCTGTAAGAAAGGTAGCATCTTGTACAATACACTTATCAATCACAGCTTTTAACTTGTCCTCGAATATCTGCGTAGTTTTGTATACTTGGACTCTGTTCTTGATAGCTTGCATAGTGCTCATAACTTATTTGCATAATAGCTTCTTTGAAGTATTCCCAGTCGTGTTGCAGGCTTTGGTAACCTCTTGAATTTGCTCCTTCAAATCTGAACTCACTAACTGCTCAAAAGATCTGACCATTAACTCTTTAGGTATGCCTCTTCACTTCGTTTCTAGCTCATAGCACTCAAGGTAACCTTTTGGATCGTATCCATCAAAAACTTGCCTCTTGTCGTATACCGCATCCAAAGCTTCATCCATTTGATTTTTCTTCTTTATGGTCTCCATTTCAAGTAGAGATCCTTGAACCAATTGAAGCATCTTCGAAAAATCTGGAACTGTTGACTTATCATCAAAACCATTTGCACTTCACTCTGCAATCATCTTCATCATCTGCTCTAAATTCTCCATCTTTACCTCCCACCCCGGCTCGTTTCGCGTCGGGTTCACCAAAGATGTCGGGGGATATGTGTTCGAAACGTGAGCCGGGAAGGCGCCGGGCCTTTGGCTGTGAGAGGTGTCAAGAGAGAGAACAAGAGACACTGAAAGATCTGGCAAACACCGTAATCATCAATTAATTGAATAATGCTTTGAGTACAACTTAATCCTTAGCCAAGGTGGACTGTTAGCAACACCGTCACGTGGATCATCTGCTAACTAGGAGTTTAATCAATTCGAACTCTGAGTACAATGTAATCGATAGCCAAGGCGGGTTGTTAGCAACACCAACACTTGGATCAATTGGTAAATAGGAGTTAGCTCCCTTTATAGATTAACCGGGCCGTTAACGACACCGGGGCTTAAGACGATGATTAATTAATCTTCAGACTGATGATGGTGATGGAAACTTTCACGTGCCGCTTTACCTGCTTTATCTACATTCAAGATTCTGCAAAATTAATGTAAGTTCATTGTGTCGATCATCATGCTTCAATTATTGCCAACTGTCCTGCAGCTTCCTGCTCTGTGTGCTTTGCATCAGCTTAATTGCCGCTCACAAATTTCGCCGTCTCCTCTAATCCACTTGCTCCGATTGCCTTTGGTGCTCCGCTTCAATCTTCTTCTTTCCTCGTACCTTGCAAGCCTCCGAGTTGCTTTCCCTCCTCTCAGGCTCCTTGCTTATGCATGAGAGCGAGAAAAAGAGCGGCTTCTTGCCCCTCTCCTAACCCTTGCTTATGCTCGAGAGCGAGAGAGAGCCCTTTGCTTTGCTTCACCTCTCGTTTTTCTCCCTCTTTGTCTACCCTTACTCACCGAGGATGAGAAAGAGCGAGCGAGAGAGCCTTTGATTTCTTCTTCAATTTGAAAGAGAGAGATCTTCCTTCGCATATGCAACCCTCCTTGCCTTGCCTTGCCTTGTTACATCACTCGAGTCCTCCTCCCTTGCTTACTTGCTCACTGAGGGCGAGAAAGAGCGAGCGAGAGAGCCCTTGCTTTCCTCACTCCTTGCTTTGGTAGCCAAGGACGAGAGCGAGCTTTTCTCACTCCTTGCTTTCAAGCTCCCCCCCCCCCCGTCTCTTCCTCCTCTTCTCCACGCTTGCCATGCAACTCCTCAATATGCCCTTTCTCCCCCTTGCTTCACCTAAAAACTCCCCCTATTTAAAGCTTTCCCCCTCCCTTAGCAACGACGGCGCCGTCGTTGCTAGGGAGCGTTAAAAACGCCCCTTTGATGACGTGGCAGGTGGCGGGAGTCTGGTGCGCGAAAACCTGCAGAAGCGGCTCCGAATCTGAGCGCCCTAGCGTGATGAGCACTTTTCGCTTCTTGCTCGGCGTCATCCGACGCTTCCCGTGGCCTACGTAAGCTTCTCCATCTCCCTTGGGCTTCTCGCTGTTTCTGCTTGCGCCATCTCCTGTTTCTTGTTTTTTTTTCTCTTTCCCACTTAACGCCCCTTTTAATTGAGTGGACGCCCATCCCATTTTGAGGTTATGGGCGGGCGGCCACTGGCCCTACCCCCTTGGGCGGCCTAAGCTCCATTGGCTCATGCTTTGGGCGGCCTTAGTTTCACATTCGGCGGGTTGTTCCCATCAAGGGACATCACATTTGGCATACATATCAACCAAGGCAACCAGTGACTGACAATATCATCGTAATTCTACTGCCTGTAACAAGGTCTTGAATAGTGCCACATGCCCTCAAGATGTAAGTATAGGTGATTGCATTTGGCGGAAGGCATCCCCTTCGCACCCGGTGAAAATAGCCTAGAGCTCCTTACCGTAGCCGTGTTGGGCATTCCGCAATCATTTCATTCCAAGAGACGACATTCCAGTCACGAAGCTCTTCAACCACTAGGCATTGCCGAGAATAACCTTTAGGGTACATCCCGGCCAAGCATTGTTAAATTACCATATTTCGCATACATACCGTCCACGGTAGTGCTGAGCACAACTCTGGAACCCCGTTATCACAGCACTGTAGGAGATGACATTTCGGGCAAAATGCTACTTTATCGCATTCCAAAACTTGGTCGAAGTTCAAAATCACCAGATCGCACACTCACGGAGGCGAGCAAACCGATACGGAACCGGCCCCCGGTGAGACTTAAACTGCTAATATCTTGGTAACCAGAACTCCGATCGCTGATCTGAAAAGACCGACACGCTCCACAAAGTGAGCACTTCAAGCCCATGTATTCACTTCATCTCAAACCCCACAGCTGCAGTTGCCCAATTAGTACGGATCTGCATCAACATAAACCTCAAACTGCCATAACTTTTGCACCGTAGCTCCAATCAACGAGCCGTAAAGACAGGCCGGTAGAGCACTTCAAGCACTACAGCTCTAGATTATAAACTCCCATCTGTGCTCCCTTCAAGCATACTCTTTTTTAGCATCATTAAGGCACCTGTTGGCCCTTTAAAGCCGCATCTGGCATACATTAATCATAAACTAGCTTGTTAGCAAGCACTGAACACTGACCATTAATTAGGTAAGCTTCAAATAAGCTCGACGTGCATTTTTTTGGTATCTTTCTTAGCATGGGAGCGGAGCTGCACGACAACGTACAACAATACTGCACATTCGTCCACATGCAAGGCACCTTTTGAGATTGTTGAAGGTGGCAAAAAGGTTCCTCATATTTTGCATACAAAGGACAAGATCTTCGAGGCAAATCGATATGTTGAGAACATGGATGAAATGTATAAGAAGATTAAGCTTGCGTTGGAGAAGACTCAGGCAAAGCAGAAAAGGGTTGCTGATCGTCACCGTCGTGAATTACGGTTTTCACTTGGTGATTGGGTACTTTTACGGTTTGAAAAGGCAAGGTTAAAGAAGATGAAGGGCAAGGAAAGGTTGTTACCGAATCAGCACGCGTTACTATGGGCCTTTTCAAGTGCTTGATAAGATCAACGATGTTGCTTATAGGTTGAAATTGCCTGACACTTGGAAGATTCATAATGCGTTTCACGTGAGTCTTCTAAGACCCTTTGTGGGTGATGTGCCAGAAGATATGCCACAAGAGGATTAACCAGAAGTTGAGGAACTTGGTGAGATCTTGGTACTTGAGCAGATTTTGGTACATAAGGAAAGAAAAGTTAAGGGACAAGTTGCAAGACGCTATTTGGTAAAGTTCAAGAACTATTTACCTATGGATGCAAAGTGGATGGAAGAGCATGAAACAGCCTACGTATGCCCCAACTCAACGTGTTCAAAGGAGGAGTAATGATAGAGCTAGCACATCACTGTACATATGGATTCAGTGTAATAGAAGTGTGCATCGCTCTTCAAGTGTTAAAGGTATTATGCTCATTTCTATCATAGATGGAAATGACAAAAGTATGAAGGTCTCATTAAGTCATTTGTATCTATGTGTTATGACCTTTCTTGTGGGTACGTGCGATGATAAAAGCGTGCTAACAACACAAGACCGTCAATGGCATGTATATATGGCATGCAATCGAGGATGTTTGCGATTTCAAGAGGGGGGGAAGTCACGAGGATGTGGCAATTGCTAATTACTGTCACGAGGACGTGGAAACTGCTAACCTTAGTTGTTGGTTTTTTTCCAATCATTTTTATTTCTTTTTTGGGACCCTCTTTTTGAAGTTGCAAATGGCCGGACATTGTGTGGCCAGTGTGAAACGGTCGACGGCCGAGAGTTTCACCCGCAGTTGGGAAGGGCAGGTCGCTACGAGATGGTCGGGCCAGTCGGCACTGGAATCCGAGCAGTAAAAGGGTGTCTAGGCTTACCTCAAAGTCATTTAAACCCCCTCGCTACACTTAAAGTCAGTGGGTACTAGGAATTAACTCTAAATAGGCAGACTGGACACATGGCGGCTCTGCAGCAAATTGCCAGATCCATCAGCTGGAGGGGGCGTCCATTTCAAGAGAGGAGGCGGTTTTCAACTCATAAGTGACTACAAAGTGTGTGTGGGTAGTGGTGCAGGTGATCACTGTCACAAGGAGGGCACCACGTGCCAATAGAAAAGAACAGACTAAATAGACTTTTAGCACTTCAATAAGAACTGAATTGAGAGAGAGAGAGACGACACGACACGGAGTAGCGGAATTCCACCCCAAAGAGTATTGGCCCCAAACCTTGGCGCCCCTTTCGGTATTTCTTTATATTGTATCAATTCAGTACAAGCCGGTACTCCAGACTCTGCACCTTCTGTCACAAGACGGGCACCACGTGCCAATAGAAAAGAACAGACTGAACAGACTTTTAGCACTTCAATAACAACTGAACTGAAAGAGAGAGACAACACGCGACATGGAGTGGCGGAATTCTACCCGAGAGAGTATTGGCCCCAAGCCTTGGTTCCCCTTTCAATATTTCTTTATATTGCATCAACACAGTACTAGCCGATACTCCAAACTTTGCACCTTCTCCAGGAAGCATGCCCGAGAATGAGCCCATGGCCTCATATATAAAGGCCCTAGGCCCCAAAAGCAATTTACATGAAAAGCCTTCAAACTCAAAAGCTTCTGGTCCAAAAGCAATGCCAAAAAGCTGCCAGCGTAATTTACGGAAATCCGTATAGTCCTGCCACGTCAGCACTGCCAGCGTGAAAAGCGAAAATCTGTACAGTTCTGCCACGTCAGCAGTCAACGGAATTTTCGGAAATTTGCCACGTCATCAATTCCTATGCTTCTTTCTTTGTGTGTGTGGGTCTTGCTTTATTTTAATCCTTTATGTAACTTGGGGCCCCATCGGACGGGGTCCCCATAAGTTGGTAGGACTTCTTCTTCTGCTACTTGTTCTTCTTAGGGTTTAGGCCCCTCGGCCGGCATCTGTAAGTTGCCTCCATTCTTCAGGGCTTCGACACGTCAGCAGTTTGTGACATCTTCTCCAGGAAGCATGCTAGAGAATGAGCCCTTGCCACATATTAAAGGCCCTTGGCCTATGAAAAGCAGTTTACATGAAAAGCCTTCAAACTCAAAAGCTTCTGGTCCAAAATCAATGCCAAAAAGCTGCCAGCGTAAATCACGGAATTCCGTACAACTGCCACGTCAGCAGTCAACGCAAAACACGGAAATCCGTACAGCCTGCCACGTCAATATTGTCAGCGTAATTTTCGAAAAATGTGCCACATCATTAGTTTTTTTGTCGCAAGTCTTTCTTTGTGGGTCCTGCTTTATTTTAATCCTTTATGTCCGTTGGGGCCCCATCGGACGGGGTCCCCATAAGTTGGTAGGACTTCTTCTGTTTCTTATTCTTCTTAGGGTTTAGGTCCCTCGGCCAGCATCTGCAAGTTGGCTCCATTCTTCAGGGCTTTGACACGTCAGCTGTTTGTGACAATCACAGCTTTAATGGAAAGCTTGCCTTCTCCGTTGCTCTATGTAGTGCGACGATTTTCTCTCGCGCATCTCTCTCCCCCCTTTGGCACATATGGTAATGCCCCACTAGATGGGCTACTCAGTTGACCGATGTACAGTTCTGAGGGTTTATGCGCGTTTGCCAAGGCAAGAGCCTTCTGAAGAGGAACCGGATTAGCTAATTGCTAATCCCCCACAGGTACGCATAGTTCCATTGCGAAGGATTGCAAAAACGGAGAGTTTTCTTGTGTGGAAACTTGTCCCTTTCAAAGGGGAACTGTTCCATTGCGTGCAGGAGCACCTGAGACACGCGTAGGTGTGCTCGCTCCGTCCATAACGATCCAAACCAGAGAATTACAGCCTGCTGTGTTTTTCTGCAAGGTTTAGGGTTTCGCACCTAAATTGTAGGACAACGTCGGGGGAGCCTCGGGATGCTGCAATTACAGCCATGGACAGGTTTGGAGTCTGGACAGCTTGTGAGAGATAGGTGAAAGTGTTTGGGTCATCTATTCGCAATAACAATAAAGAAATACCGAAAGGGGCGCAAGTCTTTGGGGCATACAGGGTGTTGTTGTCTGCTCGGAGTGTAACAAATTGCTGACGTGTCAAAGCCATTGAAGAACGGAGCCAACCTGCAGATCCCGGTTGAGAAGCTAAAACCCTATGAAGAAGCAGTAGAAGAAGAAGAAGAAGTTTTACAGACTTACAAAGTCTTGACGAGTGGCCTATTTTTAAAGAAGAGCTCCCACCAACTTACGGGACTCCGTCCGATGGGGCCCAAGTGACATAAAGGCATTGAAAATAAAGCAGAACACACTCAAAAGACTTTGCACATCAAAATATGATGATGTGGCACCTGTACGGACGTTTCGGAATTCGCGACGGATTTTCAGGGAAATCCCAAAATTTTAGGAAAGTGATTTTTTGGGGTCAGCTTTTCATATTTGATGCTTTTAGGCTTTGGGCCTTTAAATATGAGCCTTGGGGGCCCTCTCTGGCACTCTTCAACGCGCAGATTGTAGAGGAGGTGCTCCTCGGCTGTTGTACCTTGCGAATCAGCAATAATATAAAGAAATACCGAAAGGGCGCCAAGGTTTGGGGCCAATACTCTTTGGGGCGGAATTCCGCCACTCCGTGTCGCGTGTCGTCTCTCTCTCTCTCTCTCTTAATTCAGTTGTTATTGAACAATTGTTATTGAAGTGCTAAAAGGCTGTTCAGTCTGTTCTTTTCTATTGGCACGTGGTGCCCGTCTTGTGACAGTAGTATCAGAGCTTAAGGCGTGTGCTTTTCTGAAAGCATACCGGTCCTACAAAGGAGCAGATAGAGCTATATTGGAATTTTATTTGAGGTATCTTCGCCCTCCAACACGGACTTATTAGCCACTCCCACCCTTACTTCATCGCTCATCGGGCGCACTCCCGTCTTCACCGCTCATGTCGTACAGGGCATAAGCCATTAAGATCACTTGCAAGAGAAGGATCCAAGATTTGTTTCGAGCTGCTGTTTTTCTCAGAGGCAGTGCCATACAAATGTTGATAGCTACCAAGCAGCATACTCCAAGTACTTGGGAAGCTTTCAAGAAATTTTTACCCGAAGTCATATGGTTTCTGACATCTTCCTTCGGAGTGCAACTTCTGGCAGAGTGGGGTATCCTGAAATGCTTGCCATGGAAACCCTAGCAGATTATAACTTAAAAGTTTCTCGACATCTCTCAGTACTAAGTAGATGTCTCTTCACGAGTAGATGACCTTGGAGATCCAATGCGATTGCTATCTTGGGACTACCATCACCGCAAACGAAAACACTGTTTGTCCAAGAGCTGATGGACCATGCTGTGCTTGGCTACAACCTTACGGAATGAACCTAACCCTAATTTTTGGTGCAGGTTCCAGGATGGAAAGTCGGTCGACTTTTCGAGCTTGACTGATGTCAAGATTGCTTTTTAAGTTTGAAATCTGTTTGAGAACTTGTTTGGTGATCTTGTTTGGAATTTGTTTGAAATGGATGGTATCTGTTTTGAGCCTATCTTTTGGTGCCGATTTGAATTGTTTGACTCTGGTTTTAATACTGGTTTCAATGATTGGTGATTTTACTCCCGGGTGGAGTAGTGAGAATTGATGTTTGAGAATGCTTGCTCATACTCATGGCCCGGACCCTTGTGGTTATTTGCGGGGGGAGTATTGAATGATTGAAAAGTGCTGTTTTTTTACTCATGGCCCGGACCCTTGTGGTTATTTACAGGGGGGGTATTGTTGTTGTGACTCCCGGCCCAGACCTGGATGGTTATGCGGGAGGAGTATTAAGAAGTCTGAGCAGTGGTTACTCTCAGCACCTCCAAACGACACAGGCTGCGGTCTGGGGGGCGTTTGGTTGTAAAAGGTCTCTATATCTCCCGGCCCAGCCCTTTTTAGGTTATGCGGGAGGAGTGACGAGGGAGTCGTTGAATATCTCCCGGCCCGGACCTTGTTAGGTTATGCAGGAGGAGTGTTCATCGGCGACTTTACGTTTCTATGTCCTGTAACATGCATATGTGAGCATTTGTGTTGCATTGTGATGTGCCAACATTGAATATTCCTGATTGGATGAGATTGCCTGGGTATGTAATTTTAGTGCATCAAGACACCCGTGGGAGATTAGTACGGTTTGGGTGTAATGGCTAATTTTACTACGCCGGAATATCAAGAGTTCCGATCTGGACGAAAGGAGAAGCTAACTCCTTGATCAAAACAGTCGAAAGGAGAAGCTAACTCCTTGGTTAAAAGAGCCGAAAGGAGAAGCCAACTCCTTAACAAAAAGAGCAAATTGAATGTCTCTCGGAATGACCCTCGGATTTTTTTTTTCTAGCTAACTTGAGTTGTTTTGTAGATATGCTGTAATCGCGGACGATTACTCTCTTTCAAGAAGGGGAGATGCAACAAATTGCTGACGTGTCAAAGCCACTAAAGAACGGCGCCAACCTGCAGATCTCGGTTGAGAAGCCAAAACCCTATGAAGAAGCTGTAGAAGAAGAAGAAGAAGTTTTACAGACTTACAAAGTCTTGATGAGTGGTCTATTTTTAAAGAAGAGTTCCCACCAACTTACGGGACCCCGTCTGATGGGGCCCAAGTGACATAAAGGCATTAAAATAAAGCAGAACACACTCAAAAGACTTTGCACATCAAAATATGATGATGCGACACCTGTACGGACGTTCCGAAATTCGCGACGGATTTTTAGGGAAATCCCGAAATTTTAGAAAAGTGATTTTTTGGGGTCAGCTTTTCATATTTGATGCTTTTAGGCTTTGGGCCTTTAAATATGAGCCTTGGGGGCCCTCTCTGGCACTCTTCAACACGCAGATTGCAGAGGAGGTGCTCCTCGACTGTTGTACCTTGCGAATCAGCAATAATATAAAGAAATACCGAAAGGGGCGCCAAGGTTTGGGGCCAATACTCTCTGGGGTGGAATTCCGCCACTGCGTGTCGCGTGTCGTCTCTCTCTCTCTTAGTTCAGTTGTTATTGAACAGTTGTTATTGAAGTGCTAAAAGTCTGTTTAGTCTGTTCTTTTCTATTGGCACGTGGTGCCTGTCTTGTGACACGGAGTGCTCTAGCTTCCGAGCCGTGTGTGTTTGACTTGTCAATTCCCGTTACAGGTTTTTATTTGCAAAGTTTCTCTGTCCTAAAGTCTAAAGTAAAGTTTCGGGTGAAAGCCAAAGTCTACCGCCCTACGGGCTGGTTTCACTTTCTGAAAACCCAACTTTATTCATGCGCATGATTCTTAGTGTGCAACTCTATCTAAGTTTGGAATCTACTCAAACCATAAGGACGTTCCCATCCAGTGCTCTTGTTACCCACCTTCTGATGCACCAAGCGTGCCGATAACTTAAGTATCTTACTAACGAAACTTATGGAACAAATCATTAGGGATGCTCTAAGCTACCCATCCCATGATGCTTTAGAAATGTCTGTTTCCAATGTTCGGATACCCCTTCTAGATGCCGTAAGTCACCAACCGCAATGATGCAGCAGGAGTATATCTCCAGGTGGCATAGCATAAATTCCCTTTCACAGTGCTCTACGGATTCCTCTAAAATGACACACCGAAAGTATTGTTCTAGGATGGTCTGAGGGACTTTCGTCTATGATGCTCTTGTCATTCCTCTGATGATGTATCTGACATATTCCCTCTTACTTAGGGATCCATCTAATCTGATATTTCAATAAATCCTTAGCTATAGCTAATTTAGCAATCCTAGCTCTATTCTTGTAGAGAGAAAGCCACTTTCGTGGCTTTAAAGAACTAGTGGAAAAATCCATAAGAGGTCATAAAGGAAAACCTTTCAGAGAAATATGATCAAGACACGATAGGAGTTGACAAAAATTAGCAGGAAAATAAACCAAGGACCAAAGGCATGTTTCCATAGCTTATCTTTAAGGACTAATTTGTCAAAAGGATAAAATTTCAGTAAATTCTCTCAAAATTTGGTCAAATAATTCTTAGCACGTAGAAACTTTTTTGAAAAATCGTTCCATTTGTATGCAATAGAGTTGTCAAACGTTCATGATACCTACATAAAGACTAACGGCAATCAATACTCATCGAAGGTGAGCAATAAAATGCAATTCTATGTGAATTTTGCTATTTTAAGAAAAGTTTTTGTTTTTGGACTAGTGAAGTCAAAGATGATTCCCAAAGTCTTTTATACATCTTAAAACTTTACTCAAGATGTTTCATGAAGTTTTTATCTTATATGGGTCAAATTACGCAAATCTGGCATGAGCCACTTTAGTGGCCCAGAGACACGACTAGTGCTGGCATTGTATGATCAGAGCCACATCAGCCAACCATGCACCAGTGTCACGCTGGGAAGCAATCAATAGGGCTGTAGCGATGATGAATTCATAGCTTTGCATGAAGATAAGGCCTTGGGGGCCCTCTGTGGCACTCTTCAACACGCAGATTGCAGAGGAGGTGCTCCTTTAAATATGAGCCTTGGGGGCCCTCTCTGGCACTCTTCAACACGCAGATTGCAGAGGAGGTGCTCCTCGACTGTTGTACCTTGCGAATCAGCAATAATATAAAGAAATACCGAAAGGGGCGCCAAGGTTTGGGGCCAATACTCTCTGGGGTGGAATTCCGCCACTGCGTGTCGCGTGTCGTCTCTCTCTCTCTTAGTTCAGTTGTTATTGAACAGTTGTTATTGAAGTGCTAAAAGTCTGTTTAGTCTGTTCTTTTCTATTGGCACGTGGTGCCTGTCTTGTGACACGGAGTGCTCTAGCTTCCGAGCCGTGTGTGTTTGATTTGTCAATTCCCGTTACAGGTTTTTATTTGCAAAGTTTCTCTGTCCTAAAGTCTAAAGTAAAGTTTCGGGTGAAAGCCAAAGTCTACCGCCCTACGGGCTGGTTTCACTTTCTGAAAACCCAACTTTATTCATGCGCATGATTCTTAGTGTGCAACTCTATCTAAGTTTGGAATCTACTCAAACCATAAGGACGTTCCCATCCAGTGCTCTTGTTACCCACCTTCTGATGCACCAAGCGTGCCGATAACTTAAGTATCTTACTAACGAAACTTATGGAACAAATCATTAGGAATGCTCTAAGCTACCCATCCCATGATGCTTTAGAAATGTCTGTTTCCAATGTTCGGATACCCCTTCTAGATGCCGTAAGTCACCAACCGCAATGATGCAGCAGGAGTATATCTCCAGGTGGCATAGCATAAATTCCCTTTCACAGTGCTCTACGCATTCCTCTAAAATGACACACCGAAAGTATTGTTCTAGGATGGTCTGAGGGACTTTCGTCTATGATGCTCTTGTCATTCCTCTGATGATGTATCTGACATATTCCCTCTTACTTAGGGATCCATCTAATCTGATATTTCAATAAATCCTTAGCTATAGCTAATTTAGCAATCCTAGCTCTATTCTTGTAGAGAGAAAGCCACTTTCGTGGCTTTAAAGAACTAGTGGAAAAATCCATAAGAGGTCATAAAGGAAAACCTTTCAGAGAAATATGATCAAGACACAATAGGAGTTGACAAAAATTAGCAGGAAAATAAACCAAGGACCAAAGGCATGTTTCCATGGCTTATCTTTAAGGACTAATTTGTCAAAAGGATAAAATTTCAGTAAATTCTCTCAAAATTTGGTCAAATAATTCTTAGCACGTAGAAACTTTTTTGAAAAATCGTTCCATTTGTATGCAATAGAGTTGTCAAACTTTCATGATACCTACATAAAGACTAACGGCAATCAATACTCATCGAAGGTGAGCAATAAAATGCAATTCTATGTGAATTTTGCTATTTTAAGAAAAGTTTTTGTTTTTGGACTAGTGAAGTCAAAGATGATTCCCAAAGTCTTTTATACATCTTAAAACTTTACTCAAGATGTTTCATGAAGTTTTTATCTTATATGGGTCAAATTACGCAAATCTGGCATGAGCCACTTTAGTGGCCCAGAGACACGACTAGTGCTGGCATTGTATGATCAGAGCCACATCAGCCAACCATGCACCAGTGTCACGCTGGGAAGCAATCAATAGGGCTGTAGCGATGATGAATTCATAGCTTTGCATGAAGATAAGGCAGAAGCAGGACAAATCTGGAAAGTTAAAATCTGCATGTAGATAATTGGGCAGCATGATGAAACTGAGGATGACCATTCACCTGGCAAAAGAATAGGCATACCTAAGGACTAGGAAAGGGGAGAGAGGAGAGATGATGGTTCGACCACCATCCGACCAAATCACTGCTCACCAAAAATAAATAAACAGAAATGTTTAAAAACGAGGACAAGCAAAAAAGATCTCACAAGCAGGAGAAAACACAGGTAAAAACAGCACACAGCAAAAGTAAAGTAAAAACAATAAATTCACAACCAAAAGACCCTAAGTAAACAGAAAAAAGATCGCAGGTGGCGACAAAAGGGATTGTGGGCAAACAGACAGAGGTGTTCTTTCTTTTTGTGTTTGGGTTTTCCTGCCTAGGGGAAAGGGGGGAGCATACACATAGATGACCAACAAACTAGGACGGCAGAGATCGGCATGGAATCTGTGACATCCTTTTGTACTAGATCCATTAAATCAAGATGTACAAGTTTTTGCAATAGATAAGTGTTCTTTCGTGTTTGTTTTTTCCTGCCCCATGGGAGGGAGGCCCCGGCCCCCGGGGGGGGGGGGGGGGGGGGGCTGGGGCTGTTTGTCATAGTCACAAGGGATGCGTCCCAAGGAGTGGGGACGGGGCTCACATGGATTTTAAGTGTAAAAAAAAGGGCGGGACGGCAAGTGGGGATGGGAAGCCCAAAAATGGGCGTCCCCTGTGACTATGGCGTGTGTGCATAGACGACCATTAAAGTAAGAGGACAGAGATCAGCATGGACACCTTTGGCATCAAGTTACATCAAGATTACAAGTATTTTCAATAAAAAATTGTGTTTGGGAAGAAGTAAAAGGAGAACTTTTTCTGTTTGAACCACCTTTCTGTATGTTCTAGTAATGTAAGACAAGTAAATTATCCCTTTTCGGGTGGAAAATCTTTTGAAGGACAAAAACGTAAAGTTTGGGACAGTTCAGCTTAGATGAAGATGTTGTATATTATTTGTAATGTTGTATTCTCTCTTGCAGGCTTTCCTTTGCCTTGGCAGCTGGGCTGATGAAGCATAAAGTAAGAGTTGTAGCTATGGATTTACGAGGTCATGGTAGGTCAGAGACAAACAATGACACTGATCTTTCTATCGAGGCAAGTAAGGAAGTCATTGGATTCATCGTGCAGTTTAACTTTGTTGTAGAGTTGTTAGAATGATTTACCTGGTTGTTTTGGGAAGTAGACCCTGTGCAGCGATGTCTTTGATGTCATTGATGAGCTCTATGGAAACTCAGCTCCTGCCCTTATTTTTGTTGGTCATAGGTCTGTTGCCACTTACTTGATAATGCAACAGCTACGATGGGTAAGACTACAATAGAATGGTCAGTTTCTGATATTAAACTGGTTTGATGTCACATTTGACAGCATGGGAGGTGCTGTAGCAGTGCACTGTGCAGCAAAGAAGAGACTTCACACTTTGGCTGCACTTGTTGTGCTAGATGTGGTTGAGGTGATTAATGGCTTGCTCACGACAGTGACATCTTTTTCTCTCTTAGGATGTCTTAATAGCTTCTTATTTACATGTCAGGGCACAGCAGTGGCATCCTTGGCTTTTATGCAGAGCTACCTTTCAAGTCGTCCTCTTCACTTTCCGTCAGTGGAGAAGGCGGTGTGTGGTCTCTAATCTGTGATCATTCTCTTGCTTGTGTGTGTTTAATCTTATGCACTTCAAGTTCAGGGAGCATCTCACGATTTTGAACGGTGAACTTGCTAAGTTTAATACGGAGCTTTTTGTGCATGCACTGCATTCATGGATGGGTGCTAGATTATTAAATAGCTCCCACAATGATGGTCACTATTGAAATTCCCAATGTTTTTTTGAGAGGCTTTTGGTGAATATGCTCTTGCTACATCTATTCTGGTATGTTTATGATTGGCACGAATTATGATGGCCTTATCTTCAGAAGTTAAACTTGACTTTGGAGAGGGATTTTTCCAGATTGAATGGAGTGTGAGGGGAGGCGCTCTGAGAAATGTAGATTCTGCTCGTTTATCTGTTGGCTCAACTCTGAAGTACAACGAGGAGAAGCAATGGTAAGGCCAGGCAACGTTAACATTTGAAGCTGACTGTACAGCACAATTTGAATAGTGAATTCGTAGATTGAATATGGATTTGGCATTAAGCTCGTCTCTTTAAATATCAGCTTCTAAATCGTTTTTTCAATTCTATGTGATTGCAGCTATACATGGCTGACACCGTTGGAAGACACCGAAGCACATTGGCAAGGATGGTATGTCAATTTCTTGGAGTTGTCTTGCTAAATCACATGTTTAATGGACGAGTAATGTTTTTTTGTAAGGGTGGATGTTGGGCTGTGAAAAGGCTCAAACCTTGACGAATTTAAGATTTGCACCGCTTTGCTTGACTTGAATTGTAGTTTCAAGCAAGAAAGACTTGAAAATTGGCAATTTATGCAGGTATAAAGGTTTGTCTGACCTGTTCTTATCATCCCCGGTGCCAAAGATTTTAGTGCTAGCTGGAACTGAGAGGCTTGATCGGTAAGATCTGTTTCACCTTGAATGAAAGTTTTGGAGGAGGTTTTTGTCTTAACTGGTAAGGATTGCGGGCCTTTTAGGTCATTGACCATTGGACAAATGCAGGGCAAGTTCCAGATGGTTGTTCTAAGAAATACGGGGCATGCTATTCAGGTGCATGATATGTTGGATTTGCCTGTAGTTCAAAACATCCATCAATTGCCCCTAAATGTGTTCATAATCAAGCAATTCGTGCACACAATTAGTGAATGAAAAAAGCTTTGTCCGATGTCCTTTTCTGATGCTGTACATTTGCAGGAAGATGTTCCTGATGAGCTTGCGAAAATTGTACTCGGTTTTATAGATCGAAACTGCATCACAGCATCTGGGGTCAAGGTGTAGTCAAGCTTCTCTTGCTCCATGTTTCTTGGTCTTTGTTTCTTTATCAGGTGACCTTGATTGACTAGCTTTGATTGTGTTTTTAGATTTCAAGCGTCCTCCGAGCTGCTCAATCACGTGCTCAAAACTAGCTTCCAATCCGTTAGGCATGGTGAAATGATTAAAGTGAGCATCCTCTTTCTTCTATGTGCTTACAGATGATATCAGCTGCAAGTAAGTGCTTTAAATTGAGGTTTGAAAAACCCTTATTTACTCTGCATTCCTGGAGCACTTCATATGTAACGCTTGGTGGATTGGCCCTTTCGTATATCACGAGTTGACTTCAGGGAGGAGTATCTTCAGAGTGGTGACATCCAATAGTTTATCATGCTTGAACTGAAAAATAGAATAAGGTTGATAGTCATGTTCAGTGGAGGATCATCCCCTTGCTATGATTTCAGAAAGCTTTGAAGACCTCAAGCTCATATACCTGATAGTGGCATTGATATGATATTGTATCAAAGGCGGGTAACTGTATATTGAACGATAGTGGTGTATGACATGATTCCAGTTGAACACGCTAAATTACGTAGAGGAATTTTCAATGTTGCCCTCGCCACTCTTCTTTGGCTAGTCTGACTTTGCTTGAATATGGATGTCTTGTTCGTGTTTGTTTACAGAAGGTTGCCTCTATATGTGGATACATATATACGCTGGTGATGTGCATGCATTATACACATGTGTATGTATTATATATATGTACTCATCCCCGCCCCCCCCCCCCCCCCCCCCCCCCCCCCCCCTCCCCTCTCTCTCTCACACACACACACACACACACACACACACACACACTCACTCTATGGTACTTCTAGCTTATTTTTTTACCTCACCGCAAAAAAGTCCACACCATGGGACGTGACCCATCTTAAGAGACTTGGCGGAGTTGGGTTGTTTTTTGCCCAGGATGATTATCACACCCACACACTTTCAACACCGACCTATTAAACAAACCCGAGTTTACTCTCTTGGGATTCTATTGGATTTTTACCGCCTAATACCTCCACCATATGGCAAGGCCCTTGTAAAGGACTTGAGTGCTGCATCATATCTTTTCCTCGGGCTTACCTGACTGTGAATACATTTAGGTGGCCTCTTCATTACATCTTGTAGGCGGCCTCGCCATCTCTGCTTGGATCGTGCCACTCGTGAAATTTGCGCACGATATGGCAACCGCCCTCCTTCCTCTATTTAAAAGGTGAGGGCGCATCTCTGCCTCTCACTTAGCTTTGGTTGTGCTCTGTTTAAAAAAAAAAAGGAAACCGCGTGACTTTATAGCTACTCCATCAAAGCATGGAGCTATCGACTCAAGTAACACAGGTCGGCATTTTTCTACACGTGCTTTTTTTGCAATATGTTTATGCTACGGGCATGGTACACTGTGGGGAATTTTTTCTCGGTATAGTAGGATACAATGGATTGTTTTTTCCACAGGAATTTAATCCCAAAATCTTTGGTTCTGATGTGTTGCGTTTTTCTGTTGAAGATGACATATTAGTGGTTCTTTTTGATTCAGCTGACTGTCTACTGTTACTGTTAAAAACTTTGGTTCGCTATCATGGTACAAACCGTCCTATTAACTACTATTTCGGTGGTTGGACCACTTGTTTGGCGATGGCCTTTTGTCCTAGTAACGGGTACAGACATGCTTTTTTGCGCACTAACATGTTTGTAGGACTAGCCGGCTAAATAGTGCCTTGATTACATGGGATGTTGCTTTTTGACTGATTGAACCATAGTTGGGTTTTGATGGTGAACTTGGAAAAGAGGGGAGTGTGATATTCCACCCTCTGCACACCGATTGTGTATTCATATTCATTATGCGAGGTTGTGCATTACTGCTGTTTCTGAATGAACCTTCATTATCTGGGTAAAAGGCTATACCTTAAGTTTTTTAGCTTGTCCACTAGCAGTTGGTGTTCCCGTTGAGGACTTGTTATTATGGTTATTGTTGGCTGTTGTTTAGGACTGGTTTTTTTCGAATAGAAAGGGGTTGTATTATTTTACAATATGGACTGGCATCGCTATGGTAAGGAAAGCTGCCAGGAATGCATTCTGATACGACTTTTGTAACGGTTCCTTAACTCTGGCTGATATATTACTTTTTTGATATTTACATCTTGTTTTCTAATCAATAAGAAAAAGGAAGAACTTCACCCTATTGCATACAGGTGTTAGATGGTTCTTTTTTACCCTACTTCTTTTGGGTAACTGGTTGAATGGCTAAACCATCATGATAAAAGAAAAACAAGGATCTCCTTTTTTCTTTTAAAGGATTGGTTACTGTTTAGCACATAAACTTTTGTAGACGCATGCTCTTAACTCAATTTAGCAAAAGAATCTTGCCACCTGGTTTGGCCATAATTTAATGTATCAAAGTGGATGACTCACTAATTCATTAGTTTGGATATTGGATAACATGGTTTGCTCAAATTTTACCCTACCAAAAACTAACTTTGAACCAGTCATCGGCTCGATGGCTGGATTGGAACTATTAAAAGAATTCTTTGCT
Organism: Adiantum capillus-veneris; assembly: GCF_014529385.1. NCBI lineage: Eukaryota > Viridiplantae > Streptophyta > Polypodiopsida > Polypodiales > Pteridaceae > Adiantum > Adiantum capillus-veneris. The sequence continues at coordinate 77,409,569 of NC_140956.1, read as the reverse complement.
AAAGAAAACCTATTGTATAAAAACTTCACATATAGTGCTTTCATTAATCTAGGAAAAGTAACTATGATAAAAGTGGAGGGATTCTCACACTTGGATTAGAAGGGGTGATGGCCTTCTAATCAGAATGATGTATAATTCTTTTAAATTAGTAACTATTTTTTACCATGAACTTAGCTTGCGGAAGAGAAAAAGTTTGTGAGATGGACATGGATAATAACTGATAAATTGATACTTGTAAAACACATCCAAGGCTAACATATCTGTTGTTTTGTTTGGATGGATGCATGATCTTATCTTGGAAGGTTTTTTGACTTTGGCAAGCTGACCTACATTGGATTGCACACTCATTTATTATTCAAGAAGTTCATCTACTATCTGTATACTGGAAAGGGATTTCATTCTTACAAACATTGTACAAAAATAAATTTAATATTGAGTTGTTTTTGTACTTGTCTTTTCGTTTTTTTAAAGCCAGTTGTCTTTTGAATGTAAAAGTTCAATTATGTCTTATTATTTAAGACAAAATAGCTACACACACATCCTATACATAAGGTTTTTCTTTCTAGAAAAATCGGGATGTGGGCTTTGGAAATTAATTCCGAAATGTAACTTTAGGATGGACCCACAGTTTATAGTCCCTCAACTGGTTGATTGGTGTTAGGTGATCCTTCATAGACTCTATTTCTGGTCTCTTGCTCACGGCTATTATAGTCTTTGACTTTGTCGGTTTAAGGTTTGCAGTCCAAACTACAGTTACTGTTTTTATTCATGTTTAAAGTGCTTCTTTTTCAGGACCGTTTACCCTTTAGAAAGACAGCCCGTATGAGTACTAAACACAACCCTGAGAATCTTGCAAAGATTCTCGAACAGATTAAATTGTACCTTAAAGATCATAAACCAAAGAATACTTTGGCAGTTAGAACTAAATGCTTTCTTATTAGGAAAGCCAAAGATTGTATTACTTACTATGGTAAGAAAAAATAACCTCACTACACTTTTTTGAAATATTACAGACTCTTGTTCTCTCACAAGGATTGGAATTGACCTCCGAGCCCCTTTCAGTGGCCACGTCTCTTGTACTCAGTTGTATTAGAAGCTTGGATGCTTCTCAATTAATATATGGCTCGGCTCTTACCTCTGATAATAAATTGTTTATCTTATATATGCTATTTTTTAATGATTGGGTTAAAATTTTGGCTACCCTGGACAAGGACTCCAAGGAAGGGGTAAATTTGATTATCCAATACATAGCCCAACTTTCCATACTTTCTTCACAATACCAACAAGAGCTTGCCCTATTCTCTTCCTCAGGTGATGATCTGTATAACTTTCTAAGTAAGCTGTGCGGTCTCAATCCTTCTTTTGTCTGTACATCGGTTACTTCGACTATCTCGCAAACTGGTGGTATCTTTTGTAGAGATAGTGCGGCTCTTGAAGCAGTAAAAGAATTTCGGAGTAATCTTTGTTCCCTCAATGACTCTAACCTCTTGGAGATGGTGTTAAAATCTTGAAGTTTTTTCTGTCTTACATGTTAGACAGATTGAAATTGAATCCCTTGGGGTTGACCATCAGCTTTGGGTCTTGCCCAACATGGCGTTCTTAGCACCCATTCTGAGTGAAACATGGGTGTACCTTGTCAACCTCCCTGCCTCTATTGTGGAAGAGTGCTGACTCAAGATCTTAAATGGTGGACAATTTCTTGACAAAGAGGAGTTCATCAAGCATCCTTCAACCTCAATCTCATTGACCCTCCTAAATACCCTTCTAATATTGGCCTCTACATCTGTACTAAAGGAAACATGGAATTTGCTAAAAGTAACCCGGATTTCTACACTGAATTCATATGGAATGTTTTTCGGTCTTATGTAAAATGTGCTTGCAGATTTCTTGAGCTTAAAGCCTCTTGTGAATCCAGCATCATGTGGTTCGATCATACCATTTGGTTTATTCTCAACCATCTTGACCTATTCTTCCAAAAAAACCAGTGGATTTTCACCTCTCTCTTTTTTGTTCTCGGTTGGGTGGCCAAGCTAAGCAAATAGTAATTGCATAGATTGTCTTTTAATATCTTCCGTGGATTAATGTTGGATATCTTGAAGGAATTAAATCTGACGAACCTGGGATCTACCTTACTAATGCTAACTACAAAGGCGTCGAGATCATCACTGGTTTACTTAAACTATGTATTGATGAGGATGATTCCCCTGCTTTGAAAAGACCCAACTCTCTTACTACCCCCAACTCCTTTACTTTCTTTTTAACTCCTGGCTCGTCCTCTAACCGGGGAAAAGCTCGTAGCTATACTAAGGGAAGAGGCATGAACTCCTCCATCAGGAATTTCCTTGAATTGTAATCCTTGGTGATATTGCAGGTTACTACAAGCCCTTGTGGTAGAAGAACTCTCAACAAAGTGGATCCGAACAAATGTTATATCTACATACACTGTCTCTTTCACAATGTACTTCTCGATTGGATACAACATAAAAACCTTTTTTGTGAGTGCTTGGATCTTCTTTTTGGCAATTACAAATTACTCGATAATATACTCATTGGATGGAAGTATCAACAACCCGTAATAAATTTGGTTTATAGTAATGATTTTCTTCGACGAGAATCTGTTCTTGAATGTACATGTTATCAATTTACCACTTTTTGCTGGAACTTTGAGGCATATGGTAGACATGTTTGTACTTGTGATCTTAGCATTATTGAAAATATTAAAGTACGTAGAATCTTGGCCGATGGGCTCAATCATATACCTAACTTTCCCAAAAACCCTTACTTTGCTCTATCAAGTGTACTAAGTTGCCTCATTGACTTTGTCAGTGCTCTCCACCTGGAGATGACAGTTCTACTGGACTTAACTAAAGTTGTGAAGGAATGCTTCCTTTAAAAAATATCACAAATTCCTAGAAAATGGTTATCCTCTGATGAATCCTGGCTTACATCACAGCTGGCTCTTGATTTTCAAACTATCTTTAATAAATGGTTTATAGTCGGGGTTGACAAGAGCTATAACTGTCCCACTCTTATTTGCAAAAACCTTGCTTGGAATGCTACCCGCGATCGGGTATTTGGAAAGGAATTCTGTAGAATTAACTCTTCACTACAAACAGTTATTACCAATAACATCTCAAAACACTTAGGGAATCTATGCTACTTTATACAGAACACTAAGCTACCAGTATTGGTTCCCACTTATAAAATTCATAAGCATAAGTTCAGATGGATACCTGATGCTTCCAATGGTATCTTTACTGATATCACTAAGGATATCAGGCTTTGCCTTGCTAGCTGAGTTTGAGCTTATTTGTGTCACAAACAGAAAATCGTCCAGGACTTCCTTCAAATACAGTACAACCCCTTTTGGCTAACAAAAAACTCTACGGAAGTCTCACTTAACCTACCGCAACAAATCTTCCACATTTTCATTGTAGATATTACTCAATGCTATGAAAACATTTCCCTTGATGGGGATCTTGGCCTTAAGACTGTTCTTGCCAAGGTGATTAAAATGACTTTCTCCAATGCTAGAAAGAAGAAACTTTTTTACATTTCTCTTTCCAAAAAACCTAGGGGGATTAAAAAGACTCACTCCGTACACTCCTTACACTTCAACGAAGAGAAGCTTTGTCTCTACATCTCATGGCTGCTTAATAACTGTACTATAGTTTCTCGCGGTCTCTACTTTAATCAATGCATAAGCATCCTCATGGGATTCTCTTGCTCTTCACTCATGTGTAATATTTACCTAACTTTCTTCGAATACAAATGGTTTCTTCAAATCATGGAGTATAGAAAGGATAAACTCACTGTTTACACATACTTACAGATACATGGATGACTTGCTAAGCATCAACAATAAGTAAATCATTAATCAATGAAATTGGCCCGATTTACCTTCACTGCCTAAAGATTGACCCTACTTCTTTACACAATTTCATATCACCCAATGGGGGCTTTTTTCCCTCTGTATAGTTCCTTAACCTGTCTATCTCTCTTCATATTCCTTTTGTTGGAGGATAGACCTTAGATATATGTGGAAAAGAAATCTTCTGAAACTACCACCTTTGGAATTCATCAAGAGGAAAAGTAACAGGTCTCACAAAGCGGCTATCAGTACTTGTATCAGCCTACTATGTTTAATCATCTACTCCTCTTCCTCTAACCTGGTCTGAGCAGATATAAAACTGCTAATTACAAAATATTGCCACAATGGCTTTGATAGGAAACAAATAGTCTGCTGAATCTTTCAAACTCTCACTCAACATGATTTGCCTGGGTTACATTTTAAAAAAGATAATCTCATTTATATTATAAGGTAGTAGGCCCATTCACAATGGGCCTACTAGCGACTCATTGTGTTTGGTCCCTGGGACCGCACACACACACACACACACACACACACACACACACACACACACACACACACACAGTGGTACTTCTAGCTTATTTTTTTACCTCACCGCAAAAAAGTCCACACCATGGGACGTGACCCATCTTAATGGACCCAGTGGGGTTGGGTTGTTTTTTGCCCAGGATGATTATCACACACACACACACACACACACACACACACACACTTTAAACACCGACCTATTAAACAAACTCGAGTTTACTCTCTTGGGATTCTACTAGATTTTTCCTGCCTAATACCTCCACCATATGGCATGGCCCTTGTAAAGGACTTGAGTGTTGCATCGTATCTTTTCCTCGGGCTTACCTGACCGTGAATACATGTAGGTGGCCTCTTCATTACATCTTGTAGGTGGCCTCGCCATCTCTGTTGGGATCCGTTCCACTCATGAAATATGCGCACGATATGGCAATCGCCCTCCTTCCTCTATTTAAAAGGTGAGGGTGCATCTCTACCCCTCACTTAGCTTTGGTTGTGCTCTGTTTTAAAAAAAAAGGAAATTGCGTGACTATATTGCTACTGCATCAAAGCATGGAGCTCTCGACTCAAGTAACATAGATCGACATTTTTCTACACCTGCTTTTTTTGCAATATGTTTAGGCTACGAGCATGGTACACTATGGGGAATTTTTTTCTCGGTATAGTAGGATACAATGTTTTTTTCGTAGGAATTTAATCCCAAAATCTTTGGTTCTGATCTGTGTTGCGGTTTTCTGTTAAAGATGACATATTAGTGGTTCTTTTTGATTCACCTGACTATCTATTGTTACTGTTAAAAACTTTGGTTCGTTATCATGGTACAAACCGTCCTATTAACTACTATTTCGGTGGCTGGACCACTTGTTTGGCGATGGCCTTTTGCCCTAGTAACGGGTACATACATGCTTTTTTGCACACTAATATGTTTGCAGGACTGGCCGGCTAAATGGTGCCTTGATTACATGGGATGTTGCTTTTTGACTGATTGAACCATAGTTGGGTTTTGATGGTGAACTTGGAAAAGAGGGGGGTGTGTATTCCACCCTCTGCACACCGATTGTGTGTTCATATTCATTATGCCAGGTTGTGCGTTACTGCTGTTTCTGAACGAACCTTCATTATCTGGGTAAAAGGCTATACTTTAAGTTTTTTAGCCTTCCCACTAGCAATTGGTGTTCCCGTTAACGGCTTATTATGGTTACTGATGGCTGCTGTTTAGGACTGGTTTTTTTCGAACAGAAAGGGGTTGTATTAGTTTACAATATGGACTGGCATCACTATGGTAAGGAAAGCTGCAAGGAATGCATTCTGATACGACTTTTGTAACAGTTCCCTCACTCTGTTTGATATATTGCTTTTTCAATATTTGCATTGGCATCTTGTTTTGTAATTAATAAAAAAAAGGAAGAACTTCACCTTACTGCATACCGGTGTTAGATGGTTCTTTTTTACCCTACTTATTTTGGGTAACTGGTTAAATAGCTAGAACCATCATGATAAAAGAAAAACAAGGGTCTCCTTTTTCTTTCCAAGAATTGGTTACTGTTTAGCATAAACTTTTGTAGACACATGCTCTTAACTCAATTTAGCAAAAGAATCTTGCCACCTGGGTTGGCCATAACTTAATGTATCAAAGTGGATGACTTACTAATTGATTAGTTCGGATAACATGGTTTGCCTAAATTTTACCCTACTAAAAACTAACATTGAACCAGCCGATGGCTGGACTGGAACTATTAAAAGAATTCTTTGCTAAAGAAAACCTATTGTATAAAAACTTCACATATAGTGCTTACATTAATCTAGGAAAAGTAACTATGATAAAAGTGGAGGGATTCTGACACTTGGATAAGAAGGGGTCATGGCCTTCTAATCAGAATGATGTATAATTCTTCTAAATTAGTAACTGTTTTTTTATCATGAACTTAGCTTGTGGAAGAGAAAAAGTTTGTAAGATGGACATGGATAACAACTGGTATAGTCCATTGATACCTGTAAAACACATCCAAGGCTAACATATTTGTTGTCTTGTTTAGATGGATGCAGGTAAGGACTCTATCTTATCTTGGAAGGTTTTTTGACTTTGGCAAGCTGACCTACACTGGATTGCACACTCACTTATTATTCAGGAAGTTCATCTACTATTTGTATACTGAAATGGGACCTCATTCTTACAAACATTGTACAAAAATAATTCTAATACTGAGTTGTTTTTGTACTTATCTTTTCGTTTTTCTGAAGCAAGTTGTCTTTTGAATGTAAAAGTTCAATTATGTCTTATTATCTAAAATAAAACAACCACACACACACACACACACACACACACGCACGCATGCACACACCCCTCATATTGGTTTACCTTTGTTAAACTATGACTCACTTGTTGGCTAAAGCAAAACACTTTACCGACATGACTTAAGGCGTACCTGCACATGGTTGCCCATAATGCTTGAGAAGAAGGTTTATTTGTGCTTTCTCGCGTGAGGAACCCTTACAGATGTGGGATTTCTATCAAATTTAGCCTACACTTTTTTATTGCCCCTTGCAGGATAGCCTTGCATGGTGGGATTCCTAAAGTGCCCTCATCCTAGGGCTCTGCTAAAGCCAAACACTTCACCTGGCGTAACTTAAGGCTTGCTTGCACATGGTTGCCCATAATGCGTGAGAAGAAGGCTTGTCTGTGCTTTCTGTCGTGAGGAAACCTTACAAACGTGGGATTTCTATCAAATTTAGCCTTTACTTTTTTTTATCGCCCTTTGCAGGATGACCTTGCATGGTGGGATTCCTAAAGTGTCCTCATCCTAGGGCTCTACTACTAGAAAGGCCCGCTTGCTAAGGCTCTACTACCCTTAAATTCTGACTGCACCTTCAATTAAAAAGGTTTGCTTCCTTTGCCTTTGCCTGCTTTAAGGTACTTCTATTTCTAATATGACCTAGCATGAGGCACTCCTTTGTGAATAGAATGACTTTGGTTGCAATGGATTTGCTGAGGATGTTGGGTGTCGCCACTCTGTTTACTTGATGTGCCCTCTCCCCTTAGAGCTGGTCTTCTCTCTAAACCCACGTCTAGGGTGCTTTGTACTTTAATACCTAAGGGTTGCATGCCCAATGGGATAATCTCTTTAATGAAACTTTTACTAAATTTATGGGAGGCTCCATTTTGCTTCCCTCCTGGCGAGAATCGGGCTTTCATTCTGACTCTGCTACATGTGTTAAAGCGTCCCTCCCTCCTTGTGATGGACTGCAACCTCCTGACTCTGCTACATGTGTTAAAGCGTCCCTCCCTCCTTGTGATGGACTGCAACCTCCTTGTTCTTCTGCACTACGGGTACATCGTAGGATTAATGCTCATTCCCCTCCTATGGTGGGCTACTTGCATCACCCGTCGATGGTCTCTCTTCTTGAAGGTTAGATGTGCATGTCCTTTAATGCTTTACTGCCCTCGTTGAGAATTTCTCTCACGATTAAATAGGTGTGCATTCTCTTCCTTTCTCTTAAGTTTCCACGATTTGGAAGTGCAGTGCTTTTGTTGAGCCGAGATAAGGGTATGGTTTATGGTTGCTTCTAGACACTTGTAAGCTCTAATAGATAACTAACTATGAGCTTTGATTTGCTTTTTGCTGATTGGGCCTTAGTCCTAAGTTTTTGGTTCATTTAGGTACTGTTACATCTGACACATCTTATCTATTGGCGATGCTTTTGGGCGAAGTCATGACACTCTGATGCTTCTGGTATTTATTGATAAGGTTTAGGTTACTTTCTTATTCTTATTATGTGTTGGGTTAAAGTCCAGTATGTCCGGCCACCCATGTGTATAGCCATTCTTTTATCCATATGAATGACTGTACTCACACACTAGTACATTACTTGAGTGAGTGCCGCTTCACCTGTACTTTGCGTCTTCTCTCTTCTCGTGCTCTCTGTGTGTACCTACATGCTTGCCATTGCTTCCATTTCCTCCTTTAAACTGGTATCAGAGCTCGGGTTGTGATTCTGTATTGGTGTGTTCTTATCAGTCTTTGCACACTTTCGTTGTTGATTTTGGTCTCAGTTGCTGCCACAACACAATTGTCATTTTGGGAGCATTCCTAACAGATGTCCACATTGTTTCTCTCCAATTCCACGTATATGTACAAGTGTAGGTATAGGTACTTGTAGGACACAATTTTATATAGGATTGTTAAGTGACATACAAGGTTCCTCAGGTAGCAAGAGCATGTGTACGTGACTGTGGGGTAGCCATATATTGGTTGAGTTTGAGTGCGGCAACTAATATTTTGCATTCACTTTTGGTGAACACCATTCTGGCTACAGGTTTCGCGTTTATGACATGTAATTTAGTATAGTATTGGTAGATTGATCACAGGTTCTTTTTACGTTGTATGATCTTTTAGGGGCCTTTTGGTATTGTTTTGCATATGTAGACTAGCTTTTCTCTTCGTTTTTGTAATGAAATAGGAAATATATGCATGGATACTAGAGAGCGGTTATTGTTGAGCTATTGTGTCGTTGTATGTAGGTCTTGGGTCCTCATGCTGACACACTTTATGTATGCTTGGTCAGCATGATATTTTTTCTAATGTGGTTATGGCAGACATGGAGTTTGGAATTTGTATTGCCTCTACATTAGCCCATTGTGATGCAATAGTGACACAATAGTGACAGTTTGTCTAGACATTTACAATTGTCACGGGTTAATGCATTAGTACTTAACGTAGTTTCCTACATTCATTGACCAGATTGTGAGTTGTTCACTATGTGTTGTGTATGTGCTCATTGATTGAGCATGAGCTTTTGTCGGTGTTTTAGTTGGCTATAGCCTCTTAATTGCATTCTTGTTGTCATGGGCACCAAAGAGGATAGAGTTTTGACATAAACAAGTTGAGTGGTACTAACTTTGAATCAAAAAGACCAAATTTGGGCTGTCTCAATGTAGAAGAAGCAGATGTGGCCTATCAAAGTCAAGGGTGTAATGCTCGAAGGCATGGAGAATGATGATCGGAAAGAGTTAGGGGAGATGTGGATGTCTACCATCAGACTCTCCTTTGTTGGGAAGCGTGTTTGCTAATCAAATGGTCTGGCAATAGGCTATGGAGGATAGAGCCTTACCTTAACCATGGTATTAGGGTTAGGGTTAGAAAGATGGAGGTTAGGGTTAGAGTTATGCCAAGGTCAAGAGCATAGAGAGAGAGAGAGAGTATAGACACAATGATAATAGCTCAAAGTGCAATTAATTGATTAGAGAATAGCTTCTTAAATAGGCTTATTGCTTTACATCATTGGCGAGAGGTTGCATCCTCTTGCTATTGGACCATGTCGTCATCTATCCTTTCCTAGGTGGCTACCCATATGGAGCCGCGAGTTGGGCTTACCCTAGCAAACGCACCCTAAAGCCAAACTTGAGGTTTTTTCATGTGTTTTGGTTTGTGTATTCATGTCATGGCATACTCCTAAGCTAACATGATTCATTTACTTGATCCATCATGGAAATTCAATTTGACTCATCACCATGGTTCAATGTTCCATGATACATCATAGTGGTTCTCTATCAGATTCATTGCTATGTTTCATAAGTCAGACTTAGGAGGTTCACTAGTAGTCCTAGGTAGTACAAAATTATTCATTTATTCAGTCATGTGTGAAGAGGTTGTTATGTGTGTCTTTTTCAAAATTGTCTTCATTTTGTCGTCGTCTTCATTCATTGTTGTTGTCGTCGTCTTCTTCATCTTCATTTTGTTGGCTTCATATATTGTCGTCATGTTGTCATGTTGATCTTTGTCACGTATCTTTATTATGTCTTGATCTTCATTGGTGTCTTTGTTTCGATATGTTGTGTGCTCATGTGTGTGCTTGCCCTTAGGTGAAAGTATCTATACATATCATGGAGTGTGCTCTTATGTGAGTTTGCTTCCATTTGCCTCTTGAGGAAGGTAATACCAATTAAAATGGTAGTCCTCTTATACATATTGGCATGATTGTATCCTAATCGATAAATGTATAGACATGCATTGCAATAGTGGTGCATATAATTTTTGTGTGTGTGTGTGTGTGTGTGTGTGTGTGTGTGTGTGTGTGTGTGTGCGCGCGCGCGTTGTGCCTTCATACACATATATCACATATATCTAAAAATTGGTCCTTTTGCAAAAAGATTTTGTGAAATCTCCTTTTGCCTTGTGTGAAATACCTCTTTACATCAGTTGAAGCCTCAAAGTTTTTGAAGGGTTTGGAACTTCTTTGCTTTTTGTTAAAAAAATGCTTCTTTTGTGGCCTTAGATGTTGGTGGACAAGGCCTATGAGCTTTGCTGACAATGGCTATCGGAAAAGCCCCTTGGTAAGGGGTTTTGGCCGCCTCAGGAACACTTAAGACGTAGGAGTTGGCCCTTTGGGGAATTTGGGGTTGGTAAAATCGTTTGGAGCAGCAGGTTGCAAGAAAGGCAGCTTGTGGAGCCCATTTTTTTTTTCTCAAGTCGATTTGATAAAGCTTCTTGCGTCCTGTTGGGCTCGAAAAGGTTGCTCGTGCGCAGACAACACCGTGTAAATAGACCCTTACGGACCAAACAGAGGTTTGCAGGTGAATTTTGGTGCTCGCTTTAGGTCCGCCCAAGTCACCCAATTTAAAATCTTAAGCTTGAGCCTTCAACCTCCCCAATGCGAGTACTCTATTTTTAGTGTTTTAACCACAAGCCCTCATGTGTTTATTGTGTAATGCAACCCGAACATAGTGTTATTATACTTAATTAGTAGAGGCGCACACACAAATAAGTACATACATCTATTTCGGGAAAATAAATTGGATGAGCAATATATGTCGGATGTGAGAGCTTAATAACTTATTGGAGAGAGCTCGGGGAGACTTATTACACACATGATTGGTGCAAGCGAGGGATGTCTGGCAAAGAAGTAATTAAAGAAGCTAAACACACCAAAAACCAACACTAAAATGCAAATGCGATTAATTCTCATTAATGGTGCTCAATTAAAGAGCTTATTAGAAAGTAAATGCACCTAATCACTTGCTTAATCAAATGTTTGATGAGGGTAGTGGCTCAATGGGCTAACACCATGAACATATCCCACAATCATAGGTCGATTAAGAAGTAGATTAGAGAACACTAATCATGCCAAAGCTCTGATATTTGTTCTCTAATTACCAATGGTTTTGCATTAGGCTATGGAGGATGGAGCCTTAGATTAACCATGGTGTTAGGGTTATGGTTAGAGACATGGAGATTAGTGTTAGGGTTACGTCAAGGGCAAGAGCACAGGGCAAGAGCACACACACACACACAGAGAGAGAGAGAGAGAGAGAGAGAGAGAGAGAGAGAGTATAGACATTGATTAGAGAATAGCCTCTCAAATAGGCTTAGTGCTTTACAATCATTGACCAGGGAGGTTCCATCCTCTTGCTATTGGATTATGTCATCATCTGTCCTTTCCTAAGGGCTTTTTCATACGGTGCCACTTTGGTTTACCCTAACATCCTTGTTTTCAATTTGTCCTTTCCTAGGTGGCTAGAGGGATTTCCCATATGGGCCCACAAATTTGGCTTACCCTAACATCCTTGTAAAAATTTATTTACTATAATGTGAAGGATGCAAAAGGTGAAGCTATTATATATGGAAACGAATTTTTGATAATTCTGGAAAACATTTGGCTATCCCACAGGTTTCTTGGATTAAGACCCTTATTGATTTGAGGATGGAGAAAGCTACCTTTATGAACCTTCACTTGAATGAGTTCAACACTATTTTCAACCTCCTTGTAGCTAAACACATTGTTTTGGTTGATAGTGTGAAAGCTATGTTTGTTGCTTGTCACCTTGCCTGAGTCATGGGACACATTTAGGAAAATCATAAGTAACTCCATTCTTGCATGTGAATTGACTAGTAGTGTAATGTTGAATCTAGTCTGCCTACAGAGGAGGTTAACTAGAAAAAAAATGTAGGAAGTAGTAAGTCTTCTAGTGCTATGATTGTTAGAGGTAGGCATTAGAATAGACAAAGACCAACAATAGGAGTAAATCTAAAAGCAAGTCCCATGCAAGTATTAGTCAAAGAGACATGGCATGATTTTTATTGCGGCCAAAGGAGCCACTTTTAGAAGGATTGCTGCAAGTGGAAACATGAACATAGGGATGTTAAAAAGAAAGAAAAGGATGATGCAAAAGACAAAGCAAAGTCAAATGTGAAGAAAGAAGAGATAAATGCAATGGATGGTGAGAGAAATTTACAAATGATGCTCTTGTTATAGATATTGGGGTGTGTTGCCTACTTCTTTTGATGATGTTTTTCTTCTCTCTTATGAGACTAGTATGACTATGGATTGGATCATTGCATTAGGAGAAATATGAACTTTGCATGGGCCTTGTAAGGAATCCTAATTTTTAGGGATTAAGGCTAATGTTGTGTGGGGTTTAGGGGGCAAGGGCATTGAAGAAGGTAGTTTTGAGTAGGCTTTTCTAGCATTTTTTTTAAGACAAATGTAGGATGTGGACCTAAAGGGTTGTTTTCTCTCTCTAGCTTTTTTTAAAGTGAAGGAAGCATAGGGGTGTGTCCACATCAGCAATTCCGTTGGTCAAAAAGAGTCAAAATTTGATTTTTTTTAAAAATTTTCATTTTTATTTGTTTTTTTACTTAAAACTCCCTCCCAACATATATACATATCCAAAAATCATTTTTTGACCCATTTTTTAATCCACAAGCATAAAAAGTTCATTTTTTCAAAAATCTTTTCTCCCAAAAAGTAATAAACATTTTGTTCTCTCATCCTCCTCCCTCCTCCCTCCTCCCTCCTCTCTCCCTCTCCCTCTCCTCTCCCTCTCTGCCCCTACCTTCCTCCTCCTCCCCAATCTCTCCCTCCCCTCCTTCCCTCCCTCCTTCTCTCCTCTCGACCTGCTCGGCCTCTCTACCCTTCCCCCTCTATCTTTTCATCATTTGCTTCCTCACGCAACAGCTTCCATGGTACTCACGGACATCACAAATGGTTTGCTTCCACCACCACGTACTCCGCACACCAAAAGCATACATATTCGCTTACCCACGGCATTTGCACCGAAGACCACTAGTGAAGGTGATCAAAGGTCATCACAGGAACGTCGCACCGCTTGTGAGACCAATGTTGACATTTGGGTGGATGGCCATTTGTACCCTTACGATCCTATAAGCCGCTTCCATCCACCGTTTAATAGCCTTTTCACATTTTTTCAATTTCTTGGGAGGGGAGAAGCAAGCTTGTTAAGCTATTGCAGGCGGCTGTGTATGGGTGCAGGTGCTTCTTTGCATATGTGGATGCACGAATGTCAAGCTCTTCACCTCAAGACGACGGCATTACAAGAGTGTTGCCTCTTCGGAGAGGATAGTTAAAAGTCTTGAACAACAAATGCAAGAAAAGGAGTCCCACATCCAGAAGCTTACCAACACCATCACATACTTGAAAGAAACATCCCTTGGTGCAAGGGAACGCAAACGTCCGTATTCATCCATTGAAACTCTTGTACATTCCGGAGGAACACGCAAACGACGAGTTACAGCCATAAGGTGATTTGGTCTTTACTTGCATACTGCATTCTTACTTCACACTATTTTTTAACATTTATGTTTATTTGTTTCTAGAAACTTCATCCAAGAGGCATGCGGTGGAACAAGCCAAGATAATCGAATCAACCTTCTCACTAGTTGTCTTAATACCGAGGACGTTATTTCTATCTTACAATCACCTGGAGGTAAGCACATTAAGGATGCAGTCACCAAGGACCTTATGCGTAAATTAAGAAATGTGGTTAATGATGATGACGTTCAACAAGCTTGTGATGAAGCTGGAATCAGCACCAAAGCCTATCAGGCTATTTTTCAACTCCTACAGGATGCCCTCAAAGAACATGGCATTGTGGAAAACTTATTTCCCGTTCCTCACAAGGTCAAGCTCGCAAAGAAGGTCACAAACGAAGATGTGTTCTCCCGCATTGGGACATACCTACACATTGAGGACACAATGCCAACTTCCCTTTATGCTTCGTGCGCAACAAAGACAAGGGGAAAAGGTAAGAAACAATCCATAAGACCTTCGAATAAGGGCTTTCCTTACACAATGTGGAATAATATTTTCGTGGATCTTAGAAGGCTTCAAGAAGCCATGTTTAGATTTTACGAGTTACCTGAAGAAGGTGACACACTTTACTTTTTTCTTTGGTATTATTCTTTTCATAGAAGCTGAAGTTTAAGGTCATAGCACTATTTATTTTGTAGTGCTTGGCACAAAAGTCGCTTTTGTGCTGAAACTCGATGAGTGTCAAATAGTGAAAGGCCGAAAGTTAGAGAGGCTAAGTGTCACTCTAATGAACGAGGCCCTTCTGCAAACCAAGCAAAGGGATTCAGTCGAGCCATATCCCACCCTATCTTTTAACGTGCAATCAAAGAAAGACATTTGGTGGTTGGGTGCTATTGAGGTGCCCAAAGAGACCAATGGAGTACTTTCGTGGATTTTTGAGAGAACTCCATGGATCACAGAAGTAATACACTCCCAAATTGCAGGTCAGAAGTTGGAGATTAAGGGCTTTGGTAGTTATGATGTGGAGTGGCACTTAGGTGGGGATTTGAAGACCATAAAGTGTTTCCTTGGCTGCAAACAAGGGGCTTCTTCTCTCATGCCTTGTCCATTTTGCACTCGAGGATACAAACCTAATGGACAAAAATCACATAAGAGCACTGTAAAGGCCAGTTACATGCTTCCATGGCAAGGGCATGGAGAACAAGGGTTAGATTGTCATGATGTCGGAGATGAAGGTAGAGAATGGGAAGCGTCTATTCTGAGATGTCCCATGCTCAATGCCCCAGACCGTGATCAAAAGGACCACACTTAGAATCCAATCTTTCGATTTCCTCTATCGAATGTACATTTTTGTACATTACACGCATTCATGCGTATTTTTGATAGGCTATTGAAGCTCCACATTGACTATGCTTTCACAATGAAACCGTTGGAAAAGTCCCAGTAAGCGATCGAAAGAGTGGAGGTACTCTTGAATTCCATTGGCTGTCACGGTGGAAATGTGTCTATAGTTGTTGCAAAGAACACAGGGGAGGCCCATGAAATTGCTCAACAAGTGTCAATGAGTGGACAAAAAGCTAGACACTTTTTGAAGAAAGTTTCCCAAGGAAAGCCAAGTCGATATGATGCTCAAAGCAGCTCCAACCAGCAGGCAGGTAACCTTTGGGAGCTTTGGAAGGAGTTATGCAAAGCTACTACTGACAATGATTCAAATGGCGAGCTTGCAAACAAGCGCAAGCAAGTTTGGGCCCATTTTGATAAAATGGTCAAGCTTATGAGCCTTAACAGCACAACAGAAGAACAACGGCAATCATTTCAAGAAGCTTTGGCGGATTTTACCAAGGTCTTCACCCTTTCTTGGGGTGAAAATAACATCACACATTACATGGTAAGTCATTCATGGTGTATTCATTACAAGGGATTGTTTTTATTTACTAATGTGGATCGTTTGCTCATGTGAACAACATATCTTGTTTGCGCATGGTGCATTTTTAATGCACAAGTATGGATCGCTTGAAATTTTTAGCACTCAAGGCATGGAGAAGTCCCATTATCGAGCAAGGGGAGTGTACTTCAAAAATACTCGACATGGTGGTGGAATGGTGCAATCCAATTATTTGGAGGAGATGTTCAACTGGTTTTTTCGCACAACATTTGCTCGTAAGCTCACAATGGAGCGTGCGCGACAATCCAAGATTGCTATTGAAGTGCGTAAATGGAGTCGTCAAGAGCATAGCAACAAGTGGCAAATGTCGCAAGGTCCCACCAAGCATGCTGCATGGCGGCGATGCAGAGTGCGACAAGGATCAAAGTGGATACTGCGCGAACGCAGGGTCCAACTCTTAGCGACATGTTTATTTAAAAAATAATACTTCTTTTAAAAAAATTAGTGTGAGCAGGGCCCTTTTTAAATGGGCCTTTATAAATATTGCATGCTCTCATAAATCACTCATTTCTTAAGAACAGGTGAGCTCTTACCAACGAAATGGCGCGCACCAAACAAACCGCGAAAGAGCATCCGCCTGTCAACAAAAACACCCTCCAAGGATGTGAGAAGCCGTCATGGCTTAAAGGCACAAGAAAACGGCCACGAACACCTGGCCGTTTCAGAAACTCTTCTAGTAGTGGGCATGGTGGTAGGGCACGAGAGTCATCAAGGACTGTTGAATCTCCACCTCCTCAAGATATAACACCTAGAAAGAGAATGAAGCAACGTGCCCAGCGCTGGAGAGAAG
This sequence comes from Adiantum capillus-veneris, assembly GCF_014529385.1. Classification (NCBI taxonomy): domain Eukaryota; kingdom Viridiplantae; phylum Streptophyta; class Polypodiopsida; order Polypodiales; family Pteridaceae; genus Adiantum; species Adiantum capillus-veneris. Next base: position 77,392,892 of record NC_140956.1, on the reverse strand, counting down.
CAGAGGGCCAGCAAACATCAGAGTCCGATAGGGAGCAGCCGTCGCGCCCCCAATCACAAGCAGGACCATCCAGGACTCGGGTGGTCAATACAGACACCGAATCAGAGAGTGAGCCACCATGGCTGCGAGAAAAAAATACCGCGCACACACTGGGTGGCCGTTGGGGGGAAGACATTGCCTCAAGGCAAGGGAGCTCTCCCCACACGACAAGATCGACAACCAAGGGAAGAGGAAGAATCAGAACAGGCTGCAGAACCAGCCCCTAAGCATGTAAACAGACGCAAGTCTAAGTTTTTCAAGAAGCCTTCACGCCGCCCGCCAGCAAATGTGCAAGTGCCCCCAAGACAACCGCAGCGGCGCCGAAAAATAGCAAGGGCATTTGCAGAAATCCGTCACTACCAGAAGACGACGTAGCTCTTGATTCGACGCGTCCCCTTTGCTCGCACTGTGAAGGAAGTGCTTCAAAGCTATGGAAATCAGTATAGAATGCAAGCAATAGCGCTAGAGGCTATTCAAGAAGCTGCAGAGGCCCACATCATTTCAGTGTTGGAAGATACCAACCTATGTGCCATTCATGCAAAGCGAGTGACAATACAGCCAAAAGATATGCAGCTTGCACGACGATTGCGACGAGACTTCGAGCATTAGCCGAAGTTACCCCTCTTTTTGTATTGCACACCCTTATCTTTGTAATGATTTGACTTTCCAATGACAATATGATCAACAGTTGTGTCTACTCTGTCTATTATCTTTGTAATTTCAAGTTCTGTATGTAATTGTAGTCAATTTCAGTAAATTTGTGCATTTTAAGTACCCTTAGGGGTAGATAAGCCTACAAGGAGCAGAAAAAGGCCTGGCCACAAGGGCGCGAAAATGGCCCATCCAAAACTGATGGATGGGCCATTTGCACGCCCTTGTGGCCAGGCCTTTTTCTGCCCCTTGTAGGCTTATCTACTCCCAAGGGTACTTAAAATAACCAAATTTACTAAAACCTATTGGTTTTGCATCAATATTTTATATGGATCCTTATGGACACCTTTTTTTGGTCATTTCAAGCTTTGAATTCCTTATAGGATATCAAAACAAATAACATATTGTGAAACCAAGTGTCCAATGTAATTTGACTTTTTGGTGCAAGGGTGTAGTAGGTAGAGCTAAAGCAAGTGATAGTTTGCTGGAAACTTCATTTCATAATTGATTTGAGCTTTTCTAGTATCCTTGAGTGTGAACATATACTAGAATTGCCATAAAAAGGTTGCAATTAAATGAATGATGCAAAACCAATCCATTGGAATAAATTTGTGGTTTTTAAGTACGCTAGGGGGTAGATTGGCCTATAAGGGGCAAAAAAATGCCTGGCCACAAGGGCGCGCAAATGGCCCATCCAAAACTGATGGATGGGCCATTTGCGCGCCCTTGTGGCCAGGTGCCCCTTATAGGCTAATCTAACCCCCTAGGGTACTTAAAAATCACAAGTATACTCAAATTGACTGCAATTACATACCTTGAAATAACAAAGTCAAAAAACAATTCATATCACCAATTGAAACAATTTTCAAGATTGACAAATCAGATTGAAAAGAATTTGCAATATAGAGAGACAATTTCAAATATTTTTTATTCCTTCTAGCACGGTGATTTTACATCATGTATCTGTGGAGTTCAGAATTTTTTTGACCATTTCTTGGCGCTTATTTTGCGCGTAAGGCAACTCCCTAAACAAGAGGGACTGAGCTATGGCATTTGGGTCAGTTGAGCCAATGGAAGCATGTATCCCTATCTGGGCAAGCACTTTACCACGAAAGCCAGTGCCAAACGCTGTGCATACAAGGGATCTACGCACTAGGAACACTTGATGCGCAGTTTGAGCAATGGTACTCAAACACAAAAACTTGCTCAAAGCTTTTAACGACCAAGTCATAAAATGGGCTTGGGGAGTAAATTCATTATGGATAATGGCCACATCGCCAGGGGGGAGTTGTCCGAGGTAATGCGCAAGGGAAGCTTGAGGTCCAAAGCCCGTCCGCTTGCCACCAGTCCTTGCAACAAAATCATCAACCTCCACAATATCCTGTCATAAACCGATGAAGGTTGAGAAAAAAGACAACGAAGGATAAAATAGTAACGTGAAAATTAGGATACAGTTTACCTCCTGCTTCTTGTCATCCTCCTCCCTGTTGCCCTTTGCATCCAAGTCAATGGTCCCATGAACCACAGATACAAGCTTTGGATCATCAGATGGGAGGTTGCATAATGGCATAGGCATCCTAGCAGCCTCAACCTTGGCTTGCGTGGCCTGGAAATCTTCATCAGCCACGTGCAACTGCTCTGCTGCCAGGACCTCCGCACATACAACTGCAATAGTGTCAACAACAGAGTCCCCATCTGGCAAGAGCTTGCTTTCTAGGGCATCTGGCGTATTGTCTAAGGGACATTTGCTGCTGTTGCATAGCACGCTCAAGCATTCATCCGTACGCAGGCCAAATGCTTTTTCCAAATCATGTAGGAACACAAACTCCTCCCCATCCACTAACATTGAGGAGAAGCGGCTAATTTCTACCTCTGGGATAGCCACATCCGTCAGTGGTAGTGGCACTGGAGTGTCACTAGGGCCAGCCGCAACTATGGATTTCTCAACCACTTCCTCAAGACCCCTAGGGTACTCGAGCTGGTGTGCTTTTCCTTTCGCTGCAGGGTTCATGGGGATAACCTGCTGCTCCTTGGTGTCCTTGATAAAGGACCCAACTTGAAGGTGTGGTAAGCGGAGCTCCTCCAAATCAGGTTCCTCGCTCACCAAGAATATAAATGTTGCGAGCCGAGAAAGGTACTCCACCCCCAACTTGCGCTTCTTGAGTGTTGACACCCCAGGGGCTTGCTCGTCCAAGTAATGGCCTGCATTGGTTGCAATTTCTTGGAATCGTTGCAACCGCTTGGCGAATGGGCGATCACCTTTATGTATATAGCGCAAAAGATCGCAAGGCACCCAGATGCCTGCATGTGGGGGGATAGATACAGAATATTTTATGATGTGCTCCTCCATGAACGCAGAAATCTCCTCAAATGTATCCATGTGAAGGGCAACTGTGGCGTCAAGGTCAGGGAGACGAGTAAAAAAGGTGTGGAGGTCCAACTTCCCTTTGTATTTGGTGTCCTCGAGGAAGAGGATGAAGCGTGACAAAGGGGTGGATGTGGGTACAGATGCAGAGGCTGTGGCAGCATCCATGTTTAGCCTGGGGTGTGGATAGAGAGTGGAGGAGCTCAGGAGTTGCAAAAGTGAAAATAGTGAATGAGTTAGGTGGCCCCCCTTTTATAATGTACCCTTTTTTTAAGACATTAAAAAAAAAGGCACTTTCACCAAAAAATGATTTCTCATCCCAATGCAAAAAATTATATTCAAAGGCATGATTTGCCGAAGCAAATCATGTTGATTACAGCGGGGATCAATATGAAAATTGCAAGAGTTACAAAGTTATAAGATCGATAGCATAGTTCCATCTATCCCCCAGTCCTCCTCGACCTTCAATTTGTCTTCCATTCTCTTTCCAATCTGCAGACATTCATTACAATAAGCATCTAATGATCGACAAACCATGATGTATTGAAAATGTGGTGGAAGGATTCTCACCTTGTGACCTTGTAAACGAAATTGTGCTTGTTGAAGGGCCTCAAAACCCATAATAACCAAATATTCTCGAACATTACTGAGAGTCCAATGCTTGTTCACTTGGACTGCCTCCAAAGCATCATTGGGCATCTTCACTGCAATGTCAAAGCTTGCAATAGCGCCGTCTACACTCTGTAAGAGAGTCCACACTCCAAGCTTGCACATCCAACGTTCATAGTGAAATCATATGTACAAGGAGGTGCAGGATTTCAAATAGCGCATTCCAATACCTGAAGCTCCAACCTTACAACGGTACCGGTCCCCGTTGTGCATGCCCTCCACAAAACCCCAGTCCTCTTCTAAAAGCCTTCCTAATTCCTCGTAATGCGCATCTTTACATACAAGCATTGTGGTAGTCTCCACAAATCCAAACTCTTTAAAAATGTGCACAAAACAATGAATAGGCAAACACCAGCTCAAGCCCACAGACCTAGAAGCTTTATAGTATTTCAAAGAGTTTTGGACATCCATTATCATCTTTTGCTTGAAAGATGCTAACGACCACAAATCTGGGACCGGCCACTCCATACTTAATAAGGCAGTTACTTTGATGGGTTCAAGCGTTCCAAATGTTTGTGTAGAAGTAGGGACAATATAGGAGTGAGAATAGAAGAAAATCCTTCTTTGAACCAGTTTGGTTGGGCAAAGATGCGGGAACATTATTGCTCCAATATTCGCATGTATAGCATTCAATGTGTCGGAGAGACTATGTAGTGGCTGCTCCTCCACCAATGTGGATGGAAATATGACTATAAATGCATGACAAATGTTAAGTATGAATCCATAATAACATTACACTGTGATTTCACACCTAGCTTTGTATTCTCAAAACATGTACTTACAATGTGTTGGAAATCGAGGTGGTTGTTGCAAGTGCATGGTTGACATTGAGAAAACATGTTGCACAATGGCTATGGTCTCCTTGTCTTTGCGGTTCTTGAAGCCAAGGAGCTTTCCTTTCCAATGAAGATCCAAGTTTGCACGATTCTGCACACGATGAGGGCCAACAGCAGATGGTTGCATGTATACCCAAGCACCTTTGGTGAACTCTTGTGGGCCACTCATCATCTACACCTCTAGTGTTGTGGCATGCAAGTGCTGTGACCTCATCCTTTGGTCGCCTTTGCGAAGTAGAGTTGGCCATGGTTGAGCAAAGCAAACTAGGAGGAGGAGAAGAACCTTGCTTGTTGCTACAATGTAGGTGTGATAAAGTGATATGAGGAAATGGTCAACCCTTGTGGCAATGGGAGGAGAAGGTGGACAACCCTTGCTTGGTGTGGCACTGGGAGGAGAAGGTGGATAAGCCTTGCTTGGTGTGGCAATGGAAGGTGGTAGGGGAGGAGAGAGGAGCTTCCTTGCTGCAGCAATGGAGATGGTGTAAAGAGAGAGAGTGTTGGAGTAGAGGATGAGTGTGATGGTTGCAACCAAGGAGGGGTTGGAAAAGGGGTTCTAGAGAGAGAAAATCCCTTTTTGCCTAATAACTAATTTTGGGGGGGCTTTGGATAGCAAAAAAAGATTTTTTAAAAGATTTTTAAAAATTTTGAATTTTAGGGTTTTTAGATGCACGTTTTGACTTTTTGAGATCAAAAAATGCTTTTTTGATCAAAAAATAGTTTTAGGGGGGTTTTCAGAAGATGAAATTTGAGTTTTGAAATTTTTGAAAAATTTCAAATTTTTGGGATTTTTTCAAAACCGGATCAAAAACGAGGGAAGTTGGAGGTTCCATATGGCCCACCCACCCCCCCCTCCCCCCCCCCACCCCACCTTCTCACTAGGTAAGAGCCCATTTAAAAAGTGTAAGACTACTTTGTCTTCCTACATTTTTGAGGGCATAGAGTGTGTCCACCACCCTCTTCTCATTGGTTGGCCTCTAATTAACCTTAATCCCAAAGGGCCCCTAGAGGGTTCATATTTTTCCTAATGGACAGTGGTACCTCTTTTCATGTTACACCAAATGCTACTACTATTTTCTTGCAGTGTGTTCATCACGTGCTAGCTCTTGCTTAGAGCTTGATCAGCTTGGGTGATCAACTCTCTTGGTTATCACATGTATCTTTTGATAATGAATATTGGAAGGTCACTTAGGGAAACCTTGTGTTAGCTAAACCTTAAGAAGCAAAGCACTTCATATTCTCTTTCTATAGCTAGTGTTGTTGATTACATTGTTGGGATCATTTAGCAGCCTCCCATGTCTTTACAGCATAAGTGCTAGGGACATATAGAGTTGAGGTTTGGAGCTAACTTTAGAGAGTTTTTTTTGGGTATTGCTAGATTTACCAATCCTAGTGAAAAAAACTCGATTCAAAAAGCTCGCCCCGAGCAAAAAACACTCTCTTGAATAGCTCGCTCCATAGTCTTGTCTCCTTCCCTCTAACTATTTTTCTCTATCTCTCCTTACACTTCTCTCTTTTTCCTACTCTCTTTCTCCTATCTTCTAACTCTAAGTATGTGCATGAACATATCTATCTCTAGAAGTCTTTACCAGCTCATAACAACTTATTACTCTAGTGGAACTCTCTCTCTCTCTCTCTCTCTCTCTCTCTCTCTCTATCCCTATCGCACACATTCTCATGAAATTAAGGCTTTACATCTCTCTCTCTCTCTCTCTCTCTCTCACACACACACACACACACACACACACACACACACACACACACACACACACACACACTTTGCAAACAATTCATCTTTTTGACACACCAGTGGGCCCACAGGGGGAGGTGCTTATCCCTTCCAAATATTAGCCATGAAACATGGTCGGGCAAGATCCACGCGTATGCATCACCATGGACACCTAATTGATGTACCACGTGCTGGGAACGACGAAGAGAATTTGTAGCAACTAGAGGAACCTCCTCCTCGGGTGACTCACCCTAGGAGGAGGATGCACTCGAGTGTCCAAGGGCAAGAGCCCTAGCAACGTGAACACCAAGTGAGCATAAGGTGTTCCTCTTGAGGTGACCCAACAAGGGATTGAACCCACAACCTTTAGGTTGAGAGGCCAAAGCCTTACCGTTAGACCAACTCTTTGGGGACAAATTTCAATAATTTTAAGCATTGAGAATCTTGCAAGAATATATTTCCATTCAATTACAACAAGGATGCGCCCACCCACATCGACTTTCATAAAGTTTATAGATTCTATATGGGTGGGCTCAAGTAGACATTCCTACTCTACGCCATGGGTTGGCGGTTCTAACTCTGCAATACTCGGCTTGAGGCTCACCAGAAATCATTCACATACCGCATGATCCAGCTCAATTGCTTGCTTCTTCTCACGCTCTTGCATCTCTCTAAGAAGAATGGCTTGCTGATCCAAGATGGGATGAAGTTTGTTGGAATACTCTTCATTGTCTTCAAAAATTGTAACCATTTGACCCATTTTGCTCCCTAATAATGCTAGTGTCCGAGAGTGTCCTTCATATTGCACCACAACGTCATGAGTAGGAAATTGAAAAACAAGGCCATGCCCGTGTGTTCCATAGCTCTTACAAAATCAAATATGCGGGGATAAAATTGTGAAATTACACATCTAAATGTCACATTGTACCTCACAATGGTATGCCATCTTCTTGTTTTGTCCAACCACCCTCATATAGTGGATCGAATTAGGTGTCTTCTAGTGGTAAACCAATGGATTTTGCTAGCGATGGTTGTCCTTTCTTCATTATAGAGATGAGCACAATTTTATTATGCTTCTTGCAAATTGGTCTCTTGCAGACCACTACGTTTGTGTGGTCCTCTTGCAATTAGCAGCACCTAAGATGTCTCAAACTATGGCATGATCATCAGTTTGACACACAACCACTAGTGCGTAATCGGCCGTTGCGTGCGCGAGCCGAGCTAGTCCTTCAAATCGATATACATCCATATTTTTCCATTCACAGACCTCAGTTCCATGATAGTATATGCTCCACCAATTGTCGCCTAGGGCTCACAATGGCCAAAGAATATTTTGTCATTGTTTGAGAGGGACCATCCGTTTCAAAGTACGCTTTTTTGTATTGAGCCTGGAACTATGAGGGAGCATTGACTCCTTTTCAACCATAATATTCTTTAGGGATAGAACATACTTGTCCTACAGACAATAAACACCAATGTTTCTTTTAATCACCACTGGATATTTCATATATTTTTTGAGGTCATTTACAAACAAAGAATGATATCACTTATCTGATATAGTAGCTGTGACATTACAACCACGGGAACATTGTACCACCTTTTTTTTCTAACTCTTTTGTCTATATTTTCTTGCACCCAACTATAGACAACGCATGACAGCTTCTTTAGAAGCTTGTCCCATTGCGCACACCATCCACAACATGTTTGTGTAAGATGTGGCCACAAAACCCGTGTCATTCAATCTGCAATAATGTGGAAATCAAAAGCAAAGCTATATATTACTTTCTTATCAAAGAGTAACATACTTGTTATACAAATCACTATGCTTAGCATATTTGTCTTGTTCAAGGAGTCCGCAGTCACTAGACGACGAAGTCTGAGGTGTAGATTAATGCCTCTCTCGTAAGCGACATCTGAAAAAAAAAAAATACACTAACTATAAGAGGAATGCATCTGCCTATCTTTCTACTCACAATAACTTACAATATAAAAAGGCCTACTTACTTTCAAGACCTCCATCCATGAGGCCAATACGTGGTTTCCATTCTACATGTATAGCATTCTCTCGGACAAGTCATCCCAATAAGTATCCTTAATCTCTGCTTCGAACTCGTCATTCAATTCTTGCCACAAAGGATACCATTTTTGTATGATGTCGTCGACGTCTATAAATGGGTATCTCGGTGCATCCAATGAACAAAGAAAACATCCCTTTGGCTCATAATACCCTTCGAGTAAGAAAGTGTCGACAAAGGGTTTCAATCGTTTTGGGTCCCAATTCACTTGCCTCGCTTGGCTCTAGCTTTGTTAGTCGTCATTGTGGAATCCATGACAATGGAGTTTCGCCCTCCTTCTAAATGTTTTGAATAATATCACAAATCATAATCTACTACAAATATTGCTTCAATAAAATCTAAAAAATAAAAACCTTTTCATGTTTTAGATGTTTAGAAACCTATCCTAATGTAGCATAACATCCTTATTTATTGGAAAGTCACCACCATCAGTAGTTCCAGCCAAAACTACTAGCCAATATGTATGCTTCCATCTCTCTATCATTGATTTTCTCTTTAGGATCTTCCATGTCTACGACAACTTTAGAGGAGGTACCCTCATGCACTTCTGCCTTTCCTTTTCCAGCTTTTTTGAGTGCAAACTTAAGTGCAATGGATGGAGACAACACATTACTAACACACATGTTCTAAGGAACTGAAACACTAGATGTTGATACATCTAAGTGTTTTTCTTCTCTCCTTGCCGTCTTTGTAATTCATTGCAAATCATTTGATCGAATATTCTTAAACAATTTTGTGCCAATTGAAATTAAAATATTTCTAAGAGAGATCGAAAACTCTTACAAAATTGTCTTTTGGTCATGCCATGAGGGTTTTCTCCCCCTTTTTTTAAGTGTTGATTTCCATGTCCATCGGCGAGACATGTGGAAAAGGAGCATCTTTTCCATTGTATACTTCAATGACAACAACAAAATAAAAACCAAATGGCAATTTCCTTTCATGAAGATGGGCCAAGTTCAACGCCTTCTCAATTTGTCCCTGTCCAACTGCTTTGCCATTGTAAATGAACTCTACAAAAGCTCCAACATCATATTTTTTTGCAAGGGCCATTTCAATCCTTTTCAAAAATAGCTCTAAAGAAACATAAAAATTAGTGATTTTCACTCCCTCCCTCCCTCCCTCCCTCCCTCTCTCTCTCTCTCTCTCTCTCTCTCTTCCATCCTTACCTCTCACTCCCAATGAATAATCCAACCTCCTTCTCCCCTTTTTTATAGACAAAGTTTCAAAAGCTCACCCCCCCCACCCCCCCCCCCCCCCCCCCCCCCCCCCTCTCTCTCTCGCTCTCACTTTTGCTTGCACACTGGGCTGATTGTGAATGAATCCAAAACAAAGGCTATGCTTGTGAAAACCAACCATAAGGAAAAGCCATGCATTGTGTACAACAATGAGACACTTGAGGTTGTTGAGAGCTTTAAGTACCTTGGCCTTGAGGTTCCATCCAATCACAAGTGGCATGAATGTTCTATGCATCTTTTGGAAGCGGGAAAGAGAGCATACTATGCATTTGAGAACATGTGTAATGGGGAAACATCAAGTGTTGGGTTTTGAAGAAATGCATTGGTGACACTGGTTCTTCTTTATGGAGTTGAAGTGTGGGGCGAGAGCATCTCAAAGTCTACTTGGAAAGAGTTTGAGAATGTCCAAAAGCGTTTTCTTACAAACTTTCTCCAAGTTAAGACACAAACACTATATATGTTCCTACTTCTTGAGTCGGGATCTCTTCCAATTGAGGTTATGGGCATGGAAAGGGTTGTGGAGGACATGATAAAGATGCGTCAAAACCCCTCACATCGACTTCCTACAATTGCATGGGAAGCAAACAAAAAAGTTCAAAAGACGCATAAAAGCAAGATCTTGAGCATGAGATGGATGCAAGACATAAAGAAGTGGTTTGGGAGATGGGATGCATTACATTTGCTACATGATGCTTCAATTGACTCCCAAGTGAAGCTTTTCTACAACGCCAATTTATTACGGTTGGGGAGCAATCTGGTGGGTCACGTTTCTCGCATTACACCACCCATATTGCCCCCAACTACAAAACCATGTTCTTTGCTGAAAGAGGAAACCATAGTCACACTTACATGCTTGAGCCTATCCTTGTCGGCGATATGCACTATTGCAGCCATTTGGCTTAGCTCCCATTCCCTTCAATGAGAGATAGGGCGTTGGGGCAATGAAGAAGAGTCTAATCGACTGTGCACATTATGCTCAGTGTAAGTTCGAGAGTCCGAGTACCACAAACTACTAGAATGCTCAGCTTTTGGTCACATCCGATCTTGCTTCTCTCACATTTTTAGCCATGACATAGACCTACACACTTTCCTCTCCCGGCCATAGTGTGGGCTCTCCATTGCGACTCTCATCACCACAATTTTGGAGCATCGAGAGTCACTCATCAGCCATACACATGCTACATCACATGTAACTTTGGTCCCATAGGTCATATTTGATTTCTGAGGACGATAATAAAATATATCTCTCTCTCTCTCTCTCTCTCACACACACACACGCACAAACGCACAAAGAGAGAGAGAGAGAGAGAGAGAGAGAGAGAGAGAGAGAGAGAGAGAGAGAGGGGGGGGGGGGGGGGGGGGGGGGGGGGGGGGGGGGGGGGGGGGGGGGGGGGGGGGAGAGAAAGAGATTGGAAGACTATAAAAAAAATTTCTATCAAAGTAAGTCTATCTCTCTCCCCCCCCCCCCCCCCCCCCCCCCCCCCCTCTCTCTCTCTCTCTCTCTCTCTCTGAGATAGATAGATAGATTTGATTATTGTCCTTGGAGGTCATGACCTTTGGAACCAAAGTTACATGTGGTGTAGTATGTGTGTGGCTAATGAGTGACTCTTGATGGTCCAAAATTGTGGTGATGAGATTCACAATGGAGAGCCCACACTGTGTCTGGGAGAGGAAAGTGTATAGATCTAAGTCATGGCTAAAAATGCAAGGGAAGCAAGTTCGGATGTGACCAAAATCTGAGCACTCTAGTAGTGTGTAATGATAATACAACGGCTTCAGAATTTTAGAAGATTTCTCATTATTATATGAAGTTGTGATATAGTTAATGAGAATAAAAATAAGAATGATGTCCTTTTGTTAGCTGAGCAGCTAATATTCCTCCCCTCCTTGACTGTGGCATCTGTGACACAACTACTTAGGGTGCTAAGTAGTGGCCGGTCTTTCTAGATCCAATCCACTTTGCATATTATTCTAGGCATTGTTGATACTTTAGGCGAAGCTCTTTACCTTTAGTGGACATGAATTGCATGGTGATTTTGTTCTTCTGCGCGACTGTTGAGTAGCTTACAAACCTCGCTCGGAGATTTGTGTTAACGGGGCCAAAAATCTTGGATTTGTAAGTAAAACCGCCCATATAGAATGTCTCTCAAAATTTTGCATATTGTAGGATGGCAAGAATATCACCCGGGCATAAACGTTGTGGAGCACTTCCTCCAAAGGTTGGCCTCATAGATCATAGCATAATCGTTTGTTACCTTTGAGGAAGGACATCCATGCTGCATCTGTTTGCTCCGTGCAGTGGAAGGTTTGTAAGCAAGTAAGAAGCATTTTGGAGATCTTAACCAACATGATGCAGTCCAAAGTTGGTATCCCATGAAATAGATGGATAGTCGAGGAAAGGTTTTCCACCATATAGTATTCACTGGGTGTACTAGCTAGTGGTGGTGGAAACTTGGGCTAATTCAGCCAGGTTGACCGCTTTTGCTGGATGATAAAGTGTTGTTTCCAACTTTGGACTCCTAGTACTGGACACTACACAAGATCTTGCTTGATAATTGACAATGCATTTGTGTACATGATGAGATACCTAGGGTGTCGATCAAACCAAATGTCTTGCCATTTTGGATGTACCATTGCATAGTTGTCTTGGAAGTCCTTGAGCAATCTTTCCTTGATTTGTCTAAATGGCCATCCACCCAAATGTCAACATTTGTCTCATTGGTGGCACAACATTCTCGTGATGACCTCTGCTCACCCTCACATGTGGCCTTTGGTGCAAAATCGTAGGCAAGCAAATATGTATGCTTTTGGTGTGTGGAGTATATGGTGGTGGAGGCACATGATTTTTGATATCCGTGAGCACCATGGTAGCTGTTGCGTGAGGAATCAAAGGATGAAAAGAGAGAGGGGGGGAGGGAGAGGGAGGGACATGGGAGGAGAGAAGGGGGTAGGGGGGGAGAGGGAGAGAGAAGGAAGGAGGAGAAGAGAAGGGGGTAGGGAGGGAGAGGAGAGGCAGGGAGGAGGGAGGAGGAGGAGAGAACAAAAGGTTTTTTTTTGGGTGGGAAGAAAAATTTTGAAAAAGTGAACTTAGAGTGCTTGTAGGTTTAAAAAGAGGTCAAAAAATTAATTTTGAGTGCTTATAGGTTTAAAAAGAGGTCGAAAAATTAACTTTTTGATATTTATATATGTTGGGGAGGAGTTTTAAGTAAAAAATAAGTCAAAATGAATTTTATTGAAAAAAAGTCAATTTTGGTCCTTAGTGATCCCCGTTTTGGCTGATATGGCCACACCTCTTTACTTCCTTCACTTTCAAAAAGCTAGAGAGAGAAAGTGACCTGCTAGGTCTGCATCCTACATGTGCCTTAAAAAAAGGCTAGAAAAGCCTATTCAAAACTAGCTTCTTTAATGCCTTTGTCCCCTTAACCTTACATAACATTAGCCTTAATCCCTAAAAATTAGGATTTCTTACAAGGCCCATGCAAAGTCCATATTTTTTCTAATGTATTTCTATTGTTATTTTGGACTAAATGGTACGGCCTGATGCGGGTCTTATGCACCTTGAGACTAATTGAGCGATATGCTCCTTCTCATATGCCCATTCAAGAAAAATATTAATGCTCTATATGGCAGTGATCATCTTCGTTCTTTATGCAATATGGTTCTTAATGGTTTAAGCTTGATGAATATTATCTTAAATTCCAGGGGATACCACCTTCGTTTTCCCTAAATTCTCTACTGGCACGTGGATGAATATAGCTTTTTGCTTTGATATGTCTGGTCTTGACATAAAACTAGACATTCTGCCATTTTTACAATGCCTTCTTTTCAATGTTTTGACATTTAGATTATTTAGGTTCTGGCTTTTTAACACGTACTCCAATGGGAAATATTACTTGGCGTGATGGCCTGATAACTGAAAAACCTTTTTAACTAATATGTTGTAGTTCTAGGGCTACAATCTACTTTAGAGTTGGATTTGGAAGACCATGGGTAGTGCTAAGTTTTTAACAACAAATCTCTAACCTTAGTCAAATTGGTATAAACAAAGCTAGATTGGATGTGCTTCCGGATTTCTTAATTTGTGGGTGCACTTTTTAGCTAAAGATTCCCTTGAACTTGTCAGCATCTGTTTGAGATACTAGATGGTTTACTTATTAGTGGTATTTTGATGAGTTTTTTTAAAAAAAACTTGGATACTAGTCCGACATGTCTATGATTAACTTAATAAGCAGTTGGCTGGCTATGAGACGTGCTCATGTTGCATGTACAAAATTTTTGTTGAATAGTTATGCAAAATACCTGCTTCAAAAGGGTAAAATTTTTCACCCCCTTGAAGTGGTTCTTTAAGATACGTCCTGTTTTGGCTACTTCACACTTCAAAAAAATTATGGAACAACACTTAGATCAGAAGGGGTGATGGCCTTCTCACTATCTCATGTCCATCTAATTGGCTGATAATATTTTTTGGGCTTGAACATAGGAGGGGTTGTATCCCGGCACCCAACTTGAGCAGGACTAAGAAGCTATGGGTTGTTTAGTGAGGGTGTTTCTCCATATGCAATCATATACGCTTGCATCTTGAAGGCAAGGGTTAGTTGAGGTCAGGAAGCAGATGGGATGTTTTCAGCAGATGGAGATAGAGGCCATGTCTCCAAAACAAATCACGTAGACTTGCACCTTGAAGGCATGTGGCATTACACAAGATGTTGATATGCACAATAGTTCACAATAATATTGTTAGTCATGGGTAGTTGAAAGGAAACATCGTGCTTGGCACTACCTTGGATGACATGTATGCCAAAGGTGATGCACTTCATAAATCATGTTAGTCAGTATTAAATCAGGTGCAGTGCGGTCCTCAACGAGCTTCCCTTTCGCAATGTTGCCTCATGGAGTGCATTGATTACAAGATATGTCCAACGGGGTCAGGGTCAGGAAGCTTTAGGCTGTTTTGAGCAGATGCAGAAAGAGGGATCTCTCCAAATGCAATCATGTAAAGAGGGTTTCTAGACATTTTCACCTAATTCCCATCATTAGCTGCCCTCATTAGCTACTAAAGCTACCACAAATTCTACGTAGGGAATTCTATCCATTCGCAGCATGGTAGGTTTCAATCTGTGTCATGTAATCCAAGCACATGATCTGCAATCTCAAAAGGCATGTACCTACTCCTTTGATGTTGCCTACTAGGAGTATCCAATCACTGCATCCACTGATCTCACCTTGCATGTGTGTTGCCTTCATGCACACATGGACATCAGAGAAAAATTGCCGTGCATGTTTTTTTGCACAGTGGGCGCATTCTGTAGCCACACTAGCTTGCTCATGTTATAATACGCATAGTGTCAAGTCAAAGCTTCACTATTTGGTTGTTGTACTCAAGGCTGCTACATTTTTTGTGGTGAATGAAAACCTTCATTCCATTGAGCATATGCTTTAAGGAAAAACTACTTTCACACACAAGCCTATATTCATCAACTTCACTCTTTGTATTCATCAACTTCACTCTTTATAGGCCAACCGCATGAAGTGGCTAGCAATTTGAGTTGTAGGCATATAGAGTATAATTATATTTCAAGACCTACACTACTTTATGAGACAACATAAGTAGAGATGATGGCAATGAATATTGGAATGAACTACTTTGGAAGTGCACCTAGAGTCTCTATCTTCACAGCATTATCATGCTTATAAAGTACCATAGTGGCTGCAAACTTGGGAGAGCTGAGGACTCAGGAGAAGTTGGTGTCTCAATTTCCCATTTATCCACGTGTGATTGTGAGGCTATTTGAATTTTGTGTTAGTCATGAATGAGAACTTGCAGGTACACAATGCCACACAATGAAAGGTCTTAGTTGTAAGAGCTCATTTTCTCCTTTGTGTAGAGAGAGAGAGAGAGAGAGAGAGAGAGAGAGAGAGAGAGAGAGAGAGAGAGAGAGAGAGAGAGAGAGAGAGAGAGAGAGGTAAACATTCCCCATGCTCATGCTTGCATTTTAAGGGCATGTGGTAGCAATATGCAAGATGTTGATGTTGGCGACCAATTGTCTAATGCAATTGTTGAATGTTGATGAAAAAACACCCTATGCTTGGAAGTCCTTTGGTTGACATACCACAACACCAAGTAGCACTGGCCATTAAATGAGGGGCAGTGAGGGGATTGATGGTCAAGGTTGGCAGGAAAAATTTTGAGGTAGGGTAAACCCAGGTAGTCGCATAAAAATATTGCAGCCCCTCCTCAGCGCTTGTAGCCACAAGGTCAGCCAGTTCACCCTACTGCAATCTGATTTTAACTAAGGCATCTAATAGAACCACTAAGGAGTACTCTATTTTGGATGCACCTTGGCCTTCCTCCTACAAATTACTGCCATTATCCTCATCGTCATTATTGGAATTCCAAGTCAACGCCCTCATCTCAACCTCCACATCCACTTCAAACTTCTGCTCCCATCTCACAATCTCATGTCCATCTAATTGGCTGAGAATATTTTTTGGTCTTGGATAGAGGAGGGGATGCATCCCAACACCGAACTTGGGCAAGACTAAGAATCTCTAGGTTGTTTTTGATGGATGCAAAGCGAGGGTGTTTCTCCATATGCAATCACACACGCTTGCATCTTGAAGGCAAGGGTTAGTTGAGGTTAGGAAGCAGATGGAGAGAGAGGGCATCTCTCCAAATGCAATCATGTACATTTGCACCTCAAAGGCACATAGCATTACACAAGATGCTCATATGCGCAAAAGAATTCATGATAATATTGCTAGCCAATGATTGGTTAAAGAAAACATCGTGCTTGGCACTACCTTTAACGACATGTATGCCAAAGGTGGTGCACTTCATAAATCATGTTAGTTAGTATGTATGTCAAGTGCGGTGTGGTCCTTGACAAGCTTCCCTTTTGCAATGTTGCCTCATGGAGTGCATTGATTGCAAGATATGTCCAACGGGGTCAGGATCAGGAAGTCTAGGGTGTTTTGGATAGATGCAAAAAGCGGGCATCTCTCCAAATGGAATCTCGTACACTTGCACCTTGAAGGCATGTGTCATTACACAAGATGATGATATGGAAAAAAGAATTCACAATGATATTTTTATTTAGAGTTTGTTGAAGGAAAACGTCATGCTTGCGCCTTGGTCAACATGCATGCCAAATGTGGTGCACTTCAGGAGCATCCCATCTGGGTTGTCATCTCTTGGAATGCATTGATTGAGGGATATTCCCAGCTTGGGCAGGCCAAGAAGCTCTAGGCTAATTTTGGTGGATGTGAAGCGAGGGTGTCCCTCCTGAAGCAATAACATATGCTTGCATCTTGAAGGCAAGGGTCAACTGAGGTCACAAAGCAGATGGGCTATTTTCAAGAGATGGAGAGAGAGGGCATATCTCCAAATGCAATCACGTACACTTGCACCTTGAAGGCATGTGGAATTACAAAAGATGCTAATATGGGCAAAAGAATTCATGATAATATTGTTAATCATGGGTTGTTGAAAGAAAACTTCATGCTTGGCATTGCCTTGGTCGACAACTATGCCAAATGTGGTGCATGTCATAAAGCTCATTAGTCAGTATGTATGTCAAGTGCGTTGTGATCCGCGAAGAGCTTCCGGAATGCATTGATTTTAGGATATGTCCAATACGATCAGGGTCAAGAAGCCCTAGGCTATTTTGAGCAGATGCAGAGATAGGGCATCTCTCCAAATGCAATCACATACATTGGAATGCACTGATTGCGAGATATGCGCCAGCTTGGGTAGGGCCAAGAAGCTTTGGGTTTTTTTCGGTGAATGCAAAGTGAGGATGTCTCTTCAAATGCAATCATATACACTTGCATCTTAAATTCAAGGTCCAGGGCTAGAAAGCAGATGGGTTGTGTACAAAAGGCTCATTATATAGAGCTAGTGTAGGCATCTTATCCGACAAAATGTATGACATCACATAGAGTCCCCAAAATCAGCCCAACCAAGTTGCAAACTCATGGGTGACTTTTCCATCCCGACTATTTCTAGATGAGTCCATACCCTTTAGCAACAACCCTCATGGGTACCCACACTCCTAAGGTGCATTTTCCACGTACTATCACATGGTTTTATGCCACCTACACATCCCAATAAACAAGAGGTGTTACACACAATCATAGACTAAAGCCCAAAACCCTTACAAAGAACAATGTGCAAATCTACTCTTACTATAGAGAGAGACCTAGAGCATGAGCACCAAAATCTAGAGTTCTAATCCTTTTATTGGTGAGTTTTGATCCATGGTTCCCATAGAAAGAAAACCGCACACATTGAAGATTCTACCTTCACATATGGGAGAGAACAAAGCTAAATCAAAAGTGAGAGTTGTACCTTCATAGTGGATGATGGTGCTACAAATTTATAGATGAAAAAAGTTGACAAGAATTATTGTCTACTCCAATTCAATGTACGATAACTTCAGTAGAGTTACTAAAAATCAAGCCACATGTGGATTGAAGTCTTAGGGAGGGAGTCGCTTTTTGGAAAAAGCCCGTAAGTTTCTATAAAAAATAGGTTGTTTTATTACCTTAGGGCATGTAAACAAAGGTTGTTTTTTCAATGCCCTTGAAACATACACAATAGGTGACCCCCCCCCCCCCCCCCCCCCCCCCCCCCCCCCCCCCCCCCCGAGATTGAAGTGGGCAAAAGTTTGAGAAAATTTGGTATCAAATTTCCATTTAGAGGCATGGAGTCAGAGACAAAAAAGAAAACACTAGGAGAAACAAAGAGTCGGTATCTACTATTAATAACATGGGTGATTATTGTCAGGGCAAGGAAGGAAACACAACCTTGACTATGGTATGCAAAGGTTTCAAAACCTTGGTTGTCCTTGACTTGACAAGGCATGCATGAAATTGTAGCTAGCAGATGGTTCCATGGAAAAGCTATGGGAGTGTTGGAATAGGTATTGGTCACATCCTCTTCAATTGAGTATGAACATACGCTTGTGATAGTAGATTCTGGGAAAAACATCAATTTTGATGTTATTTTGGCCATCCATTCATGAAACAACTTTAAATGGTTCAAGATTGAGGTTATGACCATATTTACGTATGTGAAGGAAACAACTATGAGAGTTAGTAGGAAAGATCATAGCTATAAAGATGTTAACCAAACACATGTTGAAGAGTTTGATTCAAAATTTCTTGCATGGATGTAATTCAAAGCTCATATTTGGATGTGTGGAGCTTCAAATTGTTGCAGTCGCCTCAAAGAAGACTATAAGCTAGAAAGATGATTGAAGGATGATGCTTACATACTTGAACCTTTTCAGAGGGATCTCTTTGAACTTTTAGAATGGACTCAAATACTGGCCGTCATGGATGTGTTGTGAATGAAGTCACCCCCAAGTTTTGCAATGAAGAGGGTTATGAAATTATTCCCTTTTGAATTATCGGAGTGATATGTGGGACACACTATAGCAAAGAAATAGAGAGAAAAACAGATGAGATGCCATGTTTTTGAATAATGGGCAAGGTCTTCGTAAGAGGATATTCGATGTATATGAATGATGGATGAGATCTCCATAAGCGACATCTCTAAACTAGAGAAAGTCTTTTATGACTCCAATCAAGACATGCCATTACATGAGGATGCAAATGAGGAGAATTCTAGTGCTTCAAAAGAAGAAAACAAAACATATGGGAAAAGAGGTTAAGTTTATGATTTTCATATAATCAAAAAGTGAAGCGATACGCAAGATACAAAGCCAAACACATTAAAAAATTGGGTAACAAAAGTAAAAGTAAGACACACTATTTGATGCTTGTGGAAGCTACAATTTTGTGAAAGAAAAAATTGTCAAGATATTTTCTCGACGATGAGGTAAAGGAAACAAAACCCAGTAGAAACCAAACCCAAAGAGAAAAAACAAAAGACAGTGAACCAAAGATGACAAAAGTCAAAATAAAAAAGAAACAAAAAGAATTGGAAAAAACTTTGAAAGAGGTTTGGACGACAAAGATGGAAAGTGAGGAAGACTTTAATTTTGATTAGATTAGAGTTTCATCGCATTACAAGAATACACGATTCAAGATCAAAGAATTGTGATATAACAACCAATGAGAGAGCTTAAAGGATTGAGAACATCTTATGATGGACCCAAGAAAGCAAAAAAGATTGACCTAGAAAAACCTAGAGAAAAACCAAGACCCTCTTATATTAGTAACGATTTGATCCATGAAAAGGAAAAAAATTTGATAGCAACACTCAAGGATTACAAAGATGTTTTTTCTTGGTCATACAAAGATCTTAAGGGAGTGGATCCTCACACTTGTCAGCATAGAATTTCGTTAAGAGTGATGCTAGATGAAGTAAGCAACACACCTAGACTGATAATGAGATGTTTGCTAGAATAATCAAGGAGAACATAGACAAATTGAAGGAAGTAGAGTTTATCTATGAAATACAACACATGAGTTGGTTCTTGCCACTTGTGGTTCTAAAAATTGAGAGTGTGTATCAACCTCAAGAAAATGAATGTCGCAACCCTCTGACAACGGACATATTTTGATAAGACTAGTTGGGAAATCATTTTACAACTTCTTAGTTGGCTTCTGTCGATACAATGAGTTGTTGGCAATCAAACCTAAGAATCAACATAAAATAGAATTTTCCATTGAATGGGGTATATATGCACATAGAGTTATGCTATTTGGCTTGACTAATACACTAGCTACCTTTCAAAGACTCATGAGCCACGCAATTAAAAATATCTTCATATATTCTTAGATTTTTATGTGGATGACCTATACATTCATTCTTTGTTGATAGAAGACCATATAAAACTTATAGACTTTTCCTAAACCTTGAAACAGTGTGTCTTCATGGTAAGACAAGGAAAGACTCTTGGTCGTATAGTGTCTAAGAATGGCATTTCAATGCATTTGGAGAAATTCAAGGTGATTGCAAAATTACCTATACCCATGATAGTGAAAGAGGTAAAAGCGTTTATGGGCCATTGGGGATATTATTGACAATTCATATACATGTATGCAGTATTTATAAAACCTATTTGTCAATTGATTAATAATTGTGATTGGACAAAACAACATGAAAAAGCTTTTCAATAGCTTGAAAAATTCTTGATCTTTGCTCCAATCTTGAAAGGTCTTGATCCCGACTAATATTTTTCATGTCCACACCGATGGGTCAACTTATGATATTGGATGCATACTAGCTTAACTAGGTGATGATAATATGGATTTTTCTATCTGTTACACTAGTTGATAATTGAATAGTGCTAAAAAGAATGGCACCACTACTAAAAGAGAAGGATTGGGTATAATCTATGTAGTAAAAAAGCTTTGACACTATTTATTGGCTAATCAATTCACATTTTTTGTAGATCATCAAGGGTTTTTGGCCTTAAACTATATTGCCCTTAGAATCCTTACGTCCTACTCTACGTATAGCCACTAAATTAGAATGGATGAGACATGAACTATCAGAGAAATACTTAATCAATGTGAATAGCTTGATGAAACACAACTTTGAGCTATTGTAGGAATATATACTTAGAAACTTTGCATTAAAAAAATTCCATGATCAACATGTGAAAAAAAGAGGGTTTTCAATAGGTGATTATGTCCTAGCATATACCTTTAAAAAACATGCTAAAAATTGAAAATGCAAGGCAATGGAGCCTTTTTATTCAATTTATATCACCAAGTGGTGCCATTAAACTTGGTACCTTAGAGGGAGAAGAGATTCCTAATTACATTAGTGGTTATAGGCTTGAGAAGTACCGCTTTCTACTTACATCCAAGATGCTTAAAAAGCATATGCTACAAAAGAACATAAAACCGAATATCAAGAAAAAACATTGTGAAGCTCAACACGAGGAAAAGTTCCTCATCCTTAACTGCAAATCTCATTTCTAACCACCACAACAAGAGGTGTCAACATAAGACCTTGTCATTGCAGCACCAATTAATGTAGTTCAAGTAACAAATGACTGGCTACTAGGAGGAATGGATGTGAAAATCAATATACAAGTACCTGACAAATCCTTTAAAAGTACATTGGTAGATACTAGAACCATATCAAATGTCATGATCTATTCCAATTATTGTTGAATGACTATTAAACATCTTAATTATCAGCAATTGAAGCTAAAACTAGCCAATAGCAGAATCATAGGATGTGTGGATGCCAACACTAATATTGAGGGTCATATTTCTCCACATCAATTTTTCATCATGGCTAACCATGACATCTTTCAACCAATCATTTAAGGAGTATCTTGGATGCGTACATCCCAAGCAACACCAAACTGGTCAAAGAATATTTTATAATTTGTTCACACAGGTCTACCAAAAGAAGTACCATTGGCTGCAACAAATTACATATTGGTGATACTAAGGGAAAGTATATATCCAAATCCTTCAAAAATTTACATGAGTGATCAAAATATATATTATAAAAGTCATGTTTTTTAATGAGTTTTTTGCAATTTTTCTTTTGATTTTTCTAAATAATAAGCCAATCAAGCTAGATCTTAGTCAATGAAGGATCAAAAGGGAATTTGATTGTTTAGTGTCTTAGGGAATAATTTTGACCTTAATTTTCTAATTTTTTGCTAATAATAATAAGAACCATTCAAAACTTAATAAAAATCACATGGAAGGTTGAAACTTTTTTAAAGTAAATGCCAAATCTTCAAAGCAGAGCTTCAAGCATGTTAAATATGCAAAATTTTGTAAGAAATCAAATTTCGGGCATGCTGGTCTAATTTGGCATGAAATGTCAGAATTACAGTACACAATCCTTGAAAATCAAAATTCAGAAGTCACTTCAATAGCAGGTAATATGAACTAGGAAATGAAGTCAATAAGAGAGTGAAGTCAATAAGCAAAAACTAGCTCATTTATCACTTACACTCTTAGAGAGAGAGAGAGAGAGAGAGAGAGAGAGAGAGAGAGAGAGAGTTTTGGCCATGAGTGATTTGAATTCATTTCTACTCCATACGGACAAGTAGGGGCTCCATTCTCCACCAAATTTCATAGGTAAGATTCTCATACACTATAGTAGCTTTGTATATGGTCAAATTTGACATCCAAAGGTAGTAGAGTGCACACACAATCCATCTTAGATCGCAAAATTACCCGTTTGCATAAATTTCATGGAGGCCTATAGAGGCTATCCAAAAACAATTGACAAAAGATGCTCATATCAAAGTCGCTTGGCAAGCTGCATGATCAACACTTGAAAATCTGTTAGTACATGGATCACGATCCACACCTCTACACAATGCTAGATGGAAAAAATATCAATAGATGCTCCAAGAGAACCTCAATGCAAGTCCATAGGGGTTTTGCTGGAAAATTTTATGATCAAGGTAAGAACCAAAGATTTGGATAGTAACCGACAAAAATCTAGATGAGCAAATGGCCTAACTCCACAACTTGTGGAAGTTTAGCGTCAAAGTGCCCAACATAGGATGGTAAATATATGGTAGAAAATCGTAAGCAAAATATTAGAGATGATGGATTGTGATCCATCACACATGGAAAAACATGGGAGTCACTCCCAAAACAAGCAAAGAAGGAATTAACCAAAACTTGAAAGATCATCAAAACACTAATGTTGAACTAATAAGTAGCTTAAGAGTTGGTTTTTTTTAAACACGAAATCTTGTGGAATTACACTCATGAATGCCATCTGTGCAAAACAACAACAAATAATTCTCTAAAACGTGTCACTCAACCATAGCAAAAAAATGAATAAGATACATGCAACAATCCATGTTAGCTACTTATGTTTTTGCTTCACCTTTTTTGCAAGTTTCATGCAAAAGAAAAATCTTCTTTGACTATAATTGAACAGGGGAAGTTTTGTGGGATCAATACTCAACTTTTGTGAATTCAATTCTTAACAAGGTAAAACGTGTCTTTCATGTCAGAGATCTTAAATCACTAGTAGCAAATGGAGTCAAATTGTAGCAAAATTGGACTAGCTACAAGCTCCATCACAAAGTCATCTACCCAAGTAGACTATGTGCCAAAAAGATCGAGAATTAGAGATTACCATATTTACTTGCAAAAAGTGCTAGAAAATAGGAGATAGGATAAAAAACACAAAGATATGGTCATAAAGCAAAAACTAGAACTAATTTGTGTAATTTTGATCTAAGTTTGCATTGAAATTCACCATTGTGATCAAAACAGATGCTAGAATCATGTGTATGAACCTCAATCCAAACTCTAACTAGTGATGGATTGGGATCCATCATCTCACCTTTGTGCAAACCAATCCAATCATCTTTTCACATTTGGAAACCAAAATTCCTAAATTTGAAGCCGTGAAGTTTACAAAATTTGACCCAAAGTCTAAACCAATGATCCAAATTCAAAAAGATCATAGCCAAGTGGCCATGATCCAAACCCAACTTTCAATGATTGATTTGGTAAAAAATGATGGATCACGATTCATCACCCCCAATCAAGTTTTCACCCACCAAAGTGTACACTTATCCCTAGGGCTAGTCTAAGTCAACTGGTGAAGTTTGGTCAAATTGGGATTGAACTTGCTCAAGTTATGTTCCATTTTGTTTTATGGTCAAGTTATGGTCATCAAAGTGAAAAAGTGGATATCAATCACTTGGTTTGTGACAAGTTTTGTGATATCGAATTACTAAAAAATGTACCTTACAAGATGCCTCAATGAAAAAAGAAAAGACCTCAAACGGAGTGGGAAGAAAGACCATATGAAATTGCAAATTTGATCTCCTGAGATCGCACACATCTTTGTTGGGAAATCCAAAGGCAAAGACTTCAATATGGTTAGGGCAACCATATTCCACTGGAACTATGGACTCTACACTGACATTCAAAAGTCTTGGAAGCTATCTGGAGAGTGCAATTAGACAAGTACTTCAAGCTACCACCATGGGGTACAAACTACCAAAGAGCGCACAAGCTCATGAGCACCATATGGTACAACAGAAAACTACTCTAACCAACAAAGATGGAGCTTCATTCAAAGTCAAAATAACAATGAATATCATCATGGAAGCTCTCGCAATACCTGCAAGGAATCAAAATTTTCTCAGGAGGACTTCCCCTATGGACAATGATGGAGCCTTTGTCGAGAAAAATGGGTAAGACTTCACCTTCAGAGATCTTGGATCTCATACTAATCTCTCAACGCTTTCAAGTGTCAAAGCTGCTAGTTACACAAAATCGCTTAATCACATTGTAGTGGTCATGGAATTGAGGCTATCAAAAAATAGAACCATCAATTGCAACTTCCCATGCTATCTATTGGTTGAGAAGCTAGTAGAGGGAAACCTAAAGTGTGGAGATAGATACTTAGCATACATGAATGCTAGACCCATGCTCACTAGGATTGCCTATCAAGCTCTAGGCATGATTGATCAGCTACCACCAACCTTATCAAAGTTGGAGCTAATTCAAAGGACCAAACACCATGCTAATTCCCGAAAAGCTTTTGAAGCCACACTATCAAAGAAAATTACAAGAGGATCTAGCTCTCATGCACCTACTAGAGAGGATCAAGACTCCATCGCATCAAATTCTAAAGATTGTAAAGGCAACATCAAAGGGAAATAAGACTAAAGAATCTGATGTACCAAAGATGCAAACAAGGCAAAAAATAGGAGTGGCACTGTAAGGGCCTTCTCCTAGCCCTTACGCAAGGCCAACATATCTAAGCCACGAACTTAAAAAGATGAAAAAGAAAAAGAAAATAATAGAAAAAAATGTTCGAGAAAAATTTGGTTCAATTTAAGCACCAAAGTATACTCAAGAGACACTTCTGGCTTAGGCCGTGGGAATAGGAACATAACCAATGCATGAAAAAATTAGCTTTTCATTTAAGAAAGGTAGCATAAAGAAGAAGATAAGGAAAAGGGAAAAGATAAGACAAGGAAAAAGGAAAAGAAAATGATAAGAAAGAAAAAGAAAAGGAAAAAGAAAGAGAAGATAAGGATAAGGTTGAGCTGACTAAGTAGCTTATTGAGAAAGTTTTGATAAGTAAGATAAGCTATTTCAAAGAAAGATAAATTATCAAGATAAGGAAGATAAGATATCAAGATAAGTGAAAGCACTTATAAAAAATGTGCATAAAAAGAGTCTTACTATACACCGAGCGAACTTTACCGAGCGAATGGCAAAACCGAGAAAAACCCACAACAAAGCACTAGTTTTATACAAGATATTCTCCCCTATGTCCATGTTTAGGGTGTGGACCCCTGGTTGTAACACATGACGTGCTTGACAGGTGCATTGCTTTAATTGGGATGCTTTTGTTGAAACTAGGACGGTCCATCTCTCTCTCTCTCTCTCTCTCTCTCTCTCTCTCTCTCTCTCTCGTTGAGCCCCCCATCTTCCCTCTTGCGCATACGTTGTGGATTGACGGCTTGTTGCCTACCTCTCTCTCTCTCTCTCTCTCTCTCTCTCTCTCTCTCTCTCTTAATGCCATCGTTTATTGCATCCTGACACGTTCTTGCACAACATTCATTGTGCTATTATTTGTGATAGGATAGGAAGGTGACGGCTAGAGTGTATGTAGAAAACTCCTACTCTACATAGTTGAGCCATCGACAAAGGTAAGCACTAAAGTCAAGTAGAAGAACTCCATCATCTCTTCCCATGACAAAGAGTATAACACTCTAGTTTACCAAGCTGCAGTTCGAAGAGAGCCAATCCCACTGCACTCTAAGAAGGGCTGCAAGAAAAAATCCTAACTTTAGATCAGTGCCCGATGAGTAGGAGCCCTCACTCAACTAGGGCACCCTTCACTCAACTAGGGCACCTCCTTGACGGGCAAGATCTATTTGTCAATCTCATTTCTTATTGCTTGTATAATCCTCATATTCATCGACCCTCCTGAATGATATGTCGTCTTGAGTACTCACTCATGTATGCGTTACAGACAAGCCTATCTCACAAAAAATACGGGTGATTTCCGACAATAATCCAACTCTATCAGATGTGCCAGTGAAGGCGTGTTGCAGGCAAAGGATGGAGGCAAGGTAGTATTGAGGCATGACAGACCAAGAGGGCAGGGTAGTATTGAGGCATGACAAACCAAGAGGGCATCGTAATGCAAAGGAGGACACAGGCAAGGTGGGACAGATCAAGGGGGTGACGGGACAGAGCATGGGGTGACAAGAGGGGCGTCACAATGCCGAGCAAGGAGGGTGTTGAAATGACACGAGGCATGGCATCACACGAGAGGACGGATGTTGAAATGTGCAACGCAAGGCACGGTCAGGGTAAAGCGAGGTTGGGACAAGGCAGTAAGGGGGAGGGGCAATGTGAGAGTATACAACAAGTTCATCTCTCTCTCTCTCTCTCTCTCTCTCTCTCTCTCTCCTCTCATGAATCAAGATTTCAAATTAACCTTAAGAGAATGTATTTTCCATCTTACATTCTTATGAAGGTCACCTTTGCTCATCACATGGTTTTTTCTTGATTGGACTTTTTCTAACACCTCTTCTTTTAAGGAGCCCTTTAAAATTTTGTACTTTGGTGACTCCAATCGAGGTTCAGAATTCAATATCCTTGTATCTGAAAATCCTCCCTCGCATGTTTCCTCTGCATAGCTGGCACATTTACTGATGGGCTAATGCCAGGAAATTCTGAATCTCCCATTCCTCACATGCTTCCTTTTCCTCCTTATTCCACGCATCGTTCTGCTATTTTGACCTCGCATTCGTTCCAAGCAGTGAGCCAAGAATGTTCATCCTGAAAAGCAAGCTCAAATGGTCCTTTGGAAGGGTCGTCCTCTTGGCTTGCAGGCAATGATACACGGAGGATGGGAATGGGAGGGTTGAAGCTCACAGTAGTGGCATCTCTCAAAAGCCTTTCTTGCTCATTGCTAGCCATGGAGAGATGCTCGGGGACACCGTGAAATCATGCCAAGAGATGCTCAGGGACACCCTGCAATCATTGCTAGCCATGGAGAGATGGTCAGGGACATCATGCAATCAAGGGCCTCTAGTCATGCCTCGGGCGCTTCAGTGAGATGGCACTGTAAACGCTACCATGGTGGCAGTGTTCAACTCCCAGACTGTCCCACTTCTCTCTCTCTCTCTCTCTCTCTCTCTCTCTCTCTCTCTCTCTCTCTCTCTCTCTCTCTCTCTCTCTCTCTCTCTCTCTCTCTCTCTCTCTCTCTCTCTCTGTTTGCACGCGCAAGGTGCCGCCACAAGGTGGAGAATATGCCAATGAGGGCCACCTGCAGAACGAGAGCAACGCTCTCTCTGTCACACGCGTGCAGCAAGCCCCAATTTGATGATGACGACAAAGTTGTTTTTTTAATCCCTGGTTTGGTGTTGTAACCAGTCCGCGCCGGTGCGGAATGGTTCTAGCACCAAACCAAGGAGGGGTAGGGAGTTGAAGTGCAAGTTAAGTCTCTGCCAAGCCGGTTGCTGGTTGGAGTTTTAACTATTTGGGGTTTATTGGGCACACATGCTACGTTCGACTATCGAGGTGAAGGGTTGAAGCCTGAGGTCCACAAGGGCACATGCCCAAGTAAGGGGAAGGGGCTCAAGCCGCTCGACTCTCAAGGGAGGTTGCCTTGCGAGCTCATGCACGACGACATCTATTGGCAAGCGTAGGGTGTGCCAGCCTCCATGTCCACGCATCCTGCAAGGGTAATGATCTCGACGAGGAGGGACTAGGGGAGGATAGGTAGAGGTTTTTGTTGTATGTATTAAAGGTCTCACACTACGGGCACAATTGAGGCACAAATTTTTGCCGCCGTGAAGACCAAAGTAATATGTTTCATTTAAAAAAATCAGCCTACTTGCATGACCCTACCCCTCCCTGGTCTTCTACTGCAACGATTCCGCACTGGCGCGGACTGGTTGCAACAGAAGACCAGGGAGGGATAGGGTCATGCGGGTAGGATGATTTCTTTATTAAAAAAAAGTTAAGCAAATGAATAATGCTCTCTCTCTCTCTCTCTCTCTCTCTCTGCGCAATACTTTGTGTATGGACTTCATGGCACCATCACCCTAACCTTCAGCATGTGAACCATAGTGGCTTTCTAAAACAATACATTGCCTTGCTCTGCATTAGTTTGTTGTCCACACACGTATAGCCTTGCCCTTTCCAGCACGGTATTTCAAAAAACAAACCCTCTCACACACAACCTTGTCGATTTGCGGACTTGGACTCGAGGTTGAACTCGATATGCAAGACGGGCGAGGTGCAAACCATGCAAGACATGCAGGTGTAGACCAGTGCTCGAAAAAAACCTTTTTCCAAAAACTTGGCAAACACATATGTGAAACAACATAGATAAATTGACAAAAGTTGAAAGTTTTACACCAAATTACATAAATGTTTTCAAAATTTTGTAGGTTTTCTCACCTTCAAAAATAAAATTTAGAGGTAAATTTCAAAATTTGTAGGTGGGATTACACTAAACCTAGGTTTTTTTCGAGCACTGGTGTAGACTAACACAGAAGGCAATTTGCTACATCAATGTTCGACTTCGTGCGATCATATGTGAAAAGATTTGGAGAGAAAATTACGTGTCGACTAGATCATGTCAGCATTGGAAAAGGGGATTGGAAATAGCCACATTAGGTGTCCCTCAATGCACTTGGTGACGTTGCGTTCCCAAATTGCACATAGCACTGATCTCTTCTGATCCCTGCGTTATCGTGGTGCCCATCAACCGCACATTCCTCACGACAAAAATAAGTTGTCAGGCTACCAAACCTCGAGCACAAGTTGGCCTGCAATACTTTTCCACCCTTCACGAGCAATGTAATATCGCGAGAGATTCTTGACAAAAGGCCACCCTGCAAGGATCAAAATTTTAAATTAATGCGTTAAACATGCATGGATATTGATTATTGGCAGCTAATTAGCACTATGTGGTATGTGAACTCGAAGGAGACTCAAAGCCATGCCTTCTTTCACTTCATCGTTGCCACTACATACACCATCAGTGTAGTTATAGCGGGTGCATCCACAGCTTGCTACACTCATTTCCTCCACCATTTTAGTGCCGATTCGACAAGGAGAAAGGGAGGGCAGTTCAAAGGTACTACAATGCAAAGCTGTGTGTGTGTGTGTGTGTGTGTGTGTGTGTGTGTGTGAGAGAGAGAGAGAGAGAGAGAGAGAGAGAGAGAGAGAGAGAGAGCTTGTCCTTGCTTAATGCTTTAGGCACTTGTTTTTGCTTTCTTACAAAGGCGGAGTTGTTTCAAGCTTTAGGAGGTTCTCAGATAGTATTGTAGGCTTACAAGGTTGTTTTGAGTATGAAGAGATTGCTTGTGTCTCGAGTTTTAAATTTTCATAATGGTTCTAAAATCTCATTTTTTGTCAATTAAGTGTCAGATTTGTGGTAGTCAAAGTAATGTGCATGGCATAATTTTTTGTTGTCATCATTGTTGATCTTGTATCAATTTGTTTGAATTTATCTTCGCTCGGTTTTTTTTGCTCGGTGATTAGAAACCCCCCATAAAAAGAGGGCTTCTCTTCTCATTTTACACTTCCCTTCTCATTTTTAGAAGTGCAAGCTTAAGATTAAGCTTGGGAAATCCATAGCCAAAGCTCTTTCACACACACCGTCAACACACGCACACACACACCCCTCTCCAAGAGAAGACATGGCCAAAACCATAATCAAATTTGTCAAAACTTGATCTTCTTCTTCACATTACCCTCCCTCTCTCCTCTCTCTCCTAATTCTCAATATTTCCATGCTTGAATTCCTTTTGCCTCTTGCCATTCTCTCATTCCAAGTGGTCCAATTGGTGGTCTCAAAGCAAAGTGAAGAGGGAAAGAGTCGCCTACATCTACCATATACACAAGGTAATGTTTTTCTTGGTTCTCTTTATGCTATTCCACTTTCTTGGAAGTGATTTACTTTCATGCTTATTTAAACTCATGTTTAAGCTCTCACATTTTTCATAAGCAAGCCTTTCTTTCATAAGAAAGCCTTTCGCTTGGGAAGAAGAAATAGCTTCTTAATTTTGTTATTTTCTTCTAATTATGGTTCATTAGTAATCATAACTAACCACCTTGCTAACAACCAACCTTGATATTATTTCAAGCTCCATATTTCAAGTTTCTTAGACTACCAGACTAATATAGCATAGAGAGTCAAAAGCACTCTCTTTAACCATAGGTGATTGGAGGCCATCATTATCTAAATATTTCAAGTTCTATTATTTCAAGTTCTATTATTTCAAGTTTCCTAGATTACCATACTAATATGGCATAGAGAGAGTAGAAAGCACTCTCTTTAACCACAGGTGACTGGAGATCATATTTACCTAAATAGCATGCATGATTGAATTGGGATTAATATCCTTAAGTTTTCTTTGGGAAAGAAGATTCGCATTCCAAATAAGGTCATTCCCTCCCTTCCCTCTTTCCAATTGGAAAAATCCCAAATCTTTAAGCCTCTCCTAGCTATGTGATTAATCCTCTCCACAAAAGCAAGAAATAAGCCTAAAACCAATCTTGAGTAGAATTTTTTGATCATTCGTACTTCATTGCATGTGCATTTCTCACTACACTAACATGTCCACTCTTAGGAATGTCACATTTTCACTCTTGCACTACCATTCATTGAAGGGTTCTACTCTTAGACAACCAAGCATTGACTCTTGCATAATCACTCAAACAAAGTTACAATTGTAAGTTGGTGCACTCTAAAGTTCTATGTTTTCAATTCATGGTCCACACTAGAGCAAGGATCATCATAAAGAGCATATGCATTCTTCTTTTTCAACTTTGTATTCTTTCAAATTTGTTTTTCAATTATGATATTCGGGGGGGGGGAGAGTAAGGGGATAGCTTCACGGATATCGTCACCGTGTTTCTTGAGCATAAAACTCCCATCGCTTCCATGGATATGCCCCATGGATGGCAATGATGCAAAGGGACCAAAATGGGATTCATCAAAGTCTGGGTTAACTTGAAACTTACATCGAGACAAAACCTTAAACTTCTAAGAGATTCGTGGTTTTCTTAAGGTTTTGTTTGAGTAGAAATTAAAAGGAAATAGAAACTAAGGATTATAACTCAAGGAGCTTAATCTAAATTTATACTAGGACTAAAAACTTTATCGAGAAGATTTGATGTGGATAGCCCTAGCATAACATAGGAGATTTAAGTGTGAACTTTGTCTTACATGTTTGGAAAAGGCCGGTGCATGTGTTTACCTGTGGGATGCAACGGGGGATGGTCCTTTTTGGCTAGGACTGGTAACTGTTGGTCTATGTTTTGAGCTCAGGTTCATTCACTGCCCTAGAAATGGGATTGAATGGGAGTGAGTCACGGTCGGGTGATAGGGACCCGCGGATGCGTCTGAAAATCATCCTAGTCCGGGTAGGCCTGATGCCGACGAGAAAAAGGAGAAAGGAAAATGGATCCATGAAGGGATCAGGATAAGGGAGGAGGATGTGATTTAATTAAGGAACCCTTCTAATTATTTGGTAAAAATGAACCTTGGAAAGGTTAGGAACCTAAATGGACTATTACGTAATTGTCCTCATCATTCGGACCTTTGCTCTACTTCTCGGATTATTGATTTAAAAAGAATCTATAGTAGATGATTTTTGTAAGCCTTTCCCACACAAGATAAACAAAAATAAGAATCAAAAATTGTGTCAAGGCGCCGCCTCCACATGTGGCGGAGGAGACAGGATACCCAAGTCCTGGGATGAGGATAAGGATATGCCTGGAGAAGTATTTGTGATTGCTTGAGAGATAACTAGATAACTCTAATAATACTAAAGAAAAAAAGAAGTAAAATATTCTAAAAAGGAAAAAGGTGGGAACGACGTGATAAATGCACATTTGCAAGGGTATGCAAGAATTTGCATGCTGCTTTCAAATGTTTGAAATGTATTCTTGGTTTGACATGATTGGAATATTGTTTTCTAGTATCATAGTACTACCTTGGGAAGATGCATTTATCAAACAGTTTGGTGGGTGGGTGGATCCTGAAGGGTTAATTTGCTAGCCGAAAAGTTGAACCCAATTTCACGTTGTCCATTAAGTTAAGTAAAAAACGGGATAAGGGATTCCAATCTACAAAGTGGGAATCAAACTTGGGAACGAGGGCTTTGTGTAGCTATTAAATACACTCATCTTAGGGGAGTGCTCTGACAGCTGTGCTCGGCCATAATCGAGAAAAAAGCGTTAGTGACCTTGAACCAAGCGTGAACTAGAGAACACCCACCAGTTGACCCTAGAAGGTTGAGTTCACATTTAGTCTAATGACTTCAACTAGAAATTTCAGAGCAATAAGGAAAGATATTTCAGGGTTAAGGATTTCATAAGAGAAAATTGAATGTTATCACCCCCTTGAGTTGGCATCGAAGAGCGGGAGGAGTCCTGTCTTGGTGTCAGTCTCAAGCGGCAGGGATGTCAGGAATCGTGGTGTATCCATTTGGAGATGGTGCAACCAACGGTAGAGAGACTAGAAAGCACTCTCTTTAACCATAGGTGACTGAAGATGAAGATGAAGAGACGCATGTTTGTTGACTTAAATGCAAAGACTCCAAGTGGAAAACAAAAGAAAAGTACATGAAGATTTGAAGTTAGCACAAACTCAAAGAGAGGATTAGAAATGTGCTAAAGAAGAAAGTTGAAGAAAGACAGGAGGCCGTAAATAAGCAAAGTCTAGAGTTGTTGTTGAAGAATTCTTTGATAGCCCTTTACAATTTCCAAGGGAAACTATAGCCATCCAAGTAGAAAAGGCAGCACCAACCTCTCAAGTCAAAGTAGAATAGACACATGCTTCAACAATGGAGGAACCCTCTATTTAACCAAAGGAAGAAGAAGTAGCAAAGGTCGGACAAGAAATTGGAGCTACAACAATTGTTGAAGGTGCAACAATAAAAGAGCAACAAGTGGATACAACTTAAGCACTTGAAATTTTTCAAGCCAAACAAACGGTGAATGTTGAAAAGTTACCTAAGGATCAAGTGCCAATGCCACGTAAGCAAGAATCTACAAAGCAAGACGTTGACGAGAAGATGCCAGAGCATAGACACCTTCAAAGTAGTTGGACATTTTTGACACTATGGACAAGCTAGCCCACCAACACATGGAGATTTTGATGAAGTGGTGTTGGGGTAAAGGCGGTATGCCTCACCTCGGGGTCGGGCACAATGTCCAACTGCCCACTTATCTCATACCTTATTCGTTGTATATCTATATGAATAAGAGGCTCCTTTCATGGTGAGGTTGGCTCCTCCCATATTTGTGTGTTATCTCCTTCACCTGTTGTAGACTCCCATACCACTATCTTTTCAATTGGTATCAGAGCATCAAGGGGGAGCAACAACGAACCGGAATTTGCGCATGGGCATGCACCTCAAAGAGTAGCCCCATAAGGCTACCACAAGCATCACAAAGGTACAATAGCATGGAGGGGTTGTATCAACCCAAGGGAGCTTGGTTGGTAGTAAAAGGTTGCCACAAGCATCACAAGCTCACATGTAAGCAACCTAAAAGCCACGCTTGCTTACAAACCAAGCCAAAAAAAGGTGGTTTGGCATTGTGTGGGTGATTTGAAGAAAAGGAAGCAAAGGCAAAAATTAACGCAAATCCTGCCTTGTCGTAGCGATTTTGGGTGCTTTGTTGTAGCATTGGAAAATGGAGACCTTGGCAGTAGCATTGGCAGATCCAAGTGGGAAACATTGAACTTAAGGTAAGCAAGGGCACTAAAAAAGGGGGTAGAGCTTGGTAATAGTGATGAAGAAAAGAAAAAGTAGTGCATGCTGGAAATCAATGCAAGGAAAGAATCCAACAAGGTAGCACTGAGTGTTGTACATTTGGAGGCAGGCAAAGAAGCACAACAACAAGAGAAGAAACTTGGAATGTGTGTACTCTCAACACACACACAACACACACACACACACACACAGAGGGATTTAATTGAGAGAGAGAGGTGAGTGTGTGCTTTCAATGTGCATATACACACACAAGGATTTGATTGCGTGAGAGAGAGAGAGAGAGATTTGCATGCAATCTCGTCCATGTACAGGAGAAAAGAGAGTCAAAGATAGGGAGTTTCTGTATCTCTCTCTCTCTCTCTCTCTCTCTCTCTCTCTCTCTCTCTCTCTCACACACACACACACACACACACACACACACACACACACACACACACACACACACAACTTTGGCATTGAGCTTTGAGTTTTGTTATCGGCATCAATGTTTGGAATTTTCTTAGCTTCTCAACCAGTTAGCCTATGACTGAGCTAGCGGTGGTTTTTCCCATGGCTCCCAAACTCATAACTCCATTGAACGCTTTCTTCTCAAAGATGGCACTTCCATCTGGTGGTAGAGGTCCGGCATCATCAGTTCAAGTTCGACATTGACACCCCATTGTTGTGCTCATGTTTGGAGTTTCACGCTCTTGAAGAAATATCTTGAGAGATCTAGGTTCTTTGACACACACTAGCTTGGAGGAGTAGATTTTTGCTACAACATCACAGGTGGAGAGCTTCGGAGCATGGTTGATGGACCACTTTTTAACCAAGGTGTAGACGTTTGTATCAATAGCACATGTGGTGTTAGAGGTATTTAGTTTACATGGGGTCACAATACTTTGCTCCATATCAAACACTTTTAGTGCTACATGCATAGTTTTTTGTTCCATGTGTTGTTTTCAGAGACGATCTTAGCATATGCATTTGTGGACAATACATGCCTACTATGGATAGAATTTTCACAGGTTTTTTGGATACAGATGCAAGGATTTGTACTCATGTAGTTGACTATGTGGATCTTTCAAAGAGTTTTTTTGGCACATGGTGTTGTGCGGATTGCTATGAATGGAATTTGTAGATACATATTGAGATTCCCATAGCTCACAAGTTCATAGTTACAGGTTTTTGGATAGGATTCATCCAAATAGCAACTTTTTTGGGAGTGAGCATATTATGTATAATTATGTGGATTTGTTGATGAGCCACTGAGTGTTTGGATACAAGTTTATACATTTTGGATTCTCTACAAGTTAGGCTTGCTCCCCTTGATGGTTTTGAAGAGCATTTGGGTGATCGTTTTGGCCTAATGTATGAAATCTGTGGATGAGATATTGAGTCTCTGTTTATGCACATACGCTACTTGGCTTCATTTATGATTTTTTGATTTTTTGATACGCCAGTTTGATTGGGTGAGATTTATTTGAGATTTTTCTCGAATTATAGGGGAAACCCTATCCGATTTTTTATATTCTCATCATGCTTTGTATGTATCTGTGGTTTTACTCTCTAATGGTATAGTGGTCAAGCATTAGTCCCACTTTGATAGTGATTGAGTTTTGACTCTCACTTTGACAGGTTTTATTAGCTTTAAACATGATTTTGTGTTCTTTATCTAGTCTTGTAGGAGTGAGATTGTTGTATGCTCGTTGTGACTATAGGTACACAGATGGTCATAGATTTTGGTTCTACAAGTACATGTAACTTGCAATTGTCAAGTTTTGCACACAGATTTGTGGGATGTGTATGATTATGCATTATATGCTATTGTGAGATTTTTTAATCCCTCGTTTTGATGTTACTTGCAAACAATGATACCATTTGTGGTTGCATTCTCTCTTTGCACTTGTGTGCAATTTTCGCTTGGTTTAGCAGAGGGTTTTGGGCACTGCTTCTATACATCTCTTTTGGTAGACCGACATTGAGCTACAAGTTGCATATGTAAGCATCAGATTGATGTGTTGATCATGGTTATGATTAAGTAGTGGTCGAGGTGATCTCCCAACTTTGGCATCTTTGTTGCAGTTTACGGTTGAGATTTTGCTCAGTTTACAAGGGAGACCCTACCAAAAGAAAATTCAAAATTTATTTTATCGCCATACACTTTTGATGTATATATGTTATTTACTAGTTTGATATCATTCGACATTATGTGTGACAAGTCAACAATGATGACTCATGAGAGACGACTGTCTTGTTCTTGTGGATTTATGCGATGCTGGCATTGTGGTCACAGATGGAACATAAGGCATTGTTGTTTCTTATATGTATGAGGCAGTGGCAATGAAGTATGTGTGATGCAAAGATTGTTTTGACACAAGCTAAAGCGATCACTTTGTATGTCAATGATGGTGATGTCACATTCACCTCTAGCTTTCCTCTTGTTTACATATCTGGTACAAGTCCCTTCTTCCCATTGATTACTAGATGAGGATGCAATTTTCCACATCACACAATGTCGTGAGTGGTTTAGCACCTTCTCTGATGGGAATCATGGTAGTGTGCATCTAGCTAATGGTTCATCATATGACATTGTAGGTAAAAGAGATATATGCTTTTATTGCCCAATGGTGCATCATATATACTATGACATGTGCATTGTATTCCTCAGCTAAGAGAGAGTTTGATCTTACAGTGAGGATCTCAATGAGACAATTAGTAGACTATGGATGTCCAATATTGCTTAGAGAGCAGTATTTCTAGATGTATTCCAAATCACTAGTGATTGCGAGGGGAGCTCAAAATGGCTTGGTATATCCATTGCATGTATCTTAGGTTTGAGATGGCTTGATCTTGATCTGGTTGTAGACATGTAAACAAAGGACGAGATGAGTCTCTTTTGAGGATCTCTAGATTTTTGTGCACGATGTGTCTATAGATGCAAAGTTGGAGCGGTCATGCTCTAGCGAGACATAGTGGATGTATCTTCTTAAGATAGACAATGGCTTGGTCTATCCATTGCATATATATATGAGGTGCAAGATGGTTCGATCTTGATTTGGTTGTAGACATGTCAACAAAAGACGGGATGTGTCTCTTTTGAGGATCTCTAGATTGTTGTGCACGACATGTTTGTAGATGCAAAGTTGGAGTGGCCATGCTCTGGCGAGATATAGTAAATTTATCCTCTTAGGATAGAGATTCCTCCTAGAATGGAGATGGATCGTATAGAGTTTTTTTATATGCTCATGCTAGAGGATGATATGGTGATTCTAGACATATAGATCCACCTATGGATGATAGGGATATGATGATCCTCTCGACGTCGGGTATGATGCATCCATATGTGACAAGTAGTCCTAATGATACAGTGGATGCACATACCATTGAGGGGCCTTCCACAAACAGATTGATAGAGGTTGCACTAAGCATTGATACGGATACCAAGGACTAGTTAGCAGATACCAAGGATCAATACATCTCTGTGTGCTATCTCCTTCACCGCACGCCCTGCATGCATGACACAAACTCCTACACCACGGCCCTTTCAAGTGGAACATCCACTCTATGAAAACAAAAAAGAGCTTCAAATCATCAAAGATTTTGACATGGCAGAAACACTTGAAATGATGGAAACCCAATTCATCACCCACAGATCTATAATTTGTATTCTAGAGAAAGAGTGAGTCAAAGTGAGAGCAGCATATGAAGCTGAAGTAACTAAAGAATAGAGCTTAAATATGAGAGTACTAGATTTGTAGAAGGAGATATACGAGCTCCAAAGGGAAAAGGAGAAGTTGGAAAGAGAGTTGCAACTCACACAAGAAGATGTAGAATCTCTCCTTGCATTGGATATCCAAAATCAATAAATAATATAGAATTGGAAGAAGAGAGCGCGTAGAAAAGAAAATAGTACGAATAGCTAGTGATTACTTATGACTCTATCAAATCCACATTGTTAGCACAAGTTTAGTGTCACGCACCTCAATGGCCACTCCTTCAAGCTCAACAAATGATGAGGAGTTGACAAAGCTTAAATTAATTGGAAGAAGAAAGACTACAAAGATAGCTTCTAATTAGTGGCATCATTTTGAATTGTGGTGTCATCATGGCCACCACACTTCAAATCCCAAGTTTTGGCATAGCGGAGGCAATACTCAAGTTGAGTCATGGGGAGTTCTAAGACAACTTCAACATAGTTGACTCACATCACATCAAAGAAAGTCTAGTCCTAACACAGAGTTGGAACAATATCTTCTTCGGGCAACAACAAAAAGCATCAATAACAACACAAAGACGGTCCAAGAGACATCAACAAAAAAGACACAACCATCTGCAGCAGAAAAAGCTAAGGCCAAACTAAACATTGAAGAAGATCATCCTCGCAAGTCAGTTTTACCTTCGACAAGCCCACATCAAAG
Organism: Adiantum capillus-veneris; assembly: GCF_014529385.1. Taxonomy (NCBI): domain Eukaryota; kingdom Viridiplantae; phylum Streptophyta; class Polypodiopsida; order Polypodiales; family Pteridaceae; genus Adiantum; species Adiantum capillus-veneris. The sequence continues at coordinate 77,354,207 of NC_140956.1, read as the reverse complement.
CTCAAGCAAAGCCTCTACATCAAGAACGAAAGCTTCAACAATGCAATGGATCCCTAAACAAAAGGTTTTGCAACCTAAATCTCGATCGCAACAAAGTCTCCAAAAGAAGCAAAGAAATGTCAAGCAGGTGTTGGTATCCAAGGAACACATTAAAGTCAAAGATCCAATTTGGATACACTCTCAAGAACAATCTCAACAACAAAAGGCGACAGGGTGGGTGGCCTCAAATGATGTTTGGGCCAAAAAGCCCAAGGTAACGGCATGGAACTTCTCACCCTTACAAAGAAACCCGACAAAGAACAAGCCGAGCATTCAACGCAAGACAACCAACTCAACTAGGAGAAAGAAGAAGCAAAAGAAAAGAGCTTCAAAGAAGCAAACAATACAACAAATATGGGTACCAAAGTCAGAGATTTATCAAGCTACCCAACAAGGCCAAATGAAGACAAAGAATAGAATGGTTCCCATCAAGCTACTTGAAGCACAAGGAATCTATGAAGGTAACACCCAAATATGGTTACCCAAAGTAGTTGCTCAACCTAGAGCCACTAAGACCAACCAAGTAGCAAAGGACCCCACACAAAGACAATCAACAACAACAAAGAGCAAATGGAGACTAAGCACAACCAAGGGAGAAACAACCTCAAAATGGATCCCTCGTCTTCTACTACAAAAGCAAGGCTTTTACAATAATAATATCCAAGTATGGATACAAAAGCCTAGTTTCCATCAAGTCAAGGGAGCAACTCATGAAGCAAGAACAAAGTGGGTCCCAAAAACACTGTTGAAAACTCAGGCTCCTCACAAAGAAGAAAAAGTAAAGGTACAACAATGCGGCCTCCTTACGGAACATCCCATGCAACAAAAGAAGCTAGAGGAGTCAAAGTATGCCAACTTACTTGAAAAGATGGTAGCATCCAAAGACCAAAGCAATGATAGAGGCCTTAATCTCAAGAACATATGGCATTGGGTTTCAGGCCATGAACAGGTAAGTCCAAGTCGCCATTAAAAATACATGGCATAAAAGTCAAGAGTCAGGAAGCTGAGCCACTAAATGAGCAAGGCATTAGTCCCAAAGCTTCAAGTAATATTCTTTGTGGTCTAAGAGTCTTAGCTATTCTAGGTACTGCTCAAGGTGGAGGAGTTGAGCATATTTATGTTGTGTCGCTCATGCTGGTATAGGTGAGCATAAGAGTCCAAGTCTATGTATTTTAAGTTTGGTAAAGTGAAGAAGAGAGTCCAAAAGACACTCACGCACTATGCATAGTGAGTAATGAGTGGAGAAGCTTCAACATCAAAAACCCTTCTTGGAAATGTGGAAGCTATTGAGATGTCCTTGGATATCACATGTGCTACATTTGTTCCTTGAAGCACCCAACAACTCATTTTTCACACCGCATGATTTTCTTGAAAGAACTCTTGTGTGCATATAGAGTGTCCCATAATTGGCACTTGCATTACGCACTCTTACTTTATTTCTCCCAAGCACTCACCTTGCATGAACAGGTACTCAACTTCCAAGCGTTCAATCCCAATAAGAGCGTATACCAAAGGCATTTTTTTCCATTGGGTTTTTCCCTTTGGTCATTCAGGTTCTAGACCCTAATTTAGAAACACCCATCACTATTCTATTGTATATATTCCTTCCATCAAATGAAACCAATAAAGAATTTGTTACACGATCTTCAAAGAGATAAAGTGGGGCCACATTGTTCTCGCCTACTCTTCGACAAGAGAAACTCTTATCTTCAAAGATACCAAAAAAGCTCTATTGACAAAGTGGCAAAGAAAATCAAATTGGAGATGCCAGTGCACACACGTCAAAGTCTCAAACATTTTGAGATACGAGCTCCAATAAAAAGTCAACTGCACCAGGAGGCAAAGTATCCAAAGAAGTAGGTATCATTGACCAACTGCACAAATAAAAAGGTAAAGCAGGATGTGCAACAACATGCACAAATGCCTCGTCCACAACATCCAAATCACAAAGAACACATGTTCATCAATCAAAGGCAAATGGGCACCCCATTTGAACAAGAAAACATGCCAGATATAACTCAATCAAGGAGGGGGGGTGTCTCATCAACAAGAAGACCAGACGAAAAATGGTCGTGTCAAGGGACGACACGAGCTAGGAAGGGGGGAGTGTTTGGAGGTGATAACAAAATACAAGTGCCCACCTAGCCAAGGCGCCCGTTGGCTCAACCGGCCAAAGTTTTGATGTGGTCACATTATTTTTTCGATGTTTAATACATCAAACCTTGTAAAAGCCTAATGACAATCATCTATGTCAAGTCTAAGTCAAAGATGTAATTTTTCCAATGATGTATGTAAAGGTCCATGAGAAGTTGGCCGCTGGCCACTTTAGAAAGCCCTAGGTATATAATACACTAAGGTTAGTGGGAAGGGGGGATTATTTTTGAAGATAAGTGACTATTGCTGTACGCACAGAGAGCGACCTCTTGGCTCCAACTTGTAATCATCACTATTGTGGCTACGGTAATCCAAATTCAGTTTTGTTTATTGCATTGTGTTCTTCTTACTCTGCTCTTTCATTCAAGTGTAAGCATTCAAGATTTGGTGTATGTATCAAATGCAACCGTTGTGGCCTTAAATCGCTGTTTTGAGTGCTTATATGCGTATTTCATGTTGTTTTGACCCTAGGAGAGGACCCAAAAACGACCCTTTAGGATCATCCATTTACTGTTTTTGCGTAATTTGGGATGAACGATCGCGATCCATGTACCCATCCAAAATGCTGTGACAGTGATAGGATATGCTCCTGATAGTCCCCTGTAGCTTCCCTTCAAGTTTCGTGCAAATCCGATATGATTTGCATGGTAAATAGGTGTGATGACTGTAGAGCTGTGTAGAAGGACATAGGCAGATTACTTGGCTTTAGTGCGTTTGATTTTCTTGTAGAGTTAGTAGTTGCATCTCTTCGAGTTCACTTCATTAGGATTGACACCCTAGTGAGTTTCCATGCCTCATCCGAGTCGCTTCCCTGGTATTGATATTTATGTTGATGCCTGAAGGCTATGCTATGGACGACCGTCGCGGCGACCCGCAAACAAAGACACTATGGTAAGACCTCTCTTGTCCACATTCGTCACTAGAACAATGATTGATATGTATGCCATGCCTACACCACATGTATGAACACAAACAAATCGCTTGGATAGCTCCAATTCGAGGGTGGAGATGACAACAAAAATGAAGACTAGAAAGACCAAGAAGACACATTTTGACTACAATGACAAATTTGACAACAACACCAAAGCAAGAATAGGAAGGGGGACTATTCCTCCAACTACACAAAAGTACTAGCATCATTTGGTATTGAAGATGTTCTCCAAACACAACATTTAAGTTTTGTATTTGTCCATCAAATTTGACTTTGCTTTGTCCTACCACCTTGTTAACCACTATTATCAAGGGAAGGAAACTTTGACGTCCTCAACCTGGTTGACGATTCTCCAGAGAGGATGTTTGACCTACCTACACTCTATTGGTACTAGTTCTCTAGGGGAGGTACACTGCTTTGTGAGCCTATCTAGATGGGAGACTTAGACCCCACTAGAAGGACATTTATTTTGGTGTTCTCAGACAAAAAAGGGGAGGCTTGTTAGGATTTGTGGCTTGATCACACCTCCTCATGGAGACATCTATTGCGCACTATGACTAGATATATTGAACTTATGACTAACTACTTTGACTAGCTTTAGTATATGCTTTTTGACCCTTGGCTTCTTCAAATACACCCCATATGAGAATCCATGAGTTATCTAGCTGATTTACACTGCTAGAGGTTTCCCAACACATCACTATGATGTCACAAAGATTCTCTTTGATCTGGTCTAAAAAAAGAGCCCCTCTTGAAAAAATCAATCCTAGTATTCTATTTGCGTCTACCTATTGTGTACGCTTAATTGCTCATTCTCCATGGCTTGTGATGTGTGTGATTAGTTCTAATCACCTACATTATTCACACACTATGAATGCTACATGCACACCCACCTTAGACACTTATTCAACATGCACTACCTACTTCGAAATCCCATGATCTTGATAAATTGATAAAATACTAATAAATATGTAAACTCACTAAAAGTGACATGACACACATATTTACTAGTAGAACTATAGAGCATTGAAGACTCTGATCTTGGGAAACCATAGGATTGGGGGTTCTATCTCATGCCAACCTATCGGGTGAGCAACAGCGTTCACTGTATCAAAGAATAGGTACGTCTACCTCAAATATGGCCAGGCACATCCACAAAACAACCCGTACTCTCTAATCTTCTCCCAGAAGATACTGGAGCTACCACCAAATAGGAAATTGAACTCTAACAGTGCCATCTTCAAACCTTGCCATTCCATAAGGACTTTATCTTTGAAATCTCCTCGTCATCAGGCCTTGAATATTTCTATTATGCTCCAAAGACATGAAATGCCTTGAGGATTGCTATTATGCTTCACCTTGGGCACATAGGCTTGCCCACCATTGATGGGCTAACTTTGAAAAAGCATGGAGACATTTTGTGGCTTTGAAGATTTTGAGAAATCTTCATCTCCAAAAGCAGCATCAGATTGTTGCATGAAGCCAACACTTTATCGGTTGCTCCAAATGTTCCATTGTAGGTAAGAAAAGTGATGTTCTTTCCTCCCTCTTTGAAATATTTTGCCTTGTGTGACCCTTCCATGCCGCATTGTTTCTTTGTTTACCTCTTCTCTTTGCTTTCTTAGGTGGTGAGTCACTACTCTCCTTATAGGAAGATGATGACGATGAGAATGAATAAGAAAAAGAGGGAGAGGATGGTGGTGTCTTCTTCTTGGGAGGGATACATGACCACCTTGCCCCCCACCTTCTTGGGGTTGCATCACTTTCATAGATAATGGGACTCTCCCTTGAAAGTTCTTGATGCACAACTTCTTCTTGAACATTGTGCCTTGGAAGTCCTTCCGGCATTTTCTCTACATTACCCAAAGAGATTCCTCATTTGGAGCTCTCACTAGGAGGCTACGCAAGAGCTCTCTCTTCTTCGATCCTTGGAGAAACTTGAAGAGCTCGAAGTTGACTTGAACCGTTGCTTTGCAAAATCGGCTTTCTTGTAGCTTCTTGAAGCTTGCCAAGAAAGATACTTGATTCTTTGACCATCATCATTGGTTACACAATGTGCTAAATACGAGTTCTTAAAATTAATCATATTCTCTTCATTAGGTTGTGCCAGAGAGTTCCTTGTATGTGTATGCTAACTCTTTCCTTGGCACTTCCAAAACCTTGGTTACCACTATTAGATTTACACCATTCTATTGCTTCACACATGTGTAGCGCAATCCCTTGTACGGCTAGTGTCTCCAGGCTACTGGCCACCCATAGTCCAGGTTGTTCCTTGTCTGGCCGCCCAAATTTGGGACCAGCCACCCACTTGAGCTGGGCACCCACTAGGCACTCCTATATATGGGGCCAGGGGGTACCCATTTCACATAGTCTAACATTACATTATACATGTCTTATGCTTTGGTAGTCAGGGGGGCTGATCGCCCCCTCTTCCCCACACCAACATCTCTCTCTCTCTCTCTCTCTCTCTCTCTCTCTCTCTCTCTCTCTCTCTCTCTCTCTCTCTCTCTCTCTCTCTCTCTCTCATTTCCTTCGATGAGAGATAGGGCATTGGGGCGATGGAGAAGAGTTAAATCGACTGTACACATTATGCTCACTGCAAAATCGAGAGTCTGAGTACCACACACTACTAGAGTGCTCAGCTTTTGGTCACATCGGAACTTGATTCTCTCACATTTTCAGCCATAACTTATACCTACACACTTTTCTCTCCCAGCCATAGTGTGGGCATCGAGAGTCACTCATCAGCCATACACATACTACATCACATGTAACTTTGGTCCCATAGGTCATATTTGACCTCCGAGGACGATAATAATCTCTCTCTCTCTCTCTCTCTCTCTCTCTTCTGCACACGTGCACTCTCACATGGTATCAGAGCACATGCTCTTCGTGTCAAGGCACATCATCCGCATCAAGAACTCCTCTCAAGAAGAAGATGAGCTAGCCTTTTTGCAAGGAGAGGCCAACACTCAACCTACAACAACGTTCCATCACAAAGAACCTACATTTTTATCCCATCTGCATTTTTTTTAGTAAAAAACCCTAGCGTGCTTTGGAGGCTGCTTGCATTTTTTCTCTCCCTTGGTGACGATCACCTCCTAGCTACCAGGGCTGGCGCTTTTGAGCACTTTTCTTGCCATAAATCCCCTCTCTCCACATGCGTTTTTGGGCAAATACAACTGTCTTTTTGTGAGCATCTCCGCCGAGAGGGGGGGGGGGGGGGGGGGGGGGGGGAAACTTAATAATTATGTGACTATCAGGTTAATGTAGCAAAAGGGGTTATTAAGTTATATTTTTTCACACATGTTCACATAAGAAGGGTAGCATAAAATGGAATTGGGATTTTGTTTTCCACATTGAATAGGAAAAGGGTGCATTTTAATTTTCAAAAATTCATAGATAAGGAATTTTAGAAATAGTTCTTGAATGCATATATACAAAATTTATACATAGTGACCCCCCTGATATCTACGTTTTCAGCCAATAGCTACATTTTTGGTAGTCTGCTGTGTTTTCAACAGAGGAGGGGAGCGCTTGGCCACACCCTCAACAGAGGAGGGGAGCGCTCGGCCACACCCTCTATGGATCTTGCTTACCCCACCCGGCCTTGCAACGGGTGCATTGCCATCCCAAAATCCTTTTCATTTCCCTTTGATTTCTGACATATACAACTATTGTTTTCTCTATTTTTAGTGCACTTGGGCTGTGTTGTTGATTCCCACCCTCCTTGTTTTCTCTATTTTTAGTGCACTTGGACTGTGTTGTTGATTCCCACCCTCCCCAGACCCTCTGCACCACTCTGGACCTTGGTGGGAGCGTACGAGCACGCCGTAAATTGCTGGACAATAGCATTTTTAACACCTCGCAGTTGTATTTTTGGGTGAACATTAGCCACATGGTTTGAGTTTTTCATAGAGGATGAAGTTACCTCCTGCCAAGACACCATTTGATGGTGGTCCATGCGGTCTCTCAGTGAAAGATGTAGTACACAATATCTTCCATATCAGCTTGATCATCTACGGGCATACGATCCTTGGGAGATCTATTCATTGTAGCCATCATTCCATGGTTGTGCATTCTAGAGGGAGTGGTGACTTGTGATTTGCTATGGACACACCCATTCACTTATCAGAAGAGTTCACATGAGATATGGCCATGCTCATGGCATATGGGATCCTGACATTCCCAAAGAAGACACCACCATCTTGGGTGGACAGACACTTACCACTTGACCTCAACACGTCAGATCACTTGCTTACACATGAGAATCTACATGGACTTAGGGAGAGGATCTTGGATCTCTTCTTGGATAGGTTCATTGCTTGGATCTACAGACTAGAGTGGGACTTCAGTTCTTTAGAATCTCATGGAGAGTTTACTCACAAGATGCGGGAGTTTAGGCATCCCGCAACCACATCCGGAGTCACGTGGAGCTTGGCTTGGATGGTAGTGCAATTGCTCTTCTACACTCATGATCATTTGGATTGCTACCTTTAGAGTTTCTTACACTCACCCTCGGTTACCTTAGAGCAAACTTATCCCAAACTGGGTTGTAGGCCACTCCCAAATCACTCACATTGAGAGCCACACCGAGTAGCGGTTTGGTGGCGTTGCTAGCATGGATTATGTTTTGGTTGACACCGGAGGATTGGAGGTAGGAGATATAGGTAAGAAATCACAAACTTCTCAATCTGGCTTCCCTTCTTCATACAGGATGATTATGGTGCAGACAACTTGGTCTGACCACACCTCTTCTCTGAGGCCCTTCACAATGCAGATTGTTGAGTCTGGATTTCCCCTCATCTTGGATTACCCTACCTAAACTGATAGGACACCATCCGATGGTGGCCCTGCAGTCTCTCAATGACTGCTGCAGCTTATGGTAGCTTCTATAATGTAGATGGTTTAGTCTGGCTTTCGTTGTTTTGGAGGACCTTTATGGTGCAAATTGTTGCATCTAGCCTTCCTCGAGTTTTATACACCTTAGCCACCTAGCTAGGCTGGATTATAGGTTCATGCATTGACAGGCTTCCAATCATACTCATGGCGGTTGTTGGGCTTCCCCATTCATTAAGAAAAATATGGACTTTGCATGGGCAGCCTTGTAAGGAATCCTAATTTTTAGGGATTAAGGCTAGTGTTGTGTAGGGTTAAGGGGACAAGGGCATTCAAGGAGCTAGTTTTGAGTAGGCTTTTCTAGCCTTTTTTTAGACACATGTAAGATGTGGACATAGGAGGTCACTTTCTCTCTCTAGATTTTTGAAAGTGAAGGGAGTAAAGAGGTGTGGTCATATCAACAAAAATGTGGGTCACTAAGGGCCAAAATTTGACTTTTCTTTCAAAAACTCAAATTTTTTGTTTGACTTAAAACTCCCCCCCAACATATATACATTAAAAAAACAATTCATTTTTGACATTTTTTAAAACCTACAAGCACTAAAAGTCCACTTTTAAAAAAACTCCCCCCCCACCTCCCAAAAAAAAAAAATCTTTGGTCTCTCCTCCTCCTCCTCCCTCCTCTCTCTCTCTCTCTCTCTCTCTCTCCTCTCCCTTCCTGCCCCCTTCTCTCCTCCTCCTCCCCTCTCTCTCCCTCTCCCCCCTTGTCCCGTTCTCTCCTCCCATCTTCCTCCCTCCCCCTCCCCCTCCCCCCCTTTATCTTTTTATCCTTTGCTTCCTTATGCAACAGTTGTCATGGTGCTTACGGACAACACAAATCATGTGCCTTCACCACTACGTACTCTGCACACCAAAAGCGTACATATTTGCTTGTCCACACACACACACACACACACACACACACACACACACACACACACAGACACACACACACACACACACACACACACACACACAAAATATTTCACTGAACAAAAAAGCTTAGTTGATAATTATTTCAGTAGCCCTTCATCTACATCTCTATTATACTGCCCATTACATGATCACACAAACAACTATCACAGTAGAAGCATGTGTTTGGTCAATCGGCCAAAGGTAGGATACGAGTCGCCAAGACGACCCCATACTCCCGAGTGCGGGGATTAATGTTAAAATATCCTCTTAATTGATGACCATAACTACAGTACAAGAAAATCTTATGAGAAGGTACAAACTGGGCTAGCATGTATAATCGATCTGAAAAACCCGGCTTTATTGAATATTCTATGTAATAATACTGTGGCCCTAGGCCTAGTACCTCAACAACCATCGCCAATCGGATATTGTTTTTGAAATGCTCTCGACCCCAAAGAGTCACTCGAGTCACTCGGTCCTGATAGGTCCACCACTTGGTTTGAGAAATTGAGGTTCCTAACTGCGGAAATAAATGAAGTTCATAACGGAGTAAGGTTGCTCTCCGAGCAGATGTACTGGACAGATAAAGATGTGAAGTTACTATAGAAAAAACCTGTTCTTGATTGTATGCCATAATTTAGTATATACGATTGGTAAGCAGATTAGCTGAAGATGCTAAACTCCAGAAAGGGTACTCTGGAATTTGTTTTTTGTAAATATATCTCCCATCTTATATAGACCCACTGGTTTTTACTCCTAGACCAACGAGAATTTTTACCCAAAACTGGTTATACTCTCACCGTTATGATAGGTGGATTTTTTACCCTAGTGATAGCTGAATGCCATAAAGCTTACTATAGGGTTGGGAAGTAAGTGTAAAACTGCTATGTATGATCATCCGAGGCTTAATACAATAAAATTCTTAACTAATTGATGGACCAGGTATCAAGTATGGAATAGTTTGGTATCCATTACAAATTAGGTATGTGGTGTACAATATGAGTTGTCCGTGCATTTAACTTTATACTATCTTATCATTGTTCAGAAAATGCTATGTAGCATGGTTTGTTTCACCAAGTATGCAATATAGCTGGAGTGGCTTAGGAAAATTGACTCTGGACTTGGTTTTTTCTGAAAAAATATCACTTTCTCTTTTAAACACACTGTACGACCCCGAGACAAAAAAGAAAAATTAAATAAAACTACCCAAAGGGTGGTATATCTCTCACCTTTTAGTATGCCAAGAGATTATCATAAGGTTCGGGGGAATTATATGATAATAGACTCGAGGCCGGTTGCAATAAACTCCGACTAGGTGGAGACTATGGAAATGCCTAGTTATTTGGGGGGGCCATAAGGTGGCAGGCACTACCAGTCCTTGCATGTGACTTAATATTATCATTACCTTGTATTAGGGTAAATGGTGAAATATTGTGTGGGTAGATTTTTACTCCTTGCATTGAGTGAGCGTGCCTCCTGCTGCACGCTACCGCTTGTACTGTGAGGGGGGTATCTGCAGCCGATTAGGGTAAGCAGAATAAGCGTGTATGGTGCCCGATTCTGCCGGATCTCTTGCTTGGTGTAATCCCTAAGGATTTGGCCACATAATATGACCTCGTTTGGAGGGGCTGGTACTACTGTGGGTCGCGTCTTCTGCAGATGCCATCAACTTGTATAAATAAAGGTGAGTACTCATACTCACTTAGCATCATTTTTTTCGTTTCACCTCTCTGCGTGTGTGAGTTCATTACTGTGTGTGAGAGAGTATTGGCTGAAGCTGGGGTCGCATCATGCCGAAAAAGTATGAAAAAATGATAGTGGAGGCTCCCTCGGCTCCTAATCTACAGGTTAACTTAAATCGACTCTGCTCTTTGAAGTGGTGTATAGTCGGATGTTCTGGCTGTAGCATGTTTTTCTGCTAAATGGAATTTGTAAAACTTTCTTATAAACTGTTTTTTTTTTGGAAAAACAACCCGGCACTGTATAGTTTTTTTTTGTACTTGTTTATGATATGTTTTCTCATATCGCTATGAAGCTTTGGGAATTTCACCTTGGTTTACTTAAAAGAACAAAAGAGAAGTTGGGTTTCGCTTATAAAGTGAGTTGCAAATAATGGCTGATTTTGGAATACTGATGTTTAGCTGGGATTACTGCCTGGTTGTGATGGTAAGCTCATGATGACTGTACTAATTACGAGTGCATGATGTCTAAATGGAAATTTGGATTTCTATGTGTTTTATTTACTTTCCGAAAGGAGGTTAACATTGTCGTAGGGTGTACATCATTGCTCCGATTAAATGCAGGAATTTCGTAAATTAAGTTAAACTTAAAAAATAAACAAAAGAAAGTGAGCCTGAAAGTTCAGGTACCTTGGTAAGTTGAAAAACAAAGTGTACTCTAGAGAATGGTATTGATCTTGGACTAAACTTGTTAGAATAGAAGCTGAAACTACTGAATTTCGGATTTTACTGAATACTGCTGGTGTATTGACATAGTTCCGGATATTTTGAAGTAAATGAAAGGCAACATATACAGGAAAGTGGATGATAGCCGGATTTCAAATGTATCTGGATTTTTTTACTTCAATAACGGAGATTATTAATGAAAGTTTCCTATTGCTGTTTACCTAGTCAGCATACACTCTGATTTTTACTAGCCATTTGGAACCTTGAATATTCAATTATAATTCATGGCCGTTAACTGCTGGTTTTTTTCAAAATGGATATTAACTGGTTTTTTCAAAAAACAGCTTGCTGTGTATAAACAGTAAGTTGCTTGTAGGTTGTTTTTTATAAAAAATTAAAAAAGGGGGGGGGTGCTTGATTAGATGAGGTTATCATAATTTTTTCAGTTATCTGAGCATGGTTGGAGACTTTTTGAGACATCTTTCGGACGATGTCTGAGCTGGCTCGTCGTTTATGACTGAGTCGTCTAGTGTACTATGGTATACATTTGATTAGCTAGCATATGGCAGCGATATGTTTGACATAACATAATAACAAGTGTAATTGTTGAATAAAGCTATGAATTTGTCTAAGATATGAGTATCTCAGGTATGTAAAGAGGTAAATCTGGAGTTGCTTTTTTGGGATGTGATCCTAGCTTGGTTATGAATCTGGTTCCAAATATAGGATCAGGTCTAAGAAGTTGTATTTACAAAAGAAGTGGTAAGATTAGGTCTGGCTTAAGATTGCTTGTATATAAATCAATAGATTTTAAGGTCACTCATATCTGATTAAGAACGAAGTTCTGGATTTTTTTTTGATATTTTACTTAACTCCTTAAAACTAAAGGATTGGTTAAGGAAAGCTTTGTATAAAAAACAGTAGAATCAGATGTATTGTTGCTCTATGAGGATGATCACTTTCCGTTTCAGATTGGCAAAAAAGCCATGAAAACTTTGTTTTTTCTAAAAAGAAAAACTTTTTAAATAAAAAAAACACAAATTACAAGTTAAGAACTAAGTTTTTTTTATGGTGACATGGATAACAACTGGGATGCCCAACATCACCTGCGTACAGCCATGTGCTAACGAATTGTTTTCTTGTGGCTATGGGTGCAGGTGAGGGCTACATTCCTTGATTAAAATGTTTTGTTCTTAACAAATGGTGGATCTCTTATTGTGATGCAAAATTTCCCAGACTTTGGGTTTGAGGATTCCTGAGCTATATTCTGTTATCTTCATTACCTTGTACATAATTTATTTCAACAGCAAAGAGATTATTGTACAAATCCGTTGTACTTTTCTAGAATTGTTGGTCTGTGAACAGTTAGTGTTCGTTTGCGTATATATATAGATTTAGAACTGCTACACATACACACACACACACTCTCCATGTGTGTCTATTTGTCTCCATGTGACTATGTGTGTGTCTGTGTGTATGTGGATGTGGTAGTATGGAGTGTGGGCGCTTTTTGAGTCTCTTTTAGACTTCCTCATGTGCCATTTGGACAATTGTAAGTGATGTAGCCATTCTCTCTCTCTCTCTCTCTCTCTCTCTCTCTCTCTCTCTCTCTCTCTCTCTCTCTCTCTCTCCCCCACATACTTTCGTTAGAAGAAAGTAGCACTATGGTGCACGAGCAGCATTTTGCGATCAATAGAGTTCTCCACGTGCACCATAGTGCTACTTTCTTATAGAATATTGAGAAATGTGTATCTTTCCACCCCCCCAACACTCTACTTCTCCTCCCCTATATTAACCACCTCTCTCTCTCTCTCTCTCTCTCCCCCCCCCCCCCCCCCCCCCCCCAATACCTGCAAGTTTATGTAGCCTCTGAGTTACTGTGAAGGACAACAAGACCTTCCTTTGAACTGTCGAATCTCGTAGGATGCAGTTCTGACCCTCTTTGGGATGGAGCTATAGTCTGTGAGACACCCTCTCTCTCTCTCTCTCTCTCTCTCTCTCTCTCTCTCTCTCTCTCTCTATGAAGGATGGTCTATGTCTCCCTCTCTCTTTTTCTCTCTGTTGTGCTAGACTAAAGACGCTATGGGAATGTGGTACATGCAATAAAGGGAATCATTGAATTTTCTATTAAAATCGTACGACACATGAAATGCCCACTAGAAGGATGGTCTATGTCTCACTCTCTCTTTTTCTCTCCGTTGTGCTAGACTAAACACGCTACGGGAATGTGGTACATGCAATAAAGTGAATAATTGAATTTTCTATTAAAACCGTACGACACATGAAATGCCCACTAGACATAATTAGAATTTTCACACGTGTGAGGAATTTATTCATTAAAATACCGTGCATGGAAACAACGGTTACATGATTGTTTAGATTATGAGAGAGAGGGAGAGAGAGAATGATAATGATAGAGAGAGAGAGAGAGAGAGAGAGAGAGAGAGAGAGAGAGAGAGAGAGAGAGAGAGAGAGAGAGAGAGAGAGAGAGAGAGAGAGAGAGAGAGAGAGAGAGAGAGAGAGAGATGCTTGATTGGAGGTACTTCCTGCAGGGAAGATATTTAAATACCAGGCGAGAAGTATGCTCCATGTACCATTGAAGTGTTCATCTTTGCAAGATAGCCATGCAAGACCAGAAAAGGTAACAAAAATTAAAGCTTCTGTTGCAAAATTTTGCATGAGGATTATTGCTTATGTGATAGATATATATATATGAGATTTCTATTTCTCTCTCCTCTCTCTCTCTCTCTCTCTCTCTCTCTCTCTCTCTCTCTCTCTCTCTCTCTCTCTCTCTCTCTCTCTCTCTCTCTCTCTCCCCCCCCCCCCTCTCTCCCTCTCCCACATACTTTCTTTAGAAGAAAATGGCACTACGATTCGCGGGTGGCATTTTGCGCTCATTAGAGTTCTCCTCACGCACCGTAGTGCTACTTCCTCATAGAATATTGAGTCTTCTATATACCCCCCCCCCCCCCCCCCCCCCCCCCCCCAACCCCAAATGTGCTTCTCCTCCCCTAGATTAACCTCTCTCTCTCTCTCTCTCTCTCTCTCTCTCTCTCTCTCTCTCTCTCTCTCTCTCTCTCTCTCTCTCTCCCCCCCCCTCGCCATACGAGCAAGTTTATGTAGCCTCTGAGTTTTTGTGAAGGACAACAAGATCTTCCTTTGAACCACTTCTCTCTCTCTCTCTCTCTCTCTCTCTCTCTCTCTCGTGGGATGCAATTCTGACCCTCTTTAGGATGGAGTTGTATTTTGTGAGACACCCTCTCTCTCTCTCTCTTTGTCTCTCTCTCTTCTCTTCAACTGTTACATTATACAACTCAACCATTCTAGTTTGAAAGAAAGTGAGGTCCATGAAGATCTATAAACACCATCAATATAGAATGGACATCCAAATGACCTCCAAAATTTCCTAATGGTTTATGCAGCAACAAAGTGTAAGCTCTAGCCCAAGGGACCTAGTTAATGCTTGAAGAGATGAATTGAAGCCGGTTTTGTGCTTTTTTGGTGTCCAGAGATGCAAATAAGGCCAAAAAGGGCCAAAAGGGGGGTGGTCACAAGGGCGTGCAGATGGGCCCCGTTTGGCCCATCTGCACGCCCTTGTGGCCACCCCCCTTTTGGCCCTTTCTAGCTTTGTTTGCAGCTTTGGATACTAGAAAAAAACTTGTGCAAGTTCAATTCAAGTGTCCACACATCATTCAACCCTAGAAACCCCTCCCCCCCCCTTGACGACGGCCCCACTTACACTGAGTTGTTGCTTAAAGCAAAAAGGACACCACTTATTAAATCACAGCACTAAGTTTAGTAATTTACAAGACAGAGAGACCACATTGAAAAGAATGTACAAGATAGAGAGGCAATTCCATATATTTAACTAGTTTTGAATAGATAAAAATTTACATCATACATTTGAGGAGCCCATAATTTTCTTTGCCATTTCCTGGCACCTTTCTTGCGCGTAAAGCAACTGCCCGGCCAGGAGGGAGTGCGCTATTGTATGAGGGTCAATTGAGACAATGGAAGCATGTATCTCTATTTGGGCAAGCACTTTGCCACAGAAGCTAGTGCCAAATGCGGTGCATACAAGGGATCTGTGCACTAGGAACACAAGATGCGCAATTTGGGCAATGGTGCATAAACACAAAACCTTGCTTAGAGCTTTCAATGACCACGTCATGAAATGGACTTGGGGAGTAAACTCATTGTGTACAATGGAAACATTGCGAGGGGGGAGTTTTCCTATGTAATGTGCAAGGGAAGACTAAGGTCCAAAGGTCATCCACTTGCCGCTCGTCTGTGCTACAAACTCATCAAGCTCCAAGACATCCTATCATAAACCAATCAAGGGACAATTAAGGTTAGTAAAAACAACCTTTAAAGTAGGGTAGAGTTTACCTCTTGCTCCTTATCCTCCTCCTCCCTATTGCCCTAGTCATCCAAGTCAACGCTTGATTTCATTGCATCCATAAGCTTTGGCTCATTAGAGGGGGGATTTTGTAGTGGATTAGGCATCCTAGCTGCCCCAACCTTGGCTTGGGTGGGTTGGAAATCTTCCTCCTAGCCACGTGCAATTGCTCTGCTGCCAGGACCTTCGCACACACAACTGCAATAGTGTCAATAACAGAGTCACCAAGTGGCAAGAGCTTGCTTTTAAGGGCATCCAATGCATTGTCTAAGGGAAATTGGGCGGTGTTGGTGTATAGCATGCTCAGGCACTCATCCATGCACAGGACAAATGATTTGTCCAAGGAATGCAAAAATAAATACTCCTCCGCATTCCCTACCACCGAGGAAAAGCAGATGATTTGTACTTCTAGGGTAGCCTCATGCGTCAGTGGTGCACCTCTAGAGTGTCACTAGTTCCAACCACATGCTGGATTTTTCAACCACCACTGATGGATAGCCTCATCCACAGTGGTGCACCTCTAGAGTGTCACTAGTGCCAACGACAATGCTGGATTTTTCAACCACCTCTTGAAGCCCCCTAGGGTACTCAAGCCGAAGTGCCTGGCCTTCTATTGAAGCGTTCATGGGGACACCCTCCGACTCCTTCGTGTCCTTGATGATGGACCCAACCTGATGTTGGGATCGGAGAGCACACACACAGAGAGCTAGCACGAAGATGGAGATAGACACAGTGTGTGGCGGGGCGGTACTCACACAACAATGTGTAGTTATGAGTATAGTTCTTATGAATGAGTAAATGAATGGCTGTACATGGGCGGCTAAACAATGGGCAGCCGGGCACACGGGCCTTTAACCCAATAATCTCCCACTTAAAGGCAGTGTGCCTTTAAAGTGGCCAAAGTACAGCAAAAGAAGTCAAGCCATACCCATCAACGATCTGCAGTGTGCAAACCGCTGTGAGGCTAACGACTTCGTGAGTAGATCAGCAGGGTTATCGTCAGTGTGTACCTTGACAAGCTCTATGCGCTTGTCCTCTAGCACCTCTCGTATGAAGTGATACCTCACCTCAATGTGCTTTGTCTTCGCATAGAAGACAGGATTCCGTGCCAACGCTATGGCACTCTGGCTATCACAATGTAGAATCGGAGCATCACCAGCCATACCAAGATCTCCCACTAGTCGTGAGAGCCATACGGCCTCCTTGGAAACCTCAGTGGCAGCCATATATTCAGCCTCTGTAGTGCTCAAAGCAACGCATGGCTGTAAACGTGATGCCCTCGAAACCGGTCCACTTGCAACTGTGAACACATAGCCGCTAGTAGACTTCCTCGAGTCCACTGACCCTGCATAGTCTGAATCTGTATATCCGCAAACAAACATATCCTTCTCACCATAACATAGGGACAACTCTGAAGTCCCTCTCAAGTATCTGAGAATACCTCTCACTGCATCGCAATGACGCTTGCCCGGGTTAGACATGTACCTGCTAACCACACCAACTGCATGAGCAAGATCTGGACGCGTAGCCACCATGGCATACATCAACGAACCAACAGCTGATGCATAGGGAATCTGAGACATCTCTGTAGTCTCCAAATCTGTCTGAGGGCAGTCATCATGGCTGAGTTTTACATATGGAGGCAACGGGGTACTAATGGCCTTCCCCCCTTCCATATGAAAACGCTCAAGCACCCTGTCAATGTACTCTTTCTGACTAAGAAAGACCATCCTGCGAGAACGATCACGAGTGATCAGCATACCCAAAATATGACTGGCATCCCCAAGATCCTTCATGGAAAAGGTCTCATGTAGCCTATGTTTCAAGGCATCCACATCAGAAATACACTTCCCTGTGATCAGCATGTCATCCACATACAAAACCAAAACAATAAGACTACCATCTGCAGCCTTGTGAGTATAGAGGCATGGGTCCTCATAACTGCGTACATAGCCCAATGAACTCATGAATGCATCAAACTTACGATACCATTCACGAGATGATTGCTTCAGCCCATACAAGGTCTTAAGAAGCCGGCATACCATCTTCTTTGAACCATGAATAACAAACCCACTTGGTTGCTCCATGTACAAATCCTCGTGCAAGTCCGGATGTAAGAAAGCTGTCTTTACATCCATTTGCTTCAACTCCATGTCTTCTGTAGCTACCAAAGCAAACAACATACGCAAAGTAGACATCTTCACCACTGGGGAGAAGATCTCATCAAAATCAATGCCCTTCTGTTGCTTGAATCCTTTAGCCACAAGCCTTGCTTTGTACCTAGGCTTTGCATCCATTGAACACAATTTTATCTTATAAACCCACTTGCATGGTAGTGCCTTCTTACCCTTTGGCAAAGGAGTAAGCTCCCACGTTTCATTTTGGATCAACGAATCCATCTCTGACTGCATAGCCTGCTCCCACTTGAGCTTGTCAACACTAGACATGGCCTCATCATAACATGATGGCTCCCCGCAATCAGTCAACAATACATAATCCATAGAAGGCACAAAACGCTGAGGCTGTCTTGCACGCCGCTCTGAACGCCTCAAAGACTGTGCAGGAGGTTCATCTGGCTGTCCCACATCTACATGATGTCCCAACAAGGGCTGATCTCCCACTTGAGGGTCAATGGGCTGCCCAAGAGCAGCCATGGGACCATCATATTGATGACCATCCTCCTCAAATATCACACGCCGAACCTTGACCGTTCGCGGTGATGTTCTATACATAGAGTCCTCATGAAAAACAACATCATGGCTGCGCACAATCTTCCTGTCAATAGGATCCCACAATCGATAACCCATCTCACCAGAGCTACCATAACCCAAGAAGATACATCTCTTGCTCTTTGGATCCAATTTGCTACGTTTTGCCTTAGGTACATGTACATAAGCTTCACAGCCAAAAACACGAAAGTGACCATACGAAGGTGGCAAACCTGTCCATACCTCTTCAGGCACTTTGAAGCCCAAAGGAACACTAGGTGAACGATTTATCAAATGCACAGAAGTGGCAACTGCTTCAGCCCAAAATCCATTTGACAAACCAGCCATAGAAAGCATACTACGGACTTTCTCGTGTATAGTCCTGTTCATGAGCTCTGCCACACCATTTTGAGGAGGTGTATAGGGAGCACTAAGCTCACGCCGTATACCCTTCTCAACACATAATGTAGTGAAAGCATGAGACATAAATTCACCCCCATTGTCCGTACGTAAGCACTTCAACTTACAGCCTGATTGGTTCTCAACAAGAGCCAACCATTGCTTAAATATATCAAACACCATATCCTTCTTACGAATGGGGTATGCCCATACCTTCCTGCTAGCATCATCAATGAACGTAACAAAGTACATAACACCTCCAAGAGAAGCATTGGGCATCGGCCCACATACATCACTATGCACCAAAGCTAGCTTTTCCAAAGATCTGTGTGGAACACTCTTCTTATGAGAAGACCGAGCATGTCGACCATAAAGGCAATGCTCACAAAACTCAAAACCACCAAAATCTAAAACGGAAATGTAATCCGCAGGTGCCAACAACTTCAAACCTTTCAGTGACATATGCCCCAAACGCTGATGCCATAAAGAAGCAGGAGGTTGCTCAGTGATCCCCACAATGTGATCAGCCACACTAGCTACACAAAGGGAATACAACGTATTCCTCTTAGCACCTTTAACCAAAACAAGGTTGCCCTTAGTGAGCTTCCAACCTCCATCACCAAAAGATACATTGAAACCAAGTGAATCCAACTGACCCACACTAATCAAGCTTTTTGCAAGAGCCGGCACATGACGCACATGCTGCAAGACAAACGTAGTAGAGTTTGGCATAGCCAATTGAATATCCCCAATGCCATGAATCTGCATAGAACGCCCATCGACAATCCTGATAGTACCTGTGCTCGAAGCATCATAGTCATGAAACCATGACCTATGAGGCTGAACATGAAAAGAAGCACCACTGTCAATGAACCAATCCATAGGCATACTACTCTCATGAGTGAGAAGAAAAGAATCATCAAAATAGGATGCAAGCATTACATCACCAAGGTCTTCACTAGTAGCACTAGTCAGAGCACATACATGGTCATCTTGAGAGCTACACTCTCCCTGTGTTGCATTTAACTCCTCAATCTTGACATTGGACTTAGGCTTGTCCTTAGCATCATGGTCTTTCTTCTTACCATCTCCATTTTCCCTTTTCCACTTGTAGCAATCCTTTTTGAAATGGCCTTTTCTACCACAATGAAAACATTCCACATCCTTTTTACTTGTGTCTGCACCGGACTTGCTTCTATATTTACCCCTGTTGGACTTATACTTGTCCATAGTCCTGCCTTTGACAACCATTGCACTAGAAGACTTACTACCTGCATTATTCTTTCGATTAATCTCTTCCGTGAGAAGACTAGACTCCACATTAGTACTTGTCAACTCATCCGCAGGAACCGAGTTACTTATGGCTGTCCTAAATGTGTCCCATGACTCAGGCAACGTGACAAGTAAAAACATAGCTTTTACATTGTCCTCAAACGTAATTTTTTGCGTAGCAAGTTGGCTGAAAATTGTATTGAGCTCATTCAAATGCGCATTCAGGGAAGCACCTTCCTCCATTCGCAAATCAATAAGCTTTTTAATCCAATACACCATACAAGCAGCCGAATGCTTATCATACATATCGCAAATCCGCTGCCATAGCTCATAAGCTCCACCCTGTGCATCTTTCACATTGTAATAAATAGACTTTGAAAGGGAAAGCCTAATGGTAGACCTGCACATCTCATCCAACTCCTCCCAATCATCCCTCTCCATGTTCTCTGGCTTAACTCCCTGCAACTTTAGAGGTCGAATTTGTTTCTTCTGCACCAAGACATCCCAAATCTGATCTTTCCAATATGAGAAGTTAGCACCATCCAACTTCTCAATATTGAAAACTGTGTGTTTACATCATCTATGTATGTTGATGGATGTGGATATGGCAGTTTGACAAACACTCTTTATGAATGATATTGTGGAGATTTGGTTCACTTATACATAGAGCGGGTTTGCTCTTGCTTGCAGTGTTGCGGTTTGAGTACGAACAGGTACTTGGTTGACAGTAGAGATTGGACTTCGTTGAGCTTGTGCATTGGTTATATGCTCACTTGGATCCATTTACGCTCACGGATTTGTGTAAGCTTGGTCAACTTATGTCTCTATTGTGGTTATTCAGACATGGAGTATGTTTATGCCTCTATGACAGCTCATTGTTGATGCATTTTGTGGCACTGTTTGCCTAGGCCGGTTGAGTTATATGTGCCACGGGTTTATGCATTTGTTTGTGGATTTCTACGTACGTTTTTTGACCATATTATGGGCTGATTTATACTCTATGCGTTTGCTCTTTGATTGAGCAGCAGGTGTTGTCAGATTTGCAACACTACTTTGTTGTGGCAGTTTGTTGGTTGGTTACAGGTTTCTCATTGTTGCATTCTTGTTGTAATGGGCACTAAAGAGGACACAGTTTTCAGAATTGAGAAGTTGGATGGTGTTAACTTCTCATATTAGAAAGATCAGATTTGGGATGTCTTGGTGCAGAAGAAACAAATTCGACCTCTAAAGTTGCAGGGAGTTAAGCCAGAGAACATGGAGAGGGATGATTGGGAGGAGTTGGATGAGATGTGCAGGTCTACCATTAGGCTTTCCCTTTCAAAGTCTATTTATTACAATGTGAAAGATGCACAGGGTGGAGCTTATGAGCTATGGCAGCGGATTTGCGATATGTATGATAAGCATTCGGCTGCTTGTATGGTGTATTGGATTAAAAAGCTTATTGATTTGCGAATGGAGGAAGGTGCTTCCCTGAATGCGCATTTGAATGAGCTCAATACAATTTTCAGCCAACTTGCTACGCAAAAAATTACGTTTGAGGACAATGTAAAAGCTATGTTTTTACTTGTCACGTTGCCTGAGTCATGGGACACATTTAGGACAGCCATAAGTAACTCGGTTCCTGCGGATGAGTTGACAAGTACTAATGTGGAGTCTAGTCTTCTCACGGAAGAGATTAATCGAAAGAATAATGCAGGTAGTAAGTCTTCTAGTGCAATGGTTGTCAAAGGCAGGACTATGGACAAGTATAAGTCCAACAGGGGTAAATATAGAAGCAAGTCCGGTGCAGACACAAGTAAAAAGGATGTGGAATGTTTTCATTGTGGTAGAAAAGGCCATTTCAAAAAGGATTGCTACAAGTGGAAAAGGGAAAATGGAGATGGTAAGAAGAAAGACCATGATGCTAAGGACAAGCCTAAGTCCAATGTCAAGATTGAGGAGTTAAATGCAACACAGGGAGAGTGTAGCTCTCAAGATGACCATGTATGTGCTCTGACTAGTGCTACTAGTGAAGACCTTGGTGATGTAATGCTTGCATCCTATTTTGATGATTCTTTTCTTCTCACTCATGAGAGTAGTATGCCTATGGATTGGGTCATTGACAGTAGTGCTTCTTTTCACGTTCAGCCTCATAGGTCATGGTTTCATGACTATGATGCTTCGAGCACAGGTACTGTCAGGATTGTCGATGGGCGTTCTATGCAGATTCATGGCATTGGGGATATTCAATTGGCTATGCCAAACTCTACTACGTTTGTCTTGCAGTGTGTGCGTCATGTGCCGGCTCTTGCAAAAAGCTTGATTAGTGTGGGTCAGTTGGATTCACTTGGTTTCAATGTATCTTTTGGTGATGGAGGTTGGAAGCTCACTAAGGGCAGCCTTGTTTTGGTTAAAGGTGCTAAGAGGAATACGTTGTATTCCCTTTGTGTAGCTATTGTGGCTGATCACATTGTGGGGATCACTGAGCAACCTCCTGCTTCTTTATGGCATCAGCGTTTGGGGCATATGTCACTGAAAGGTTTGAAGTTGTTGGCACGTGCGGATTACATTCCCGTTTTAGATTTTGGTGGTTTTGAGTTTTGTGAGCATTGCCTTTATGGTCGACATGCTCGGTCTTCTCATAAGAAGAGTGTTCCACACAGATCTTTGGAAAAGCTAGCTTTGGTGCATAGTGATGTATGTGGGCCGATGCCCAATGCTTCTCTTGGATGTGCTATGTACTTTGTTACGTTCATTGATGATGCTAGCAGGAAGGTATGGGCATACCCCATTCGTAAGAAGGATATGGTGTTTGATATATTTAAGCAATGGTTGGCTCTTGTTGATAACCAATCAGGTTGTAAGTTGCAGTGCTTACGTACGGACAATGGAGGTGAATTTATGTCTCATGCTTTCACTACATTATGTGTTGAGAAGGGTATACGGCGTGAGCTTAGTGCTCCCTATACACCTCCTCAAAATGGTGTGGCAGAGCGCATGAACAGGACTATACACGAGAAAGTCCGTAGTATGCTTTCTATGGCTGGTTTGTCAAATGGATTTTGGGCTGAAGCAGTTGCCACTTCTGTGCATTTGATAAGTCGTTCACCTAGTGTTCCTTTGGGCTTCAAAGTGCCTGAAGAGGTATGGACAGGTTTGCCACCTTCGTATGGTCACTTTCGTGTTTTTGGCTGTGAAGCTTATGTACATGTACCTAAGGCAAAACGCAGCAAATTGGATCCAAAGAGCAAGAGATGTATCTTCTTGGGTTATGGTAGCTCTGGTGAGATGGGTTATCGATTGTGGGATCCTATTGACAGGAAGATTGTGCGCAGCCATGATGTTGTTTTTCATGAGGACTCTATGTATAGAGCATCACCGCAAACGGTTGAGGTTCGGCGTGTGATATTTGCGGAGGACGGTCATCGGTATGATGGTCCCATGGCTGCTCGTGGGCAGCCCATTGACCCTCAAGTGGGAGATCAGACCTTGTTGGGAGATCATGTAGATGTGGGACAGCCAGATGCACCTCCTGCACAGTCTTTGAGGCGTTCAGAGCGGCCTGCAAGATAGCCTCAGCGTTTTGTGCCTTCTATGGATTATGTATTGTTGACTAATTGCGGGGAGCCATCATGTTATGATGAGGCCATGTCTAGTGTTGACAAGCTCAAGTGGGAGCAGGCTATGCAGTCAGAGATGGATTCGTTGATCCAAAATGAAACGTGGGAGCTTTCTCCTTTTCCAAAGGGTAAGAAGGCAGTACCATGCAAGTGGTTTTACAAGATAAAATTGTGTTCAATGGATGCAAAGCCTAGGTACAAAGCAAGGCTTGTGGCTAAAGGATTCAAGCAACAGAAGGGCATTGATTTTGATGAGATCTTCTCCCCAGTGGTGAAGATGTCTACTTTGCGTATGTTGTTTGCTTTGGTAGCTACAGAAGACATGGAGTTGAAGCAAATGGATGTAAAGACAGCTTTCTTACATCCGGACTTGCACGAGGATTTGTACATGGAGCAACCAAGTGGGTTTGTTATTCATGGTTCAAAGAAGATGATATGCCGGCTTCTTAAGACCTTGTATGGGCTGAAGCAATCATCTCGTGAATGGTATCGTAAGTTTGATGCATTCATGAGTTCATTGGGCTATGTACGCAGTTATGAGGACCCATGCCTCTATACCTGCAAGGCTGCAGATGGTAGTCTTATTGTTTTGGTTTTGTATGTGGATGACATGCTGATCGCAGGGAAGTGTATTTCTAATGTGGATGCCTTGAAACATAGGCTACATGAGACCTTTTCCATGAAGGATCTTGGGGATGCCAGTCATATTTTGGGTATGCGGATCACTCGTGATCGTTCTCGCAGGATGCTCTTTCTTAGTGAGAAAGAGTACATTGACAGGGTGCTTGAGCGTTTTCATATGGAAGGGGGGAAGGCCATTAGTACCCCGTTGCCTCCATATGTAAAACTCAGCCATGATGACTGCCCTCAGACAGATTTGGAGACTACAGAGATGTCTCAGATTCCCTATGTGTCAGCTGTTGGTTCCTTGATGTATGCCATGGTGGCTACGCGTCCAGATCTTGCTCATGCAGTTGTTGTGGTTAGCAGGTACATGTCTAACCCGGGCAAGCTTCATTGGGATGCAGTGAGAGGTATTCTCAGATACTTGAGAGGGACTTCAGAGTTGTCCCTATGTTATGGTAAGAAGGATATGTCTGTTTGCGGATATACAGATTCAGACTATGCAGGGTCAGTGGACTCGAGGAAGTCTACTAGCGGCTATGTGTTCATAGTTGCAAGTGGACCGGTTTCGTGGGCATCACGTTTACAGCCATGCATTGCTTTGAGCACTACAGAGGCTGAATATATGGCTGCCACTGAGGCTGCCAAGGAGGCTGTATGGCTCTCACGACTAGTGGGAGATCTTGGCATGGTTGGTGATGCTCCGATTCTACATTGTGATAGGCAGAGTGCCATAGCGTTGGCACGGAATCTTGTCTTCCATGCGAAGACAACGCACATTGAGGTGAGGTATCACTTCATACGAGAGGTGCTAGAGGACAAGCGCATAGAGCTTGTTGAGGTACACACTGACGATAACCCTGCTGATCTACTCACAAAGTCGTTAGCCTCACAGCGGTTTGCACACTGCAGATCGTTGATGGGTATGGCTTGACTTCTTTTGCTGTACTTTGGCCACTTTAAAGGCACACTGCCTTTAAGTGGGAGATAGTAAACTGCCACAACAAAGTAGTGTTGCAAATCTGACAACACCTGCTGCTCAATCAAAGAGCAAACGCATAGAGTATAAATCAGCCCATAATATGGTCAAAAAACGTACGTAGAAATCCACAAACAAATGCATAAACCCGTGACACCTATAACTCAACCGGACTAGGCAAACCGTGCCACAAAATGCATCAACAATGAGCTGTCATAGAGGCATAAACATACTCCATGTCTGAATAACCACAATAGAGACATAAGCTGACCAAGCTTACACAAATCCGTGAGCATAAATGGATCCAAGTGAGCATATAACCAATGCACAAGCTCAACGAAGTCCAATCTCTATTGTCAACCAAGTACCTGTTCGTACTCAAACCGCAACACTGCAAGCAAGAGCAAACCCGCTCTATGTATAAGTGAACCAAATCTCCACAATATCATGCATAAAGAGTGTCTATCAAACTGCCATATCCACATCCATCAACATACTTAGATGATGTAAACCTGTAGCTCAAGAACACGCATAAACAGACTTCCCAAAAGAGTAGAAGCTCCCACTCAAACCACAACCATATACATGGATGTCCCACAGTCAAAATACATGTTTTGTAACCACAGAAGAAACCTGTATCCAAAGCTCCCTGTAACCTGTAACCTGTACCCGTACATGTACCTGTACCTGCACCTGTACCTGTACCTGTACCTGTAGTCGAAGAAGACAATGCCGCCAAACTCCCACTCTATCTGTGTGTATGAGGCCACTGCAAGAAGAGGCTACACACTTTCAAATGAGCTGTGGGCTCACGTAAGTGGAAGACACTACAGCAATGGCACTTGTAATGGCTATGGAAGCTCTGGCAGCAGAAAACTACCAAAGAGAGCTGAAAAACACAGCTCCTAGTCTGTAGCTTGGATGGTATTTCTAATGGCACGAATGGCTCCGAAAGGGGGGTAAGCTGCAGGACACCTGCTGAAAATACTCGCGGAGTGCTGAACCTTCCAATGCCAAGCTCGGAAAAACATTCTGCTCTTTAGAAATACGCGCGTGCACGAAATCGAAAAACGGCAATGAAACAACAACAATTTTCAACACACTCAACAATGATGATGAAGCTCTCAATGCTCTCACTGCCAAGCTCTGATACCACTTGTTGGGATCGAAGAGCACACACACAGAGAGCCAGCACGAAGAAGGAGATAGACACAGTGTGTGGAGGGGCGGTACACACACTACAATGTGTAGTTATGAGTATAGTTCTTATGAATGAGTAAATGAATGGCTGTACATGGGCGGCTAAACAACGGGTAGTCGGGCACACGGGCCTTTAACCCAACACCTGAAGGTGTGGAAGGTAGAGCTCCTCCAAATCAAGTTCCTTGCTTACAAAGAAGATGAATGTTGCCAGCCAAGAAAGGTTCTCCACCCCCAATTTGTGCTTCTTGAGCATTGGCACGTCTGGCGCCTGCTCATCCAAGAAATGGCTTGCATCAGTGGCAATTTCTTGAAACCATCAACTGCTTGGAGAATGGGCAATCATCTCTGTGTATGTAGCACAAGAGATTGCAAGGCACCCAGATCCTTGCATGTGGGGGGATATATACGACATATTTGATGATATGCTCCTCCATGAACGTTGAAATCTCGGCAAATGCATCCATGTGGAGAGAAATTGTGGCATCGAGGTCGGGGAGACGAGTGAAGAAGGTGTGGAGATCCAACTTCCCCTTGTAGTTGATGTCCTCAAGGAAGAGGGTGAAGCATGACAAAGGGGTGGATGTGGGTGTAGATGCAGAGGCTCTAGAGGTATCCATATTTAGTCCGGGGTGTAGACAGAGCGTGGAAGAGCTCAAAAGTTGTGAAAGTGAAAGGGTAGAATGAGTTATGCAGCCCACCTCTTATAATGGTGCTTTTTTTAAAAAGAAGGCACTTTTTGCAAATTTTTTATTAAAAAAAAGACACTTTTACCAAAAATAAACTTATGTCTCAATGTGATGGGTAGATTTTAATAATAAGTAAAAATGGTTCTAAAACAAGTTGTATGTAAGATGACTATTGTAGAATCAAAAATTATATTCAAAGTCTTAAATTTGCTCAAGCAAAGAAAATTGATTACACAGGGGATTGTTTCCAAAAATACAAGAGTTACAAAGCTATAACAACGATAGAATAGTTTCATCCATGCCCCAATTTTGTTGGACCTTCATTTTGTCTTTCATTATCTTTCCAATGTGCAGACATTCTTAACAATAAGTAGGAAATGATAATCAAACTTGGTTGGAGTGAAAATTTTGTGAAAGGATTCTCACCTTGTGACCTTGTAGAAGAAATTGCGCTTGTTGAAGGTCCTCAAAACCAATAATAACCAAATGTTCTCGCACATTAATGAGAGTCCAATGCTTGTTCACTTGGACAACCTCCAAAGCATTGTTGGGCATCCTCACTGCAATGTCAAAGCTTGCAATAGCACCATTTACACTCTGTAAGGGAGTCCACACTCCAAGATTGCACATCCAATGATCATAGTGAAATTGTATGTACAAGGAGGTGCGGGATTTAAATAGTGCATGCCAATACCTGATGCTCCAACCTTATAACAGTATCTATTCCCATCGTGTATGCCCTTCACAAAACCCCAGTCCTCTTCTAAAAGCCTCCCTAAATCCTCTTAATGCATATCTTTACATAGCATTGTGGTAGTCTCCACAAATTCAAACTCTTTGAAGATATGCACAAGACAATGAATAGGCAAACAACAACTCAAGCCCACAAGCCTATAAAGCTGTAGAATATTTCAAGGAGTGTTGGAAATCTATTATCATCTTTTTCTTGAACTATGCTACTGACCACCAATCTGGTTGTGGCCAATCCATACTTAATAAGGAAGATACTTTTATGGGTTCAATCTTCCCATACCTTTGTGTAGAAGTAGGCACAATATAGGAGTGAGAATAGAAGAAAATTCTTCTTTGAACCAGTTTGGTTGGGCAAAGGTGTACAAAAATTGTTGCTACAATATCCACATGTATAACATTGAATGTGCCGTACAGGTTATGAAGTGGTTGCTCCTCCACCAATGTGAATGGAAATATGACTGCAAAATCATAGCAAATCATAATTATGAATCTCCATAAAAACATTCCATTGTGATTTCACACCCAGCTTTGTATTCTTAAAACATGTACTTACAATGTGTTGGGAATCGAGCTGGTCATTGCATGCTTGGGATTGAGAAAACATGTTGCACAATGGCTGAAGTGTTGGAGTAGAGGGTGAGTGTGATGGTTGCAACCAAGGAGGGCTTGGAAAAGGGGTTCTAGAGAGACAAAATCACTTTTTAACTGAGGAATAGTTTTGGGGGGGACTTTGGATAGTAGAAAATGATGTTTCAATTTTTTTTGAATTTTAGGGTTTTTTGGTGCACATTTTGACTTTTGGAGTTTTTGACCATGAAATAGGTTTAGGGGGGTTTAAAGGAGATAAGGTTTGATTTTTGAAAATTTTCAAAATTTTGGGGACAGTTTGACTACAGACACTACATATCCTATTGAGCAGGACACTTGCAAGTATATTAGCACTTCTTTTACGACAAGGAGTTGTTTTCACACTCAGTTCGGGAGTATCTTCACCCTGCATCAGCGGAGTACAGCAGTTTGCTATACTCCTTGTGATGGCACTTTACCATAGAGACCTCTCAAAGGTTGGGACACCCCAAATTGCCCTTAGACATTGCAGCAGACATATTCATCATTTGCCTCACATTGTCGGCTTCATGCGGTTTGTTCAGCATCCGGTGTTGAGAGGGGGTGTTAGATTTACACCACTTTGCTTCTTCACATAGGTCTAGGGCACTTCGTTGTATGGCTAGTGTCTCCGGGCTGGCCACCCATAGTCCAGGTTGTACCTTGTCCGACCCCTTGAGTTTTGGGATGATCGGCCACTTGAGCTAGGTGCCCACCAGGCACTCCTATATGTGGGTCCAGGGGGGTACTTATTTCAAATAGTGTGACATTACATTGTACAGGTCTTATGCTCTGGTAGTCAAGGGGCTGATTGCCCCTTCTTCCCCACGCGAGCGTTTCTCTCTCTCTCTCTCTCATGCTTTTGCACACGTGCACTCTTACAACTACTCCTCTTAACCCTTGAAAATAAGCACTCAAGTAACTATACCCGTGGTTTTGAATATTGTATCATTGTTAATTGCAAAGAGGAGTAGAGTGGGTTTAACTGTGCCATGTTGACACCGATTCTTATCGAATGGCTAATATCTCAATAATGGTTAAGCCCCATAGGCAAGTCTAAAATGACTCCATTATTAAGACCATAGTTTTTTATGGTGTTTCCTCCCTACAAGCAGGCATGCCAACCAAGATAATAAATCCTGGTTCACTTATCTTGTCGCATTATTGATCTCTAAACTTTTATAATTACTCAAAAACCTCTCCTCTTAGGTAAGAAAAGAGAAACCTTAGCTCTGATACCGATGTCAGAGAATCTAGAATTTCTAGTAGACATAGTGGAATAAAATTATGAAAGGGGAGTTTTCCTTTATGAGGGTTATTTAGAGGAGAACTATAGATGGTGTAGGGCTGATTTCATTGCATCATTCACTCATAAGAACATCAATTTATGCACTTAGCTTGAAGAGAATAACACAATTAACATTGACAACTTGTTGAGGAACAAATTTGTTTAGAACCAGTCCCCCCTTCAAAAGGACTTTGTATTATAATTTTCTCAATGAAAACTTTGATAATAATACAAGATTGTACTCTTGCAAAGTTTTCTTCAAACCAAGAGGATGATGAGCTTTATGATTCCATGGTGTTGTTGGAATTAGGGTTGCAAGAAAACACACACAACTTGGAGAAGAGAAAGGAAGCTGAGGGAACACAATAGAGAGTGTATTGCTTAGTGTGCAATGGAAAGATAAGATAGCCCTAGAGTGATGGATATATATACAATGCACAGGGAGAAAAACCTCCTAGTGAGGGAAAAAATGCCCTGGCGGTCCTAAGTGTGTTCACACACATCACTACCACACGTATATGGTCACAAAGGGCATTAAGCCCAAAGCTTTGTGAAAAGCTTCAATTTTCTCAATGCCTTTGTGAAAAGATCTACAATGTTGTCATGTGTTGGCACATAAGCCAAGCTGATATCTCCTACTGAGAGCCTCTCCCTGACATAGTGGTAATGCACCTCAATGTGCTTTGTGCAAGCATGAAAAAATAGGTTCTTCGCAACTCCCTATGCGCTTTGACTGCTGTAAGTGTAGATAGTGTTGGTAGTGTCTTGTCCCAACACCCAAATCATCCAAAAAGTGTCATAATAACTAATATCTAATTCTCCTAAATGATTTTCTCATGTTAAACTGATCATTTAATATGGGGATCTGCCAGCGGAGAAAAAGCTAGAATATTGGTTAAGCTGGCAGACCGGCCACAGTAGGGATCCAAAGGATGGTAGGGATCCAAAAGGGGGGCCATCTGCAAAAGAGAAACGTGCAACAATGGTCTTAAAAGACCCTAAGGTTCAGCCCATTAAGACTTCCAAAATGCTAAGGTTCCAAATTCAAAGGTTGTGTCCAAAGGTCAAAAGCCTAGGAAAATTGGATGCTTTGTGTGTGCTCAAAAAGTCTTCATGCATCCCTACATAGGAGGGGGCGAGCCCTAGAAGTAAGAGATGAGAGAGAAACACACATGCACACTCACACAAGCTCCCTTTACACAAAGGGATTGAAGGACACTTGTCAGCTCCCTAGGCTAGATGCCCACAAGGTGTACTCAAATCCTATTGAATGGCCTTGGAGGTGGACCAATGAGAATTAGGCTAGAGTAAATCTAGTTTAATTAATTTAAAAACACTTAATAAAAGAACCAATAAGAATTCAGCTCTCTAGAAGACTATTGGACAGTCTCCCAAGGGGTCCAATGAGCATTCACCAGCCCATTTGCTTGCCTGATTCCTATTGGCCAAGAGACAAAGGGGTCCAATGAGAGTTTAGTTGCACTAATTAATTACCTAAAGCTCTCACAAAAGGGTAAAGGGGGACACATGTCAGAAGGCTATCACTTATGCTGCTTAAATTTCATTGGCCTGGCATGGGCCAATAGGGTGTGAGCATGAGCAAATAGCAAGAGGGGTCGACCAAGAGAGAGAGGGGCTGATTTTACAAAGGCATTATTGCACACACACACACACACACACACTAGTCCATGTGTGGAGTAAGAAGACCCTCTCTCTCTCTCTCCTTCTCAAGCTTTAATGGAAAGCTTATCACCTACTCCAAGCTTGTGAGAAGGGAGGCCTACACCAACAATTCTTGGCTTTGTGATGAAAATCCAACCAAGAGCCAAGCTTCAATGCATTCTCAGCTCCTCTACCATGCTAATTACTAAGCTAAGCTATGCTAATATATGAGTGATTATGTGAGGAGATGTACATCTTTCTTGTAAGACTACTCCTTCTTCCTCTCAATCTACTCTCACACCCCGCTAGCTCTCACCATCTTCGAAGGTGTGTGAGGTCTTGGGTCTGAGACCGTGAGAGAATTGATGTTGTGTTTAATAAGTGTTTTGCTTAGTGCTTGAAGTTTCCATCTTCATTGCACTAGCTAGGATTGAAGGAACAAAAGAATTGTATTGTAAAATGTCTCTCTTGATGGGAGAAACCATAATACACAGCCTTTTGGAGGGGGGACCGTGGAGGGGGGACCAGCTCCACGTAAATCCGGTCCTCAACTGTTGTCAATAGATTAAATTCTCTCTCTTTTGAAGTATTGTTCATGCTATCTAACTAGGTGTTATACTTTTTGTTGCTCTCTCCACCAAGCACTCTTGTTATTCTCATTAGGAATCTATTCTAATGAAATGCCCACTATGTTCATGCTATTTTCTGCTACACACAAGTTACTAGGCCATTAAATGTTAAAGAAGGCGTCTGAGCCATACACACTCAACAATAGCTGTGAAGACTACCATGTACTCAGCCTCACAACTAGATGGCCACAATAGGTTACTTCTTGCTCAACCATGAGATACATGAACTGCCGAGCATGAAACAAAAACCACTTGTGGACACTAGCACGTCAAAACAACCAGTCCAATCTGAGTCCGAAAAAAGATGTAAATGTGGCAGCAATGATCCTCCCTTGGGATAAAACAAGACAAGATGTAAAGTGCCACTCAAGTAGAAAAAAATCCTCTTTTCATCGTGCCGATGCTTAGACCCTAGGCTATGCATAAATCTCATGACCTGTGAGACTCCAAACTGAATATCTGGCCTCATGTTGCGTATATAAATAAGACAACCAATAACAATTTGGTAAAGAGTGACATCTCCAAGATCACCAACATCGTGAAGACTAACTTTCAAACCTATTTCTATGGGAGTGCCAATAGGTTTGCAATCCTCATGTCCAAACTTACATAGAAATGTCTCTATGTAACTTGTCTGACACAAGACAATACCACCATCACATTGCTTAAATTGTATACCCAAGTAATGATGCAACAGTCCCAAACATTTCATCTTCAAAGTAGCATTCAAATCCTCTTGACAGCCTACCAATGCTTAGACCCTAGGCTATGCATAAATCTTATGACCTGTGAGATTGCTTTAACCCATACAAAGCTTTCTTACATTTGGACACTTTATCCTCTTGTCCTTTCTTGACAAAACCGTGAGGTTGCGTTACATAAACTTCCTCAAATATGTCACCATTCAAGAAAGCAGTAACAATGTCTGATTGATGTACATCCCAACCAAAATGAGCTACCAATGCACAACAAGTCAAGCCTTATAGCGATCAATCTCACCATCTGGCTTGTGTTTCAACTTGTAAACCCACTTCGTATCAATGGCATGTTTTGCCAACAGGCAAATCACATAAAGTCCATGTGTCATTTTCTATAAGTTCATCATATTCAGATTGCATGGCAACCATCCAATTTTTTGAATTTTGTGCTTCATCAAAAGACATAGATTCCTCAACATCACATAAGCTAGACACAGCCAAAGCATAACAATTTGATGCATAAGATGCATGGCAAGAACTTGAACGAGTACAACTAGACAAAGGCGCATCCAATTTATTGTCATGAAAAGTATGCACCAGCCATTTAGGCATACCTCTAGCCTGCTCATTCTCAGTCCTTTCCTCATCAAGTACATCATGTACATTTGGACTAGTAATAGGCTGATTTGTAACATTTTTACAAACACCCATATATTGTATATTTACCTCGTTGGAATTTACATTTGAATGTCCACTAGTGAGAAGAGGCAACAAAGTGTCATAAATGTCCTGTGAGCTTACATTACTGTCTCTAGTGCATGACATCAAGGTCTGAACAAAATCTTCCACAAACACAACATTTTGTGAGACCAAGATACACTTTGTTTGTGAACGATACAACCTATAATCTTTGATTTCAACAAATATAACCAACAAAAATACATTTGACAGCCTTATCATCCAATTTCCCATGCTGCGTTTGTGGCACCAAAGCATATGCCAAACAACAAAAAACACGCATGTTCTCAATAGAAGGCTTTCTATCATGCCATGCTTCATATGGAGTCATAGATTGTAAAGATTTTTTAGGACACCTATTAAGTACTGAAGTGGCACACATGATGGCCTCAAGACAGAACGAATGCGACAAAACTTGACTTTTGACCATACATCATGCCATTTTCGTAAGTGACCAATTTTTCCTCTCAACAACACCATTTTGCTAAGGCACATAAGGAATTGTACATTGGTTTTTTTATCTTACCCAAAATACAACCTTCACAAACATGTTTAATAGGTGCTTCAAGAGGTGGCAAAGAAGCAACCATATCAGATTTTTGCAAACGCAGCAAAGTGGCAAAATTGAGATGTCCAAAACGTGCATGCCAAAGTTTTACATATGAAATAGCCTTAGAATTCACAAATGCATTTGTAAAATTCTTCCCACACTTTTCATACAAAGTGAGCTTATATAGCCCATGGCATAAAATGCTAGATGCAAACATTTCATCACCCTAGTTGAGATCATGTAATGTACATTTGTCATCCACAAATTTGACTACAAGTCCAAGTCTAGCAAGTACATATATAGACAAAAGATTCTTTTTTATCCCAGGTACATACAATGCATCAAGTGCAAGAGACATCCATTTGCAATAGTAAGCACAATCTTCCCAACTCCATTGACGGATAAGCAGCATTGTTGGCACAAGTGATTGAATTCCCATGAGGGGCATCCTTGAGAGAGGTAAACAAGTTAGGATGAGAGGTAATGTGTGTTGTAGCACCACTGTCAAAGTACCACACTTGAGCATCTGCAGCAATTGACAAACATGCATCATGGAAAGAAATATTGTAAGTGCAGTCTACACTAAAAGCCCATTCGACATCAACATCAGCATGACAGTCTCCTTTCACAAAAGAATCAGCAATAGCTGCATTTGTAGTGGAGCTAGTCTCTTTCTTCTTAGCCTCTTTGGCCTTCAACTTAGAAAACTTCTTGATCAAGTGATCATTAGATTTACAATAATTGCAACATATCTTCTTTTTGCCCTTATCACCAGAATTCCCAGATGATTTTTTGCCAGCAGAAGCATTAGGAACATGTGATTTACCACTCATAGAAGAACCATTAGAAGGGGCTACATTGCTATTACCACCTTTTCTTTGAGCAACGATAAAGGTCTGTTCAACTGCATGTTGTTTAGCCTTGTTTTGTCTAGAAAGTGACTCTTGCAATAGCGATGATCTTGACAGCTTCTGGATTTCCTTGGGTCATGAGTCTCCAAGTACTAGAAAAACTCTGGTAAGAATTTGGAAAAGCATCAAGAACAGTTTGCACAAGGGAACTGTAAAAAATGACTTTGCCTGCATAAATAAGTTTCTCATGATATCCTTGACACTAGTAAGGAAAGTTTTCATGTCATCTTCCTCATGCATAATCTTTGACTCTAGCTCTTTATGCAGTAATTCAATTTTTGCCTCATTGTGACTTGCATAAATAACAGCCAGAATATTCCAAGCCTGTTTTGCAAATTTTGTTGAACGAATGGGAAGAGTAATAGTGCGCTTCAAAGACAATGCAATCACTGCATGAGCTTGCACACCTTTTACATCCAAACGAGCTTGCTTAGCCGTAGGCAAAACAACTCTGGCAACAACAATTTTGCCACCAAAACCGGCAACATCCTCAGCATCACCTACATCTATAGAACCAAGACGTACATCAATTCCCTGCAAAATGCTTCAAACGCCCTTTGACACAAGGACATGTTGCATCATGTAAGCTTACATAGGGTAATTCTCCCCATACAATTTTTTCTCAACAACAAACATCTTGAACACATCCGTGTTGTTGTCGGCCATGCACCTGATTTGAAAACTACCCAAAAAGAGGAGAAACAAAGCAAAAACAATACATGCTATATAGCACAAACCGTAAAAGACTATAAGGAAACTGTTATGCAAAAAATGGCACTGATAAAAATTTGCACAAAATCAAATAGCTTGCACAATACTACATGTACTGGAAACGCAGGCCGAAATGAGCCCAAATAAAAAATTTGAGCAGACAGCGCTCTATGAGCACTCCCAAAATATTTGGCCATTAGTTGACACTCTCTAGAAATCACAAAAATTGGAGAAAGTAAGCAAGCATGTGTAGGAGCTACTGGTGCCATAAGCCCGGGAGGACGCAACCTACTTGGATACAAATTGTTGGAATTAGGGTTGCAAGAAAACACACAAGCTTGGAGAAGACGAAGGAAGCTCAAGGCACACAATGGAGAGTGTATTACTTAGTGTGCAATGGAAAGATAAGATAGCCCTAGAGTGATGGGCCTATATACAATGCATGGGGGAAAAAACCTCCTAGTGAGGGAAAAACTGTCCCGACAATCCTAAGTGTGTTCACACACATCACTACCACATGTATATGGTAACAGGTGTAACTCTCAATCCCAAGCTGTAAACACCTTAGCGAGGAGAAAGAACTACAGAGATGGAGGTACATGACGATGAAAAAAGTATTTTTTAAGCAAAGAAGTAGTGTTTCATATATGCTTACTCCATGAGCAAGCTCTTAGCATAGCTAGAATAGTAGAGAAAAAGAATTCTCATGAATATTTTGTATTTGCATCCATAACCAAGACCTTGAGCATAGAGACCGTCTCTAGAGCTCCCGTGTGTGTGTGTGTGTGTGTGTGTTTAAGTATGAAAAATCCCCTCATAATTGAACCATACTTAGAAAATTGTATTAAACAATATATTAAATAACAACGTTTTAAAACAAGATGTCATAAATCATTTCATATACACCAATATAACTTTCTGTATCTAATGGATAATACAATCATTTTGATCAGAAATTTGATCTTTGATTATTACAATATAATATCTTAGTGTTGTATCTTATGTGCCCATCCTTTGGGATGGGCTTCCACCACATCTACACGTAGAAGGATCCAGCCGGTACATTACTTGGTAAATTGGACGATCTTCCGTTACTGCTGCAGTTTTCGTTGTAATCCCAAGGAAAGAATCTCTTACCTGCCACCATCCAAGAAACACAAGCCTACCAGAACGAGCATTACTTGGGAAGACAGGTGTCAATGACTCCCTCCCGTTGTTATTGGTGTCAAAAATTACAACACAAACTACCACCATAACAAAGATCTAATATCAAGTTTGAGCCATTTATATATGCTAATGTTTACATCTTTTAATTCTAGAAAAAATTGGATAGCATCTCCTTTGTAAATTGGATCAATTTTCAAAAGTCCAATCTACTACCATCTCTTGTGAGACCCCCACTTGAGGATTAAGGCTCTTTTAATTTGAACAAACTTCAAAGTAAAACATTTGTGTTAAAAATTATGTACTTATCCAAGAGCATCAAAAAGTACTTTGTAATTGTGAAGTCACCACTATATACTTACCTTCATCAGAATTGATTTCCTGCATACAAAGATAGAAGTACATGTCTTTAAGGCCATTTTGCTAGGTGGATGTTTTAAGTTGGACAACATTTTATTTACATACAAATAGTATTTATAAATTTCCGGTCATTACCACTTCCTCGAAGATCTATACCAGAGGCACAAGTATATTTATGCTAATGATATTCATTCCCCATCCATACATTTATTATTACTTTTGCCAAGTTCCGAGAGCAAGAAAATATCTCTGTGATAAAAAAACCAATGCCTAAAATTGATTAACTCCAAGTCTAAAGGGTAATTTAGACCAATCAGGTCACCCCATTTCCGTATTGCAACTCTGAGTGCCAAACCCCAAACATAATCCGATACATACAATTTAGTGTCGACTTCCAGCAATAACCAAATGACTAATGTAGTTAGCAATCTAGGTAGATATCAGGGCCAATGGATCCCCAACTCCGGTCCATCAACTCAGGCAAACTCACATAAGTGAATAGAAAATCCAGAAACTTCAAATTATGTTAAGTACAAAACCGAGAAATGGACACTACAACTTGCAGGTTTCAAATGTTTTTCTTTCCGACATACCTTCTAAGAACTTATTACTTATCAAAAACCCAAAATATACTGAGTAGGTGCAATTGCGATCACGTCAAAATTGCTCAGTCACACAGGTATGCCACAATATATCAGCACCAGTAAAGTGTCCATTATCAACTCAAGACACTGACTATGCAAAAGGATACTACCGCCAGCCCAATCTCTAGTATAAGATTAGGACTTCTGTGTTTAGTGGACGTTTTTCGAGAAACATTCCCAAAGAAACCGTCTGATATTATATGCAAGCAAAGCACCAGGGTATGGCGAATCGAAACTATGTATGCAAAAATTTCGGCAACATTTCCTTTGTTTATGCTCAGTCATTTCAAAAAAGACCAGTCAATGCATCTCCCACAAGACCCTCACATGAGGTTGTATGCAACAGATAGTGACAATCATTTCCTGAGACAAAGAGTGTCTTTTATTTTAGTTTAATCCAACCTTGTTGCATTCAGGTCAAATGATAAGTCTGATAAACCATCCGAACTCTATATGAATTGCATAACATGAGAAATAAAAACCATATTTGTCATTAAGTTCAACTGATTAGTTGTGAAAACCAAAAAACCTTGTACACTTGCTCAAAATCATGAGCAAAAAAACTATTTTAAGATAATCTAGCTACGAACTGAGTTCGAGATTGATAATGTCAAGCCAGATTAGTTTAGTAAGCATTACTGAACTTAGGATAAAGGACCTCACAATGTGTTTAATACTAGACATCCAAATCGACTTTGAGGATCATTCAGGCCTATGTACTGAATATAACCAAGTTGATTTCAAGTGAGGACAGGGTCAGCTCCATATATTTTATCAAGTATTCATATGCCTTATTCTGACTGAAAGTTTATCTTTGCAATACTCTGTTTGAAGCACTATGTAAGAGCATATCCCCTAAAAATAAAAACATCTATACAATCGCACCTTAACTCAATCAAGCATGGAAAAGATAAGTATTGAGTAGGTGCGACAACACCTACCTGATTTGTAGTAGCGGAGATTCCAAATACCCATACTGTATGGGGAGTCTGCTTGGATGAGAACCATCAGGTCTTTCGGAGAAGGTTATATTGTATGAGTTTGCGTGGCGATGAAGGCCAACATGGGGAAGGAATCAGCACGAGAGCCCTGCTGCTATAGTGTGTGACAGATTGCTGAAACCGTCATGGGCATGTGAGCTTCATTGTATAGGGTTCTAGGCTATGCAACCAAAGAGCCATTGTCTGTCTATCACGAGCAGAACACCGCAGCAAAACTGTAAGAGACTCAGGGAGATTCACCGGGGTATCGACAAAAATGCATGCGCTCACCAAACTGCGCAGGGTTTGTGTGTGTGTGTGTGAGTGAGTGAGTGAGTGAGAGAGAGAGAGAGAGAGAGAGAGAGAGAGAGAGAGAGAGAGAGAGAGAGAGAGAGAGAGAGAGAGAGAGAGAGAGAGAGAGAGAGAGAGAGAGAGATCTGTATGTGAGCACACCTGTGTATCGTAAAAAATGCCTATGCTTGAGAAACATTGCAGGAGAGCTCCACCCAAGTGGTCTCTCTATGTGTGTGTGTGTGTGTGTGTGTGTGTGTGTGTGTGATAGAGAGAGAGAGAACCTGGGTGTGTGGTTGCGTTTGCCAGTGTTAGCTCACGGGGAAGTACCACACAAGAAGGATGTGTGGTGATGCAGACTAATAAGCACCCCTCGATTCCAGAAATAGAGGGGTTATTTTTATGCACCCATACCTATAGTGGTTGACTTCATTATGAACCGTCACATTATGTGAGTTGTCTCATACAAGTCCACCGCAAGTTCAAAGCTCAAGCTAATCCAAAAGAGACCAGCTGTGAGGTGTATTTCCTTAGGGTTGTAGGGTTTATCAAGCTAGGGAGAAGTATTGTGGCAAGAGCAATTCCAAGAAGCACTATATGCAAGAGAAGAAAATAGGTTTGTGTGTACGAGCATGTGTGTTTATGTTTTGACACTCCTCGTAAGAGGGCAATACACGTCTACTGCTCGTGCTAGTAATAATGATGCCATAGAGGTTAGTGGGAATGCGAGCTAATAATAGATTAGGAGTGGGTTACCTAGCTTTAAATAAGGTAGGTAGCTTTTAGGTGACAGAGTTACTCGACCAAAAAGGTATTTAAACCATACCTATTTTTGGCAGATGAGTTGGAGTAGTAGCTCTAGGTTAGCACATCAAAGAGGGAAGCTGTCAGGGGTTAGCCAATGACTTGTCACCTAGATAAGTGTGTGTGTGTGTGTTAGAGAGAGAGAGAGAGAGAGAGAGAGAGAGAGAGAGAGAGAGAGAGAGAGAGAGAGAGAGAGAGAAGTTGCTTTTCCATGAAGGTGCACTTGAGAGAGTGTGTGACGATAAGAGAGATAAAGCAAGAAAAATCCCACAAGCTCTCTATTTTTGTACAACCCCTACTTTCCAAAATCTTCAAAATGGAATGTTAGTGCATGGACCAATGAAAAGTGAACACTTAAAAATGAAACTAAGTGCATATGTTAACACATGTTCCCTTGCTATCTTGAAAACAATTGTCCTCCCTTCTCTTTTGACTTATCTTGGCAAGTACACACACACACACACACACACACACACACACACACTTGTCCAACTTCCAATAAATCAAGTGTGAATCTCTTTGGACATGTGGCCTAGCCAAACTTAGAAGAGAAGGACTAGAGTCAAGACTTACTGTTTTGCTTTTCCCCTTGAATTAAATAAAAACCATAGACTTTTAACTAGCTCATGTGCAAGACCTTTACACTATCTTTTGGAGACTCTGTGAAGCTGACTTGAGGACCTGCTAAATTAGGACCGGCTTTGGTGAAATTAAACTTACCCTTGGGCTTTGGAGCTTCATCTCCTGTGAAAAATCCTCAGCACAATCCTTAGCGAGGTTTTAAGAAGTTGCTTCCGAAACTTGCTAAATTTAGAC